>NC_082738.1:10000-1210000 GCF_030144855.1 Hypanus sabinus | reverse complement strand
TATTTTTATTAATAAACACCTTTAGTTTTGTACCACCAGACTCCAACGGATTCTTCTATCTCTGCTGGTCTGACTCCCAGTTACGGGGTACGTAACAGGCTACAGGGAACAGATAGAAGGGTGACTGTCAGGAGAGGGAAGGGAGAACGTCAGATAGTGGGGAGCACCCCTATGTCCGTCCCCGTCAACAAAAGTACTCCATTTTGAGTACTGTTGGGGGGGGGGGGGAAATTCAATAGTGAACAAAAATGTTTAACTGTGATGTCTTGATGAAGCCATTACCTGATCATTATCACAGGAGTAGCCATCCAGTTTATGAACATTCCAAGGGCACTGGAGATAGAAAAAAATTAAATCAATTGAGATTTAACATTGCTTTTAACATTTACAGTACTTCAGAGTTTGGAGCCTCTCTCCCACTCTGGTTTGAAGAACAAAAGCTGGAAACAGAGGAGATAAAATTATAATCCCTCTAGATAGAGGACCCTTAATTTCTTATTTAACTCTCAGTGTACATATATAATCATGAACATCACATTGAAATTAGAGTCCAGGTCTATTAAATCACATCCTAGTGATGACTGTGATGCATCAGGGAAGACAGGAGTTACCTTCACACTGTTTCAGAAGGCAGTTGCAACCAGAAGATAAAATATTTCAGATTCAGTCTGTGGCCAGGGACAAGAGGGTGTGAGGCAGATTGAAGGATCCAAGCTCAATTTCCAGTTTAATTGTCATGAATACAAATGAATACATGTGAACCAAAAGGTAGTGCTGAAGGAACCTCAGCTATTGAACTTGCTTGACAGGTTTGACATTTTTGCTTTCTGAAGGATGTGAATGGGGGCTGAAGGAAAGATGAGCAACTGAACCATGGCACCGTTTCAAGAGGGGAAGAGAAGGGAAATGCCGTTGTAATTGCAGATGATATAGTCAGGGTAATAGACAAAATTATTTGTTGCAAGGATCAAGAATCCTGAATGCTGTATTCTCTATGTGGTACCTGGGTTTAGGACATCTCATCTGACTTGCAGAGGAAATGGAATGGGAGGAGAAAGACCCAGTTGTCGAGGTCCATGTGGTACCAACAATGTAGGAAGAACAAGGAAAGAAGTTCTGCTGAGGGAATTTGAGCAGCAAGGAACTAAATTTGAAAAAAGATACAAAAAGGCATTAATCTCTGGATTACTACCTGAGCCACATGCAAATTGGCACACGGTTAATAGATTAGAGAGCTAAATGCATGGCTCAGTAATTGATGTGGGAGAAGTGGGTTTGAAACCATGAGATATTAGCACCAGGTTTGGGGAAGGAAGAAGATTATCTGACAGGAAGACATTAGCAGTTGTGTGGCTCTGTTGGCAAGAGATGAAATTACATCTTCAGAAAGAGGTGCCATGCGGTCAGAGAACAGCAAATCTTTATGGGTGGAGTTAATAAACTGCAAGGGTAAAAAACCATTATGGGAATCATATATAGGTCTACAAATAAGACCATATGTTGTAGAAGCAGAATTAGGCCATTCAGCCTATCGAGTCTGCTCCACCATTCCATCATGGCTGATCCAGGATCCAACGCAAACCCCATACACCATATCCTTTATGGTGTCTTCTCACCATATCCTTTGATGCCCTGACTGATCAGGAAACGATCAACTTCTGCCTTAAATATACCCACAGACTGGGCCTCCATCACAGTCTGTGGCAGAGCATTCCACAGATTCACCACTCTTTGACTCAAAAAGTTCCTTATGAACACTGTTCTAAAAGGTCGCCCACCAATTTTGAGGCTGAGCACTCCAAATCATAGCCAAGATGTGGGGTTGAGATTGCAAAGGGAGCTGGAAAGGACATGTAATAAGGGTAATATCACAATTGTAATGGGGGACTTCAATATGCAAGGGGATTGTGAAAATCAAGTTGGTGTTGGAGCGCAAGAGAGGGAATTTGTTGAATGCCGATGAGATGAATTTTTAGGGCAGCTTGTGCTTCAGCCGACTTGGAGAAAGGCTATCTTAGATTGGGTGTTGTGTAATAACCTAGATAGTGGTCATTGGGAGAGTGATCATTGTCGGAGTAGTCTGAGGCAGAGTAGAAAGGCTTTGGCTCATCAAAGCTTCAGCAAGAACCAGTGAGGCAAGATAAGTAGGAAAGTTTATTCCTTGTTTCAGCTCGATGACCTTCAGCTTGCTAGGGGAAATGAAGCAGTGATAGACAGGAGCTACAGGAAAGTAGTCACCCCTAGGCTACAGGGAACAGATAAAAGGGTGACTGTCAGGAGAGGGAAGGGAGAACGTCAGATAGTGGGGAGCACCCCTATGTCCGTCCCCGTCAACAAAAGTACTGTTGGGGGGGGGCAATCTACCTGGGGGAAGCAACAGTGAACTTGCCTCTGACTCTGTCAAGTCGGAGTTCTTGTTCTTCCTTGAACATTTGCAGCTTCCCCACTTGAAAGGGGTTGAATGCACCTACCCGAAGGTTTTTAACCGGATTCCACTCAATGACCAAACAACTTTCCCTTTTTGTTTCTCCTTTTATTTTTCACAAGTGCAGCAGTTTGATAGCTCTGTTAATTCCATTAATCATTAATCAGTAGACATAAGTCATAAGTAATCAGTCATAAGTCATAAGTACTCAGCCATTAGTAATAAATACTCAGTCATAAATTAGGCATTAGGTGAAAAACTGGCTTCCTCTCAGACTTTGTAGGTGAATTCAGACCTGCACCTCCGTTTCTCTAATGGACTGTTATAGCCTCCGACCATTATCATTTCAAACTGGGCGAACTCTCTCAAAGGTTCGCGAACACTTCTTAAGCCTCACGCCATTTCCGAGAAGTGCCTGCGCACGATGATCCCTGTGACGAAGTTAGCACTAATCCAAACGCAGTGATAGCGGTGCTCTTTTCCATGAAACAGTCTCTCAAATTATTTAAAGTTCGGCATCCTACCACAGATTCCAACTCTGCTCCCGGTCTGCCGCCGTGACCCTGTGGGTTCCGCCCAAATGTTCAGGGCAGAAGCAGCACTCAGGCAGTGGGTTCCGTCCGGTCTATCCATGAATTCTTGCTCTTACTTTTATATTTTATTTTCTTTTGCCTCTAGGTCCCAATACTTTCTAGAAATACAAGTTTGACTTGACAGGCACAGAGTCTGGCCTTGTGGCTCAGAAGGGTAGGGAAAGGAAGAGGCTGGCAGCAGTGATAGGGGACTTGATAGTCAGGGGGACAGATGGGCGATTCTGGGGACGCAGGAAAGAAACACGGATGGTAGTTTGCCTCCCTGGTACCAAGAGCCACGATGTTTACGGACGCATCCACAATATCCTGAAAAGAGATGAGCAGCCAGAAGTCATGATACATATTGGTACCATCGATTATAGGCAGAAAAAGGGAGGAGGTCTTGAAAGAATAATGGGAGTTAGGAAGGAAGCTGAGAAGCAGGACCTCAAGGGTAGTAATGTCAGGATTGCTTCCTGTGCCATGAGACAGTGAGGTTAGGAATAGAATGAGGGTGGCAGATAAATGTGTGGCTGAAGAATTGGAGCAGCAGGCAGGAATTCAAATTTCTGGATATTTAGGAACTCTTCCGGGGCAGGTACGACCTGTACAAAAGGGACAGGTTGCACTTGAATCCAAGGAGGAGCAATATTCTTGTGGGCAGGTTTACTATAGTTGTTAGGAGTGGTTTAAACCAATATGTCAGGGGGATGGGAATCAGTATGATAGAGCCGAGGATGAGCCAGCAGGTTTACAAGTAGATGATGGATGTATCATGAATGTAAGGAAGGACAAACCAATGATTGGGTTGATGCACTATCAATAACTCCAAAAGACTGGAAGTAGAGTAAATACTGAAAGGCTTTTATTAGCAGTAAAACGGAGCACGTCCATGCTGGATGACTGTGGGAGGAGCAGTGACACAATCACCTTTATCCAGGGGTCTGTGGGAGGAGCCACAGGAGCAGTCAGCAGAGGGGCGTGTCCAGACAGATATACATGGTTTACCACATTCACCCCTCCTTTTTAAAAACAGGGTGAAATGACTGACAATATTTAAGACAAGTATATTTACAGGTCAAGTCTATCAGGCGGTCGAGTCCATCGCTGCGATCTACGTAGCACCGGAGACGGTGGTTGTGTTTGCTCCGGCCTGACTTGAGGTGCCAGCCTATTAGGCGTCAGTAATCCCTCATGCGTGTGTGTCACGCCCGGTATGGGAGTGTCATGAGGTGTCTGCGTATGGCTTGGAGTGTGCAGTGTCTAGTGGGTATATGTATCGATGGGTACGGGGTTCATAGTTACCGTGGAGTGTTCAGGGTAGGGGTCTGTTTCTCCTGCGGGCGCCAGATCGCGGACGGAGACCGTGTCCTCCCACCCATCAGGTAAGACCACATAGGCATACTGGGGGTTTGCATGAAGTAGGTGAACCCTCTCAACCAGTGGGGAGTATTTATTGCTTCTCACATGTTTCCGGAGCAGCACTGGCCCCGGGGACGTCAGCGAAGCCGGTAGGGTGGTCCCAGCGGTCAACTTCTTGGGAAAACAAAAGAGTCGCTCATGAGGGGTGTTTTGGTGGACATGCATAATAGGGAGTGGATGGAATGGAGTCCCTCGGGGAGGACCTCCTGCCATCGAGAGACTGGCAGTCCCTTTGACCTAAGGGCTAAGAGTGTGACCGTCATGCTACTGTGACAATTATAGCCACCTGGGCTCAGGAGTACTTCAGAAAACCATTGTCACTTAACACAGTCCGTCCCCGCATCCAGAAATGCAACTTGAAACTGTATTATGCAAGGAGGAAGCCATACATCAACTCTACGTAAAAACGCCGATGAGTTCTCTGGGCCCGAGTTTATCACAGATGGACCGAAAGACTGTGGAACCATGTGCTGTGGAGATGATTCCACATTTCAGCTCGTTTTTGGAAAAAACGGGTGTCGAGTTCTCCGTGCCAAAGATGAAAACGACCATCCTGTTTGTTATCAGCGAAAGGTGCAAAAGCCAGCATCTGTGATGGTATGGGGGTGCATCAGTGCCCATGCCATGGGTGAGTTGCATGTATGTAAAGGTACAATTGACTCTGAGGCGTATATTAGGATTCAGAGAGACGTATGTTGCCATCAAGGCGACATCTCTTCCTGGGACATCCATGCTTATTTCAGCAGGACAACACCAGACCACATTCTGCACGGGCTACGACAGCGTGGCTTTGTAGACACAGAGTGCGTGTGCTTGACTGGCCTGCTGCCAGTCCAGATCTACCTCCTATTAAAAATGTATGGCGCATCATGAAGAGGAGAATCAGACAACGGAGACCACGGACTGTTGAGCAGCTGAAGTCTTATATCAAGCAAGAATGGACAAAATTTCCAATTGCAAATCTACTACAATTAGTATCCTCAGTTCCAAAATGATTAACAAGTGTTATTAAAAGGAAAGGTGATGTAACACAATGGTAAACATGCCTCTGTTCCAACTTTTGTTGAGTGTGTTGCAGCCATCAAATTCTAAATTTGTGTATATTTACAAAATACAATTAAGTTGGTCAGTAAAACTATTGAAACTCTTTTCTTTGTACTTTTGTCAGTTAAATAAAGGTTCACATGAATTAACATATCACAGATTTTTGTTTTTATTGCATTTTGGAAAATATCCCAACTTTTCTGGAAATGGGGTTTGTACTTTGATACTTTGTAGTTTGAAATTACATTATCAATAGGTGACTGTCAGTTTTGGAGGCATTAGAAATTGCATTTCTTAT
Organism: Hypanus sabinus; assembly: GCF_030144855.1. Taxonomy (NCBI): domain Eukaryota; kingdom Metazoa; phylum Chordata; class Chondrichthyes; order Myliobatiformes; family Dasyatidae; genus Hypanus; species Hypanus sabinus. The sequence continues at coordinate 1,204,239 of NC_082738.1, read as the reverse complement.
GCCTCTGATAGACAACCCACATGTTTATTAATTTTATTCTTTGTGTGGATTTATCTTTGCTGGTTGGTGACTTGACATTTATGAATTGAAATTAATTATTCCCATCCAGTTAATGCTGGTTGACAGAAATATCTTCAGTTCTACATTTTCCCTTTACTGATAAGATTTTGAACATCTAACACCAGAGCAATACAACTGAACCCTCATGTTTCTAGAGCTGAGGGCATTTCTTGTACATTTATGTGAGGAAGCCCAGTTTGTATCTCTACTGAATGTTTTATTATGGCATTTGTACCAATAAATAACTTTTTCTAAAATCATCACAGTCAGGTTTAATATTTAACTTGTATTGTTACCTGTGCTGTCTTCTCTGGTACCCAGGTGCATCAGGAGAAATGACAAGTGAACCACACCCATCAACCTCTCTTCATCCTTGTCAAAAATGATTGATATAAAATGGTCATCACCCAGCCTTTGCTAATGCCATTGTTTTACAGTGGCTGTATGATATTCAATCATTTCATTAGGTGGAGCTCTGTTCCATTTTCTGTTGATGAATCTGCCTGCATCTCATCAATGGTTCAGTCCCACAATAGATGTACAAGCACACACTTCCATAAGAAAATATAACATTTTAAGTCAGATTTTTCAGCAGAGTTGTTTTATTTTCCATAATATATTTAAAAAGCTAGTAAGCTGAATGTATTTGATATCTGGATTCAGTTTCTGTATTAAATTACTTTGCTTTGATCAGGAGCTTTAAATTATGGTAATATTTGGGAAGTAGTTTTCAATAGAAATTAATGGGAAATTGTTTAGCACATTGGAATTCCTTGCTAATCTAAATTCTCCTTGGGCCAGGTAAACTTTTGTCTGGAGTTAATTATGTAACTAGTTCCATTATTGCAGGCCTCTTATTTTTGCAGACATTTCCCCTCTTCTACCTTAGGGATTGTTTATAGCTGAAGGAGCAGTCTAGACTTTGATGGGTTCAGCTTCTGATGTAGGCCAGTGTTTTTTCAGTCTACTTGATGGAATGGGAATTTCAATATACATGTCAGGAAGGATCATTTTAGTCATTTATTTTCATCATTTGTAAGACACTTAATTTTTGCCTCATCTGTATCTTTCATTTTCATTCCCTTGTGTTTACGTATCATTGGTGAAATCCACCCCGCCTCTTCAGTTTTATTTGATCTGCTTACTGTTACTGCAAAGGTAACATTTTCCATGGAAAGTTTGGGCCTTTTGTCAAAAGAAAATGTGCTGTTAAACAGCACTTTGTCCAGTGTTGTTAATTTTGTTGTGTCCACTTTAGACAATGTCACTCCAGTTAGTTTGAAGATGAGAATATATAAAGAACACCTTTTCTTCTCCTTTGTGGTAGAATTGTAATTGTACAGTTAAAACAGAAATTTTGATTATGTACAATCATCTGATCAGATATAGCAAATGGCATATATCAGCGGCTAGAGCAGGCCACAGTAACAAGGTTGGTGACGCTTGTTTAAAAGAAGAGCTTCAAGTGTGTTTGGGCTCGTTCCAGCAGCATGATCAGTGGCAGGAGCAGGTCACCGATGCTTGTGCAGTGCCCTGGTTCATGTCTGTACTGTTCTGCTGTAGGTGTTTCATTTGGCAGCTCTGTGGGAGCAGCTTGTTCTGCTTTCAGCCTGATTGGGTTATTGTTGAAGATGAGGGAAGATGTGGAATGTGTGCCATCCAATTAGTGGGAGGTTTTCCTTGGTGAGGGACAATAAGGTTGGTCTTGGGCTTGTGTTTGGAGGGAGATAGAGTAGACGCTGGAGAGAACCAGTCGTAGAATACGATCTGATGGGAGACACATTCGTTCGAGATGGATTGCAAGCGATGTTTGGAAGGTGCTTTCATGCAGACCAAGGGTCCAGCATGTGAGTGATAGAGAAGTTCAAGATGAGATCCAATTTGTGCACATTTAACTACTTAATTAAAATGGGCTCTGTTCTTGTTATTCTTTATGAACCCTTTGGTTAAGTTAAGATTCTTAAGTCAGAATCAGTATCAGGTTTATTATCACAGGCATATGATGTGAAATTTGTTACTTTAGCAGCAGTTCAATGCAATACATAACATAGAAGAGAAAAAATAATAATAATAAGTAAATCAATTACGTGGTAGGTCATGTTGAACCAATCTATTAGAGTTTTTCGAGGAAGTTACCAGGAAAGTGGATGTTGTATACATGGACTTCAGTAAGGCCTTTGACAAGGTCCAGCATGAGAGGTTAGTTAGGAAGATTCAGTCGCTAGGTATACATGGTGAGGTAGTAAATTGGATTAGACATTGGCTCAATGGGAGAAGCCAGAGAGTGGTAGTGGAGGATTGCTACTCTGAGAGGAGGCCTTTGACTAGTGGTGTGCCACAGGGATCAGTGCTGGGTCTATTGTTATTTGTCATCTGTATCAATGATCTGGATGATAATGTTGCAAATTGGATCAGCAAATTGGTTGATGATACAAAGATTGGAGGTGTAGTGGACAGTGAGGAAGGTTTTCAAAGCTTGCAGAGGGATTTGGACCAGTTGGAGGAATGGGCTGAAAAATGGCAGATGGGGTTTAATGCAGACAAGTGTGAGGTGTTGCACTTTGGAAGGTCAAACCAAGGTAGAACATACAAGGTAAATGGTAGGACACAGAGGAGTGCAGTAGAACAGAGGGATCTGGGAATACAGATACATAATTCCCTAAAAGTGACATCACAGGCAGATAGGGTCGTAAAGAGAGCTTTTGGTACATTGGCCTTTATAAATCAAACTATTGAGTATAAGAGTTGGAATGTAATGGTGAGGTTGTATAAGACATTGGTGAGACCGAATTTGGAGTATTGTGTGCAGTTTTGGTCACCTAATTACAGGAAGGATATTAATAAGGTTGAAAGAGTGCAGAGAAGGTTTACAAGGATGTTGCCGGGACTTGAGAAACTGAGTTACAGAGATAGGTTGAATAGGTTAGGACTTTATTCCCTGGAGTGTAGAAGAATGAGGGGAGATTTGATAGAGGTATATAAAATTATGATGGGTATGGATAGAGTGAATGCAAGCAGGCTTTTTCCACTGAGGCCAGGGGAGAAAAAAAACAGAGGTCATGGGTTAAGGGTGAAGGGGGAAAGTTTAAAGGGAACATGGGGGGGAAGGAACTTCTTCACACAGAGAGTGGTGGGAGTGTGGAATGAGCTGCCAGATGAAGTGGTGAATGTGGGCTCACTTTTGACATTTAAGAAAAACTTGGACAGGTATATGGATGAGAGGGGTTTGGAGGGATATGGCCCAGGTGCAGGTCAGTGGGACTAGGCAGAAAAATGGTTTGGCACAGCCAAGAAGGGCCAAAAGGCCTGTTTCTGTGCTGTAATGTTCTATGGTTCTAATTACAGTATACGTATATTGAATAGATTAAAAACGTGCAAAAAAACAGAAATACTGTATATTAAGAAAAGTGAGTTAGTGTCCAAGGGTTCACTGTCCATTTAGGAATCGGATGGCAGAGGGGAAGAAGCTGTTCCTGAATAGCTGAGTATGTACCTTCAGGCTTCTGTATCTCTTACCTGATGGTGACAGTGAGGAAAGGGCATGCCCTGTGTCCTGGAGGTCTTTAATAATGGACACTGCCTTTCTGAGATACCACTCCATGAAGATGTCCTGGGTACTTTGTAGGCTAGTACCCAAGATGGAGCTGACTAGATCTACAACCCTCTGCAGCTTCTTTCGGTCCTGTGCAGTAGCCCCTCCATACCAGACAGTGATGCAGCCTGTCAGAATGCTCTCCATGGTACAACTATAGAAGTTTTTGAGTGTATTTGTTGACATGCCAAATCGCTTCAAACTCCTAATAAAGTATAGCTGCTGTCTTGCCTTCTTTATAACTACATTGATATGTTGGGACCAGGTTAGGTCCTCAGAGATCTTGACACCCAGGAACTTGAAACTTCTCACTCTTTCCACTTCTGATCCCTCTGTGAGGATTGGTATGTGTTCTTTCATCTTACCCTTCCTGAAGTCCAAAATCAGCTCTTTCGTCTTACTGATGTTGAGTGCCAGGTTGTTGTTGCGACACCACTCCACTAATTGGGGTATCTCACTCCTGTACACCCTTTCATCACCACCTGAGACTCTACCAACAATGGTTGTATCATCAGCAAATTTATAGATAGTGTTTGAATTATGCCTAGCCACACAGTCATGTGTATACAGAGAGTAGAGCAGTGGGCTAAGCACACACCCCTGAGGTGCACCTGGGAGATCCCAATTCTTCTGGCAGACAGAGCTTAGGTGCTCAGCGAAGTGGTCTCACAATCTATCCTGGTGATATAGTTTGTCTAGCACCACTTGCCCGATTATTTAATCTGCTTGTAGCTCTTTGCAGCCTCTGTACATGCTTCTTTCAACTACTTTTATTCTCTAGTGTTTACCGAGAATGGTGTGATAAACAGAAGGCATCGAGTGAGCAGCAGTTCTGCGAGTGAAAATGCCTTGTTAATGAGAGAGGTCAGAGGAGAATGGCCAGACTGGTTCAAGTTGATGGAAAGTCCATAAGACATAGGAGCAGAGTTAGGCCATTCAGCCCATCGTGTCTGTTCCACCATTCCATCATGGTTTATCCCAAATCCCACTCAACCCCATGCACCTGTCTTCTCGCCATATCCTTTGATACCCTAACTGATCAGGAAATAATCAACTTCTGCATGAAATATACCCACAGACTTGGCCTCGAAAAACAGTCTGTGGCAGAGCATTCCACAGATTCACCACTCTGGCTAAAAAAAAAACCTCCTTCCCTCTGTTCTAAAAGATCACCCCTCAGGTGCTGTGTTCTCTAGTTCTGGATACACCCCACCACAGGAAACATCCTCTCCACATCCTCCTTATCTCATCCTTTCAACATTCGGTAGGTTTCAGTGAGAGCCCCCAGCTCCCTGTTGACAATACTCCAAAAGCATCCTGACTAGTGTCTTATAAAGGCTCAGCATTATCTCCTTGCTTTTATATTCTATTCCCCTTGAAATAAATGTCAGTATTGCATTTGCCTTCTTTACCACAGACTCAACCTGTAATTAACCATCCTGGAGTCTTGCACAAGGATGTCTAAATCTTTCTGCTCCTCTTTTTGAACCTTCTCCCCATTTAGATGATAGTCCACACAATTATTCCTTTTACCAAAATGCATTATCGTACATTTCCCAACACTGTATTCCATCTGCCACTTTTTTGCCTATTCTTACAATTTGTCTAAGTACTGCTGCAATCACATTGCTTCCTCAGCACTACATACCCCTCCACCTATCTTTGTATCATCCAAAAACTTTGCCATTAAGCCATTAATTCCATTATCCAACTCACTGACAAACAATGTGGAAATTTGCAGTCCAATACTGAGCCCTGAAGAACACCACTAGTCACCAGCTGCCAACGAGAAAAGGCCAGTTTTATTCCCACTCGCTGCCTCCTGCCTGTCAGCCATTCCTCCATCCATACCAGTATCTTTCCTGAAATGCCATAGGATTTTATCTCATTAAGCAGCCTCATATGTGGCACCTTATCAAATGTCTTCTGAAAATCCAAGTAAATGACATCCACTGCCTCTCCTTTGTCCACCCTGCTTGTTACTTCTTCAAAGAACTCTGACAGATTTGTCAGGAAAAATTTTCATTTAGAGTAGAGTGGTATTTTCAATCTTCCAGTCTCAGAGACCATGCCAGAATCAAGTGATTTTTTAAAGATCATGACCAATGCATCCATTATCTCTTTAACAACCTCTCTCAGGACTCTGGGATGTAGTCCATCTGGTCCAGGTGACTTATCAATCTTAAGACCTTTGAACTTGCCTGACACTTTTTCCTTTGTAATTGCAATGGCACTCACTCCTGCTCCCTGACACTCACAGACCTCTGGCACACTGCTAGTGTCAGTGAAGTTTGATGCAAAGTACCCATTAAGTTCATCTGCCATTTCTTTGTCCCCCATTACTACCTCACCAGCATCATATTCTAGTGGTCCAGTATCGACTCTCATCTCCCTTTTACTCTTTATATAACTGAAAAAACTTTATATTATTGGTTAGTTTGGCCTCACATTTCTTAGAAACATAGAAAACCTACAGCACAATACAGGTCCTTTGGACCATAAATTTGTGCGGAACATGTCCCTACCTTAGAAATTCCTAGGCTTACCTATAGCCCTCATTTTACTAAGCTCCATGTACCTATCTAAAAGCCTCTTAAAAGACCCTATTGTATCCGCCTCCACCACCGTTGCCGGCAGTCCATTCCATGTATTCAATGCTCTCTGAGTAAAAAAACTTACCCCTGACATCTCCTCTGTAGCTTCTCCCCAGCACCTTAAACCTGTGTCCTCTTGTGGCAACCATTTCAGCCCTGGGGAAAAAGACTCTGACTATCCACATGATCAATGCCTCTCATCATCTTATTGGACTTTCCACTCTCTTTTGCTACATTATATGCCCTTTCCTTGGCTTTTATGCAGTCCTTAGCTTCCTTATTCAGCCATGATTGCCTACTCCTGCCATTTGAGAACTTCTTCCTCTGTATCTATTCTCAGAAATTTCAGTCATCTTTGTTTTACCGTCATCTCCACCAGTATCCTCCTCCAATCCACCTGGGCAAACTCATCTCGCATGCCTCTGTAATTCCCTTTATTCCATTGCGATACTGATATATGTGAGTTATGCTTCTCCCTCTCAAATTGCAGTATGAATTCAATCATATTATGATCACTGCCTCCTAAGGGTTCATTTTGTTAAGCTCCCTAATAAGATCTGGGTTATTACACAACATCCAATCTAAGATAGCCTTTCCTGGAGAAGGGTTAAGCAAATGCTGCTCTAAAAAGCCATCTCATAGGCATTCAACAAATTCCCTCTCTTGCGATCCGACATCAACATGATCTTCCAATCCCGTAGCATATTGAAGTCCCCCATTACAATTTTGTCTTTACCTGTATTACATGTCCTTTCCAGATCCCTTTGCAATCTCAGCCCCACATCTTGGTTACTATTTGGAGGCCTATGTATGATCCCCATAATGGTTTTTTACTCTTGCAGTTTCTTAACTCCACCCACAAAGATTCAACATTCTCTGACCCTATGTCACCTCTTTCTAAAACTGTAATTCCATCTCTTATCAACAGAGCCACACCACTGCCTATGCCTTCCCGCCTATCCCTTCAATACAAAGTATATTCTTCAATATTAAGTTGCCAACTATGCCCTCCTTTCATCCACGACTCAGTGATGTCCATACTGTCATACTGACCAATCTCTAATTGTGCCATGAATTCCTCCACCTTATTCCGAATGCTACCCATATTTAAATAGAGCACCCGCAGCCCTGCATTCTTCACCCTTTTGAACTTTGCTTCTGTGATACAATTTAACTCTTTGCTCTGTCTGCATTTGTACCAATGTGGTAAACCATGTATCGGTGAAGGGTTTCGGCCCGAAACGTTGTCACTACCTCCTCCCATAGATACTGTCTGGCCTGCTGAGTTCTGCCAGCATTTTGTGTTTTTAACAATGTCTCTCTGTCTGGACACGCCCCTCTGCTGACTGCTCCTGTGGCTCCTCCCACAGACCCCTGGATAAAGGTGATTGTGTCACTGCTCCTCCCACAGTCATCCAGCATGGACGTGCTCCGTTTTAGTGCTAATAAAAGTCTTTCAGTATTTACTCTACTTCCAGTCTTTTGGAGTTATTGATAGTGCATTAATTTTATTAGCAGTAATTTTAAAGCATGGAACACATTTTGAGGCCCGACAAATTGGACATCGACCCGCTAACACCTGAGGATGACAACACTTTCGAACTCTGGCTAGCCTGCTTCGAATCATACCTGGAGGAGATTGAAGTGAACGAGTCTGCCGCGAAGCGCAGAGTTCTCCTCTCCAGGGTCAGTCCACGGGTCTACTCGATGATTAGAGACCAGCTGAGTTACGATGGCGCGATGAGCGCCCTCAGAAGACAATACCTGCAGCCGGTGAACACTGTCTATGCAAGACATCGCTTAGTGACACGGCAGCAGCGGGCAGGAGAGTCGAGTGCTGAGTTTGTCCAGGCCCTACAGACACTCCTGTGGGCCTGCGATTGCCGGGGGCTGACGGCCGAACAACATGCGGAGCTCCTAGTAAGGGACACCTTCGCCACAGGGATCAGGTCAGTGTACGTGCACCAATGGCTGCTGGAACACGCTGAATCTTACCTTACATTCGGCGATTGAGCTGGCCGACACACTGGAGGCCGCTCTGCACAACTCTGACGCTCTCCAGGCGCGCGATCTCCTGACGGCCTCATGGATGCCGCAGACCCCGCAACCCTCCGGCAAATCGACCACGGCTGCTGCCAGTCACAAGTCCACACAGTGTTACTTCTGCGGACTCGAAAAGCACCCCTGAAAATGCTGCCCAGCCCAAGAAGCTACCTGATCCAGCTACGGAAAGAAGGGCCACTTTGCCAAAGTCTGTAAGTCCAAACTGCAAGCGGGATCAAGCAACGCCATGTGCAAGGCACAGGGGCGGCCCTCTTGGTTGGCAGCATCTTGCACCGCCTACAACCCATGGGCGCTTACCGGGCACCCCACCGCGCCAGACCAAGACAGCAAATCAAGTCTGGCCTCCGTAACCCTCGACCAAAGCGCCCCACACCAGCTTGCAAGGTCAATGATGGACATCCTGGTGGAGGGGCACAGGACTAGCTGCCTGTTTGACATGGGCAGCACTGAGAGTTTTATTGACCCAGACACAGTGCAACGCTGCAGACTCGTGACACAGCCGGTAAGCCAGAGGGTCACCTTGGCTTCTTGGTCGCATTCCACAGACATCCGGGGGGGTTGTGTAGCGACATTGGTGGTGCAGGGCACAGAATATTGGAACTTTGCACTACTGGTCATGCCTCAACTGTGCGCGCCTGTGCTATTGGGGCTGGACATCCTGGTGGAGGGGCACAGGACTAGCTGCCTGTTTGACATGGGCAGCACTGAGAGTTTTATTCACCCAGACACAGTGCAACACTGCGGACTTGTGACACGGCCAGTAAGCCAGAGGGTCGCCATGGCTTCTGGGTCACATACAATGGACATCCGGGGGTGGGGGGGGGGGGTTGTGAAGCGACAGTAGTGGTACAGGGCATGGAATATCAAGACTTTACATTACTGGTTATGTCTCAACTGTGTGCCCCTATGCTATTGGGGCTCGACTTCCAGAGCCACCTGAAAAGTGTGACAATAGAGTATGACAGGCCTCTCCCACCAATCACTGTCAGGAATCCTCAGTTTTGTGGGACTTCGCCATATACCCCGCTACTGACCACACACACACACCGAACCACACATCCCACCCAGCACCATGCCAACAGCCGCGCTACTGACACCACTTGCAGCCTCTCCACCCTCAAGATCCCTCCCCCACCGCTGTTCACCAACCTGACCCCCGACTGTAAACCTGTGGCAACTGAAAGCAGGAGGTACAGCGCGGGGGACAGGGCCTTCATTAAGTCGGAGGTGCAGCGGCTGCTCAGGGAGGGGATCATTGAGCCAAGCATAAGTCCTTGGAGGGCCCAGATGGTCATTGTTCGGAACGGAGAGAAAAATAGGATGGTCGTGGACTATAGCCAGATCATCAATAGGTTCACGCAGCTTGTCGCACACCCCTTACCCCGCATCGTGGATATGGTCAATCAGATAGCTCAAGGTGTACCCGAGCATAGACCTAAAATCTGCTTACCATCAGCTCCCCATCCGCCCAGAGGACCGCCCCTACACCACCTTCGAGGCGGGCGGCAGGCTCTATCACTTCCTGCGCGTCCCCTTCGGTGTCACGAATGGTGTCTCTGTCTTCCAGAGGGAAATGGACCAGATGGTGGACCAGTGCCAACTGAAGGCCACATTCCCATATCTGGATAACATCACCATCTGCGGTCACGACTGGCAGGGTCATGACAACAACCTCCAAAAATTTTTCCAAGCGGCCAAAGCTTTTAACCTCACCTATAACAGGGACAAGTGTGTGTTCGGAACCACCCGACTTGCTATCCTTGGGTGTGTCATGGAAAACAGGGTCATTGGCCCTGATCCCAACCGTATGCGCCCCCTGTTGGAACTCCCTCTTCCCACCACCCTCAGAGCCCTCAAAAGGTGCCTGGGCTTCTTTTCCTATTACGTCCAATGGGTCCCTAATTACGACGCCTCCTGGTCAAGTCCACCATATTTCCCCTCTCAGCCGAGGCCCGAGCGGCCTTCCTCCGTATTAAAGGGGACATTGCCAAAGCAGCATTGCATGCCGTGGACGAGGCCATTCTCTTCCAAGTGGAAAGTGATGCCTCCGACTTCGTGCTGGCTGCTACCGTCAACCAGGCAGGAACACTGGTGGCGTTCTTCTCCCGTACCCTTCAAGGTCCTGAAATTCGGCACTCTGCGGTGGAGAAAGAGGCCCAGGCCATAGTGGAAGCTATTAGGTACTGGAGGCACTATCTCACCGGCAAAAAGTTCATCTTGCTGACCGACCAGCGCTCAGTTGTGTTCATGTTTAGCAACCAACAGTGGGGCAATATCAAAAATGATAAAATTTTGAGGTGGAGAATCGAACTCTCCACTTACAACTATGACATCATGTACAGGCCTGGAAAGCTCAATGAGCCCTCCGATGCCCTATCCCGGGGAACATGTGCCAGCACGCAGATCAACTGGCTATACGCCCTCCATGCAGATCTTTGCCACCTGTGAAAGCCCAGAACCTGCCTTACTCCCTTGTGGAGATCAGGACGATGACCAGGGCATGAAGAGCTTTTTATTGAAAACTGCAATGTAAATGCTGTAAAAAAAGTGTGAATATATCAAGAAATATATTACATCGACAAACCCGACAGAGAACAAGACAGCATTTGAAAGAAAAAGTCATGTGATCACTGTGCACAGGAACATTGTCCAATGTGCAACAACTGCGGTAAGATTAATAATTTTTATTAGGTGATATTGAAGGGATAAAACCGATGCCCAAATTGAATAAATATCAGAAAGAATTTATAAAAATTGTATTGGCAGTAGCCAAAAAGGCTATTGCAGTTACTTGGAAATCGGATACATATTTAAGTATAGATCGTTGGAAGAAAGAAATTTATAGCTGTATTCCACTTGAAAAAATTACTTACAATTTAAGAGATAAATATGAAACATTTTTGAAAATTTGGCACCCTTATTTACAAAAGACAGGATTAAATATATAGACGCTCCAAAGATGAAATAATTGGTTATTTGGGGAAAGAAATAAATATATATACTAAAGTTATTACGAACTCCATGGAGCATGTGGGGATCTTCCAATATCCAGGCACTCTTTCTTTCTTTCTCTTTTTTTTCTATAGGAATTTTAGTCCTGGATAGTGACACAGAGACAGAATACAGTGACTTGATGAAAGAGTATGAAGACTTGTTCAAAGAGGTTCTTGTCTTCCAGGAGAGCACTCGATTAAAATTGACAATACAGTGCAACCCGTAATACATCCATGCAGAAAATTACCTTTTGCATTACGTCAACAACTGAAAACAGAGCGAGACAGAATGGAAAGGCTAGGAGTCATAAAAAAAAAATGCTGATAAAACTGAATCGGTCAAATCGCTTGTCATTGTTGATAAGAAAAATGGAAAATTGAGGATTTGTTTAGATCCACGAGACTTGAATCAGGCCATTAAAAGAGAGCATTTCAAATTGTCTACTCGTGAAGAAATTATGTCACAGTTTGCTAATGCAAAGTATTTTAGTAAATTAGATGCATCCTCTAGATTCTGGTAACTTAAGTTAGATGAACCGAGTTCAAAATTGTGTACCTTTAACACTCCTTTTGCCAGATACTGTTTTCTTAGGCTTCCTTTTGGAATTGCATCAGCTCCTGAAGAGTACCATAAAACCATTCACATGTTATATGAAGACATTGAGGGCATAGATACATCCATGGATGACATTATTATTTGGGGATCGACTAAACAAGAGCATGATGCCAGGCTCAGACAAGTCTTTGAGGCAACACTCAAGGTGAACCTGAAGTTGAATAAAGACAAATGTCAGCTAGGAGTGACTGAACTTACATTTGTGGGTGATGTCCTCAGCAAAGAGGGTGTGCGTCCTGATCCATTGAAGGTTTCTGCTATTGAGAACATGCCAAGACAGCAACATCAAAAAGATGTTCAGAGGTTTATGGGAATGGTTAACTCTATGGGAAAAATTATATCTAATCTCTCAGAACAAGGTCCTACAAGGTGAATGTAGGGAGTTAGGAGATAAACTAAAGGACCACAAAGGTAATAATCTCTGGATTACTACCAGTGCCATGTGCTAGTCAGAGTAGAAATAGGAGAATATTTCAGATGAATACATGGCTTGAAAAATGGTGCAAGGGGGAGGGATTCAAATTTCTGGGGCATTGGAACCAGTTCTGGGGGAGGTGGGACCGGTATAAACAGGACGGTCTGCACCTGGGCTGGACTGGAACCAATGTCCTAGGGGGAGCGTTTGCTACTGCTGTTCAGGAGGCTTTAAATTAATGTGGCAGGGGGATGGGAACAAGTGCAGAGAGACAGAGGGGTGTAAAATGAGGGTAGAAGCAAAAAGTAGTAAGGTGAAAAGTAAAAGTGGCAGGCAGGCAAATCCAGGGCAAAAAGCAAAAAGGGCCACTTTTCAACATAATTGTACAAGGGCTAAGAGTGTTGTAAAAACAAGCCTGAAGGCTTTGTGTGTCAATGCAAGGACCATTCGTAACAAGGTGGATGAATTGAATGTGCAGATAGTTATTAATGAATATAATATAGTTGGGATCACAGAGACATGGCTCCAGGGTGACCAAGGATGGGAGCTCAACATCCAGGGATATTCAATATTCAGGAGGGATAGACAGGAAAGAAAAGGAGGTGGGGTAGCATTGCTGGTTAGAAAGGAGATTAACGCAATAGAAAGGAAGGACATTAGCCTGGAGGATGTGGAATCGATATGGGTAGAGCTGCATAACACTAAGGGGCAGAAAATGCTGGTGGGAGTTGTGTACAGGCCACCTGACAGTAGTAGTGAGGTTGGGGACGGCATTAAACAGGAACTTAGAAATGCGTGTAATAAAGGAACAGTAGTTATAATGGGTGACTTCAATCTACATATAGATTGGGTGAACCAAATTGGTAAGGGTGCTGAGGAAGAGGATTTCTTGGAATGTATGCGGGATGGTTTTCTGAACCAACATGTCGAGGAACCAACTAGAGAGCAGGCCATTCTAGATTGGGGATTGAGCAATGAGGAAGGGTTAGTTAGCAATCTTGTCGTGCAAGGCCCCTTGGGTAAGAGTGACCATAATATGGTGGAATTCTTCATTAAGATGGAGAGTGACATAGTTAATTCAGAAACAAAGGTTCTGAACTTAAAGAAGGGTAACTTTGAAGGTATGAGAAGTGAATTAGCTAAGATAGACTGGCAAATGATACTTAAAGGGTTGACGGTGGATATGCAATGGCAAGCATTTAAAGATCACATGGATGAACTACAACAATTGTTCATCCCAGTTTGGCAAAAGAATAAACCAGGGAAGGTAGTGCACCCGTGGCTGACAAGGGAAATTAGGGATAGTATCAAGTCCAAAGAAGAAATATATAAATTAGCAAAAAAAAAGCGGCACACCTGAGGGCTGGGAGAAATTCAGAGACCAGCAGAGGAGGACAAAGGGCTTAATTAGGAAAGGGAAAAAAGATTATGAGAGAAAGCTGGCAGGGAACATAAAAACTGACTGTAAAAGCTTTTATAGATACGTGAAAAGAAAAAGATTGGTCAAGACAAATGTAGGTCCTTTACAGTCAGAAACAGGTGAATTGATCATAGGGAACAAAGACATGGCAGACCAATTGAATAACTACTTTGGTTCAGTCTTCACTAAGGAGGACATAAATAATCTTCCGGAAATAGTAAGGGTCCGAGGGTCTAGTGAGATGGAGGAACTGAGGGAAATACATGTTAGTAGGGAAGTGGTGTTAGGTAACTTGAAGGGATTAAAGGCAGATAAATCCCCAGGGCCAGATGGTCTGCATCCCAGAGTGCTTAAGGAAGTAGCCCAAGAAATAGTGGATGCATTAGTGATAATTTTTCAAAACTCCTTAGATTCTGGATTAGTTCCTGAAGATGGGAGGGTGGCTAATGTAACCCCACTTTTTAAAAAAGGAGGGAGAGAGAAACCGGGGAATTATAGACCAGTTAGTCTGACATCGGTGGTGGGGAAAATGCTAGAGTCGGTTATCAAAGATGTGATAACAGCACATTTGGAAACAAGTGAAATCATCGGACAAAGTCAGCATGGATTTGTGAAAGGAAAATCATGTCTGACGAATCTTAAAGAATTTTTTGAAGATGTAACTAATAGAGTGGATAGGGGAGAGCCAGTGGATGTGGTATATTTAGATTTTCAAAAGGCTTTTGACAAGGTCCCACACAGGAGATTAGTGTGCAAACTTAAAGCATACGGTGTTGGGGGTGTGGTATTGGTGTGGATAGAGAATTGGTTGGCAGTCAGGAAGCAAAGAGTGGGAGTAAACGGGACCTTTTCAGAATGGCAGGCAGTGACTAGTGGGGTACCGTAAGGCTCAGTGCTGGGACCCCAGTTGTTTACAATATATATTAATGATTTAGACGAGGGAATTAAATGCAGCATCTCCAAGTTTGCGGATGACACAAAGCTGGGCGGCGGTGTTAGCTGTGAGGAGGATGCAAAGAGGATGCAGGGTGACTTGGATAGGTTAGATGAGTGGGCAAATTCATGGCAGATGCAATTTAATGTGGATAAATGTGAGGTTATCCACTTTGGTTGCAAGAACAGGAAAACAGATTATTATCTGAATGGTGGCCGATTAAGAAAAGAGGAGGTGCAACAAGACCTGGGTGTCATTGTACACCAGTCATTAAAGTTGGGCATGCAGGTACAGCAGGCGGTGAAAAAGGCAAATGGTATGTTGGCATTCATAGCAAAAGGATTCGAGTACAGGAGCAGGGAGGTTCTACTGCAGTTGTACAAGGCCTTGGTGAGACCGCACCTAGAATATTGTGTGCAGTTTTGGTCCCCTAATCTGAGGAAAGACATTCTTGCCATAGAGGGAGTACAGAGAAGGTTCACCAGATTGATTCCTGGGATGGCAGGACTTTCATACGAAGAAAGACTGGATCGACAAGGCTTATACTCGCTGGAATTTAGAAGATTGAGGGGGGATCTTATTGAAACATATAAAATTCTAAAGGGATTGGACAGGCTAGATGCAGGAAGATTGTTTCCGATGTTGGGGAAGTCCAGAATGAGGGGTCACAGTTTAAGGATAAAGGGGAAGCCTTTTAGGATCAAGATGAGGAAAAACTTCTTCACACAGAGAGTGGTGAATCTGTGGAATTCTCTGCCACAGGAAACAGTTGAGGCCAGTTTATTGGCTATATTTAAGAGGAAGTTAGATATGGCCCTTGTGCCTAAAGGGATCAGGGGGTATGGAGAGAAAGCAGGTACAGGGTTCTGAGTTGGATGATCAGCCATGATCATACTGAATGGCGGTGCAGGCTCAAAGGGCCGAATAGCCTACTCCTGCACCTATTTTCTATGTTTCTATGTAACAGCTTGCTCCATTAGGGCAGCTAACAGAAAAGAGAAATGAATGGAGCTGGAATCATGAACAGGAGAAGGCATGGCAAAATCTCAAGAAAGTACTCACAAAAGAACCTGTGTTGAAAATTTATGATGCTGAGAGACCCATCAAAATCTCATGTGATCCATCTCAAGCAGGCTTAGGGGCAGTATTGCTCCAGAAACATGATAAGGAGTGGCTACCAGTGGCGTATGCATCTCGTTCTTTAGCTGATCCAGAAACAAGGTATGCCCAAATTGAAAAAGAATTGCTCAGTATTCTGTTTGCTTGTGAGAGATTTCATCAGTTTGTGTCAGGGCAATCTATTGATGCTGAAACAGATCATAAGCCTTTGATTGCATGTTTCACAAACATGCAAAGTGACTGTCCTTTGCGAATTCAGCAAATGATGATCAAATTGCAAAGGTATGCATTGAATGTGTCATATACTCCTAGAAAATTAATGTACACAGCTGACACATTTTCCAGAGCTGTGGATCCAACAACAAAAGACAGTCACAGGAACGTTATTGATGTTCAGGTATTCATTGATATGGTCACAGAAACTGTACCTGTTGCTCCCAAAAAGTTGGAACTGCTGTGTCTTGAGACAAAGAAGGAATACATTTTTGGTCAGGTAATACAAGAGATAGATGGATGGCCAGATAATAAGCATGACTGTACCTCAGAAGTACAAGAATATTGGAACCACAGATCAGAACTTTCTGTTGTGGATGGGATATTGTACAATAGTAGCAGAATAGTGATTCCTAAAAGTCTCCATAAAGAAATGCTTGATAAAATTCATGAAGGCCACCTAGGTATTGAAAAATGTAAGAGGAGGGCACGGGAAGTGATATTTTGGCCCAGGATGAATCAAGAAATTGCAGAATTTGTGTTCTCTTGTCAAATATGCTTTAAATACCAACCTAGCAACCCGAAGGAGCCACTGCATCCACATCCTAGTCCTCAGAGACCTTGTCAGAAGGTAGGCATTGATCTGTTTGTAACTGACAACAAAGATTATCTATTAATAACAGATTACTACTCATTGTATCCTGAAGCATGTGGTCTGAGCAAAACAACTGCAGAAAATGTAATTTAATGCATGAAATCAGTTTTTTCAAGACATGGTGTACCTGATGAAGTTTTCACAGACAATGGTCCACAATTCAGTAGTGAATGCATGAAACGTTTTGCTCATGAATGGGGCTTTGTTCAAACAATATCTAGTCCATTTTTCCCTCAGTGTAATGGATTAGTTGAGAAATTGGTAGGAATTGTCAAGAAACTGATGCACAAAGCAAATGATACTGTAAGTGATTTTTGTAAAGCTTTTTTAGCCTATTGCAGTACTCCACTTGAATGTGGATTTTTGCCTGCTCAGCTCTTGATGGGACGCCATTTCAGATCCAATCTGCCAATAGATGAGAGCCTTTTGAGAAAAGAGGAAGGTGAACAAGTGAAAAGATGGAAAAATGAACACAAAGCAAAGCAGAGAATATACTTTGACAGATGTTCTCGTCCATTTCTTGAACTGCACCAAGGAGATGAAGTGAGTATACAAGACAAAGTGAAGACATGGACACAGAAAGCTATAGTGTTTGAAGAAGTACAACCCAGATCATACATGGTCCAGAGGATGGAGCAGTGTTAAGAAGAAATTGCAAAGACCTCAAGAAAGAGCCAATTTCAGAGATTCAGTTATCTGATGAAGACAAGACAAAAAAACATATAAATAATAACAAAGAAACACAAGAATTGTGTGTAGAAGATCTACTCATGTTCGTAAACCCACAGAGAGACTGATAGAGACTTGTCGAATTATGTATTTGCTTTGATTAATGTTGTAAATTGTTTTTCTTTTAAGGAAAGGAAGATGTTGTGATATCACATGCAATGATGTGCCAGTACGTGATTGGGCAGAGCACTGAGCGTGCACAGGTTTGCTAGAATGTTCCAGCACGTGGCTGGGTTAAGACATGTTTGCTTATTACTGTAAATAGAAGTTCTCTAATTCTTCCAGAATATGATTCTTTATTGTTAACCCACGGTATGTTTAAACAGAAGTAACATAACAGACTGCACTCAACAGGATGGACAACAACCAATGTGGAAAAAAAAAATTGGAAGCCAGTTTTAATTGGTCTGTCAAAAAACAGAAATCTATTAGAAACTACAGGAGATAAGAATAATTCTGAAAATCTGCAATGACAATGGATGATGTTGCAAAGTACATACTGCCAAGCACTGTGTTTAAGGAAAATAACTTGGTCAATTTCAGAACTTGAGAGAGAGAGATTTTGACAGGGATGCAGAAGAAAGAAAATGGCTAAACAAAGCTGAATACGCTTGTGGCTTGCTGTCCTGGATGTTACAATATCATACGATTGTTCAATGAAACGCAATGATTGTTCATATCAAGCTCCCAAATCCACAATTTGAAGATTTTTCAGTTGTGGTCAGACCTATACTGATAATCTAATTCAAAAGGCTAAAGGATAACTATGAAAAGTGGGATTGAGGTACGTAAAGTCCAGATTACGGCGACAGACTTCCTGTTCCAATGGATTTAAAGAACCAATGGGTGGCTAAGCAAAACTTGTAGCTTCCTTGGTCTTAACCTTGTGGTATCTGCTGAAAACAACAACATTTATAAATCAGTTTCATAACTGAAATTGAAGTGGAACCTGTTTTCACAATCTCCAGGTTGATGTGAAATAACCACCATTAGAATGTCTAACTAAGAACCGAAGAAGCCTTACACCTAAAATCCCTCAACTTAATTTCCAGGTGACAGAACACTTGAGTAGAAAATAAAGTTAAACATAACTGAGGTAACCAGGAAAACCATTGCACATTCCCCCATCAGCTTTCCAGTGCCAGGCACATTGTGAGCCAGAAATGTGTTCACTTATCAACATCTAGTGAAAAGAGAAGATGCTGAAAACACTGTTCTGATGAAGAAATTTGGCCCGTCAAGTCTGCACCACTATTCAATCATGGCTAATCCTCTTTCCCCCCCTCAGCCCCACTCCTCAGCCTTCTGTCCGTAACCTTTGATGTCATGTCCAATCAAGAACCGGAGAAAGGTGCACTGATTATCATGGACTCTTTTCTGCTTGGAAATGTGATGTCCAATGGTCTCTGATACTTGACGCTTATTGCAAATGATGGTTTTTGTAACTTCATACATTTAGTTAGTTGACAGTATGTCACTTAAAACTCCAGAATTTCTACAGATGTACTGTGGAGAACATTTTGACCAGTTGCATCACCACATAGTATGAAAGCTCCAGTGCACAAGATTGAAAAACAAATGCAGAGGAGCAGGTGTAGAAGCACTTGTCCAAATTTGCAGGAGTAGATGCCAGGAGGAAGAGGGACAAATAGATAAGGAAATCATGTCGAGAGCAATCCCTTCAAAAAGTGGAGAATTGGGGGTTAGGGAATGATGTACTTTGTGGTAGGATCCTGTTATAGATAACAGAAGCTGCAGAGAATGATGAGCTGGCTACATATGCTTGTTGGGTTGTAGGTAAGGGCACAGGAAAGCCTATCCCTGTCATGAAGGTGGGAGGATGGTGTGAGAAGAAATGTGCAGGGAATGGAGGAATTATGGGGAAGGACATCATTGGTTATAGTGGAAGGGAAACCTCTTTCTTGGAAGGAGGAGCACACCTCTGATGTATGACATATGTCAGTGTTAATAAACCTAATTCTAATTCTAATTCCAGCTGAGACCACTATGTTCAGCATTGTAAGCATGGAACTTCAATTCATTCTTACTTTTCATTGCTGTTCCCAGTGTTAGAGCATTGCAAAGAGATAAGTCTGGCCCAATACTTGAGATTCTAAATTAGAGAAAGGCCAATTTTGATGGCATCAGAAATGATCTGGCAAGTGTAGATTGGAACAGGCTGTTTCCTGACAAACATGCGCTTGGAAAGTGGGAGGCCTTCAAAAATGAAATTCTGAGAGTATAAAGCTTGTAGGTGCCTGTCAGAACAAAATATAAAGATAACAAGTGTAGGGCACCTTGGTTTTCAAGAGATATTGAGGCCCTGGTTAAGAGAAAAAAAGGAGTTCCATAGCAGGTAGAGCAAGTAGAAACAAATTAGAGAGAAATGCAAGAAAACACTTAAGGAAGAAATCAGGAAGGCTAAAAGAAGTCATGAAGTTACTCTAATAGACAAGGTGAAGGAGAATCCTGAGGGATTATACAGGTATGTTCAGAGTAAAAAGGATTGCAAGGAACAAAATTGACCCTCTGGGAGACCATAATGGTAATCCACATATGGAGCCAAAAGAGATGGAGGAGATCTTAAATGCATTTTGTGCTTCTATATTTATTTGGAAGATGGATGCAAAGTTACAGATGAGACGAAAAGCAGCACCAACCTCATGAACCCTGTACAGATGGCAGAGGAAGAGGTGTTTACTACCCTGAGGCAATTGAGGGTAGATAAAATTTTAGGGTAAATGCGATCATTTTTTGATCACTCACCCATAAGGGGGTTTTTATCTTAGCCTCTCTGATCAATTCTGGTTCATTGCACATCACCCAATTCAGAATAGCTGATCCTCTAGTGGGCTCGACCACAAACTGCTCAAAAAAGCCATCTCGTAGGCACTCTAGAAATTCCCTCTCCTGTAATCCAGCAGCAACCTGCATATTTTAACATTGCCCTTTTGGCATTCATGTTCTGTCTCCTGGTGTAATTTGTAGGTCACATCCTTACTATTGTTTGCAGGTCTGTGTACAACTGCCATCAGAGTCTTTTTACCCTTCCAGTTCCTTAGCTCTATCCAAAATAATTCAACACCTTCTGACCATATGTCATCCCTTTGTAATGATTTGATTTCATTTTTTTACCAATAGAGTAATGCTGCCCTCCCCGCCTTACTGCCTATCCTGTCAATACAATGTAAATCCTTGAACATTAAGTTCCCAGCTATAATCTTCTTTCAGCCATGATTCAGTGATGCCTACAACATCATACCTGCCAATCTGCAACCATAATACAAGTTCATCGACCTTATTCTTTGTACTGCATGCATTCAGATACAATACCTTCAGTTCTGTATTCACTCTTTTTGATTTTGTCCACTTTTACATGGCAACTAATCCTGTTGACTGAAATTTTGCCCTATCCACAGCCTCTCCTCACAACACGTTGTCTCTCTTTGCAAACCAGCAACCTCATCTTCAGCACTATCACCTGCCTTTCCTACGATCTTTCTTGCATTGAAATATAGGCAGCTGAGGACACTAGTCGCACCATGCTCAACCTTTGTCTGAGGTCTTACCAACATCTGCCTCCACAACCTCTCCACTAACTGTTCTGGCACTCTGGTTCCCATCCCACCGTGCAGCATTAACAAACCTTCCTGCTATGATATTAGTCACCCTTCAGTTCAGGTGCAAACTATCCCTTCTGTACAGGTCCCATCTTCCCTGGAAGACAGCCAAATGATCCAAAAATCTTCTGCCTTCTCTCCTACACCAACTCCTTAGCCACATGTTAAACTGACCTCACTAGTACGTGGCATGGGTAGCAATCCTGAGATCACAACCTTGGTGATCCTGCCCTTTAACCTAGCACCAACTCCCTGAACCCCCGATGCAGAATCTCGACACTCAACCTACCCGTGTCATGGGTACCTACAGGGACCACGACTTCTGGCTGTTCACCCTCCCACTTAAAAATACAGAGGAATCAATCTGAGATATACCGGACCTAACATCCAGGAGGCAACATATCATCTAGGAATCTCGTTCTCACCCACAGAAGCTCCTGTCCGTTCCCCTAACTAATGAATGCCCTATCACCACAGCGTGCCTCTTCTCCTCCCTTCCCTTCTGAGTCACAGAGGCAGACTCAATGCCAGAGACCCAACCACTGTGACTCTCCTCTGTTGGGTCATCCCTCCCAACAGTATTCAAAGTGATATATCTGTTGTTGAGGGGATAACTACAGGGATACTCTGCCTTTTCCCCTTCCTGACTTTCACCCAGTTTCCTGTGTCCTGCACCTTGGGTGTAACTGCTTCTCTATATGTCCTGTCATTTTTTTCAGCCTCCCAAATGATCCAGAGTGCATCCAGTTCCAGCTCTAACTCCTTAACACAGGTAGTCAGAAGCTGCAGCTGGATGTACCTCTCACAGTTGTTCTCATCAGGGACACTGGAAGTCTCCCTGTTTTCACACATCCTGCATTCAGCTATCCAGCATGGCATCTCTACTGTCCTAACTGAGCAGATATAAAGAAGAAAAGAAAAAATATGAGCTTTGCTTTCCTTTGCTTTCTCTGAGTGAAGCCTCTCTTCACTGAAGCCTTGAAGAGCTAAAATTTTAAGATGACCACTCTGACTCTGTCCATACAGATGATGGCTGCTACACTTGCCCCACCTTCCTTCAATTTGCTCTTACTCATCAATCCCAAACGCTGATGGGTCACTGGTCAAAGCTCTATAATGCTGCCGCCACCCACTCCTGCCTTTTACCTCGGTCAGTGGATCTCACTTAAGTCCCTCCTCTCCAAACTTCCAATGTCCAGATTGGTTGCTGTTCAAAGTTCTGTTATGTACCGTGACCCACTGCTGCCTTTTGTCCTTGGCCAGTGAACCTGATTGAAGTCACCACCTCTCCAAACTTTCAATGTCTGGATTGGCTGCTGGTCAAACCTCTATTAGATGGACCAAAGGCCTTTTTCTGTGCTGTGCTTCTCTATGATTCTAATGCTGCATTCCTACTCAGATGATACACTGTATTTTACCAGGTGTATTGCATCCTTTCTACTTCATGGTGTTGCTGAATGCTTTGTAGCAGTTTTCATCAGTTTGGCACCCTCCAGTGCCACATCAGCCTTTCATTAAGAGCCACTTTTATGCATGAAAATGATTACAGAAGATGTTGCAGGATGAGTTCAGCCAAGCACGAATAATTGTGCACAAATCTTCTTATCTTGCCCCATACACTCTGCTATTTCCACCTTAAATTTAGGAATCAAACCTTAGACTCCAGTTCATTCAATGTCATTCAATGTTTGTAGTGAGATGCTGAAGATGTTCAATCGGTCAGTTGTGGAGAGCGCCCTCTTCTTTGTGGTGGCATGCTGGGGAGGCAGCATTAAGAAGAGGGACGCCTCACGTCTTAATAAGCTGGTAAGGAAGGCGGGCTCTGTCGTGGGCACAGAACTGGAGAGTATGACATCGGTGGCAGAGCGGAGGGCGCTGAGTAGGCTACGGTCAATCATGGAAAACCCTGAACATCCTCTGCACAGCACCATCCAGAGACAGAGAAGCAGCTTCAGCGGCAGGTTGCTGTCAATACAATGCTCCTCAGACAGGATGAAGAGATCATTACTCCCCAACGCCATTCGGCTCTACAATTCAACCACCAGGGGCAAGACATGTTAAAGTGCCAGGGTTAGGACTGAGCTTAAATTACCACTCAATGCACTTTAGTAAACTATTTAAGAACTTTTTAAAAGCTAATTATTAATGCTTTTTGGGAGGGTGATTTTAGATGCATATCATATTTATACTGAGTTAAATACTGTATGTAATTAGTTTTGCTACAATAAGTGTATGGGACACTGGAAAAATGTTGAATTTCCCCTTGGGGATGAATAAAGTATCTATCTATCTATCTATAGAGTGAATCTACCTCCTATTACCCTCCCATGTCTTTTTATTCTGGTATCTTCCCCCTTCTTTTCCAGTCCTGAAGTAGAGTCTTAGCCCAAAACTTCGACTGCTTATTCTTTTCCATTGATGCTGCCTGACTTGCTAAATTCCTCCAGTATTTTGTGTGTTGCTCTGGTTTTCCAGCATTTGCTGATTTTCTCTTTTGTTTATGGTTTGCTGCCTCTTATCTTCCTCACCACCGACAACCACCCCCATTTGTGCAGAAGGAGAAAATGTGCTCTGTTCAGAAGCAGAGCATGCATGAGCTGGCATAACTGAGAGAGATGGAGGCCATTCACCAATCATGTCTAAGTCTGCTGTCAGAGCATTCCCATCACTGCAATTCTTTCATCTATTGTCTTGTACCTAATACTCTCTCATATAACCATCAGCTCCTCTGTGATTCTTCTACTGACCACTTACTCTAGGGTTCATTTACAGTGTGGCTAAGAAACCCACCAGCTGACCTTGGAAAGTGAAAGGAAACCAGAGTAGGGAGAACATTCAAACTCCACACATTATCTGTGGTCAAGATCGAACACATGTCATTAGAGCTGTGGAGTTTCTGGCAGTATCAGGCACCATATTGACTAACAGAACAGCTCCTGGTGGTTTGAGGTAGGATTTTGGAAGTAGTTGCCATTTTCACTGAACATATTGATTACTGCCTATGCTTAAACATTTGCGACATAGGGCATAGATTCAAGCCAATTCTCCTACACATCTGAGGATTTCAAACATTGCTCTGAGGGTGGCTGAGGACTCACATTGTATGAAAATGCATTCCAAATCTAGAGTCACTGGTGGACAGAAAGAATTAAAAAAAGGTAGAAAGCCCAATGCACACTGCACTGGCCTTTATTCAGCTCAGATAGTTCCTCAGTAATCAGGTTTCTCAAAATATCTGCTTCATATTTCAGGAAAAATTCTCCACTGGGCACCTTCCAGCAACATCTCCTGTTACATTTCTTAAACTTTAGAAATTAATAGAATCCCTGTTGTATATCATTGTACATGTTTGTCACATTAACTTGAAAGGAAAGTGTAAATACAATGTGTATTGGTAGAAGATCTTATTTTCCAAAAGTGATACATTCTTTTCTAACTGGGTTCATTTGCAAAAGGAGCTTAATGTTTGTGATCCCCTTGAGCACTGAGATTTAACGTTTTCAAATTTCCCTTCCCTCTGCACTGTGCCAACATTATTGATGGTATAAAGCTTGACTGCAAATCAGAAATCTGTGGTTTAAGAGAATAAAAAGGCTCTGATAAACTCATATGATTTATGTTTACATACAGTGCCTATGAAGAGTATTCATCCCTTTAGGAAGTTTTATTATTTTGCAACATTGAATCACGGAGGATTCAACAGAAAAAGTCTTTCATGCCAAAGTGAAAACAAATCCCCACAAAGTGATCTAAATTAATTACAAATATAAAACACAAAATAATTGATTGCAAAAGTCAGTATTTAGTAGATGCACTTTTGGCAGCAATTACAGTCTTGAGTCTGTGTGGATAGGTCTCTATCAGCTTTGCACATCTGTACACTGCAATTTTTCCCCATTCTTCTTTACAAAACTGCTCAAGCTTTGTCAGATTGCATGAGGATCGTGAGTGTACAGCCCTTTTCAAGTCTAGCCACAAATTCTCAATTGGATTGAGGTCTGGATTCTGACTTGATTCTGACTTGGCCACTCCAGGACATTAACTTTGTTGTTTTTAAGCCATTCCTGTGTTTTTAGTCTGATGGCCAAAAAGCTCAATTTTGGTTTCATCAAACCATAAAACCTTCTTCCAGCTGACATCAGAGTCTCCCACATGCCTTCTGGCAAACTCTAACTGAGATTTCATGTGAGTTTTTTTTCCAAACAGAGGCTTTCTCTGCCACTCTCCCATAAAGCTGCAACTGGTGAAGCACCTGGACAACAGTTGTTGTACGCGCAGACTCTCCCATTTCAACCACTGAAGCTTGTAACTCCTCCAGAGCTGTCGTAGGTCTCTTGATACCTTTCCTCACTAGTCCCCTTCTTGGACGGTCACTCAGCTTTTGAGGATGGCCCGTTCTAGGCAGATTTACAACTGTGCCACATTATTTCCATTTCTTAATGATTGACTTCACTGTTCTCCAAGGGATATTCAGTGCCTTGGAAATTTTCTTGTATCCATCTCCTGACTTGTGCTTTTCAAGAACCTTTTAGCGGAATTGCTTGAAGTGTTCTTTTGTCTTCATGGTGTAATTTTTCCAGGATACTAACTCACCAGGAGATGGACCTTCCAGATACAGGTGTATTTTTACTACAATCAATTGAAACACCTTGACTGCACACAGGTCTCCAAAAACAGATCTCCATTTAATCAATTATGTGACTTCTTAAACCAATTGGCTGCACCAATGATAATTTGGTGTGGCATATTAAAGGGGGATGAATATTTAAGCAATCAATTATTTTGGGTTTGACACGAAAGAGTCTTTTTCTGTTGATCAGTGTCAAAAAGCCAAATTAAATCCACTTGATTCAATATTGTAAAACAATAAAACATGAAAACTTCCAAGAGGGTGAATACTTTTTCTAGGCACTGGACATTGTTTCATAGAGACATACAGTTATACAATATATATTTAAAAATCCTTCAGTCCCACCCACATTACATTTTATCCATCTATACTAATCCCATTTCTCCACATTATGTCCAGTCTTTTACATCTACGTAATTCAATCACTTGTCTAGAAGTTTTTTAAGTAAGAGTATCTTCCTCCAGTCCCTCCTTGGGCAGCACATTTCAGTTTTCAACTACTCTCCATATGAAAAAAATTCCCTCTTGGATCTAATCTCTATCTCTTCCCTCATATGTTAGACTTATGCCCCTCTTGTCTTAGATAACAACAAAATTTTTTAAAAGTTTATTAACATCTACCTTCTCATAATTTTGTACACCTATCAGATAACCCCTCCACCTTTCTCACTTCATGGAAAGTAAACCCTGTCCATCTCATCTCTCTTTTTTACCTGAAATGCTCTAATCAAGCAACATCCTGTCGAGCTTCTCTGCACCTCCTCTGGCATTATCAATATCTCCTATATTTTTGACACAACATCCAAGTATGGGCTTCTAATGTTTTATGTACCTGTTACATGCCACTCTAACTCATATTTTATGAAGACAAGCATAACATATCCTTCCTTCACCATCCTATTTACCTATGCCACTACTTTTAGGGATTTATAGTTTTGTAGCCCAAGGTCCTTCTATTTAACCCTTGCAAAGATCATACCATTGACTGAGGACGTCTTGCCCTTGCAAAAGTACATCTACTTGCACTTGTCAGGATTAAATTCCATCTGCCCAGCAAAGATCTACATAATGCTGCAGCCTTAGATTAACTGTTTTATTTTAAGGGAATACTTCAGTTCACTTGTATAACTGACACTAACTATATCACCTTCTGTAGCTACTTCACTGCAGCAGAACCAATTAACATCCAGTCTTCCACCTGTATGTAATCAAGTATCTGGTCTTGTTACCATATTTTGCTTGGGTCTTGAGCCATAATTCCTTCATTCCTGCCTTAGAGCATGTCATCAGTAGGATGGGCTCTCCATCCTATCAACACCTTTCAAAATCCTAAAAATATCAGTCAAATTTCCTTCAATATTTTGCATTTCAGGGTATCCAGCCTCTGATGATGTAACCTGTTCTTACTGAATTTATTCACCTTCTGACTCTATGAGTTCTAGAAACACTTTTTTTGGACTGCTGGTCGATCACTGAGGGTGGTCCCAGGTGCGCGGGTTGTGGAGTTCAGAGAAGAGCGAAGAGAGGTCAGAGGATTTGATGGTTGAGCTCCACCGATGTACACAAATTGACTGAACTCTGATAAGTTTTGGCACCTTTTCTTTATTTTCTCTCCCTTCATATATACTGTATCGTTATTAGTTACTTAGTTCTAGTAAGATTTATAAAGTGTATTCTGTGTGCACGAGTTTGTATTAGTGTGTATTTCACAGCATCCACGTATACAGGAGGCATGGTTTTGCAGGTGGAAAAATTTTACCCTAGACATACACCAGCCAGTCGCGTAAGCATTACACTCAATATCACTGTGTGCACAGTACTGGGTTTGCGATTGGATCCCTGCTCCAGTGCCCTGACATTCCATCCCTCCCAGTTAATAACCTCATCCACCACTCCAGCTCTGGGATTTGAACCCTGCTCATTGTTATCAATTGGTTCTTTTAAATCCAGCTTTTGCTCCACTGACCCCTGAATATGGCCTGGTCCAGCCCAAGTGCCAGATTTACTGCATATTCCACCGAGTCCAATAGTGCACAGAAGAAATAAAGGTGGTGTAAGTAAGGATGGAGGATCCAAAAAGAAAGTTTAAAAATATCAAGGATGGGCTGAATTTTCAGTCTTTAGCTCAGGAGGCCTCTTTAATTACTACTTTTGTACAGGGAGAAGCCCACTGAAATCAATATTGCTCTGAGAGCAGCTGAGAACTTGGCATAATTCCCATGCAGTACTCCAGCAAGGACTGACTTGACCCATGTATGATAGACAGTCATAATCATAGAGAAGTACAACACTGAAACAGGTCCTTTGGCCCATCTTATCCATGCTGAACCACTTAAATTGCTTACTCCTATTGACCTACAATGGGACCATGCATTTGCTCTTAACATATCTGTAAAACCCCTTGGGATTCTCCTTCAACTTGACTGCCAAGGCAACCTCACGCATTCTTTTAGCCATCCTAATTTCTTTCTTAAGTGTTCTCTTAAACTAATATAGCAGGGGAATGGGGACCAGTATGTTAGAGTTGAGGATGAGTCAGCAGGTTTACAAGTAGATTATTGGTGTAACATGAGCGTAAGGAAGGACAAGCCAATGATTGGGTATAAATGCAGACAGAGCAAAGAATTAAATTGTATCACAGAGGCAAAATTTTAAAGGGCAAAGAATGCAGGACTGAAGGCGCTGTATTTAAATGCTCGTAGCATTCAGAATAAGGTGGACAAACTCATGGCGCAATTAGAGATTGTTTGGTATGACATTATGGGCATCACTGAGACATGGCTGAAAAAAGGCTATAGTTGAATATTGTCATAATGTGGGCGCTGGGACCAGACCCAAATGCAAGACACAGACACTGAAGTACTAGGAACTGGACTGGACTAGAGTTAGGGATGGGACAGAACATAGACTTGGGCTAGGACTTCAGCTAGGTAAGCGGGACCAGGACAAGGAACTGGGAACTAGGAGCCTGGGCTTGGACTTCTAGCCAAAGACTGGACAAGGACCCAGAACCTGGGTCTTGACTTGGGCTCAGACCCCAGAACTAGGCAAGGACATGACATGGCTACAGGACTAGGCAGGGCTTGGGTTCTTCAAGGCTTGGCTGCAGGACTAGATATGAAACTCCTGCATAGGACAGGACAAGGCACATGAACAGGAACACAGAGCCTTGGTCTTGAGAGAGACAGGAACACAGGGGCATGGAACACAGAGCCAGGACTTGGGGCCAGGGCTCTACACAGAGTCAGGACCCCTCCTAGTGAGCAGGACATAGGACCAGGACTCACACACAGAAAACAGAGACAGTTCCCAACACAAGGTAGCAGCAAACAGCCAGACCTACCTAGCAAAGGCATGGACACAGAGACAGCTCCTAACAACAATAGACAGTTCCTTATCTAGACACAGCAAGACTCCAGGCTTGCACCAGCAGAAGAACTTGCCAGCAATACTGGCAAGGCTTCAGGGGGAAGGAAAGGGAACAGTCCAGCAAATAAAGCTGAAGCTGAACCCAGGAGCTACTTTTGTAGCCAGCCCAAAATGAGAATCAGGTGCCTCAATTAGAGCACACAACAGAACAAGGGAAAACCAGAAAACCTGGAAAAAGGAACGATGGACCAGACCATGAACTGGAATGCAGACTTCATGGACTGGACCATTACAGATATACTTTGTATCGAAAAGACAGGCAGGAAAGCACAGGTGCTGGTGTGGCTCTGTTGGTAAGAGATGGAATTGCATCTCTGGAATGAGGTGACATAGGGTCAGAGAATGTTGAATCTTTGTGGGTGGAGTTAAGAAACTGCAAGAGTAAAAAACCATTATGGGCATTATACATAGGCCTCCAAATAGTAGCCATAATATAGGGTTGAGATTGCAATGGGAACTGGATTGGAATTATGTGCAAAGGCACGTAATAAGGGTAATGACTCAACTGCAATGGGGGACTTCAATATGTGCAAGTGGATTAGGAAAATCAAGTTGGTGTTGAATCGCAAGAGAGGGAATTTGTTGAACACCTATGAGCTGGCTTTTTACATTAGCTTGTGCTTGAGCCAACTCGGGAAAAGGATATCTTAGGTTGGGTGTTGTATAATAACCCAGATCTTATTAGGGAGCTTAATGTAAATGAACCCTTAGGAGGCAGTGATCATAATATGACTGAATTCATACAGCAATTTGAGAGGGAAAAACATAAGTCAGATGGTTCATTATCACAATGGAATAAAGGGAATTACAGAGGCATGAGAGAGGAGTTTGCCCAGGTGGATTGGAAGAGGATACTGGCAGAGATGATGGCAGAGCAGACATTTGCTGAAGTTTCTGGGAATAGTTCACAATGTGTAGGATAGATATGTCCCATAGAAGAAGTTGTTCTCAAATAGCAGGGCTAGGGAACCATGGCTGACAAGGAAAGTTAAGGACCGCATAAAAGCCAAGAAAAGGGCATATAGGGTAGCAAAAGTGAGTGGGAAGTTGGATGATTGGGAAGTTTTTAAAACCAAAACAACAGGGAACTAAACAAGCTATGAGATGGGAAAAGATTAAATATGAGGGCAACCTAGCCAATAATATAAAGCGGGATACTAAAAGTTTTTCAGTTATATGAAGAGTAAAAAGGAGTTGAGAGATGATATTGGACCACTGGAAAATGATGCTGGTGATTGAGGACAACGAAATAGCAGATGAACTTGGGAGTATTTTGCATCCATCTTCACTGTGGAAGGCACTAGCAGTATGCTAGAGGTTGTGAGTGCCAGGGAGCAGAAGTGAGTGCCATTGCTATTACAGAGGAAAAAGTGTGAGGCAATCTCAAAGGTCTTAAGATAGATAAGCCACCTGGATGTCAAATTTTGCGAACTTCTGTTAATGCCCCCTACCCCTTTCCTCTACTGCTCCTCTTTCTTTCTTCCATGGCCTTCTGTCCTTTCCTATCAGATTACCCCTTCTCCACCCCTGTACCTCTTTACTTTTTCCCTCCCCCTCCCAATATCACCTATCACCTTGTGTTTCTCTCTCCCCTAGCCCCACCTTTTAAATCCTGCTGAAGGGTCTCAGCCCAAAATGTTGACTGTACTTTTTTTCCATAGATGCTGCCTGGCCAGCTGGGTTCCTCCAGCATTTTGTGTGTGTTGGTTATTCTGTCCAATGGCATTAATGATGTTGAAATTCTTCTCTTTTATGCCCATTTGTCTGACCAACTTCATAAACCAATAAATCAAAGTGCTGTTCAACAGAAGCCTTTAATGGGGCTTAATATGATGTTGTTGGGGCAGAAGGAAGGAAGAGAGGGAATTAAGGAAGGGCAGTTGGCCAAACAAATGTGATTGGAATTGTTCTGAGCAGGATATAATGGGTCTCCTGGGACCATCAGAATTTTGAGAGAGAAAGATACCTGGTAAAGCCCTGGGGAATGTCATTGAAAAAGTTAACCTTTCTTCAAATGTATCTTACCTTGAATGTGGTGACACAGATAAGCAGAATGCTGAAACAGGCGACATCTCACTGCTATGGGCAGAAGTTTCCATTTGCTTTAAAAAGGCAACAATTATACCAGTGCCAAAGAAGAATAATGTGGTCTGGCTTAACGACTATTGCCCAGTAACACTCACATCGACAGTGATGAAATGCTTTGAGAGGTTGGTTATGACTAAACTGAACTCCTGCCTCAGCAAGGACCTGGACCCACTGCAATTTTGCCTATCGTCACAATAGGTCAATGGCAGATGCAATCTCCATGGCTCTTCACACAGCTTTAGACCACCTGGACAAACACCTACATCAGGATGCTGTGTCATCGGCTATAGCTCAGAATTTAATACCACCATTCCCACAATCCTGAATGAGAAGTTGCAGAACCTGGGCCTCTGTACCTCACTCTGTAATTGGATTCTCGACTCCCTAACCAGAAGACCACAGTCTGTGCAGATTGGTGATAACATATTCTCTTCACTGACAATCAACACTGCCACACCTCAGGGGTGTGTGCTTAGCCCACTGCTCTACTCCCTATATATACATGACTGTGTGGCTAGGCATAGCTCAAATACCATCTACAAATTTGCTGACAATACCAGCACTGTTGGTAGAATCTCAGGTGGTGACGAGAGGGCGTACAGGAGTGAGATATGCCAACCAGTGGAATGGTGCTGCAGCAACAACCTGGCACTCAACATCAATAAGATGAAAGAGCTGATTGTGGACTTCAAGAAGGATAAGACAAAGGAACACATACCAATCCTTACACAGGAATCAGAAGTGGAGAGAGTGAGCAGCTTCAAGTTCCTGGTTGTCAAGATCTCTGAGGATCTAACCTGGTCCCAACATATCAATGCAAGGCAAGACAGCGACTATACTTTATTAGGAGTTTGAAGCGATTTGGCATGTCAACATTTGTCAACAAATACGCTCAAAAACTTCTATGGTTGTACCATGGAGAGCATTCTGACAGGCTGCATCACTGTCTGATATGGAGGGGCTACTGCACAGGACTGAAAGAAGCTACAGAGGGTTGTAGATCTAATCAGCTCCATCTTGGGTACTAGCCTACAAAGCACCCAGGACATCTTTAGGGAACAGTGTCTCAGAAAGGCAGCGTCCATTATTAAAGACCTCCAGCACACAGGGCATGCCCTTTTCTCACTGTTACCATCAGGTAGGAGATACAGAAGCCTGAAGACATACACTCAGGAGTTCAGGAACAGCTTCTTCCCCTCTGC
This sequence comes from Hypanus sabinus, assembly GCF_030144855.1. Lineage (NCBI taxonomy): Eukaryota > Metazoa > Chordata > Chondrichthyes > Myliobatiformes > Dasyatidae > Hypanus > Hypanus sabinus. The sequence continues at coordinate 1,171,866 of NC_082738.1, read as the reverse complement.
CGTCTGATTTTTAAATGGACTTTGAAGCTTTGGACACTACCTCACTTTTTTAATATACAGTATTTCTGTTTTTGCACATTTTTTAATAATCTATTCAATATACATAATTAATTTACTTGTTTATTTATAATGTTTTATTTTATTTATTATTACTATTTTTCTCTCTCTGCTAGATTATGTATTGCGTTGAACTGCTGCTGCTAAGTTAACAGATTTCACGTCACATGCCTGTGATAATAAACCTGATTCTGATTCTGATTCTGAAAGTATGCTTACATTTACAGCATAAGGTCATAAGGCCATAAGACATAGAGCAGACTCAATGGCCCATCAAGTCTTCTCCACCTTTCCATCATGGCCCAATTTCCTGCCTTCTCATGTAACCTTTGATGCCCTTATTAATCAAGAAGCTATCAACCTCCACTTTAAATATACCAATGACCTACCTTCCACCGCCGTCTGTGGCGATGAATTCCACAGATTCACCACCTCCTGGCTAAAGAAATTCCTCCTTTTCTCCATTCTAAATGGACGTTCCCCTGTTCTGAGACTGTGCTCTCTGGCCCTTGACACAACCACTTTTGAAAACATCCTCTTCACATCCACTCCGTCTAGCCCTTTCAATATTTGATAGGGTTCAATGAGATGCCCCTTTCATTCTTCTGAACTGCACTGAGTACAGGCCCAGAGCCATCAAGCACTCCTTATATATTAGCCCTTTCATTCCTGGGATGGTTCTTGTAAACCTCCTCTGGATTATCTCAAATGTTAGCTCATCCTTTCTTGGATATGGGGCTGAAACTACTCACAATATTCCAAATGTGGTCTGACCAATTCCTTATAAAGCCTCAGCATTACATCCTTGCTTTTGTATTCTAGTCCTCTCAAAATGACAGACAGCCAGACATACTTTATTGATCCCGAGGGAAATTGGGTTTCATTACAGCCGCACCAAGAATAGTGAAGAGATATAGCAATATGAAACCATAAATAATTAAATAATAATGTTAATCATGCCAAGTGGAAATAAGTTCAGGATCAGCCTATTGGCTCAGGGTGTCTGACACTCTGAGGGAGGAGTTGTAAAGTTTGATGGCCACAGGCAGGAATGACTTCCCATGATGCTCAGTGTTGCATCTCGGTGGAATGAGTCTCTGGCTGAACGTACTCCTGTGCCTAACCAATACATTATGGATTGGATGGGAGACATTGTCCAAGATGGCATGCAACTTGGACAACATCCTCTTTTCAGACACCACCGTCAGAGAGTCCAGTTCCACCCCCACAATGTCAATGGCCTTACAAATGAGGCTCTGGACCTGTACTCAGTGGAGTTTAGAAGAATGAAAGGGGCATCTCATTGAAACCTATCAAATGAATGCTAACATTGCATTTTCCTTCCTCACAAACGACTCAACCTGCAAGTTAACCTGAAGTGAATTCTGTATGAAAACTCCCAAGACCCCTTGTATCTCTGATTCTGAATTCGATCCCCATTTAGAACACAGTGAATGCTATTATTCCGTCTATCAAAGTTCATGCACACGCACTTCCTCACAATGTATTCCATCTGCTATTTATTTGCTCATTCTCCTAATATGTCTAAGTCCTTCTGCAGACTCCCTGCTTCCTCAACACTACCTGCCCTTCCATCTATCATCTGCAAACTTGGCCACCAAGCTATCAATTCACCCAAATCATTGACACATAATGCGAAAAGTATCAGTCACAACACTGAGCCCTGCACAACACCACTTGTCATCAGCAGCCAACTAGAAAAGGCCTCCTTTATTCCAACTCTTTGCCTCCTGCCAATCAGCCAATTTTCTATCTTTGCTGGTATCTTTCCTGGAATACCATGGGCTCTTAACTTGTTAAGCAGTCTCATGTGTGGCACCTTGTCAAAGGCCTCCTGAAAATTCAAGTACACAACATCCACTGACTCTCCTTTGTCTATCCTGCCTGTTATTTCCTTAAAAAATTCCAACAGATTTGTCAGGCAAGATTTCCCCTTAAGGAAACCATGCTGGCTACAGCCTATTTTATCATGTGGCTCCAAGTACACTGAGACTTCATCCTTAACAATGGACTCCAACATCTTCCCAACCACTGAGGTCAGGCCAACTGGCTTATAATTTCCTGTCTTCTGCCTGCCTCCCTTGTTAAAGAGTGGAGTGACCTTTTCCAGACATTGGGAATCATTCCAGAATCTAACAAGTACAGTACATTCACTTCTGCCCCATGATTCTTTTGAATTTCTGGCATGTTGTTGGTGTCTTCCACAGTAAAGAATAGCACAAAATACTTTTGTGCCATTATTACCTCACTACTATCTCAGTTTGTCCCATTCCTACCTCTCCAGCATCATTTTCCAGTGGTCTGATGTCTGGATTTGCATCTCTTTACTCTTCATATGTCTGAAAAGGCCTTTGGTATCATTGGGTGAAGCATTTTAGGAGTTGGGACATTATGTACTTAACATTGAACATGAGTGTCTTGGATCAAAACATGGCTCTGGTGTTGTTCTATACAACAGCTGGATCCTTGTTGCTGTCAAAGTACCCAGCTAGGATGATTAAGGCAAACTTAAAATTAAAATTAGAATCAAGGTACGAGGGGTGATTGATAAGTTCATGGCCTAAGGTAGAAGGAGTCAGTTTTAGAAAACTTAGCACATTTATTTTTCAACATAGTCCCCTCCTACATTTACACACTTAGTCCAGTGGTCATGGAGCACAGGATCTTGGACCTCCAGAAAGTGTCCACAGCAGGGGTGATTGATAAGTTTGTGGCCTAAGGTATATACAGCTCTTGTTATATGCACATGCAGTTCAACTCTTTGAGTGATTATGCACAAAGTTTGAAGCTCTGTCTTGATTTCCATCAGTAAGCCTTTTAATCTCTTTTATTGTTTCTCTCACTGCTTATCACCCTCCAGCCTTTGCTCAATCACACACATTGTGTTTTTTTCAATTTTGTTCTCACTAGTTTCTACTCCTGTGTTAAACTCTTTGCACCTTCAGAACCTATACCCTTCACTCTTTTTGTTTGTTACCGATTGCAGTGGAGACACTGTGCTTGGGGAAAATGTCTGTTTGGTTAATAAATGAGGATGGGACTGCAAAAACACACACACACACTCACACAGAAACATCTATGCACATGCACATACTTCAATGCACACACTTACACAAACACCCACACAATCATATAAACATCCAGAAACAATACACAGGCAAGAATGACTTTCATTATTGAACAACTCTCATTCTCTCAGGGAACTACATCTGCATGAAGTGCATCCGGCTGCAGCTCCTTGAAGACAACATTAGGGATCTGGAGCAGCAACTGAATGACCTTTGGCTTGTATGGGAGAGTGAGGAGATCATCAATCAGAGTTACAAGGAGGTAGTCACCCCAAATTTGCAGGAGGTGAGTAGCTGGGTGACTGTCAGGGGAAATGGAAATAGGCGGTTAGCGCAGAGCACCCCTGTGGACATTCCTGTCAATAATATTATTTTAGATACTGCTGTGGGGGATAACCTCCTGGGAGAACGCCACGGCAACTGGGTTACAGGCACTGAACATGGATCCATGGTGCAGAAGAGAAAGAGGGAAAAAGTGGACTGAATAATCAGGAACAGACAGGAGATTCTGTGGACCTGAACAGGACACCCTGATGGTATTTTATCTCACTGGTCAGGGTCAGGGACGTCTCAGATCACATCCACAACATTTTGGAGAGGGAAGGAGAGCAGCCAGATGTCTTTGTACATATTGGTACCATTGACATAGGAAGGAAAAGCAATGAGTTCCCAAAGAGAGAATTTAGAGAACTAGGTAGAAAGCTGAGAAGTAGGACCGCCCAGGTAGTAACTTCTGGATTGCTGCCTGTGCCCCACGCCAGTGAGGGTAGAAACAGGATGATTTGGCAGATTAATGCATGGCAGAGAAGCTGGTGGAGGGGGCAGGGCTTCATGTTCTTGGATCATTGGGATCTCTTCTGGGGGAGATATGATCTGTACAAAAGGGACAGGTTGCACCTGAATCTGAGGGGTCCAATGTTCTCGTGGGCAGGTTTGTTAGAGCTGTTGGGGAGGGCTTAAACTAATTTGGCAGGGGGTGTGAACTAGAGTGAAGGGACTCAGGATAGGACGGATGGAAAATAAACAAAGACAGTGTGCAGTCAGACTGTCAGGAAGGGCAGACAAATGATGGGACAAAATTGCAGCCAGCAAGGTGAGTATCAGTGCACTAGGGATGTAGAATCATAAATGGGGAGCAAATATAGTATTCAAGGTGTTATATCTCAATGTACTAAGTATAAGAAATAAGGTGGATGATCTTGTTGCACTATTACAGATTGCCAGGTATGATGTTGTGACCATCACTGAATCGTGGCTGAAGGATGGTTGTAGTTGGGAGATGAATGTCCAAGGTTACAAGTTATATCAGAGGGATAGGAAGGTAGGCAGAGGGGATTGTGTGGCTCTACTGGTAAAGAATGGCATCAAATCAGTAGAAAACTGTGATATAGATTTGGAAGATGTTTAATCCTTGTAGGTTGAACTAAGAAACTGCAATGGTAAAATGACCTTGATGACAGTTATATACAAGCTTCCAAACAGTAGCTGGGATGTGGACCACAGATTACAATGGGAAATAGAAAAGGCATGTCAAAAGGGCAATGTTATGACAATATTGGGAGATTTTAACATGCAGATAGAATGGGAAAATCAGATTAGTAATGGATCTCAAGAGAGTGAATTTGTTGAATGCTTACAAGATGGATTTTTAGAGCAGTTTGTCATTAAGCCGACAAGGGGATCAGCTATACAGGATTGGGTGTTATGTAATGAACTGGAGGCAATTAGAGAGTTTAAGGTAAAAGAACCATTAGGAACCAGTAATCACAAGATGACTGAGTTCAACTTGAAGTTTAATAGGGAGAAAGTAAAGTTTGATATAGCAGTATTTCAATGGAGTAAGGGAAATTACAGTGGTATGAGAGAGGAGTTGGCCAAAATAAATTGGAAGGAGAAGCTGGCATGGATGACAGCAGAGCAGAAATGGTGTGAGTTTCTGGGAAAAATGAGCAAAGTGCAGGATAGATGTATTCCAAAAATGAAGAAATACTCAAATGGCAAAATACTCAAGTGGCTGACAAGGGAAGTCAAAGCTAATGTAAAAGCAAAAGAAAGGGCATTCAACAAAGCAAAATTACTGGGAAAATGAAGGACTGGGAAGCCTTTAAACCCTTCAGAATGGAATTAAAAGAATCATTTGGAGGGAAAAGATTAAATATGAAAGCAAGCTAGCAAACAATATCAAATTGGATAGTAAAAGCTTTTTCAAGTATGTAAAAAATGAGAGATGAAAGTGAATATAATGAGGCAGGAGAAATAATAATGGGTGCCAAGGAGATGGCAGATGAACTAAATGAGTATTTTGCATCAGCCTTCACTGTGGAAGACACTAACAGTATTCCAGGTGTTGAAGATTGTGAGGGAAGAGAAGCAAGTACCGTTACTGTTACAAGAGAGAAGGTGTTCAAAAAGCTGAAAGACTGGTCATCTGGACCAGATGAACTGCACGCTAGAGCTCTGGGAGAGGTAGTGTTAGAGATTGTGGTGGGATGAGAAATGATCTTTCAAAAATCATTGGGCTCTGGCAGGGTGCTAGAGGATGGGAAAATTGCAAATGTTACTCCACTCTTTAAGAAAGGAGGAAGGCAACAGAAAGGAAATTATAGACCAGTTAGCCTGACTTCAGTGGTTGGGAAGATGTTAGAGCCAATGTTAAGGATGAGGTGATGAAGTACTTGGTGACACAGGACAAGATAGTACAAAGCCAGCATGGTTTCCTTCAGGGAAAATCCTGCCTGATAAACCTGTTGGAATTCTTTGGGGAGAGTACAAGTAGGATAGATAAAGGGGATGCAGTGGATGTTGTAAATTTGGATTTTCAGAAGGCCTTTGACAAGGTGCCACACATGAGGCTGCTTACCAAGTTAAGAGCCCATGATATTTCAAAAAAGTTATTAACATGGTTAGAGCATTGGTTGATTGGTAGGAGGCAGCGAGTGGAAATAAAAGGATCCTTTTCTGATTGGCTGCCAGTGACTAGTGGTGTTCCACAGGAGTCGGTTTTGGGACCACTTCTTTTTATGCTGTATATCAGTAACTTAGTTGATGGAATAGATGGTTTTGTTGTCCAATTTGCAGATGTTACGAAGATTGGTGGAGGGGCAGGTAGTGTTGAGGAAACAAGAAGGCTGTGAAGGACTCAGACAAATTAGGAAAATGGGCAAGAAAGTAGCAAGTGAAATACAATGTTGGAAAATGCATAGTCATGCACTTTGGTAGAAGAATTAAATGTGCAGACTACTTAATAAATGGGGAGAAAATCCAAAAATCTGAGATGCAAAGGGACTTGGGAGTTCTTGTGCAGAACAACCTAAAGATTAGCTTGTTGGTAGAGTTGGTGATGAGGAAGACAAATGGAATGTTAGCATTCATTTCAAGAGGTCTAGAATACAAGAGCAGGGATGTGATGCTGAGGCTTTATAAGACAATGGTGAGGTGAGGCCTCACCTTGAGTATTGTGAACAGTTTTGAGCTCCTTAGCTAAGAAAACATGTGCTGGCTTTGGAGAGGAAGCTCTGGGAATGAAAAGGTTACCATATAAGGAATGTCTGATGGCTCTGGGCCTGTACTCACTGAAATTTAGAAGGATGAGGGGGGATCCCATTGAACCCTTTTGAATGTTGAAAGACCAAGCCAGAGTAAATGTGAAAAGGATGTTCCCAAAGTGGGGGAGTCTAGGGCAAGAGGGCACAGCTCCAGGATAGAGGGGTGCTCATTTAAATCAGAGATGCAGAGAAATTTCTTTCAGCAGCACATGTTGAATTTGTGGAATTTATTACCACAGGCAGCTGTGGAAGTCTCATGGAGTGTATTTAAGGTAGAACTTGAAAGCTTCTTAATCGGACATGGTACCAAAGGTTATGGATAGATGGCTAGGGAGTGGAGTTGAGGAGGAGTAAAAAAGAATCAGCCATCATTGAATGGTGGAGCAGACTCGATGGGCCAAATGGCCTAATTCTGCTCCTATGTCTAATGGTCTTATGGTCATTTACTGTGGTAAGATATTCCAAGGTACCTCCAAGGAGGGTACAGTTATGATTTAGCACCTAGCCACATGAAGAGGTGGAGAGATGGGAACATTTGGAAGGGACTTTCAAACTTTAGGGATTAAGGAGCTGATGCTCTAGCCAACTGAAAATTTCAAATCAGAGGTGCAGAGACAGTGATAATTAGAAAGTTGCAGAGAATGTTATCGGGGCTGGAAATGCTACAGTAATAATAAGGAGATCTCAGAGAGATCTGACATTGATGAGAAGTTTGAAAGTGAGGTCTTGCTAAACCATAGGCAAAGATAAGTTAATTTCTATAGGGGTAAGAGGGAACACGATTAAAGTATTTTCATTATGATCAGCACAGTTCATTTTGCAGAGTTGCAGGGCTAATGTTTGCAAAATTGGAAGGCCACCCAAAGGACAGTTTCTACTTTGGCTGAGTGATGTGTTTTACTGCTTAACACTGTGCAGTGCAGCCAGCATTCAACCTCAGCTTTAGGCACTAACATGAAATTATCAACAGAATGCCCACTTACCAACACAGGACAGTCAATACTGAGAAAAGACAATTTAGCATTGCAAACTAGCCACCTGAAAAGAGAACAGCTGACTTTTTTATTGGGTGTTGAAAATTGGATTTTTCTGCGTCAAACAGCAAATATTGCAGCATTATTTTAAAACCTGGATCACTTTAGGGTTATTAAGTCTATGGAAATAAGGCTGTTCAACACATCATAAACATGCTGACCATCAAGCACCAATTTACACCCATCCCATTATTTGTCCCATTACATCAATTCTGCCCAGAATCTACAACTCAACTGCACAGGGAATGTACAAATTGCACACAGAAGGTCAAGCCAGAAGCTAGGTTAGTGGTGTTCTGTTGCTCCTACACCACTGAATTTCTGTTGTGTGTTTACATTTAGGGATGAACTTTTAATCCAAGTGTCTTTGAGCTGTGACACAGCCACTAAGGCTATCAATGAAGTCCTGCAAGTATATCAAGCCAGTTTTCAAAGTGTACCTTTGCACTGAGTGTACTTTAACTTGTAAAATTGAGCCACTCCCCTTGATAGTGCATGCACATCCTGTTCAAATGATCAGTTTAGATAAAAATAAGGGGACCCAGAAGATGTGGGTCATCAACGTGAAATGCTACTCCCACAGTTATCTTCAGAGCTGCCACTTAATCTGGTAAGTATTTACAGCTTTGTCTGCCTTTAGCTTATCATCTCCAGCATTTTGAATTAAGATTGACATGGATCCCAAAATATTACAGTATATGTTTTATGATCTCAATGAGAGAAAGAGAGAGAAAGATACTCAGACAAACTGATTTCATATCCTCCCACATTTTTGAGGCTTTGGAGTTTTGTTCCAGCCATGATTGTCTGTCTGAATCATTTGTTTCTCTTGGCATCAGATTAGCACAATGCGCATGAGAATTATGATGTACTCTTGAACACCCGTCTACCACAGTAGAGAAAATTCAGCACATTCTGTCGCCATGGGGAGTAGGGTTGCAGCACAGATTTTTGCTGGCCTCCAATTTCCTCCAAAAACCACCAGGAATGGTAATAAGAGAAAGGATTAGTTAACTTGTAAATTGCTGAAAAAGAAATCTGAAAAGATTAAATTAATGTGCTATTGCAGGATAATATTGAAATACTTGCATTAACATAGGGTAATATTAAAATACAAAGTCAATATTAGTGGAACATCCTATAAATACACAAGCTTACTTGTTTGTGAATTTGTATAAGGCTGGCTATTCTAACATTCTTTGACTCACAGTGTGGATATTGGCAGTCACACAGATTTTAAAGGAATGAGTTTATTAACCAGACTCTCAAAATGTCACGATTTGTAGCCATGTGCAAGTTATTTTAGCCGAAATTACCACACATTCTGAACCAGTGACCCTTGCAGAGAACAGTTCAAAGGATAGACTAAAATCCTGATGTTTGGCCAAGCTTGGGTGAACCAAGTCAGCTCCATGTGTCAGATGGAAATACTTGCATTAATGGCTGTTGGAAATATAATCAGACAGTCTAATTTGGACATGTGCTTGCATGACCAATCCTTTGGAACTCACAGAAGATTAGAAAGAAAAATTTTAAAAGTCAATGTAGTTGCTGAAAATTGAAAATTAAGTTTCCTACAAATATCCTTTAAGTTATAGTAATATTATAGTAAGAATAATTCCAGTTGACCATAAAGTCAGGTGAGGTATGAAATCAATTTCCAACCTAAGCACTTCCCAATGGCCAAAAAGGATGCCAATCAGCAATATTAATTATATTCAAGTAAAATTAACATTGATAGTAATTTTATTATTAATGAGAAAGTAGGTTTGGTATTGGAAGGACCGGAAAAATTGAAATAATGTCACTTCATTAGATAGCTACTTCTTATTTGCCTTCTTTCAATTTTAATATAGATGTGTTTCAATGCCAGCAACACCCAGTATGCTGGAGGAACTCATCAGATTGGGCAGTATCTATGGAAGAAAATGGACAGTACACATTTACGGTCATGATCTTTTATCTGGACTGCCTCAGCACAAACTATTGACTGCCTACTTTCCTCTATAGTTATCCTCTGGTCTGCTGAGTTCCCCCAGCATCTTATCTATTGCAACATCTACAGTCTTTTGCATCTCTTTGTTTCGATGTGAGTGTGCTGCTCATTCTAAAGAGGCAGTTCACTACTTGCTATGCAGTAGAGCTTCAATAAAATTTCCTCCTTTTATTGCGGTTTCAGGTATACCACAGGATCTATGCTTGTCTCTAAGATGGAATTTAGGTTAATGTTAATTTCATTTATGATCTGGATGGCTTGTAACATGAGTTTAAAAATCAGTAAAAGAAACCTATGACAAACTATTGTTGACTGACTACAGTTCTGCCTTTGATATTATTATTCCAAACAAACTTATCACCAAGCTCTAGGCCCTTGAGATTAATTACTCCCTCTGCAACAAGATCCTTGACTTGCTGACCAACAGAGCACAATCAGTAAGGATAGGCAGCAACATTGGAGAAGGAAGTCAGAGGATCAGAACGGGAATGCGGCGGGAGACATTTTGATTTTTTCTTCTTCTCATCAGAGTTAAGAGAGGCGGGGCTGCACAGGTGTGAGATGTCAGGCAGTGAAGCGGGGAAGATTTAAAAGGAACACAGCCTTATACAGCGGGCAGCGGAGTGAGCCGGGAGCAGAGTGTAGGCTTAAGGGCTTTGGCTCAACGAGCTTAAGTGGAAATTGGCGAGGCAGGGTAGGTTTAGGTTTCAGTATTTCCTGTTATTTGAGGAAAGGGGGAAGTATGAGTGTGAGGGCAGCTTGTTGTTCTCGGTGTCGAGATGTGGGAGGTCCTGGAGTCTCCCAGCCTCCCGGATGTCCGCATCTGCGCCAGGTGCGCCGAGCTGCAACTCCTAAGGGACCGTGTTAGGGAACTGGAGCTGCAGCTCGATGACCTTTGTCTGGTCAGGGAGAGTGAGGAGTTGTTAGTTGATCACACCAGGGCCACGGGAGGCAGACAGGTGGGTCACAGTTAGGAGGGGGAAGGGGAAGAATCAGGTACTAGAGAGTACCCCAGTGGCTGTACCCCTTGACAATAAGTACTCCTGTTTGAGTACTGTTGGTGGGGGACAGCCTACCTGAGGGAAGCGTCAGTGTCCGTGCCTCTGGCACAGAGTCCGGCCCTGTAGCTCAGAAGGGTAGGGAAAGGAAGAGGAAGGCAGTAGTAATAGGGGACTCGATAGTTAGGGGGTCAAATAGGTGATTCTGTGGACGCGATCAGGAGACCCGGATGGTAATTTGCCTCCCTGGTGCCAGGGTCTGGGATGTTTCTGATTGCGTCCAAGATATCCTGAAGTGGGAGGGTGAGGAGCCAGAGGTCGTGGTACATATAGGTACCTATGACATAGGTAGGAAAAGGGAAGAGGTCCTGAAAGGAGAATATAGGGAGTTAGGAAGGGAATTGAGAAGAAGGACCGGAAAGGTAGTAATCTCAGGATTACTGCCTATGCTCTGCGACAGTGAGAGTAGGAATGGAATGAGGTGGAGGATAAATGCATGGCTGAGGGATTGGAGCAGGGGACAGGGATTCAAGTTTCTGGATCATTGGGACCTCTTTTGGGGCAGGTGTGACCTGTACAAAAAGGACAGGTTATACTTGAATCCTAGGGAGAACCAATATCCTGGCGGGATGGTTTAATAGAGCTGTTATGGAGGGTTTAAACTAATTTGGCAGGGGGATGGGAACCAGAATGATAGAGTGGAGGGGACGGAAAACAAAAATAGATCTAAGGTAGTGAGCAGTAAGGATGTCAGGAAGGACAGGCAGGTGATGGAGCAAATTTGCAGCCATTGGGATGAGGTGCAGTGCAATCAATGCAAAAAGTACCAAATACTGGACTTAAGATGTTATACTTAAATGCACACAGCATAAAGGAATAAAGTGGATGACCTTGTTGTACAGTTACAAATTGGCAGGTGTGATATTGTGGCCATCACTGAGACGTGGCTAAAGGATGCATGTCTCTGGGAGCTGAACGTCCAAGGATACACGATGTATTGGAAGGATAGGCAGGTAGGTAGAGGGGGTGGCATGGATTTAATGGCAAGAAGTGATATTAAATCATTAGAAAGAGTTGACATAGGTTCGGAAGGTACAGAATCTTTATGGGTTGAGCTAAGAAATCGCAGGGGTAAAAGGACCCTGATGGCAGTTATCTACAGGCCTCCTAACAGCTGCAGTGATGTGGACTACAAATTACAACAGGAAATAGAAAAGGCTTGCCAGAAGGGCAGTGTTATGATCATTGTGGGGGATTTTAACATGCGAATGGATTGGGAAAATCAGGTTGGCACTGGACCTCAAGAGAGAGAATCTGTCGAATGTCTACAAAATGGCTTTTCAGAAGAGCTTGTTGTTGAGCCCACTAGGGAATCAGCTGTACTGGATTTGGCATTGTGTAACGAACCAGAGGTGATTCAAGAGATGGAAGTGAAGGAACCCTTAAGAGGCAGTGATCACAACATGATTGAGTTCACTGTGAAATTTGAGAAAAGAACCCAAAATCCGATCTGTTGGTATTTCAGTGGAGTAAAGGAAGTTACAGTGGTATGAGAGAAGAACTGGTCAAGGTTGACTGGAAAGGGACACTAGCGGGAAGGACGGCAGAGCAGCAATGGCTGGAGTTTATGCGAGAAGTGAGGAAGGTGCAAGACAGATATATTCCAAAGAAGAAGAAATTTTCAAATGGAAAAAGGATGCAACTGTGGCTGACAAGAGAAGTCAAAAGCCAAAGTAAAAGCAAAACAGAGGGCATACAAGGAAGCAAAAATTAGTGGGAAGACAGAGGATTGGGAAGTTTTTAAAAGCTTACAAAAGGAAACTAAGAAGGTCATTAAGAGGGAAAAGATGAACTATGAAAGGAAGCTAGCAAATAATATCAAAGACGATACTAAAAGCTTTTCAAGTATATAAAGAGTAAAAGACAGGTGAGAGTAGATATAGGACCAATAGAAAATGATGCTGGAGGAATTGTAATGGGAGATAAGAAGATGGCGGAGGAACTGAACGAGTATTTTGCATCAGTCTTTACTGAGGAAGACATCAGCAATATAGCGGACATTCAAGGGTGTCAGGGAAGAAAAATATGTGCAGTTACAATTACGACAGAGGAAGCTGAATAGTCTAAGGGTAGTCTAAATCTCCTTGACCAGATGGAATGCACCCTCGTGTTCTGAAGGAAGTAGCAGTGAAGATTGCGGAGGCATTAGCAAAGATCTTTCAAAAGTCTGACCTGGTTCCGGGGGATTGGAAGATTGCAAATGTCACTCCACTATTTAAGAAGGGGACAAGAAAACAAAAAAGAAATTATAGACCTGTTAGCTTGACATCAGTGGTTGGGAAGTTGTTGGAATCTATCGTTAAGGATGAGATTACGGAGTACCTGGATGTATATGACAAGATAGGCAGAACTCAGCATGGTTTCCTTAAAGGAAAATCCTGCCTGACAAACATAGTGCAATTTTTTGAGGAAATTACAAGTACGCTATACAAGGGAGATGCAGTGGATGTTGTGAATTTGGATTCTCAGGAGGCTTTTGACAAGGTGCCACACATGAGGCTGCTAAACAAGATAAGAGCCCATGGAATTATGGGAAAGTTACATACGTAGATAGAGCATTGGTTGATTGGCAGGAAACAGAGAGAGTGGGAATAAAGGGATCCCAGTCTGGTTGGCTGCCGGTTACCAGTGGTGTTCCACAGGGGTCCGTGTTGGGGCCACTTCTTTTTACGTTGTATATCAATGATTTGGATTCTGAAATAGATGGCTTTGTGGCTAAGTTTGCTGATAATACAAAGATAGGTGGAGGGGCCGGTAGTGCTGAGGAAACAGAGAGTCTGCAGAGAGACTTGGATAGATTGGGTGAATGGGCAAAGAAGTGGCAAATGAATTACAATGTCAGAAAGTGCACGGTCATGCACTTTGGTAGAAAAAATAAACGGGCAGACTATAACTTAAATGGGGAGAAAATTCAAAGTTCTGAGATGCAACGGGACTTGGGAGTCCTCGTGCAGGATACCCTTAAGGTTAACCTCCAGGTTGAGTCGGTAGTGAAGAAGGCAAATGCAATGTTGGCATTCATTTCTAGAGGAATAGAGTATAGGAGCAGGGATGTGATTTTGAGGCTCTATAAGGCACTGGTAAGAACTCACTTGGAATACTGTGTGCAGTTTTGGGCTCCTTATTTAAGAAAGGATGTGCTGACATTGGAGAGGGCTCAGAGAAGATTGACTAGAATGATTCCGGGAATGAGAGGGTTAACATATGAGGAACGTTTGACCGCTCTTGGACTGTACTCCGTGCAGTTTAGAAGAATGAGGGGGGACCTCATAGAAACATTTCAAATGTTGAAAGGCATGAACAGAGTGGATGTGGCAAAGTTGTTTCCCATGGTGGGGGAGTCTAGTATGAGAGGACATGACTTGAGGATTGCAGGGCGCCCATTCAGAACAGAGATGCGAAAAAAATTTTTAGCCAGAGGGTGGTGAATCTGTGGAATTTGTTGCCATGGGCAGCAGTGGAGGCCTAGTCATTGGGTGTATTTAAGGCAGAGATTGATAGGTATCCGAGTAGTCAGGGCATGAAAGGCTATGGTGAGAAGGCGGGGGAATGGGACTAAAGGGGAGATTGGATCAACTCATGATGAAATGGTGGAGCAGACTCGATGGGCTGAATGGCCAACTTCTGCTCCTTTGTCTTCTGGTCTAACATCTCCAGCAGGATTATTCTTGTCACAGCCAAGGAAGCTCAACAATGCCTCAGAGGGTGAAATATATTTGGCATGTCTCCATTGACTCTTACCAATTTTTATCAATGTACCATAGAAAGGATTCTATCTGGATGCATAATGGCTTGGTGTGGCAACTGCTCTGCATGAGGTCACAAGAAACTGCAGAGGACTGTGGACATTACTCAGCACATCACAGGAACCAGCATCCCCTCTGTGGACTCTGTCTAGACTTCTCACTGCCTCAGTAAAGTAACCAGCATAGTCAAAGACCCCACCCACCTCAGACAAGAGAGAAGGTGCTCCAAAAGCTGTAAGACCTTAAAGTACATAAGTCATCCAGACCAGGGTTCTGAAAGAGGTAGGTATATGGAAGGCTATGGTCCAGGTGCAGGTCATTGGGAGTAGGCAGCTTAAGTGGTTTTGGCATGGACTAGATGGGCTGAACGTCCTGTTTCTGTGCTGTACTTCACTAGGAGTCCATGACTCTAACTCACTTAATGAATCTGTATTTGGTAGATCCAACATTTTTTGTGGCAATTTAGCTTTTATTGGCAAACATGCTGATAACCTGTCCGTAAATTTGTTGGGTCATTAGTGCTGGCAAATGCAGCTCCATTGCCAGATCCCATGTTTCTTCATTGGGACACATTTCAGAATCTTTATGCTTACCAGGATACAACACTTAATTTATCATACAAGTATCTACTAGATTTAAAAAAGTCAATTGTATTTTAATTTAATTTATTTATTGACATACAGCACAGGTCCAGCCTTTCCAGCCATTCGAGACGCTCCACCCAGCAACCCACCAATTTAACCCTAACCACAGGACAATTTACAATGACCAATTAACCTTCTAACCGAAACATCTGTGGACTGCGAGAGGAAACTGGACCACACTCATGTACACACGGGTAGGAACATACAAACCTGCTTTCAGTTGCTGGAACTGAACTCCAACACCCCAAGCTGCAATAGAATCACGCTAACCACTCTGTTACTGTGGTGTTCCAACAAATCATTGTATATGATATACAAATGAAGATGCATCATTGGGCAAGAGAACTTAAGTCTCTGGAAAAGAGAAGTCAGCCAATATTCATTTGACAAGGTTTTATACAGAACAGAATGCATGTAGCTTCTGAAAGTTAGATTTCCAGTAGGACCTACTGTACTTGACAAGATCACAAATTATAAGCAATGGAGTATGGCAAACTGAGAATAAATCAACATTTGGTAAAGTGGAGCAATGTTTGAGAAGATAAAGTACAGAAATTTAATAAAGATAAACATTTATCATCAAAGCTTGTTCTGTGAGGCATTGGTGTTTATGTATGCAGAAGCTTCTTGGATTAGTATTGCCAGTTCTTTTTAATAAGTACTCTTGTGCTCATATTACTAAGTAAAAGTATTATGCAGCAGGAAATTGTTGGCTGATTGACAGTCCCCAGCTTTACCTGTCTCCAGTTAATACTGAATGCCAGAGATCTGAAATTGAAACAGAAAATACTCGTGACATACAGCAGCTCACTCAATACCTTTTTAAAGTTCTGATGCCAGAATAAAACATCATGCTAATCAACTTAAATGAGGAAAGTTGATGCACCAGTATCAGTCTCTACTGATCTGAGCTACAGAGATAGTGTTTATCATTACATTTCAGAGATTTCATACAAACCTGCTGTGTGATCCAGACATATTCTGTTTCTACTCCTGAATGGTGCTGTGTTTTGATACTGTAAGTCTCTTGCGTTAAGTATCAGGATAGTTTCTGAGTGGGTACGGGAGGCCTCCCATAGGGAGTGAGTTAAATCCTTGGGTCAGTAAAGTTTCCTCTGTCCTGTGCCTGTTGCTAACACAAGGTAGGCCAAGGTCTGATCCCCAAGGAATGACGGAAGGCTATTAGATCACAATTCTAACATTCTTTTCTTTCTGCTGTGTTTGAAACTCACAGGATGACTGAAGACCCATCAGGCTCAAGGAAATCATTGTGGTTGCAGAGTTACAATCATAATAAACTAAAATAGCACTCTCTGATGAACAAATCAATGGCTTGCAGCCTTGACTGTCTATTCAGTGAAGTAAACCAGCCACTGGCAAACTTCTCATTTGCAGTCTCTCAAAATCTTGGTCTCGCAGGGAGCAGCTCTTCAGGGGTTCAGCCCTAACATTCTTGGCAAACCCTGGAAATTGAATGAATAGGAGTTGTGTGAAAATGTTCTATAAATGATAGTTCCAAATGATAGTTCTAACTTCCAAAGCTTCCAGGTACTGCAGCTTTAACTTGAAATCATTTGAAAATATATTCCATATATTCCTTCCTACCCAGTTAGGAGGGACATTGAATCAATAGCAGCTATCAGGGCTGTGTGCAGGAATATAAATTTGTTGACTTTTTTGCATCCTTAACATTATGGTGTGAACATATGCATACCCGCTTATTAGCATAGTATATTTTTTTAAGTAATTATTATGGTTGAAGGACTGTTCCACTCTGTAAGCCCATCTTCATACTAAATGTCATCTTCACTGTGAACTGTAATTATTACTTTAGGACAACTTTCTCTTGAAGATTACCTTAAAATGCAATCTGTGGTATCACTTGAATAAACTACATGCATGCTATCTGAGCTTCTCATGTGTTTGGGTACAAATCTACATTCTGAAATGGAGATCCATTAGAGAAGGGGTTCCCAACCTTTTTTATCCCATGGACCCTTACCATTAACCAAGGGGTCCATGGACTCCAGGTTGGGAACCTCTGTTTTAGAGGTACTGTAAGTACCTACTGAGCCTGCATAATTTACACCCTTCCACCTATAGCAAGTAAAGGGAAGTGGTTGTAATGGGAAAAACATGTGCACAGGACTGTTCCTGCAGTAGCTAAAGGGTACACTTGTGCATCTGAACTGCATTTGATTCCTGAGTAAGGGTAAGGAATAAGGTCTGTGCTGCTATCCGTAGACTACAGTGATGTTAATTATGGCCTCTTCAGGTAGTGGAGAAGGAAAGAAATTTATCCTATCTACCAGGCAGAAGCAAACTAGTTGGCACTTAGATTTTCCCAGACTACATCCCTGCTGGAAAGTCACTAAAATTCTGCAGTTTCTTCTGGGCAATTAGGAATATCCCCCCGGGCTGCTAATGAAGATTGAGGCCTTAAAGTCTTAACCTTTCCACCACCACCACCACTACTCCCCCCCACCCCCAAACCACTACCTCCAACCATTGCAGGTGGGAAGTTGACTCTTGGCCTTCAAAGTGAAATATTCAACTTCCACTGGAAACAAAGACCATAAAGGGTGGAACCAACATTTCTACTGGAAGTGCATTGCATGTTGCTTGTACTTGTGGTGAGGTGGTGGATAGAGGGTGGATTGTGCTAGAGAAAGCAAAATGTCCAGCAAAACTCAAAAATGCAAATTAGTTAAGTGATTGGCAAGTCTAAGATTGTAAACAACCAGTGGAAAGATAAGAATATTGCTTTAACACGTGTGTCCCTCATTAAATGTACTTCAGCCTTTTCCTTAGGTCAGCAATGATAGCAAGCTAACATTTGTAGACATGACAGAGAATGGGATAAATATCTCAGCATTCCCATACTAGGCTGCATCTGCCCACTGGAAACTATGGCAGGAAATTGGGGCTGAAGTGAGTGAGATGTTCGTAACAAATCCCCTGCTGCTATTGATTCAATGTCCCTCCTAACTGGGTAGGAAGGGATATATGGAATATATTTTCAAATGATTTCAAGTTAAAGCTGCAGTACCTGGAAGCTTTGGAAGTTAGAAATAAAATAGCTGTCCACTGTAAGAAATGACATTGTACAACCTTTAAATGTTTTGATAGTTAAACTGAGCTGAACTTACTCATGCCCTACTCGAAGCAGGAAGTGTGCTGCATTCAAGCTGAACTGAGAACTGAATGCTGCTGCAGCCAAGGTTCAGCAGAGACTCTGATGGATTAGGCCCCATCTTGAGCACTTGCCAAACATTCCTGGGCTAGCTCATACTGAACTTCCACAATAGTTTCCCCAAAGAGCAAATAAAAATAACTGATTTTGCATTCAGATTATTGTTATTCTTTTCTTTTCTCTTTTCACATCAAAGATTGAAGATAATGGGTCATAAATAATAGTGAGAAGAACACACTACAGTTAGAAGCTACATATAAGTTTACTTGCAGAACTGAAATTTCAGCAAGGAACTTGATAGTATTGAAGTGAATGACTGGAGGTGCAGAGAATAGTAAATACAAAATAAGAGGCAAGCCCAGAAAAACAGAAACTCCTTTCAATTATTTTGTACACAGGCTTGAGAGAGAAGATTAAAAGGAAAATGAGTTCAAATGTTATAATATAGAAATTCCAGCAAACACAAAAAGGTTGGTGTGTGGGACATCAATGGATTTTTTGGCTGTCCACCATTGCATGTGTTAGTTCATGTTTCAGGTTAACATGATTAGGTTGGGAGGAAAGATTAAAGTTTCTGATTAGAGTTTGTGCTGTGATTGATGGATGGTGGGAATGTTGCATTGAGGAAGGAGAAAGATTTACAGCCCTCTTAATAAATGAAACCTGCCATTCTCGCTGAGAGAAATGACCAATGACCAATGCATTGTCTGGAGCATTTAACTCTAGTTCTAAATGTGAAGAAGTAGACCTTTGCATTGGGTTTGTCTCAATAAAATTATCTCGTTTTTCAAAACTGGACCAGCCTTATTCAAAACTCCCTAACAGAACAAGCCATAGCAGGTATAACATTTTCCAGGCACAAATTTATAAACCATATTCTAAACCATGTCTCAGCAGAGACTCATCCACCTCAGCAACACAGTAAACATTTCTCTTTCCAAAAGTGCTATCAGAACCTAGGGGTGGAGCTTAGGAGGACAATAGCACCTAACGGCAACTCCTTTGCTTGCATATTTGCAAACAGCTCTATTTCTATCTCTATTTTTCCCTTTCAGGGTTCTTTTAAAGACACTGACCTGGAGTTACACCCTGACTTTGGTTCTTTGCAGGAATGCAACCCGCTCTCAGAGTTTCACAACTGGTCGCTTTTCAGTATGCCAAGGATGGCATCTAGAAGACTAGCATGCCTTCAGGGTGCCGGGATTTCAAGGCACTGGGGGCAGGCAGACTCGAGGTTGATGTCTCCACAGGAAATTGGTGTGATGTGGGAGGTGAAAGATCGAAAGCAGCAAGCTTGCTGTTGGCTGTGTGCCCAGCGACCTGAGTTCTTTGGGCACCGAGCTCAAAAAAAGCAATGCAACAGACTTTTAACAGTGTAAATCAGTGAGTTGTTTTGTTATATCTCCCCTCTCGCTGTGAAATGGGGACACCTCTTTTTCCCTTATTAGGCACTGGTCCACTCACACAATAACCGTTCTGCTTTGACATTGCTTTACTTTTATTTGCACCTGCTAATGAATCGTAAATCGATTGGTCCACCACTAATGTGCCAATCCCTGTGAAATGCTCCTGTTTTAAACTCTTCTCCCCAACCTGTGCAAAGCTCGCTCTCTCTTCGAATCAATTGGTCCACCGCTAATGTACGGAGTCCTGCAAAAAGCTCCTTTTTAATCTCTTCTCCCTGACCTGTGTGAAACATGCTCTTTCTCTCTTTCTCTCCCTCTGTGAATTGATTGTTCTACTGCTAATGCTATATACAGCATTATTATTATGTATATGTGTACTATTACTTAAGTATTACTAAAATAGTCAATACATGACACTTCAGCCTGCTTAGCTATAAACTCATTCAATAGAAGGTGAATCTCAATGATATACACAGTATATTATATAATACAATGCTCCTTCTGAGATTGGTTTTGATGAGATCCAAGCACAAACAGAAGGGACGGCCCAGCAACAGCATATCTGGTGATTTGTTGGTTATGGAGTGTGCTGCATTACGATATGCAAGGAAGAAATTGGTGAGCTTCAGATTCAGTGTCTGTGTCCCATGTTCTGCTGACACTGTTCACAGTGTATTCTTTAAACTCTGGACAAACCTTTCTGCCAAGCCGTTTGTCAGTATGGTGCAGATGTAATATGTCTTATTCCATTCCTTTTCAGGAATGATTGAAATTTTTCCGCCACTAACTGTGGTCCACTGTCACTGATGAAGTGTTCTGGAACACCAGTCCCTGAGAAGAAGTTTCTCAACACATCAACAGTGTGCAAGGCTGTAGTGGAGTCTATTGGGAATACTTCTGGCCACTTTGTTGCTACATCCACTACTACCAAGAAATTTGTGCCCATGAATGGTCCAGCAAAATCCACATGAACCTTCTGCCAGGGCAATGCAGACCAAGTTCAAAGTAAAATTTAATATCAGAGTACATATATATCACCACATACAACCCTGAGATTCTTTATCCATGGGCATACTTAGCAAATCTGTAAACTGTAAACATCAGGAACTGTTAACTGTAAACAAACTGTGTAAATGACAGCTATAGAACATAGAAATTTACAGCCCATTACAGGCCCTATTGCCCACAATGTTGTGCCAATCATGTAACCTACTCTAGAAACTGCCTAGAATTACCCTACCGCACAGCCCTCTATTTTTTCTAAGCTCCATGTACCATCTAAGAGTCTCTTAAAAGACCCTATCGTATCTGCCTTCACCACCATCACTGGCAGTGCATTCCACGCATCCACCACTCTCTGTGTGAAACACTTACCCCTGACATCCCCTTGGTACCTATTTCCAAGCACCTTAAAACTATGGCCCCTCCTGTTAGCCATTTCATCCCTGGGGAAAAAGCCTCTGACTATCCACACGATCAATGCCTCTCATCATCTTATACACCTCTATCAGGTCACCACTTATCCTCCATTGCTCCAAAGAGAGAAGGCCAAGTTCACTCAATCTATTCTCATAAGGCACACTCTCCAATCCAAGCAACATCCTTGTAAATTTCTTCTGCACTCTCTCTATAGTATTCACATCCTTTCTGTAGTGAGGTGACCAGAACTGAACACAGTACTCCAAGTGGGGTTTGACCAAAGTCTAATATAGCTGTAACATTACACCAAGGCACTTGAATTCAATCCCTGCTTGATGAAACCCAACACACCATCGTATGCCTTCTTAACCACAGAGTCAACCTGCACAGCAGCTTTGAGTGTCCTTTGGACTCAGACCCCAAGATCCCTCTGATCCACCACACTGTCAAGTCTTACTATTAATATTATACTCTGTCTTCAAATTTGACTGACCAAAATGAACCTCTTCACACTTATCTGGGTTGAACTTCATCTGCCACTTCTCAGCCCAGCTCTGCATCCTATTGATGTCCCACTGTAACCTCTTTTTTTTAACTTTTTAATTGAGTTTTCAAATAATTACAGAAATAAAAGAAAATGTATGAAAAAATAATATATATACCCTTCCCCCCTCCCCTTAACCCCTCCCCCTAACATCCCTATAGAAAAAAAAAGAAAGAAAGAAAGAAAGAAAGAAAGAAAAAGAGGAAAAAAAAGAAAGAGTGCCTGGATATCGGGAGATCCCCACATGCTCCATGGAGTTCGTAATAGCTTTAGTATATATATTTATTTCTTTCCCCAAATAACCAATTATTTCATCTTCGGAGCACCTATATATTTAATCCTGTCTTTTGTAAATAAGGGTGCCAAATTTTCAAAAATGTTTCATATTTTAAATTATAAATTATAATTATAATTATAAATCATAAATTTATAATTATAAATATAAATTATAAATTTATAATTATAAATATAAATTATAAATTTATAATTATAAATTTTCAAAAATGTTTCATATTTTAAATTATAAATTATAATTATAATGTTTCATATTTTAAATTATAAGTAATTTTTTCAAGTGGAATACAGCCATAAATTTCCTTCTTCCAACAATCTATACTTAAGTATGTATCCGATTTCCAAGTAACTGCAATAGCCTTTTTGGCTACTGCCAGTGCAATTTTTGTAAATTCTTTCTGGTATTTATTCAATTTGGGTTTCGGTTTTATCCCTTCAATATCGCCTAGTAAAAATAATATTGGATTATGTGGAAGTTGTGTTCCAATAATTTGTTCCAATAAGACTTAAATTTCTCCAAAAAGGTTGAATTTTAGAACAAGACCAAGTAGAATGTAAAAAAGTACCGATTTCTTGGTTACATCGGAAACACTGATCGGATAAATTTGGGTTTAATTTATTTATTTTTTGTGGTGTAATATATAATTGATGTAAAAAATTATATTCCACTAACCTTAACCAGACATTTGTTGTATTTGTCATACTATCAAGACATAGTCTTGACCAATTTGTTTCTTCAATTTTAATATTCAAGTCACTTTCCCATTTTTGTCTTGACTTATGGACTCCTTGTTTAATTGCCTGTTTTTGAATCAAGTTATACATACAAGAGATAAATTTTTTAATCTTTCCTTTTTGAATTAAAGTTTCTATTTCATTAGATTTTGGCAATAACATTGTTTGACCTAATTTTTCTCTTAAATAAGCTCTTAGTTGGAAGTAACAAAAAAGAGTGTTGTTTGATACTTTATATTTATTCTTTAATTGATCAAATGACATTAATATACCTCCTTCAAAACAATCTCCTATATATCTAATCCCATTTTGAAACCAATTATATATAAGTTGATTATCCATTGTAAAAAGAATAAGTCTATTTTGAATTAAAGATCTCTTTGCTAATAAAGATTTCTTTGTCTCATCATCAACATTTATCTTATTCCATAAGTCAATCAAATGTTTTAATATAGGAGATACTTTCTTTTCCTGTATCCATTTAGATTCCCATTTATATATAAAATCTTCTGGTGTATTTTCTCCTATTTTATCTAGTTCTATTCTAATCCATGCTGGTCTATCTTTCTCAAAAAAAGATGCAATAAATCTAAGTTGATTTGCTTTATAATAATTCTTAAAATTTGGAAGTTGTAACCCTCCTAGATCAAATTTCCATGTCAATTTTTCCAACGATATTCTTGACATCTTACTTTTCCAAAGAAACTTCCTCACATATTTGTTTAACTCTTGAAAAAATTTCTGGGGTAGTTGTTATTGGTAGTGGTTGAAATAAGTATTGTAGTCTAGGGAATATATTCATTTTTATGGTATTTACTCTACCCACTAATGTTATTGGTAATACCATCCATTTATCAAGATCTTCTTGAATTTTTTTCAGTAATGGTAAGTAATTTAATTTATATAAGTTCTTTATATCATTATCAACTCTTATACCTAAATATTTTATACCATTTGCCGGCCATCTAAATTGCGTTATTAATCGACATTGACTATAATCTCCTTTAGTAAGAGGTAAAATTTCACTTTTATCCCAATTATTTTATAACCTGATATTTTCCTATATTCTTCTAATCTATAGGATAATTTACGCAACGAGTGCAATGGGTTTGTTAAATAAAGCAGAACATCATCAGCAAATAAATTAATCTTGTATTCTTCCTGATTAACTCTAAAACCCTTAATATCCGGGTCCATTCTAATTAATTCAGCCAACACAAATAAAGCAGGTGATAATGGACAACCTTGCCTAGGTGACCTTGTTAACTGAAATGGTGTTGAAATTTGACCATTTGTCACTACTTTAGCTTTGGGATTAGTATTTAAGGTGTTAATCCATTTTATAAAAGATACTCCTAATCCATATTTTTCCAATACTTTAAATAAAAAATCCCATTCCAATCTATCAAATGCTTTTTCTGCATCTAAAGCAACTGCCACAGTCATTTCCTCCCTCTTTTGCGCCAAATGAATTATACTAAATAACCGAGTTACATTATCTGCCGATCGTCTATTTTGAATAAATCCTGTTTGATCCATATGTACTAATTTTGGTAAGTATTTAGATAATCTGTTAGATAAGATTTTTGCTATTATTTTATAATCAGTGTTTAATAAAGAAATAGGTCTATATGATGCTGGCTTTAAAAGATCTCTATCTTTTTTTGGCAATACTATTAAAATAGCTGTTGAAAAAGATTCTGGAAGTTTATGCATTCTTTCCGCTTGATGTATTAACTCCATAAAAGGAGGAATTAATAAGTCTTTAAACTTTTTATAAAATTCAGGTGGAAAACCATCTTCTCCTGAAGATTTATTACTTTGAAGTGATCCTAAGGCTTCTTCGACCTCTTTCAATGTAAAAGGCATATCTAATCCCTTCTGTTCTTCCGTATTTAATTTTGGAAGTTATTTGTGAAAAATCTTTCTATCTTGACATTATCATTTTGTGATTCTGATTTATACAACTCAGAATAAAAATTCTTAAAAGTTTCATTAATTTCTGAAGGTTTATAAGTAATTTTATTTACTCTTGTTCGAATTGCATTTATTGTTTTAGAAGTCTGGTCTGTTTTTAACTGCCATGCCAGGCAGGACCTTATGTGATCTTTCACCTAGTTCATAATATCTCTGCATAATTGCTTTTTCTGTTCGATATGTCTGGAGTGTATTATATTGTAACTTCTTATTAATAAGTTGTCTTCGTTTTTCTTCTGTCATATTTCTTTGAGATTCTTTTTCTAATTTTGTAATCTCTTTTTCCAATTGATCTATTTCTATCATATATTCCTTCCTAATTTTAGAAGTAAAACATTATCTGACCTCTCAAATATGCCTTCATTGCTTCCCACAATATAAATTTATCATCAACTGAATGTGAACTTGTATCTAAAAAGAACTGAATCTGCTTTTTCATAAAATCACAAAAATCTTGATGTTTTAGTAATATTGAATTAAATCTCCATCTATAAATTGATTCCTCTTTATCTGTCATTATCATTGTCATTATCAAAGGAGAATGATCTGACAATATTCTCACTTTATATTCCACATTTTTCACTTTATCTTGAATATTTGTTGATAATAGGAAAAAATCTATCCTTGAATATGTTTTATGTCTATTTGAATAAAATGAATAATCTCTTTCTTTTGGATTAATTCTTCTCCATATATCAATCAAATTTAAGTCTTGCATCAATGATAGAGTTAATTTTACTACTTTTGATTTTGTGACAACCTTTGTTGATCTATCTAAAACTGGATCTAGACAAAAGTTAAAATCTCCACCTATTAATATTTTGTCATGTGTGTTAGCCAAATTCAAAAAGACCTCTTGTATAAATTTTACATCATTTTCATTTGGTGCATAAATATTCATAAGAGTCCATAGTTCTGAAAAAAACTTTGACAATGTATAATTACATATCTCCCCACTGAATCAATTAATACATTTTGTATTTTAATTGGTAAATTTTTATTAACCAAAATTGCAACTCCTCTCGCCTTTGAATTAAATGAAGCTGCAATAACACTTCCAACCCAGTCTCTTTTTAATTTCTGATGTTCTATGTCTGTTAAATGTGTTTCTTGTAAAAAAGCTATATCTGTTATCATTTTTTTAATGTATGTTAAAATTCTTTTTCTTTTTATCGGTCCATTAAGCCCATTAACATTAAAACTTTAAAAATTCTGTAAATTAGTCATTATTTTTAATTATGTTACTCCAATCTATAATAATATCTAATCTTTCAACTTTCATGGTATCTTGGGAAATCTTTTTAAAATTCTCCATGTTGCTATGTATGTCCCCACTGATCATCCAGGCAGAAAGATAGAAGAAAAATAGAGTATAAGGAAAAAAACAAAATACCCCCCTACTAATGTTGTGTAAAAAAAAAGAACACAACATTATCCCCCTCTGTTGTACAGGTCATGGCGATCGCCATGATTACACACGTGAATCCCGCAGTAACCGATCCAAAGCCCCCCAGCCCCCCCGCAACATAAAAAAGTATATATATAAGAAGAAAAAAAATACTATTCTCAATTAGTATTTCTGAAATTTTGCTTTTCTCCCCTGTATCATCTTTAAATGTCCATCACTTCCGTTCACTGTCTCTATCTTCATCTTTAATCCATTACGCTTGGAAGTCTCTATGTGTAATTAGTGAATAAATGGAAGTTTTTGTACGAACTCCTCCGCTTCTCGATAATCGGTAAAAAATCTTCTTTTTCCCTCCTCCAAAAAAATTATCAGTGTTGCTGGGTGACACATTATAAATTTATAACCCTTTTCCCATAAGACTTTTTTCGCTGGGTTAAATTCCTTCTTTCTCTTCAAAAGGTTATAACTTATATCAGGATTTAAAAAAAACTGCCTTCCCTGCTATCATCAATGGCCCGTTTCTCTTTTTGGCACGTTGGGCTGCCGCCTTCAGGATCTTTTCTTTATCTTGGTATCTTAAGCATTTTATCAAAATTGATCGTGGATTTTGATCAGCTTGAGGTCTTGACCTTAAGGCTCTATGAGCCCTTTCAATCTCAATTAGAGTTTCTCCTTCCATTTCCAATTTTTCAGGGATCCATTTCTGAAAAAAAATTATTGGATCTTCTCCTTCTATATCTTCTTTAACTCCAACAATTTTAATATTGTTTCGTCTACTAAAATTTTCAAGCTTATCAATTTTTTCCATAAATTGTTTTCTTTCTGATGTCCAGGCAGTAGTATCATTTTCCATTTTATTCATTCTTTCAACGATGTCTTCCGTTGTAGTTTCCAAATCTATAATTCTCTTTTCCATTTTTTCCTGTCTTTTTGTCATTTTATCAAACATAATCTCCATATTTGTTATTTTTCTTTTGATTACTTTTAATGCGCCTAATTTACGCATTATTTGCATCAAAGTCTTTTCTATATTTCCAGAAAAACTTTTACCTCCATCTTCATCTGATTTTTCCAGAGAACCTGACTCTCCCTCAGATTCACTTTCACTTTCGGTTTCAGCCATAACTGGGATTTGTAGTTCTGATTGCTCTCGTTTGCACATGCTCCTTCCTTCACATTTGCGCAGTTCTCATTGGTCTTTTTCTTTAGAAATGGTCAATGTTGCCGCAGGTTCCTGTTCTGTATCGCCGGCGGTATAATGTACCTGAGCCCGCGGTTCTTTGGCAGAAGTGGGCCTTGATTCTGTTCCAACTTGCGTTGTCTTCACGGTAGTAGTTTTCTTCATCTTCTGTTTGTGAGGCATAACTTGAAACAATCCGGAGTAGTTTATAAGTAACTTTTAGAAAGTACTGACTAACTTTTCTTCACTTAAACATTAATTTATTGATTTTTTACGGGACAGCTGGGTTCCAGCGTCTCGATCCTACGTCATCACGTGACATCCCCCCCCCCACTGTAACTTCTGATAACACTCCAACCTATCCACAACACCCCTAACGTTTGTGTCATCAGCACAACCTACCCTTCTACTTCTTCATCCAGGTCATTTATAAAAAATCACAATGATAAGGGGTCCGGGAACAGATCCCTGTGGAACATCACTGGTCACTGACCTCCAAGCAGAAAATGAACCATCTATAACCATCCTTTGCCTTCTGTGGACAAGTCAGTTCTGGATCCATAAAGCAGTGTCCTTGGATCCCATGCCTCCTTACTTTCTGAGTGATCCTCACATGGAGAACCTTATCAAATGCCTTGCTGAAATCCATATACACTACATTTACTACTCTACCTTCATCAATGTGTTTTGTTAAATCCTCAGAGAATTCAGTCAGGTTCGTAAGGCATGACCTGCCATTGACAAAGCCATGCTGACTATCCCTAATCAGATTATGTTTCTCCAAATGCTCATATATCCTGCCTCTCAGGATCTTCTCCAACAACTTTCCCACCACTGAAGACTCACTGGTCTATAACTTCTTGGGTTAACCCTACTCACTTTCTTGAACAAGAACTCTCCGGTACTTCTCCCATCCCTATTGATAATGCAAAGATCATCGAGAGGGGCTCAGCAATCTCCTCCCTCACTTCCCACAGTAGCCTGGGGTATATCTCTACTGGTCTGAGTGACTTATCTAACTTAATAGCTTTTAAAAGGACCTCCTCTTTCTTAATGTCTAGACACTCAAGCATTTCAGTCCTCTAAGTCATCCCCACAATTGCCAAGGTCCTTTTCCCTGGTGAATACTGAAGCAAAGTATTCATTAATTACCTCCACTACCTCCTCTGACTCCATGCTCATGTTTCACTATCACATCTGATTGGTCCTATTCTCATAGGGTTCATCCTCTTGTTCTTCACATACCTTGGGGCTTTCCTTAACCCTGTTCACCAAGGCTATCTCAAGACCCCTTCATGCTGTCCTAATTTTATTCTTGAGCTCATTTCTGACATCCTTGTAATTTTCTAGAGCTCTAACAGTACCTTGTTTCTTGAACCTTTTGTGTGCTTTTCTTTTCTTCTTGACTAGATTTTCTACAGCCTTTGTACACTATGATCCTTTTGCCCTACTATCCTTTCCCTGCCTCAGTGGTGTACCTATGCAGAACTCCATGCAAATATTCCATGAACATTTGCCACATTTCTGCCATGCCTTTCTCTGAGAACATCTGTTCCCAATTTATGTTCTCAAGCTCCTGCTGAATAGCATTTTTTATATATTTCCCCCCACCCCAATTAAATGTTTTCCCAAATTTTCTGTTCCTATCCCTCTCCAGTGCTATGAATAAGAAGATAGAGTTGTGATCACTATCTCCAAAATGCTATCCTAAGAGATCTGACACCTGACCAGGTTCATTTCCCAATACCAGATCAAGTACAGCCTCTCCTCTTGTAGGCTTATCTACGTATTGTATCAGGAATCCTTCCTGAACACACCTAACAAACTCCACCCCATCTAAACCCCTCACTCTAGGGAGATGCCAATCAATATTTGGGAAATTAAAATCTCCCATCACAACAACCCTGTCACTATTGCACCTTTCCAGAATCTGTTTCCCTATCTGCTCCTTGATGTATGTGTTACCATTGGGGGGGGGGTCTATAAAAAACACCCAGTAGAGTTATTGCTCCTTTCCTGTTTCTGACTTTCACCCACAATGTCTCAATAAACCATCCCTCCATGACTTCCTCCTTTTCTCCAGATGTGACCTAATTAGCAGTGTCATGGCCCCACCTCTTTTCCCTCCCTCCCTGTTCTTTTTTGAAAAATCTAAAACCCAGCACAGTCAGCAGCCATTCCTACCCCAGAGTCATCCAGTCTCTGTAATGGCCACAACATCACTGTTCCACATATTGATTCACGCTTGCTTATGATACTCATTCCATTAAAATAGACACATCTCAAACCATCTGCCTATCCCTCCTCACGAACTCCCTACAAGCTGTCACTACTTGTGTGCCAACTGCCCCATCCTCTACCTCTTCACTTTGGTTCCCAACCCCTGCAAATCTAGTTTAAACCCTCCCCAATTGCATTGGCAAACCTCCGTCCCAGGATATTGGTTCCCCTCTAGTTCAGGTGCCACCAATCCCACATGTACAGGTCACCCCTTCCCAGAAAAGGGTCCAATGATCCAAAAACTTGAAACCCTGCCCCATCTCCTCAGCCACTCATTCATCTGCATTATCTCCCTGATCTGACCTTCCCTAGCTTGTGGCACCAGCAGTAATCTGGAGATTACCACTTTAGAGGTCCTTCTCTTCAGCCTCAACCCTAACTGCCTAAACTTAGTGTACAGGACCTCTACCCCTCTCCTGCCTATGTCATTGGTACCAACATGTACCACGACCTCTGGCTGCTCACCCTCCCCTTCGAGAATATTCTGCAGCTGCTCAGAGATATCCTGGACCCTAGCACCCGGGACACAACACATTATCCTGGTGTCTCTTGTGCTGCCACAGAATCTCCTATCTGTCCACAGAGTCCCCCATGACTACTGCTCCACCTGACTTCACCCTACTCTTCTGAGGCTCAGAGCTGACCTCAGTGTTATTGGTCTGGCTGCTGCTGCCTTGCCTAGATAGGTTACCCCCTCATCAGTATCCAAAGGGGTATAACTGTTGGTCAGGGGAATGGCCACAGGGGGACCCTGCACTGACTTCCTTCTCCCTTTACCTCTCTCGGTGTTTACCCATCTACTCCCCCTGAGCAGTAGACAGATTAGGAGAATGGACAAAGTGGTGGTAGATGGAATACAGTGTTGGGAAGCGTATGGTGATGCACTTTGGTAGAAGAAATGAAAGGGTTGTCTATTTTCTTTTGCAGGATTCCCTTAAGGTTAATTTGCAGGTTGAGGCTGTGGTGAGGAAGGCAAGTGCAATGTTAGCATTCGTTTCAAGAGGACTAGAACATAAAAGCAAGGATGTAATGTTGAGATTTTATAAAGCAGTGGTGAGGGCTCACTTGGAGTATTGTGAGCAGTTTTGGGCCCCTTATCTTAGAAAGGATGTGTTGAAACTGGAGGGCGATTAAAGGAAGTTCACAAAAATGATTCCAGGATTGAACAGCTTGTCATATGAAGAGTGTCTGATAGTTCTGGGCCTGTATTCGACAAAATGCAGAAGAATGACAGGTGAAACCTATCAAATGTTGAAAGGCCTTGATAGAGTGGATGTGGAGATAATGCTTCCTATGGTGGGAGAGCTTAAGACCAGAGGACACAGCCTCAGAATAGAGGAGTGTCATTTTAGAATGGAGATGAGGAGGAATTCCTTTAGCCAGAGAGTGGTGTATCTGTGAAATTCTTTGCCACACGCAGCTGTGGAGGCCAAGTCTTTATGTATATTTAAGGCAGAGGTTGATAGATTCTTGATTAGTCAGAGCATGAAGGGATATGGGGAGAAGAGCATAAGACCAGAAGACGTCGGAGCAGAATTAAGCTATTCAGCCTGTTGAGTCTGCTCCGCCATTCTATCATGGCTGACCCCGGATCCCACTCAACCCCATACACCTGCCTTCTCGACATATTCTTTGATGCCCTGACCGATCAGGATACTATCAACTTCCGCCTTAAATATATGCACGGGCTTGGCCTCCACTGCAGGCTGTGGCAGAGAATTCCACAGATTTACTACTCCCTGGCTAAAAAAAAAATCTTCCTTACCTCTGTTCTAAAGGGTCACTCCTCAATTTTGAGGCTGTGCCCTCTAGTTCTGGATAGCCCCATCAAAGGAAACAGCTGCTCCACATCCACCCTAACAAGCCCTTTCAACATTCGGTAGGTTTCAATGAGATCTTCCTGCATTCTTCTAACTTACAGTCCTTTTATCAAAATGCATTATCATACATTTCCCAACGCTGTATTCTGTCTGCCACAATTTTTGCCCGTTCTTCCAATTTGTCTGTCCTGTTGCAATCACATTGCTTCCTCAGCACTACCTACCCCTCAACCTGTCTTCATATCACCCACAAACTTTGTCACAAAACCATCAATTCCACTATCTGAATCATTGACAGACAATGTGAAAAGTAGCGGTCCCAATACTGACCCCTGAGGAACACCACTAGTCACCGGCAGCCAAACAGAAAAGGCCCCCTTTATTCCCACTCACTGCCTCCTGCCTGTCAGCTATTCCTCAATCCATGCCAGTATCTTTCCTGTAATGCAATAGAACTTTATCTTGTTAAGCAGCCTCATATGTGGCATCTAATCAAATGCCTTCTGGAAATCCAAGTTAATGACATCCACTGTCTGTCCTTTGTCCATCCTGTCAGGCAAGATTTCCCTTTACAGAAACTGTGCTGACTTTGACTTATTATATCATTAGTCTCCAAGTAGCTCAAAACCTCATCCTTAAAAATAGACTCCAACACTTTCTCAGCCACTGAGGTTAGGCTAACTGGCCTATAATTTCCTTTATTTTGTCTTCCTCCCTTCTTAAAGAGTGGAGTGACATTTGCAATCTTCCAGACCTCCAGGACCATGCCAGGATCAGGTGATTGTTGAAAGATCATGACCAATACATCCTTTATCTCTTCAACAATCTCTCTCAGGATTCTGGGATGTAGTCTATCTGGCCCAGATGTCTTATCCACCTTAAGACCTTTCAGTTTGCCTAGTACTTCTTCCTTTGTAATAGCAATGGCACTCATTCCTGCTTCCTGACACTCACGGACCACTGGCACATTGTTGATGTCTTCCACATTTAAGACTGATGCAAAGTACCCACTAAGTTTACCTGTCTGTCAGTACCTTCAGCTGAACTCTATCTTTTTGTGTGTTTTCCCCCTAGCTGTCAGTCTGTGGTTTTGTATTGCCATGTGCTCCTGTCCCTGCTCCTGCTCTACTCCGGCTCCCGTATTACTGAGTACTCCATCTCTCACTGTTTCTCATTATTACCTGTATTGATGCCACCTGTGTCTCATTGTGCTCCACCTATCATCTGCCTCTCTGTTTATTGCTCAGTTTATTTCAGTCCCGTGTTTTCACCTGTTTGTTGTCAGATTGGGCCAATAAGTGTTTCTGAGCCTTTCCAGCATTTGTATCTGCACTCTGTCTATCTGAACATCAACTCTGACTGTTTCCTGATTCTGGTTTTTGGATTTCTTGGGATGTTTTGATCTCTGCCTGAATTTTGATGCTGACTTTGTTTATACCTTGGGATTTGTTACTGAATTAATATCACTGTGTGCACAGCACTGAGTCTGCGATTGGATCCCTGTTCCAGCATCCTGACAATACAATCTGGCCAGAATGGACCCAGCAGACTCCATTTGTCTGAGAGCTTCCCTGGAACAGCAGGGGGTGATGTTGGGGAGACAACAGAACCAGCTGAACTCTATTCAGGGTAGTGGAGTTGCTTTCTGCCAATGTAGCTGATCTTGTGGCCCAGACTCAGTCACTCCAGCTATCTCAGAGTGCACATCAACATTCTGTGACTGCATCTTCTGCATCGTCCTCTGTGTTCTTGCATACTCTTCCTGTCCAAGAGCCCTGTCTGCCTCCTCCAGAAACTCTCAGGTGAGTCTGGTACCTGCTGCTCTTCTCTTTCCCAGTGCACCCTCATGTTTGAATTGCAACCAACAATGTTTCTGAATGATCAAGCCAAGGTAGACTGTCATCACCCAACTGCCTGGTTGGGTGAGAGAATGGGGAACAGCAGTCTGGGAGGCAGGCTCCCCTTTCTGCAGTAGTTTTCAGTCATTTTCTGAGGAGATGAGAAAAGTGTTTGATGGCTCCACCCACAGAGACTCAGTACACAATCTCTGATCAACGGTGCCACGCCCCCACCTCTTTTGCCTCCCTCTCTGTCCTTTCTGAAACATCTAAAACCTTACATCTGAGGTAACCATTCCTGTCCCTGAGCCATCCAAGTCTCTGTAATGGCCACCACATCATATCTCCAAGTACTGATCCATGCTCTAAGCTCATCGGCTTTGTTCACAACACTCCTTGCATTAAAATAGACACATCTACAACTCAAACCATCGGTCTGAGTGCATCCCTTCTCTATCACCTGCCTATCCTCTCTCACACGCTGTCTCCTATCTTTCTCTATTTGAGAGCCAGACGCCTCTTCCCCAGTCCCTTCAGTTTGGCACCTGGGAACATTTCTATCGCAAACAAACCTTTGATTTCTGTCCACACAAGCAGTCCTCGCATGACTTTTATCCTCCTCCACTTCACCATCTGCTCTAACACTCTGGATCCCCTCCCCCTGCAAATCTAGTTCAAACCCCTCAGAGCAGCACTAGCTAACCTACCTGCAAGGATGTTAGTTCCCTTCCAGTTCAGGTGCAAACTGTACTGTCGGAACAGGTCCCACCTTCCCTAGAACAAAGCCCAATTGTCCAGAAACATGAAGCCCTCCCTCCTGCACCATCTCCTTAGCCACGTATTTAGCTGCATTATCTTCCTATTTCTAGCCTCACTAGCACGTGGCACGGGTAGCAATTCTGAGATTGCAACCCTGGAGGTCCTGTCCTTCAGCTTTGTACCTAACTCCCAAAACTCTCTTTGCAGGACCTCCTCCTTCTTCCTATCCACGTCATTGGTTCCTACATATAACCATATATAACCATATAACAATTACAGCATTGAAACAGGCCATCCTGACCCTACTCGTCCGTGCCGAGTGCTTACTCTCACCTAGTCCCACCTACCTCTACTCAGCCCATAACGCTCCACTCCTTTCCTGTCCATATACCTGTCCAAAGTTTTTTTAAATGACAAAATCGAACCTGCCTCTACCACTTCTACTGGAAGCTCATTCCACACAGCTACCACTCTCTGAGTAAA
This sequence comes from Hypanus sabinus, assembly GCF_030144855.1. Taxonomy (NCBI): domain Eukaryota; kingdom Metazoa; phylum Chordata; class Chondrichthyes; order Myliobatiformes; family Dasyatidae; genus Hypanus; species Hypanus sabinus. Next base: position 1,137,361 of record NC_082738.1, on the reverse strand, counting down.
GTAGTTCCCCCTTGTGTTACCCCTAAACTTTTGCCCCTTGACTCTTAACTCATGTCCTCTTGTTTGGATCTCCCCTACTCTCAATGGAAAAAGCCTATCCATGTCAACTCTATCTATCCCCCTCATAATTTTAAATACCTCTATCAAGTCCCCCCTCAACCTTCTACGCTCCAAAGAATAAAGACCTAACTTGTTCAACCTTTCTCTGTAACTTATGTGCTGAAACCCAGGTAACATTCTAGTAAATCTTCTCTGTAATCTCTCTATTTTTTTGACATCTTTCCTATAATTTGGTGACCAGAACTGTACACAAAACTCCAAATTTGGCCTCACCAATGCCTTGTACAATTTTAAGATTACATCCCAACTCCTATACTCAATGCTCTGATTTAAAAAAGGCCAGCATACCAAAAACTTTCTTCACCACCCTATCCACATGAGATTCCACCTTCAGGGAACTATGCACCATTATTCCCAGATCACTTTGTTCTACTGCATTCCTCAATGCCCTACCATTTAACATGTATGTCCTATTTTGATTAGTCCTACCAAAATGTAGCACCTCACACTTATCAGCATTAAACTCCATTTGCCATCTTTCAGCCCACTCTTCTAACTGGGGTAAATCTCTCTGCAAGCTTTGAAAACCTACTTCATTATCCACAATGCCACCTACGTTAGTATCATCAGCATACTTACTAATCCAATTTACCACCCCATCATCCAGATCATTAATGTATATGACAAACAACATTGGACCCAGTACAGATCCCTGAGGCACACCACTAGTCACCGGCCTCCAACCTGACAAACAGTTATCCACCACTACTCTCTGGCATCTCCCATCCAGCCACTGTTGAATCCATTTTACTACTTCAATATTAATACCAAACAATTGAACCTTCCTAACTAACCTCATGTGTGGAACCTTGTCAAAGGCCTTACTGAGTCCATATAGACAACATCCACTGCTTTACCCTCGTCAACGTTCATAGTAACCTCTTCAAAAAATCCAATATTTGTCAAACACGACCTTCCACTCACAAATCCATATTGACTGTTCCTAATCAGACCCTGTCTATCCAGATAATTATATATACCATCTCTAAGAATACTTTCCATTAATTTACCCACCACTGACGTCAAACTTATAGGCCGATAATTGCTAGGTTTACTCTTAGAACCCTTTTTAAACAATGGAATCACATGAACAATACGCCAATCCTCCAGCACCATCCCTGTTTCTAATGACATTTGAAATATTTCTGTCAGAGCCCCTGCTATTTCTACACTAACTTCCCTCAAGGTCCTAGGGAAATCCTGTCAGGACCTGGAGACTTACCCACTTCTATATTCTTTAAAAGTGCCAGTACTTCCTCTTCTTTAATCATCATAGTTTCCATAACTACCCTACTTGTTTCCCTTACCTTACACAATTCAATATCCTTCTGCTTATTGAATACCTAAGAAAAGAAATTGTTCAAAATCTCCCCCATCTCTTTTGGCTCCACACATAGCTGTCCACTCTGATTCTCCAAGGGACCAATTTTATCCCTCACTATCCTTTTGCTATTAATATAACTGTAGAAACCCTTTGGATTTATTTTCATCTTACTTGCCAAAGCACCTTCGTATCTTCTTTTAGCTTTTCTAATTTATTTCTTAAGATTCTTTTTACATTCTTTATATTCATCGAGCACCTCATTTACTCCATGCTGCCTATATTTATTGTAGATCTCTCTCTTTTTCCGAACCAAGTTTCCAATATCCCTTGAAAACCATGGATCTCTCAAATTTTTAACCTTTCCTTTCAATGTAACAGGAACAGAAAGATTCTGTACCCTCAAAATTTCACCTTTAAATGACCTCCATTTCTCTATTACATCCTTCCCATAAAACAAATTTTCCCAATCCACTCCCTCTAAATCCTTTTGCATCTCCTCAAAGTTAGCCTTTCTCCAATCAAAAATTTCAACCCTGGGTCCAGTCCTATCTTTCTCCATAATTATATTGGAACTACATGGACCACGACATCTGGCTGCTCACCCTCCCTCCTGAGAATACTGAGAACTCAATCCAAGATATTGCGGACCCTGGCACCAGGGAGGCAACAGACTATCTGGGATTCTCGACCTCTCCCACAGACCCTCTTATCTGTCCCCCTAACTATCGAATCCCCTATCACTACTGCTCTCCTCTTTTCCCTCCTTCCTTTCTGAGCTGAGGGTCCAGTCTCGGTGCCAGAGACACGACCACTACAACTTGTCCCTGGTAGGTTGTCCCCACCAACAGTATCCAAAACGGTATACTTATTGTTGATGGGAACGGCCACAGGGGTTCTCTGCCTTTCTTGATGATTCCCCTTCCCTCTCCTGACAGTCACCCAGCTACCTGCCTCCTGACTTTTAGGGGTCACTATCTCCCTGAAACTCTTGTCTATTTCTGCCTCTGCATCATGAATGATCTGAAGTTCATCCAGTTCCAGCTCCAGTTCTCTAACTCAGTTTGTCAGGAACTGCAGCTGGATGCATCTTTTACAGGTGTAGTCATCAGGAACAATTGTACTGTCCCTGACTTCCCACATCCAGCATACGGAGCACTTGACTGCCCTAACTGCTGCATCCATTACCTACTCCTAAGTTAATGAAATTAGTTAAAGGAGCTTAACCGGCCTTACCTCACTTGGAGCAAGCTCATCCTCAGCCTCTCGAGCCAAAGCCTCAAAGCTCCACTCTTACCCTGATGTGTGGTGGAAAGTGTGCTGATTGACTGCATTATGGCCTGCTATGGAAACACCAATTCTTTTGAGTGGAAAATCCTATAAAAGGTAGTGGATTCAGCCTAGCACATCAAGGGTGAAATTCCCCCCCCCCCACCCCCACCATTGAACACACCTACATGAGACAGTGTCGTAGGAAAGCAGCATTCATTACCAAAGATCCTCACCACCCAGGCCAGGCTCTTTTCTTGCTGCTGCCATCAGGGAGAAGGTGCTCAGGGAGGTGTCTCAGGGCTGGCACCACCAGGTTCAAGAGCAGTTACTACCCCTCAATCATCAGGCTCTTGAACCAAAGAAGATAACTACACTCAGTTAAGGGCTCATTTATATGGTTATTTCATGCTCATTATTTATTGCTATTTATTTATATCTGCATTTGCTCAGTTTGTTCCTGTTTACAGTTATTATTCTATCAATTTGCTAAGTACGCCTGCAGAAAAAGAATCTCAGGGTTGTAAGTGGTGACATGTATGTACTCTGATAATAAATTTTACTTTGAACTTTGAACTTTGTAATCCAACAGTGGCTTGGAGGGCAACCTCCAGGTCAAGAATTTCACGTTTTTGCTTCCCTCGTCCTCCTAAAAGGTAGAAGTGGCGGGTTTGGAAGATGGGTTTGGAAGGTCTTGGTGAGTTGCTGCAGTGCATTCTGTATATCAGGAGTTTCAAAGATTTTGGAATGAATCCTCAACCCACAACTGTCTGACTCAGAGTCAAGAATATTAACACTGAAGAACTGGTGACTTGCAAAGGTGTTAGTTCACCCATCAATGACTTGGAAATTGAATGAGGGAAAACAAAAACTCAGTGTTTATTGGGAGACGTGGAAGTCATATTTGCAGATTCTGCCAAACTTATTGGTTGGACCAAGATAAGATATTTTAGTTCAGTTTCCTTCTTCTCTCTTAACTAAATGGACAGCATGGTTGTTGACAGTGGCAGATGGCATTAAGCTTTGCCAAATGTTCTTGTTAAGCTTATTGCTATAATATTAGATAAAGCCTCAGACTATGCATCAAATCTAGCTTTTGACATGATGCAGATAAAACAAACATTTATTTAAAGTATAATATTTGTTCAATTCTACCATTTGACAATTATCTAAATGACCCATTTAGTTAGCCATCCTTGCACATTTGTGAAACATTTGTCCATTTCTGCAACATATATACTATGAAAATTATTCACAATTTCATTACACTGAGGAGGAATGTTAGTGCAAAATATCTAACAATTTTGCATGAAAGGAAAAACTAGTAGTAAAACAGTTATTCACAAAGCCAGAAAACTACCATTGTGCTTGAATCTGGCAAGACCAAGATGTACCGTATCTTACAACATCTCACATACTCCTGCATTTATTTTTTAATCATTCCTTAGGGTGATGAATGGATCAGGGTTGCACTCTTTGGTCCTTTAAGAATGATTTTGGCTTCTCTTAGTAATTTGCAATCACAACCTGTCCGTACCTCCAGCTGAACTCTGTCTTTTTGTGTGTTTTCCCCCTAGCTGTCAGTCTGTGGTTTTGTATTGCCATGTGCTCCTGTCCCCACTCCTGCTCTACTCTGGCCCTTGTATTACTGAGTACTCCATCTCTCATCTGTTTCTCATTATTACCTGTATTGATGCCACCTGTGTCTCATTGTGCTCCACCTATCATCTGCCCCTCTGGTTATTGCTCAGTGTGTTTCAGTCCTGTGTTTTCACTGGTTTGATGCCAGAGAATTTTCCTGAGCCTTTCCAGCATTTGTATCTGCACTCTGTCTGTACATCAACTCTGACTGTTTCCTGATTCTGGTTTTTGGATTTCTTGGGATGTTTTGATCTCTGCCTGAACTTTGATGCTGACTTTGTCTACACCTTGGGATTTGTTACTGAATTTATATCACTGTGTGCACAGCACTGAGTCTGCGACTGGATCCCTGTTTCAGCATCCTGACAATACAATCTGGCCAGAATGGACCCAGCAGACTCCATTTGTCTGAGAGCTTCCCTGGAACAGCAGGGGGTGATGTTGGGGAGACAACAGAACCAGCTGAACTCTATTCAGGGTAGTGGAGTTGCTTTCTGCCAATGTAGCTGATCTTGTGGCCCAGACTCGGTCACTCCAGCTATCTCAGAGTGCACATCAACATTCTGTGACTGCATCTTCTGCATCGTCCTCTGTGTTCTTGCATACTCTTCCTGTCCAAGAGCCCTGTCTGCCTCCTCCAGAAACTCTCAGGTGAGTCTGGTACCTGCTGCTCTTCTCTTTCCCAGTGCATCCTCATGTTTGAATTGCAACCAACAATGTTTCTGAATGATCAAGCCAAGGTAGACTGTCATCATCCAACTGCCTGGTTGGGTGAGAGAATGGGGAACAGCAGTCTGGGAGGCAGGCTCCCCTTTCTGCAGTAGTTTTCAGTCATTTTCTGAGGAGATGAGAAAAGTGTTTGATGGCTCCAAACATGGGAGAGAGGCTGTCTGTGAAATGCTGCACATGCACCGGGGTGCAGATCTGTGTCAGATTACACCATAGAGTTCTGGACCCTAGCTACCTCCAGTGGCTGGAACTCGGAGGCACAGTATGACACCTTCCTGAAGGCATCAAAGATGAGCTGGTCACCCAGGACCTTCCTGTTGCCTTTGAACCCTGGTGGATTTCGCCATCTGTATTGATGTTCGCCTTCAGCAGTGCTGCAGAGGGAGGGGTTCCAGAGGGTCCCTGGGGGCACTGGGTCAGTTCCAAGCCCCTCGTCAGTCTACGTTGCCCTGCTGTTTGCCTCCATCTACAATTCCTGTTCCAGAGCCTGAGCTATGAAGATTGACTGTACCTGGCTGACTGGAAGATAAAGGAGAATCAACACCTGTTCTTGTCTGTACTGTGGCCAACCAGACCACCATCTCCACCTGCCCAGTAAAATCCAAGTGTTCACCAGTAGGATGAGGAGTATTGGTGAGTGTAACCCTGTCCGGCCCTCCTCAACACCACTCACTCTCATACCTGCTTCTCTGGAGTGGGGTGTCCAATGGCGAGCAGTCTCCATCTTGCTTGATTCTGGTGTGGAGGTGAGCTTTATCAATTCCGGCTTGGCTGCCCATTGGGGATTACCCAGGTCTGCTCTCCAGTCACCATTAATGGCCAGTGCCTTGAACGGTCAGAGACTGGCTAGCATCACCCATGTCACAGCCCCAGTGAGTCTGTTTATCCAGCAACCATCATGAACAGTTAACCCTTTGTTATTGACTCTCCTCAAGCTCCCATTGTCCTGGGCCATCCCTGGTTAGTCAGATACAACCCCCACGTTGACTGGCTCAGTCACAAGATTGTAGGCTGGAGCCCATTCTGTCACTCTCACTGCCTCCACCATGCTCAGATGCCCTTGTTTCGAAACCCAGATCCCCCTGAAGAATTTCCAGACCCAAGTGCCATCCCTCCTGAATACATCAATCTCGAGGCTGTTTAGCAAGTCTCAAACCCCTTCGCTACTGCCTCATTGTCCATATGATTGTGCCATTGATCTCTTGTCTGACATATCTCCCACAAGGGGCTGCCTGTATTCCCTGTCCATACATGACACAGAAGCCATGAGTAAGTACATTCAAGAGACAATAGACAATAGGTGCAGAAGTAGACCTTCGGGCCTGCACCGCCATTTTGAGATCATGGCTGATCATCTACTATCAATACCCGGTTCCTGCCTTGTCCACATATCCCTTGATTCCCCTATCCATAAGATACCTATCTAGCTCCTTTTTGAAAGCATCCAGAGAATTGGCCTCCACTGCCTTCCGAGGCAGTGCATTCCAGACCCCCACAACTCTCTGGGAGAAGAAGTTTTTCCTTAACTCTGTCCTAAATGACCTACCCCTTATTCTCAAACCATGCCCTCTGCTACTGGACTCTCCCAGCATCTGGAACATATTTCCTGCCTCTATCTTGTCCAATCCCTTAATAATCTTATATGTTGCAATCAGATCCCCTCTCAATCTCCTTAATTCCAGCGTGTACAAGCCCAGTCTCTCTAACCTCTCTGCGTAAGACAGTCCAGACATCCCAGGAATTAACCTCGTGAATCTACTCTGCACTTCCTCTACAGCCAGGATGTCTTTCATTAACCCTGGAGACCAAAACTGTACACAATACTCCAGGTATGGTCTCACCAGGGCTCTGTACAAATGCAAGAGGATTTCCTTGCTCTTGCACTCAATTCCCTTTGTAATAAAGGCCAACATTCCATTAGCCTTCTTCACTGCCTGCTGCACTTGCTCATTCACCTTCAGTGACTGATGAACAAGGACTCCTAGATCTCATTGCATTTCTCCCTTACCTAACTCTACACCGTTCAGGTAATAACCTGCCTTCCTATTCTTACTCCCAAAGTGGATAACCTCACACTTATTCACATTAAACGTCATCTGCCAAGTATCTGCCCACTCACCCAGTCTATCCAAGTCACCCTGAATTCTCCTAACATCCTCATCACATGTCACACTGCCACCCAGCTTAGTATCATCAGCAAACTTGCTGATGTTATTCTCAATGCCTTCATCTGAATCGTTGACGTAAATCATAAACAGCTGTGGTCCCAATACCGAGCCCTGTGACACCCCACTAGTCACCACCTGCCATTCTGAGAAACATCCATTCACCATTACCCTTTGCTTTCTATCTGCCAACCAGTTTTCTATCCATGTCAATATCTTCCCCCCAATGCCATGAGCTTTGATTTTACCCACCAATCTCCTATGTGGGACCTTATCAAATGCCTTCTGAAAATCGAGGTACACTGCATCCACTGGATCTCCCTTGTCTAACTTCCTGGTTACATCCTCAAAAAACTCCAATAGATTAGTCAAGCATGATTTGCCCTTGGTAAATCCATGCTGGCGTGGCCAATCCTATCACAGCTATCTAGATATACCACTATTTCATCTTTAATAATGGACTCCAGCATCTTCCCCACTACTGATGTTAGGCTGACAGGATGATAGTTCTCTGTTTTCTCCCTCCCTCCTTTCTTAAAAAGTGGGATTACATTAGCCATTCTCCAATCCTCAGGAACTGATCCTGAATCTAAGGAACATTGGAAAATGATTACCAATGCATCCGCAATTTCCAGGGCCACCTCCTTTAGTACCCTAGGATGCAGACCATCTGGACCTGGGGATTTGTCAGCCTTCTGTCCCATCAGTCTACTCATCACCGTCTCCTTCCTAATGTCAATCTGTTTCATTTCCTCTGTTACCCTATGTCCTTGGCCCATCCATACATCTGGGAGATTGCTTGTGTCTTCCCTAGTGAAGACAGATCTAAAGTACTTCTTAAATTCTTCTGCCATTTCTCTATTTCCCATAACAATTTCACCCAATTCATTCTTCAAGGGCCCAACATTGTTCTTAACTATCTTCTTTCTCTTCACATACCAAAAAACAAAGCTTTTGCTATTCTCCCTTATATTCCTGTCTCTGGCTCTGACATCGATCCTCCTTTATATTCCTTTGTACTCCTCCTTTATATTCCTTTTGCTATCCTCCTTTATATTCCTGTCTCTGGCTGCAGACATCATCCGGCTGGTGTTCCTCCCCTGCTGGTGTCGGGTTTTTCCTTTGTTGAAAAGAAGGACAGCTCCTTGCATCCGTGCATTGATTACTGGGGACTGAATGAAAACACTGTTAAGAACGGTTACCCTCTTCCAATCATGACTTCAGCATTTGAACTATTGCAAGGAGCCTCAGTTTTCACCAAGCTTGATCTCCATAACACCTAACATCTTGTCCGCATCCGTGAAAGGGACGAGTAGAAGACGGCCTTCAACACCACCTCAGGCCATTACAAGAACTTGGTCATGCCATTCAGTCTCACCAATGGCCCTGCTGTCTTTTAAGCCCTGGTAAGTGACGTTCTCAGGGAAATGCCGAACCAATTTGTCTTTGTGAACCTCAATGACATTTTGATTTTTGTCTAAGTCTCTGAACACACAGGTCATTTCCGCAGAGTTCTCCAGGGCCTTCTGGAGACCCAGCTCTTTGTGAAGGCTGAGAAATGTGAGTTTTATCACAGTACCGTCTCCTTCCTGGGGTATGTAATTTCAGGCAGTTCCATTCAGATGGACCAACAGAAGGTCAAGGCGGTGGTTGAATGGCCCCAATCCTCGACTCGTCGGGAGTTGCAACACTTGGGCTTCGCTAACTTCTATCGCCATTTCATTAGAAATTACAGTACACTGGCTGCACCACTCGCTGCTCTTACCTCATCAGCTGTAAGATTCTCCTGGTCCCCTGCTGCTGAAAAAGCATTCTCTGACCTGAAGGAACATTTCACCTCTGACCCCATCCTGATTCAACCCCACACCAGTTCGTTGTGGAGGTGGATGCATCTGACATTGGTGTAGGAGCTGTTCTCTCTCAGCGCTCGGCCAAGGATAAGAAGGTACACCCCTGTGCCTTCTCTCACCGCCTCATTCCCACGGAGCGGAATTACGATGTCGGAAACCAGGAGCTGCTGGCTGTGAAGCTGGCTCCGGAGGAGTGGATGCATTGGCTGGAGGGAGCCAAGGTGCCATCCTTAGTCTGGACTGATCACAAGAATCTGGAATATATCCATACGGCCAAGCATCTCAAATCCTGTCAAGCTTGTTGGTCCCTGTTTTTCTCAGGATTTAATTTTACTCTGTTCTTCTGCCCTGGTTCCAAGAATGGAAAACCTGATGCCCTCTCCTGAAGATTTCCCTCCTCTGAGACCCCTGAGGTCCCCGATGTCATCCTCCCTGTTCACTGCCTCGTGGGTTCAGCGCAGTAGGACATTGAAGCCATGGTACAAGCTGCTCAACAGCCCCCAGTCAATGCCCCACCAACCGGGTTTATGTTCCCAGCTCTGTCCACTCACAGGTATTGCAGTGGGGTCATTCTTCCCGGTTACCCTGTCACCCTGGAACCAGGCGCACTCAGGCCTTCATCAGTCGGTGGTTCTGGTGACCCTCCATTGGAGATGACATCCGCAACGCCGTCTCAGCCTGCTCGGTCTGCTCAAGGAAAGAACTCAAGGCAAGTCACGGGCTGGTCTGTTACAACCCCTGTCTATCCCCAAGAGACCCTGGTCCCACATTGCCCTGGATTTTGTCACCAGTCTTCCCCTATCAGATGCTAACACCACCATCCTCACAGTAGTTGATCATTTCTCCAAGTCTGTACACTTCATTCCTTCATTCCCCTCAGCCAAAGAAACAGCCAAATTACTCGTACTGCATGTTTTTAAATTACCTGGTTTACCTGTAGATGTTGTGTCAGACTGGGGCTCTCAATTCACATCCAATTTCTGGAGGGCATTCTGTAATCTTCTGGGTGCCTCTGTGAGTCTGTCTTCAGGATTCCACCCACAGACCAATGGCCAGACCGAGCGGGCCAACCAACAGCTGGAGACAATATTGCGGTGTCTGGTCTCCCAGAACCCCTCCGCGTGGAGTCAGCAGCTACCCTGGGCCGAGTACACCATAAACTCTCATCTGTCCTCATCCACCGATCTGTTCCCATTCGAGTGCTGCCTTGGCTACCAACCTCCACTGTTTCCTGCCCAGGAAGAGGAGTTTGGCGTTCCATTTGCCGAGGCATTCATCTGCCATTGTCAGCGGATGTGGAGGCACACTCGCTCTGCCCTTCTCCGTGCTTCTGCTAGGATCAAGCGTCAAGCTGACTGCCATCGCTCCAAGGCCCCACATTACCGCCAGGGACAGCGTGTGTGGCTTTAACCCGAGACCTGTCCCTCAAGGTGGACTCCTGCAAGTTCGCGCCTCACTTCATCAGCCCCTTTCCCATCACTAAAGTCCTGCTGCCCTGCTGCCATCTGTCTCAAGCTCCCCTCCACTCTCCACTGTATTCATCCCCCCTTCCATGTGTCCTGCATCAAGCCTTTCATGAGCCACCCCCCGTGTCTTGTCCCCAAAACCCCCCTCCCCCACGGCTCATCGATGGATCAGAGCCCTTCACGGTGCGTCGACTGCTGGACATTCGTCACTGAGGCCGTGGCCTCCAGTACCTTGTGGACTGGGAAGACTACGGTCCTGAGGAGAGGTGCTGGGTCCCTGCCCGTAACATTGTGGACCCCTCTCTCATCAGGGACTTTCATCGCCAGCACCCAGCTCTACCTGCTGCGACACCAGGAGGTGTCTGTGGGTGGGAGGGGTTGGGTAATGTCAGTACCTCCAGTTGAACTCTGTCTTTTTGTGTGTTTTCCCCCTAGCTGTCAGTCTGTGGTTTTGTATTGCCATGTGCTCCTGTCCCCACTCCTGCTCGACTCCGGCCCCTGTATTACTGAGTACTCCATCTCTCACCTGTTTCTCATTATTACCTGTATTGATGCCACCTGTGTCTCATTGTGCTCCACCTATCATCTGCCTCTCTGGTTATTGCTCCGTGTATTTCAGTCCTGTGTTTTCACCTGTTTGTTGTTGTCAGATTGAGTGTTCCTGACCCTTTCCAGCATTTGTATCTGAACTCTGTCTGAATATATAAATCATAGGATAGTACAGCACAGTACAGGCTCTTTGGCCCACAATGTTGTGCTGACCCTTAAATCCTGCCTCCCATATAACCCTCCACCTTAAATTCCTCCATATACCTGTCTAGTAGTCTCTTAAACTTCACTAGTGTATCTGCCTCCACCACTGACTCAGGCAGTGCATTCCATGCACCAACCATTCTCCGAGTGAAAAACCTTCCTCTAATATCCCCCTTGAACTTCCCTCCCCTTACCTTAAAGCCATGTCCTCTTGTACTGAGCAGTGGTGCCCTGGGGAAGAGGCGCTGACTGTCCACTCTGTCTATTCCTCTTAATATCCTGTACACCTCAATCATGTCTCCTCTCATCCTCCTCCTCTCCAAAGAGTAAAGCCCTAGCTCCCTTAATCTCATAATCCATACTCTCTAAACCAGGCAGCATCCTGGTAAATCTCCTCTGTACCCTTTCCAATGCTTCCACTTTCTTCCCATAGTGAGGCAACCAGAACTGGACACAGTACTCCAAGTGTGGCCTAACCAGAGTTTTATAGAGCTGCATCATTACCTCGTGACTCTTAAACTTTATCCCTTGACTTATGAAAGCTAACACCCCATAAGCTTTCTTAACTACCCTATCTGCCTGTGAGGTAACTTTCAGGGATCTTTGGACATGTACCCCCAGATCCCTCTGCTCCTCCACACTACCAAGTATCCTGCCATTTACTTTGTACTCTTGGAGTTTGTCCTTCCAAAGTGTACCACCTCACACTTCTCCAGGTTGAACTCCATCTGCCATTTCTCAGCCCACTTCTGCATCCTATCAATGTCTCTCTGCAATCTTCAATGATCCTCTACACTATCCACAACACCACCAACCTTTGTATCATCTGCAAACTTTCCAACCCACCCTTCTACCCCCATATCCAGGTTGTTAATAAAAATCACAAGGTCCCAGAACAGATCCTTGTGAGACACCACTGGTCACAACCCTCCAATCCGAATATACTCCCTCCACCACCTGGGCAAGTTCCTCTCTCATGCCTCTGTAATTCCCTTTATTACATTGCAATACTGATACATGTGAGTTATGCTTCTCCCTCTCAAACTGCAGTATAAATTCAGTCATATTATGATCACTGCCTCCTAAAGGTTCCTTTATATTAAGCTCCCTAATAAACTCTGGATTATAACACAACACCCAATCTGAGATAATCTTTCCCGGAGTAGGCTTGAGCACAAGCTGCTCCAAAAAGCCATCTCATAGGTATTCAACAAATTCCCTCTCTTGCGATCTGACATCAACATGATCTTCCCAATCCTCTTGCATATTGTGGCCACTAAATGAAGAGTTAAGAACAGAAAATGGACATACAATAGTGTTTCCTGTATAATATATAAAGGGGAAATTATGGTTAAGCACTGATGTAAACAAATATGATAGGGATTGAGCAACTGTGAAAATGGACCCGAATCCTCACAGGAAGCAGGGTGGGAGGAAATGTGGTTGAGATTACTGTGGGAGTCTATGGCCTTGGGATAAATATTGGTTAAGGGAGTCTCTGGGCTTGTAATGGATGCTGAGTTGTGGGATTTTGTGGTTACATCAGCTTATTAGCTGAGGGAATGCTCTGCTCCTTCTGTTTACCATGAGTTATTTGCTTCCTTTTTCTTCTACCTGGTGTTGCTTTTAGCAAGCATTTCTACACTTGTTAATGCTCTGGTTCATATCTTTACTGCTACACTGTCGATATTTCATTTAGCAGTTCTGTAAGAGTAGTCTGTTCTGCTTTCAGACTGTTTGGGTTATTGTCAAAGATAAAGGATGATGAGGAATGTGTGCCATCTAATTAGGATGGTGAAACTGATGGGAGGTTTTTTCTGGTAAGAGACACCAAGGTTAGTCTTGGGGATTTTGTTCAGTGGGAGATGAAGAGAGAAGACACTGGAGATCACAGGTCGTAGGATTCGACCCAGTGTGGGACCATAGTTCGATGAAGCTAGGTGCAAAGATTGATTGAGGATTGGTGAATATGGTGAAATGTTGAGCTCAACTTGGGCATATTTGACTGTTAAAATGGGCCCTTTTCTTTTTGCTTTTCTTCACTAACCTTTTAGTTAAGATTCATATATATAATGGCTGGTATTGTCTGTTATAACTGTGGTGAAGAGGGACACTTCAGTCGGGTGTGTGAAAGATGGGAAACCCCTCAGTGAGCCCTGGTTACCTAAATGGAGAGAGACGTTGGGGAAACTTAGAAGAGACCCAATGAGGGAATGACCTGGTGTCTCGGGGCAAATATGTTTCCAGTAATATATCAAGGAACACCCTAAAGAGAAAAGAACCAATTCCTGAAGGCTTAGTGGGGCCAATCAGTGTATTACTATGGATTGAGGGTATTTATGCTAGAGCCATACTTGACACTGGCTCTCAGGTTACTTTACTGTACCATTCGTTTTACAACTGGTATTTGATGCATTTACCATTGACGCCACTCAGTGCGCTAGAGATCTGGGGTTTTAGTATGGTTGACCAACAACACTCTGTTCAGAGAAAGATTGCGACGGCTGGCGCTTGCAGAGATGGAAGATGTTCAGCAGCATCTGTGGAAGGTGAAGGAAGCTGGGATCATCACTGAGTCCAGAGCCCCTTGCACATCTCCAATAGTGGTGGCCAGGAAGAAGAATGGGAAGGTATAGATGTGTGTGGACTATCAGACTCTGAAAAAGGTTACAGTCCCCAACCAGTATACAGTCCTGAGAATCGAGGATGCGCTGGCCTGTCTGAGTGGTGCGAATTGGTTCAGTGTGCTGGACTTGAGGAGTGGATATTATCAAATCCTCATGAGTGTGGCTGACAAAGAGATGATGGCATTCATATGTCCACTGCCATCTTTCAGTTTGAAAGGATGCCCCAGGGCATAACGGGAGCTCCAGCAACTTTCCAGTGGGTCATGGAGAAAACGGTGGGGGATATGAACGAGTATTAGTGAATCTGGATGATCTCATAGTGTTCGGGTCCACCTTGGAGGAACATGAAGTGAGGCTGCTGAAGGTGCTGGGCTGCCTGAAAGCTGAAGGGTTAAAACTTTCCCTGGACAGGGAAATGGGCTGTGGTGGATAACCTAAGTGACTATATGTTGTTAAATTTGAGGTGAGGACAGACAACTTGTATCCTGACCCCAGTGAAATTGGATGCCACAGGCCATCTGTAGTTAGCGGTGATTTCAGCCCGAAGTACCGGCCGGGAAGCAGGAACATTGATGCTGATCCTCTGTCCCGAAGTGCGCTTGAAGGACTGGACAGGGATGAAGAGTGGGAGAGTGTTCCTGCCCCAGGAGTGAAAGCCATGTGCCAGTTTTCCATCACAGGGAAGGTAGAGGAAGGGGAAGGGCAGAATTGAGCAGTAGATCAATTGGGAGCTTCTGGTGGTGTCATTCCACAAGCTTACTGTAACCTGAGGAAATGGTAGCCACTCAGTGAAATGACCCGTGTATTGGTACAGTTTGGTCAGCAGTTGTGAAAAGGGACATGGCCCAATCAGACAAGATCAAACATTCTGCGGTGCCTCCATTACTGAGAGAATGGCCCACATTGGAATTGAGGAACCAGATCCTATACTGGGGCATGTCACCTCCTCTCCAGCTTCGATATTACCAGCTGGTCCTAACTGAGAAGTATTGAAGGATTGTGTTGAAGTCACTTCATGATGATTCTGGCCATTTGGGGGTTGACAAGACCTATGGATTGCTAGAGGTCGAAGAGTACTACAATTGTGCATTCATTGCACATGGAGGAAGACACTGCCTATCAGGGCAGCTCCCTTGTCCCAGTTGCAGTGTACAGGGCCCCCGGACCTGGTGTGTATGGATTTCCTGTCAATAGAGCCAGATACCAGTAACATGGCAAATGCCTTGGTCATCATGGACCACTACACCAGATATGCTCAAGGCTTTTCCTACCAAGGACCAGAGGGTGTCTACAGTGGCAAAAGTATTATGGGAGAAGTATTTCATTTATTATGGCCTCCCCAGGCAGATACATAGTGATCAGGGACAGGATTTAGAGAGCAGGCTCATCCATGAGTTACTGTGCATGCTTGGAGTCAAAGTCGAGGACCATGCCTATCACCCGCAGGGTGATCCCCAGCCCGAGAGGTTCAATCGGACCTTAACAGAGATGTTCGGGACCTTGGTGATCAGTAAGAAGAGTAGGTGGAGTCAACATGTTGGACATCTGGTTCACTGCTACAACTGTACTCGAAATGAAGCTACCACATACTCGCATATTATCTGATGTTTGGGCACAAGGCTATCGCGGGATATTGAGCAGATAGGGAAACAGATTCTGTGTTTTTCTTATAGACCCCACCCCCCCAATAGTAACACAGACATCGAGGAGCAGATAGGGAGACAGATTCTGGAAAGGTGCAATAGTAACAGGGTTGTCGTGATGGGTGATTTTAACGTTTCTAATATTGACTGGCATCTCTTAGAGCAAAGGGTTTAGAATGGGTGGAGTTTGTTAGGTGTGTTCAGGAAGATTTCTTGACACAGTATGTAGATAAGCCTACAAGAGGAGAGCCTGTACTTGATTTGGTATTGGGAAATGAACCTGGTCAGGTGTCCGATCTCTCAGTGGGAGAGCATTTTGGAGACAGTGATCATAATTCTATCTCCATTACCATAGCATTGGAGAGAGATAGGAACAGACAAGTTAGAAAAGCGTTTAATTGGAGTAAGGGGAATTATGAGGCTATCAGGCAGAAAATTGGAGGCTTAAATTGGAAACAGATGTTCTCAGGGAAAAGTACGGAAGAAATGTGGAAAATATTATGGGGATATTTGTGTGGAGTTCTGTATAGGTACGTTCCAATGAGACAGGGAAGTTATGGTAGGGTACAGGAATCGTGGTGTACAAAGGCTGTATAAAATCTAGTCAAGAAGAAAAGAAAAACTTACAAAAGGTTCAGAGAGCTAAGTAATGTTAGAGATCTAGAAGATTATAAGGCTAGCAGGAAGGAGCTTAAGAATGAAATTAGGAGAGCCAGAAGGGGCCATGAGAAGGCTTAGTGGGCAGAATTAGGGAAAATCCCAAGGCATTCTACAAGTATGTTAAGATCAAGAGGATAAAACATGAAAGAATAGGACCTATCAAGTGTGACAGTGGGAAAGTGTGTATGGAACCAGAGGAAATAGTAGAAGTACTTAATGAATACTTCAGTATTCAGTATGGAAAAGGATCTTGGTGATTGTAGTGATGACTTGCAGCAGACTGAAAAGCTTGAGCATGTAGATATTAAGAAAGAGGATGTGCTAGAGCTTTTGGAAAGCATCAAGTTGGGTAAGTTGCTGGGACTGGACGAAAGGTACCCCAGGCTACTATAGGAGGCGAGGGAGGAGATTGCTGACCCTCTGGTGATGATCTTTGCATCATCAATGGGGACGGGAGGGGTTCCAGAGGATTGGAGGGTAGCAGATGTTGTTCCTTTATTCAGGAAAAGGAGAAGAGATAGCCCATGAATTTATAGACCAGTGAGTCTTGCCTTCAGTGGTTGGTAAGTTGATAGAGAAGATCCTGAGAGACAGGATTTATGAACATTTGGAGAGGTATAACATGATTAGGAATAGTTATTATGGCTTTGTTGAGGGCAGGTCATGCCTTACAAGCCTGATTGAATTTTTTGAGGATGTGACTAAACACATTGATTGAAGAGCAGTAGATGTAGTGTATATGGATTTCAGCAAGGCAGTTGATAAGGTACCCCATGCAAGGCTTATTGAGAAAGCAAGGAGGCATGGGATCCAAGGGGACATTGTGGATCCAGAACTGGCTTGCCCACAGAAGGCAAAGAGTGGTTGTAGACGAGTCGTATTCTGCATGGAGGTCGGTCAGCAGTGGTGTGCCTCAGGGATCTGTTCTGGGACCCTTACTCTTCGTGATTTTTTCAATGACCTGGATGAGGAAGTGGAGGGATGGGTTAGTAAGTTTGCCGATAACACAAACATTGTTGTGGATAGTGTGGTGGGCTGTCAGAGGTTACAGTGGGACATTGATAGGATGCAAAACTGGGCTGAGAAGTGGCAGATGGAGTTCAACCCAGATAAGTGTGAAGTGGTTCATTTTGGTAGGTCAAATATGATAGCAGAATATAGTATTAATGGTCCGACTCTTGGCAGTGTGGAGGATCAGAGGGATCTTGGGGTCCAGGTCCATAGGACATTCAAAGTAGCTGTGCAGGTTGACTCTGGTTATGAAGGTGTATGGTGTATTGGTGTATTTTGGAATTGAATTTAGGAGCCAAGAGATAATGTTGCAGCTATATGGGACCCTGGTCAGACCCCACTTGGAGTACTGTGCTCAGTTCTGGTCACTTCACTACAGGAAGGATGTGGAAGCCATAGAAAGGGTGCAGGGGAGATTTACAAGGATGTTGCCTGGATTGGGGAGCATGCCTTTTGAGAATAGGTTGATTGAACTTGGCCTTTTCTACTTGGAGCAATGGAGGCTGAGAGGTGACTTGATAGAGGTGTATAAGATGATGAGAGGCATTGATTGTGTGGATAGTCAGAAGCTTTTTCCCAGTGTTGAAATAGTTGCCATAAGAGGACACAGGTTTAAGGTGCTGGGGAGTAGATACCGAGGAGATATCAGGGTAAGTTTTTTACGCAGAGAATGGTGAGTGTGTGGAATGGGCTGCCAGCACAGGTGGTGGAGGCGGATATGATAGGGTCTTTTAAGAGGCGTTTAGAGAGGTACATGGAACTTAGTAAAATAGAGGGCTATAGGTAAGCCTAGTAATTTCTAATGTAGGGACATATTCGGCACAACTTTGTGGGCTGAAGGGCCTGTTTGTGCTGTAGGGTTTCTATGAGGCGAGGTGCCAGTTGATCTGTTTTGGGACTGGTGAGGAAGATCTTATCTGAAGTATGTGTCTGATATGAGAAGTGAGCTGAAAAAGGCTTGTGAATTGGCTGAGGTCTCAGCTACCAAACGAAATCAAGGAAATAAGAGTAGGTATAATCAAACAGTTAAGTTCTCCCAACTCATGTTTGGAGATCAAGTCCTCATAAAGAATTTTGGGCTACCTGGGAAGTATAAGTTGGCTGATTGGCGGGCAGCTAAGCTCTTTGTAATGGAG
Source organism: Hypanus sabinus (assembly GCF_030144855.1). Lineage (NCBI taxonomy): Eukaryota > Metazoa > Chordata > Chondrichthyes > Myliobatiformes > Dasyatidae > Hypanus > Hypanus sabinus. The sequence goes on along the minus strand of NC_082738.1, from coordinate 1,118,970 downwards.
AGTCAGATGCCAAACATACTAGTTTTCAGGATGAAACTAGAGGATGAGAATGGGTCTATCAAGATTCTCCATTGGAACCACCTACTTCTGGAACAAAAGGTGTGTGTGGACCCAGAGCGTGACCTGGACCCTGCACCTAATAAGAGGACTCCACAGAGATGTGGGGAGTCTGAAGGATCAGCAGCAGCAAGGACTAGACTGGCCCCTGCCCTTGATAGAGGATGAGGAACTGAGGATGTGGTATATGCTGCCTTTTGCTAACTCCCCACTAATTGAGGAAGAGATTCCCAACCCTTCTCACACTGAGACAGATGGAATGGAGGGGGTGGGGGGACTAGGAGTAGACAGGCAGGCTTGCAGCTGGACCATGAAGGGGGTTGAGCTCTAAAGTAACCGGGAAATAAGCTGAGCTCAGCTGAGTGGCAGAGGGACCGGAGTTGCCAGAAGGGTCAAGTAATAGACAGGAGGAGGCCTCGCTCCTTGTAGACCAGAAGTACCCAAGTGGTGTCTGAAACTCAAGAGGTAGATGATGGGATAAAGAAGTATCAAAGAGTCAGGAGACCACCTGGACTATGTAGGCACTAGGGGAAGTGTTGCAGCACTTCCCCCTAGTGAGATATGTCACAACAATTTACAAATGGATTGGAGGTTCTGACATCACAAAATTCCTTTGAAAATGGTGCTATTAATGATGGGATGACAAATTATTTCAAAGTCATGAAGACATGACTATTTATGGTGGGGGAGAGTGTAATGCCCTGTTCACATCTTTATTGTTACGCTGCAGGCATTTCAATTAGCAGTCCTGTAAAAGCAGTCTGTTCTGCTTTCAGCCTGTTTGTGTTATTGTTGAAGAGGAATATGTGCTGTCCAATTTGGATGGTGGAGCTGGGCGAAGGTTTTTCTAGTGAGGGACACCAAAGTTAGTCTTGGGGCTTTTGTTTGGCAGGAGAGGAAGAGAGAAGATGCTGGAGGAAACGGGTCATAGGATTCTTCTTTCTTTATCAATCTTTTTATTAATTTTTAAAAGTACACATATAAACAAGAGGAGAATTATCTCAAATATCTATATCGATAACAATTCATATAAAAGGTAAAATAAACACCATCAAGATCATACATAGTATTAATCTAATAGTATGTAATAAAAACAAGATAATCAATTCTCCATTTATCATTCCATGAATAATTTTTATATACATAAAAAAACCCACTGAACAAAAAAAAACAAAAAAAAAGAAAAAGAAGGGGAAAAAAGGAACTGGGCAGCTCATACTGAGAGTGAAAGCAAGAAAAAAAGAGAAACTTTCTGATCAAATCCAACATTTCGAGAAGTAACTGGAAGAGAAATAAATCAAACCAAATGACAATATTGAATAAAAGGTCACCAAGTTTCTTTAAATTTAAAGGATATATCAAATGTTCAACTTGCATTCTCTAAACTTAGGACGTAATGGAAGTAAGCTAATAAAAAACAGTAGGTGGATTAGAGTCCTTCCATTTAAAGAAAATGGCTCTTCTAGCCAATAAAGTTGTAAAAGTTATCATCCGTTGAGCGGAAACAGGAATATATCCTGCTTTCAGTGGAGTGATCACAAAAGTTGTTGTAAGTAAATTTGATTGTAGGTCCAAATTCAAGACTTTTGATAAAGTTTTAAAGACACCTTTCCAAAAATTATCTATCTTGATGCAAGGCCCAAACACATGTGTTAAAGTAGCCACCTCAATATTACATCTGTCACAAATAGGATTAATATTGGAAAAGATACAGGCTAATTTATCCTTTGACATATGCGCCCGATGTACTACCTTGAACTGCAGCAAGGAACAACAGGCACAAATAGATGAAGTATTTACCAAATGAAAAATTTTATCCCATTGATTATCTGAAAGTGACTCTCGAAATTCCAATTCCCACGCACCTTTAATTTTATCGTTAGATAACATTCACAAATTCGATAACCATTTATAAATTATAGTTATTAGTCTTTTTTGAAATGGTTTAACCTGAAAGAGTATCTATTATATTGGGTGAATAAGCAGAGGGAAAATTTGGAAGTAAACTACATAGACAATTCCTAATTTGTAAATATCTAAAGTGTGCATTAGATAAGTCATATTTGTCCACTAACTGAGTGAAAGATGTTAAATAATCCCCCATAAACAAGTCTAAAAAATTATTATTCCTTTGGTTTTCCAAATTAAAAAGGTCTAATCAGAAATTGATGGTTTAAAAAATAATTAAGATGGATTTTACTAGAAAGAACAGAATTATTAAACTCAAAGAATCTACAAAATTGAAACCAAATTTTCTTAATGTATGTTTAAATAATGTATGATTAAGGTCTCAACTACCAATCTTAGAAATCAAAAAGGGAGGAGGAGCTCCCAGTAAAGAGGCCAAAGAATACCCCTTCACTGAGTTTTTCTCCAAATCCACCCATAGAGGACAGTCATGTATGTCTGAGTAATGAATCCAAAAAGAAATATTTCAAATATTAATTGCCCAGTAATACAGTCTAAAATTTGGCAAAGCCATACTACCATACTTTTTTAATTTCTGCAGTAAAGGTTTAGGTCGTAGGATTTGACCTGGTGCAGGATTATGATTTGATGGAGTCAGATGCTGGTGAAATGTTGAGCTCCAGCTTGTGTGCATTTGACTGTTTAATTAAAATGGGCCCTTTTGTTTTTCTTTCCTTTAGTTAAGATTCATAAATATAGTTCCCTTAATTGTATGCAGTGTACTGTCTGTTATTTCATGGCATTAATTGATAACAAGATTGCAAATTACATAGCATCCTCACAGACTGGGGTTTGGGGTGCGATGAGCTGTCTCAATCTCATGTGTTTGGTGGGACTTGAGAGTGTCTTCCCTAGACTTACACAGCCAAGGAAACCAGCGGGTTTCACACTTGTCACTGAAATAAGGTGAGCCATTCAACTTGATGGTGATGTTACCCTGGGGAAAATGATGGTTCACACTCCTCATGAATGTCCAGATTAAATGTGGTAAATCTGTTGTGAATCCATTCCATTTACACTAAACATCCATGCAGGTTTCCTTTATGTAGAAGTGAAATTCCATCGCCAGGCAGTCAATGCTTCAAGTTCAGATGCATCTGCAGCAAGTACATTAATGCAGATAGCATCATGCAGCTCTCCTCTCCTATTGGTTCTCTCAGCTCCTGCACCAGATCCACTTCTGGGCTCTACCTCTTCAATGACGATCAGAAAATTTCAATGAAGGTAGAGCATTTTCCTTTCTAACTACTCACTGATTCTGTACATTAACTTTCAATAAGCTGTACAAGGACATTCTTATTTGCCTAGAAATCAATACCTTTCTCTCCCTCAATTCATAAAGTATATTCACATTTCTTTAATATAAGAGATTATGCGGATGCTGGAAATCTAGAGGAACAGACACAATATGCTGGAGAAACTGAAGGAACTGAGCAAGCCAGGCAACATCTGTGGAGACAAATAAAGAGTCAATGCTGATGAAGAGTCTCAGCCTGAAATGTTAACTCTATATTCCTCTCCATACATGCTGCCTAACTTGCTAAGTGCTCCAGCATTTTTTGTGTGTTACATCCTTTTTTTAAATTTGGTTAAAATGGATGACCTGACATCTTTCAATAAAATTCAATATGCAATGCCTATGCCTATTTATTTAATGTATCCATATTCTCTTGAAGCTTTGCTGGATTCACCTAACAGCTGACACTGCAATCCTGCTTTGTATCAGCAGAAAATGCATATTTCTTATGCACAGCCAACTCATCCAAATCATTGATGGACATTGTGAACAGCACCAATCCCTGCAACACAATACTAGTCACAACCTCTCAACTTGAAAATAGCCCATTTATTCCTACTCCATGTTTTCTATCCACTAATGAATCCTCATTCCATATCATTTTCATCACCCGCTATACTGTGTATTCTAATTTTTGCTTAGTATCCTCTTATATGACACCTCATCAAAGGGCTCTGAGAGTCCAATTATACCACATCCACTGGTGTTCACTGATTTACCCTGCTAGATATAATAGCAAAATAAATCTAACTAATTGTTGAATTGCATTTCCCTTTCCTGACTGCATTTTGACTATCTATCTTATTATTTGGAGGTGCCCAGGTGCTATTTCTTTCAAAGATTGTAGCAGTTTCCTCCCACTGATGTCATACATATTGTTTAACACTAGTTTAAATTTCCCTATTGATGTTGTTGCTTTATTTACCTGTAATATATTTTGTTTTTCTTTCTTCTTGCACCAGACCTAAAACTAATTTATTGTCTGTCGGCCTTTAGTAAACAGTTTAGATCCATCCAGGGTATCTGATACTTTCCCCCTCTACTTAGCTAGTTTAGTTAATGAAACTACTTCAAACTAATTGGCATGGCTTGTTGATACTATTCTGTAATCCCTTACAGGCAAATCCATATCAACAGAAATATACCAAATTCCATCTATCTCCCCAACCATGGCAGTAGTTTATAGAGTCACGCAATATGGAAACAGACCCTTTTGTCCATACTGACCATCAAGTAGTGATTTACATTCATTTTACTCTCCACACATTCCTCTTGACTTCCCCCAGATTTTACTCCTCACCTAGACACTGACTAACGTACCAATCCACACACCTTTAGGATGAGGAAGGGAACTAGAGCACTTTGAGGAAATGTGAGGTCACAGACAAAACATACAAACTCCACACAGCTAGTACTCATGAGCAGGATTAAAAGCAGGTCACAGGCCCAGTGAGGCAGCAGCTCTGCCTGAGCACAATTGAGAACTGGATTAACCTCTCTCAAATGTCCAAACAGGTCTAGATTATTTCTTTAAAAATTATCATAACACCTAATTTTTCTCTCACAACTACTCTCAGTCACTTGCAAAGGAAACAGAGGAAAGTCTGTAGGGCCTGCTGGCTTGAAACTGTATGGTAAAGGACCACTTCTAAATCACTACTCCATAACTAAGCCATAGCCAGAGAAGTGGCTGTGATGGCCAAACATTTGGATTCTTGCAAAAGTTCCATACTTTAAATGCTTTGTCCTCTGCCACCTTTCCATCTGCTTCCATGTGCAGCATAATTTTTGCCTGACCTGGCAGATTAGTTTGAAAATCCTGCTGTCGTAATGAAAAGAAGATCCTGAGTGGACTGGGCCAGGGGAGAGTGCTATGTGTTTTATTATGTACAAACCATTTTTCTGGAAGAAAAGAAAATTATTTATACACCAGGGTACATTCAATGTTATGGTATAATGAATCAACAAAGCTGAATAAGACAGATTCTTTGATAGTGCATTGATTTTTCAAAAGTAATGTACCAGTCCATCAAAAGGCATTTACATTTGAATATTGCCTCAATAAGATGGAACGAAAAAGCTTTCACAAGTGAGAGAAATTCAGGGCCTAGAGACCTTTTATTATTGTGCTCACATCAGGAGGTTGTAGCTAATCCCTCAGATGTCATTCCATTGCTGGTTTGGCTTTCTCCCATTTCACAGCAGGCATTTACCAGAGCACATTGCGCAAAGGGTCAGTGTTACTGGAGGCTGTGTTCAAATTGAAATGCCATCTATTGCCTTGTCAAATTGCTTCCCAATCTTCTCTGATCTATTTAACCTTATTAATACAACAGTAAATACTAGAGTGAGATTAAATATTTGAATCAAGAACATCAAACAAGCTTCTGTACCTTGGAATAAATGTACTTCAAAACCACAGTGTCTGCCCAAGAGCTGCAAGGACTTAGGAAAATATGTGCAATTCATTTGGATTTAAATATTTTCTAATCACCAAAGAAATTAGGTAACAAACACAAGGAAATCTGCAGATGCTGAGTATCAGAATAATGCACACAAAATTCTAGAGGAATTCAGCAGGCCACACATCATCTATGGAAAAGAGTAAACAGTTGACGTTTTGGGTGCCAGTTTTCATGACATTCCTTTTTAAAAGCATGGTACAGGTTTGTGTTAAAAATGACTATTATCATTCTTCAGATAGGCTGCAAATAAAAAATACACTGCCAGTATTTTATTTGCCAGAGAATTAATTAAGGTCACCCTCTGTGGAGCCTCCTTTGATACCTAGGGATGATAATAATTGCAAATTGTAGATTAATAAAAATTAACATTTTTATTGATCTTCACTTTGAAAGAAAGTTATCATGTTAAGTTTACCACAATGTTAATTAGCTAACCATTCTGATATTTAATCAATGAGTGAGCCAGGTTAGTTTACTACCATTGGCTGAAGCTTTCTCCAGTATTCATTAGCTCCATCCTCTTACATGATATTAAACCAAAGAAGGACACAAAGGTAAAATGGAAGCTGCTGAAAATAAACAAAAATCAGCAGCAACAGGTCCTATGCATACTTATTGCCTTTGTTTACACCTCATTCAAATTTTCTTACCATTGAAGCCAATGGCAAGATAATCAAAATGAGTGGGTGCTACCGGATATCCTCACAATGTGTAGGATTGAAATATTCAAATATTCAAGGTATTGCATTAAGTAGGAAAGATGCTGGAGTCAATTATAAAAGAGGAAATTATGACACATTTGGATAGCAGTAGAAGGATCAGTCTGAGTCAGCATGAATTTACGAAGAGAAAATCATGCTTGACTAATCTTCTGGAGTTTTTTGAGGATGTAACTATGAAAATGGACAAGGGAGAGCCAGTGGATGTAGTGCACCTGGACTTTCAGAAAGCTTTTGATAAAGTCCCACATAGGAGGTTAGTGGGCAAAATTAGGGCACATGGTATTGGGGGCAGAGTACTGACATGGATTGAAAATTGGCTGGCTGACAGGAAACAAAGAGTAGCGATTAATGGGTCCCTTTCAAAATGGCAGGCTGTGACCAGTGGGGTACTGCAAGGTTCAGTGCTGGGAGTGCAGCTGTTTACAATATACATTAATGATTTAGATGAAGGGATTAAAAGTAACATTAGCAAATTTGCCGATGACACAAAACTGGGTGGTAGTGTGAAATGCCAGGAGGATGTTATGAGAACGCAGAGTGACTTGGACAGGTTAGGTGAGTGGGCAAATGTATGACAGATGCAGTTTAATGTGGATAAATGTGAGGTTATCCACTTTGGTGGCAAGAACAGGAAGGCAGATTACTATCTAAATGGAGTCAAGTTAGGGGAAGGGGAAGTACAACGAGATCTAGGTGTTCTTGTACATCAGTCAATGAAAGCAAGCACACAGGTACAGCAGGCAGTGAAGAAAGCTAATGGCATGCTGGCCTTTATAACAAGAGGAATTGAGTATAAGAGTAAAGAGGTCCTTCTGCGGCTGTACAGGGCCCTGGTGAGACCCCACCTGGAGTATTGTGTGCAGTTTTGGTCTCCAAATTTGAGGAAGGACATTCTTGCTATTGAGGGAGTGCAGCGTAGGTTCACAAGGTTATTTCCCGGAATGGCGGGACTGTCATATCTTGAAAAATTGGAGCGACTGGGCTTGTATACACTGGAATTTAGAACGATGAGAGGGGATCTGATTGAAACATATAAGATTATTAAGGGATTGGACACGCTGGAAGCAGGAAGCATGTTCCCGCTGATGGATGAGCCCAGAACTAGAGGTAGGCCATTTAGAACGGAGTTGTGGAAAAAAATTTTCACCCAGAGCGTGGTAGATATGTGGAATGCTCTGCCCCAGAAGGCAGTGGAGGCCAAGTCTCTGGATGCATTCAAGAGAGAGTTAGATAGAGCTCTTATAGATAGCGGGGTCAAGGGATAAGGGGAGAAGGCAGGAATGGGGTACTGATTGTGTATGATCAGCCATGATCACAGTGAATGGTGGTGCTGGCTAGAAGGGCTGAATGGCCTACTCCTGCACCTACTGTCTATTGTCTTATCTTTTGCTTTGCAACATTGAAACATCCTGGAATGTTTTATTTTGGTTGGTATACTTGGTGCATATTTATGTTTTTCTGTAGTTATTTAATTTTAAATAAATTCATTTCATCATTTTCACTTGAATGTGAAAGAAACACTGCAGCAGCCTTTCAGGATATTCATAGTGTACAGAAGTATCACAAAATAACTTCAGTTCAGTCTCTAGTTAAAATTGAGATCATTGGTTATTAGAAAGTTATAGGATCAGAATATGCTCTTCTCTGACAGGCAGTTCCATAGGGAATTGCTCACTGTCTTCTCTTCATCAGTCAGCTCATCGGTGATTTTTGTACACATTCAGGGTAGAACGGAAGTTCACAGAGAAACTCACATACCAAGCCCTGAGCCCAGATGTCATAGGTGAGGCACTAGATACCTTTCACAACAAACTGATGAACTTTACTTTGAGTAAAAAAGTAAGTGGTTTACCTGTTTTCTTTTCTTGTTATGTTTTTACTTAATCTGAGAGACCTTAAAACTTTAATTATTGGTTATTTACCAATGTGCAATAATAAGGTACGGAATAACAAAACATTGTACTATGATGGGTGTTCTGCCGCATGGAGAGGAACAGTTCAATATGCTTACTACATTTGGTAGGAAAGATATTCTGTGATGATCCTTGTGACAGAGGAGCTAAATGAGTCTGTTTGAAAGAGTGCTCCACTGCTTATTCAGTGGGTCATGGAGAGGATGTGCCTGATTGTCCATAATTTGTAACAGTTTGTTCAGTGACCTCCTCTCCACCACTGACTCATAAATGTCTGGGTTGTAGCCAAGGACAGATCCGGCCTTTCTGATGAGTTCCCATTATGGAGCTGACTAATTTTACAACTTCTTGCAGCTTACTTTGATCCTGTGCAGGAGCAACCCCACCCCTCCCCTCCCCCCATACCCCACAGAGTACTGTGCTCAGTTCTGGTCGCCTCACTGCAGGAAGGATGTGGAACCATAGAAAGGGTGCAGAGGAGATTTACAGGGATGTTGCCTGGATTGGGGAGCATGCCTTATGAGTATAGGTTGAATGAACTGAACTTTTCTCCTTGGGGCGATGGAGGATGAGAGGTGACCTGACAGAGGTGTACAAGATGATGAGAGGCATTGATCATGTGGATAGTCAGATGCTTTTTCCCAGGGCTGAAATGGTTGCCACAAGAGGGCACAGGTTTAAGGTGCTGGGAAGTAGGTACAGAGGAGATGTCAGGGCTAAGTTTTTTACTCAGAGAATGGTGAGTGCATGGAATGGGCTGCTGGCAACAGTGGTGGAGATGGATATGATAGGGTCTTTTAAAAGGCTTTTAGATAGGTACATGGAGCTTAGTAAAATAGAGGACTATAGGTAAGCCTAGTAATTTCTAAGGTAGGGATGTGTTCAGCACAACTTTGTGGGCCAAAGGGCCTGTATTGTGCTGTAGGTTTTCTATGTTTCTATGTTTCTATATCAGACAGTGATGCAGCCAGTTAGAGTGCTATTCATCTGTAGAAATTGACAAATGTCTTTGGTTACATACCAAATTTCTTCAAACTCCTAATGAAATATAACTGCTGTTGCTCCTTCTTTATAGCTGCATTGATATGTTGGGTCCTGAGATGGTGCATATTCTCTGAGCAAACATTTCCCCAGAACTAAGACACAAGAACCAACAGTGAAGCAGCCTTGAATATTGTTTTTGACTTGTACTTAGATGAAACAAGATCTCAAGCAAAGATGATGAGGGGATCACATGGGGAAAAAAACAAAGAAGGTGTTAATGGACAGATACATGCTGAATGAGAGAGAATGTAGCAACCACTGAAGATGAAATTAAATGGATTATTAGAGGTATTTTAAATATCTGGTAAATAATCATTTATGCTACATTCACACTAGACTGGATAGATCCATAACCGACAACACACACAAAATGCTGCCAGCATTTTGTGTGTGTTGTTTGAATTTCCAGCATCTGCAGATTTCCTCATGTTAGATCCATAACCGAAGCTTTTTCTCTTCATTTTGACCCTCCGTCCACACTGAAACGGCATCTTCCTCCCCCAAAAACAGAGATTTTCCAAAACGCCCTCCAGAGTGTGTAAATTAGAAAATGCCACTTGGGCAGGTGGACGGGGTAACTGGAGATTTCTAGAAACACTGTCATGATGTGCCGGAACAGATAGTGGTGGCATTGCGACATTTCATTGTTTTCTTGAATGCAAACCCCCACACAACCTAACAATTTCAGAACAGACGGCAACAAGACTGAAGCCAGAATAGTTAGAAATGTACTCACCAAATACTTTGACCCATAACTTACTGAATAAATAAGTATACTCACTTTGCCCTGTTTTCTGTCCTTGCTCGTATGAAGGTGGTTTACTTACTTATACAAGTACTTCGCTGACAATAGATGTGTAACAACCTAATGTAATATTGTATGGAAGTACAAGATAATACTGATGCAGACATGTTTTACACATTTAACAAGGTTCTTTATTAATGCAACAGAGTTAGTCAGTTTTTCAATGTTCGTCGTTAGCCGGGTCATACTGTCTGTGAACGCCCTGTCGGTTGCCTCCATATGTTCCAGTATTTGATTTTTTAGTTTTAAGTCCTCCTGCATGAGAGCTAACAGCTGTCCATCCTTTGGCAATTTCCTTTTAAGTTTTTCTAATCTGTAACTGCACAAACACGCACTTTCACAGCAAGATTCAATACCAAACTTGTCGCTTATTTTCTGTAGATGTGTCCTGCACATGCCCAGTAGGAGGAGATTCGCCCAAATACCCGTTTTAATGTGGACGGAGATATTTTCAAAAACACTTGGTGTGGACGCCTATCATTTTTATGCTAAACTGACATTTTCAAAATTATCCGGTCTAGTGTGGATGTAGCCTTAGAATAATTGGAAATTGACCCCAAGCATTATGAAAAGTTCAAATTCTCTCTAAGTGCAGAAACAGCATCAATATATTCTTCAATGTAATGGAAAAGAGAGTTGAGGGAAGGAACATGAACAAGACTGAAATAAGGACTGTTGTACACACGGTGACAATATAGTTTTATCCATGCAAGATCCCATAGTTTTAACAGACGAAAACAAATGGGGCTATAGAGGGAGTTATTCCCTTCAAAAACAACTTAAACTTGGTGAAGGAGAGTGGTGACGGCAGCCAACTCATTGGAGCTCTCTTCAGGGATAGGATCTTACATCAATGCTGCAGTATGTAGAGATATACAGGCTGGACTTCCATGGTAAAGATTAACCAGGTGGGACCAGCAAACAGGAGTCACTGCTCTAAGAAGGGGCTGGTGGTTCGAGTCGTTGCCTTCGGAGGGTCCATTTGGTCCTGATACTCTCACAAATGTTATCAAAATTCTGAGTCCCTTTACGCCTCTTTTTTTTTGCATTTTCTCTCCATTTAGAAAATAGTCAACCCTTTCATTTCTTCTACCAAAGTACATGACCTGACACCGTATTCCATTTGCCAATTCTTTATCCATTCTCCTCATCTGTCAAGGTCTTTCTGTAGCCTCTCTACTTCAACAAAACTACCTGCCCCTCCACCTATCTTCATATCGCCTGCAAACATTTCAACAAAGCCATCAATTCCTCCAGCATTCTGTGTGTGTTGCATGTTCTTAAAGCAACCTTTACAACCAAGATCCAACTTCAGCAATGGAATTACACTGATCATTTCTTGATTGTGTCTTTTTTTTCTTCACACCAAGATCTTGTTTTCCATATTTTATTTGTCCCTGCTTTTCACTGTCTTGCATAATTTATGTATAACTTATATTATATTTATGAGTGTTATCTAAATCTTTGTGCCTGTGATGCTGCTACAAGTAAGTTTTTCATTGACCTGTACATCTACACTTTTCCTGATGATAATAAACTTTGAGATATTTTACTATATTAAAGATGCTAGCTTGCATTATGTTACATGTGATGCTATGTGTTGAATAGCTACATGCTACATTCAATGCTAGATAGTGTTCAGGATTACTCTGTGTAGTTTGGCTGCTGATGCTTTTTCTTTGACAGTTCCTTAGAATCAAAGTTAATTTGTCTCTGCTTCTGTTTTGCAGTTTGTGATGTGGCTGATATGGCCAATGAGGGAACCATACACTTTTCCACTGAAGTAGCAGGTGAGTGGAGAGTTTGTTCAGCAGTCTGTTTCTTCCACAGCCTATGTATGACTTGCCGTGCTCCAGATACATGGCCTTAAGGTTTTCAATGTCATACTGAATTTTTCTTCTCCACTTGAATGGCTCTAGGCCAGAGATATCCAAAAGTCCATGGGGAGGTTGAAACCTTGAGCATATCCTGAATTTTCTCTTGATAATCCCTTCCCAAGGCAGGCGTGGAATAAAGTGGCTGTTTTGGCATGTCTGGTAATCAATTGAAACCATATTCTCAATAAGTGCTTGAGACAGTCTCCTAACCCCTGTAAATTAGTGCAAGGGAGCACTGCAGGCATAACCTTTTCTTTAGCCAAAAGGAAACTTACAACAATGATTTGATGAGCACAGTGCCATATCCATCTTGAGAGAGTAGCTCATAGAGTTTGCCTTTGTTTTCAATCAAGTCTGTGTCCAGTCAACTCCAAAGCTGGAAAGAATATCCCAGACTAAAGCTGTTCAGATAAAAGAATGTTGGTAAACGAAGATTCAAGGTGCAGGTCATGCTTATTTGTCAGCCTGTGAAGAAAGAAATATCGCAAAATCCATTTCCACAGAGGGAGCTGCTGAACATAACATTGAATTTATTCATTCAACTCTAAATTTGTTTACAGCTGAACAATAAAAGCATTTTCACAGTCACATTCAATTTCCTCAGTTCATAAGAGCACAGCTATAAAGAGATGGTTGTTGACTTCAGGAGGGCACGGAGCAACCACTCCCCGCTGAACATCAACGGCTCCTTGGTAGAGATCACTAAGAGCACCAAATTTCTTAGTTTCACCCTCAACACCAGCTCCATAGCAAAGAAAGCCCAGCAACGTCTCTACTTTCTGCGAAGGCTGACGAAAGTCCATCTCCCACCCCCCATCCTCACGACATTCTACAGGGGTTGTATTGAGAGTATCCTGAGCAGCTACATCACTGCCTAGTTCAGAAATTGCACCATCTCGGATCGCAAGACCCTGTGCCCTAACCCTAACCCTAACCCTAACCCTAATGCTAAATAAATCTAAATCTGAACCCGTTCACCAATAATCCCAAAGGACCCAATGTGCAAATTAAATATTGATTAAATCATGTCCATTATAATTATTTTTCATACAAATGAATAACCAACTGGAACACAAGTGAATAATGTTTGTCCACCAACTCGACATTCCACACTCCAACCACATTTTGGGTAGAAAATTCCCCTTCTGAAGCTCCTACTTGTAAACTCATTGAGTTATAGTCATACATTGCCATCTTGGGAGAAGCCAGAGAGTTGCATCTCAGACTGGAGGCCTGTGACTAGAGGTGTGCCATAGGGATCAGTGCTGGGTCCATTGTTGTTTGTCATCTATATCGACAATAAGACCATGAGACAAAGGAGCAGAAGTCAGCCATTCGGCCCATTGGGTCTGCTCCACCATTTTATCATGAGCTGATCCAATCTCCCCTTTAGTCCCAATCCCCTGCCTTCTCACCATAGCCTTTCATGCCCTGACTACTCAGATACCTATCAATCTCTGCCTTAAATACACCCAATGACTTGACATCCACTGCCACCCATGGCAAAAAATTCCACAGATTCACCACCCTCTGGCTAAAAAAATTTCTTCACATCTCTGGCAGATGGAGTTCAACCCGGAGAAGTGTGAGATGGTACACTTTGGAAGGACAAACTCCAAGGCAGAGTACAAAGTAAATGGCAGGATACTTGAAAGTATGGAGGAGCAGAGGGGTCTGGGGGTACATGTCCACAGATCCCTGAAAGTTGCCTCACAGGTGGATAGGGTAGTTAAGAAAGCTTATGGGGTGTTAGCTTTCATAAGTCGAGGGATAGAGTCTAAGAGACACGATGTAATGATGCAGCTCTACAAAACTCTAGTTAGGCCACACTTGGAGTACTGTGTCCAGTTCTGGTCGCCTCACTATAGGAAGGATGTGGAAGCATTGGAAAGGGTACAGAGGAGATTTACCAGGATGCTTGTCTGGTTTAGAGAGTATGCATTATGATCAGAGATTAAGGGAGCTAGGTCTTTACTCTTTGGAGAGAAGGAGGATGAGAGGAGACATGATAGAGGTGTACAAGATATTAAGAGGAATAGATAGAGTGGACAGCCAGCACCTCTTCCCCAGGGCACCACTGCTCAATACAAGAGGACATGGCTTTAAGGTAAGGGGTGGGAATTTCAAGGGGGATAGTAGAGGAAGGTTTTTCACTCAGAGAGTGGTTGGTGCGTGGAATGCACTGCCTGAGTCAGTGGTGGAGGCAGATACACTAGTGAAATTTAAGAGACTACTAGACAGGTATATGGAGGAATTTAAGGTGGAGAGTTATATGGGAGGTAGGGTTTAAGGGTCGGCACAACTTTGTGGGCCGAAGGGCCTTTACTATGCTGTATTGTTCTATGTTATATGTTCTATCTCTGTTCTGAATGGGCGCCCTTCACTCCTTAAGTCATGCCCTCTCATACTAGACTTCCCCATCATGGGGAACTTTGTCACATTCACTCTGTCCATGCCTTTCAACTTTCGAAATGTTTCTTCTAAACTCTTTCTAAATTCATTCTTCTAAACTCCAAGGAGTACAGTCCAAGAGCTGTCAAACATTCCTCAATATGTTAACCCTCTCATTCTTGGAATCATTCTAGTGAATCTTCTCTGAACCCTCTCCAATGTCAGCACATCCTTTCTTAAATAAGGAGCCCAAAACTGCACACAGTATTCCAAGTGAAGTCTTACCAGTGCCTTATAGAACCTCAACATCACATCCCTGCTCCTATACTCTATTCCTCTAGAAATGAATGCCAACATTGCATTCGCCTTCTTCACCGCCAACTCAACCTGGAAGTTAACCTTTAGGGTATCCTGCACGAGGACTCCCAAGTCCCGTTGCATCTCAGAACTTTGAAGTTTCTCCCCATTTCAATAATAGTCTGCCTATTTGTTTCTTCTACCAAAGTGCATGACCGTACACTTTCCGGCATTGTAATTCATTTGCCACTTATTTGCCCATTCACCCAATCTATCCAAGTCTCTCTGCAGACTTTCTGTTTCCTCAGCACTACTGGCCCCTCCACCTATCTTTGTATCATCAGCAAACTTATCCACAAAGCCATCTATTCCATAATGCAAATCGTTGATATACCACGTAAAAAGAAGCGGCCCCAACACGGACCCCTGTGGAACACCACTGGTAACCGGCAGCCAACCAGACTGGGATCCCTTTATTCCCACTCTCTCTGTTTCCTGCCAATCAACCAACGCTCTATCCACGTATGTAACTTTCCCATAATTCCATGGGCTCTTATCTTGTTTAGCAGCCTCATGTGCAGCACCTTGTCAAAGGCCTTCTGAAAATCCAAATACACAACATCCACTGCATCTCCCTTGTCTAGCCTACTTGTAATTTCCTCAAAAAATTGCACTAGGTTTGTCAGGCAGGATTTTCCTTTAAGGAAACCATGCTGAGTTCCGCCTATCTTGTCATATGCCTCCAGTTACTCCATAATCTCATCCTTGACAATCAACTCCAACAACTTCCCAACCACCGATGTCAAGCTAACAGGTCTATAATTTCCTTTTTGCTTCCTTGCCCCTTTCTTAAATAGTGAAGTGACATTTGCAATCTCCCAGTCCTCCAGAACCAGGCCAGAATCTATTGACTTTTGAAAGATCATTGCTGATGCCTCCACAATCTCCACAGCTACTTCCTTCAGAACACAAGGGTGCATTCCATCTGGTCCAGGAGACTTATCTACCCTTAGACTATTCAGCTTCCTGAGTACTTTTACTCTTATAATTGTGACAGTTTCTCCAGCATCATTTTCTATTGGTCCTGTATCTACACTCATCTGTCTTTTACTCTTTATATACTTGAAAAAGCTTGTAGTATCCTCTTTGATATTATTTGCTAGCTTCCTTTCATAGTTCATCTTTTCTCTCTTAATGACCTTCTTAGTTTCCTTTTGTAAGCTTTTAAAAACTTCCCAGTCCTCTGTCTTCCCACTAATTTTTGCTTCCTTGTATGCCCTCTGTTTTGCTTTTACTTTGGCTTTGACTTCTCTTGTCAGCCACAGTCGCATCCTTTTTTCATTCGGAAGTTTCTTCTTCCTTGGAATATATCTGTCTTGCACGTTCCTCACATCTCACATAAACTCCAGCCACTGTTGCTTTGCCGTCCTTCCTGCTAGTGTCCCTTTCCAGTCAACTTTGGCCAGTTCCTCTCTCATGCCACTGTAATTTCCTTTACTCCACTGAAATACCGACACATTGGATTTCGGCTTCTCTTTCTCAAATTTCACAGTGAACTCAATCATGTCATGATCACTAGCTCCTAAGGGTTCCTTCACCTCAATCTCTCTAATCACCTCTGGTTCATTACACAATACCCAATGCAGTACAGCCGATCCTAGTGGGTTCAACAACAAGCTGTTCTAAAAAGCCATCTCGTAGACATTCTACAAATTCTCTTTCCTGAGGTCCAGTGCTGACCTGATTTTCCCAATCCACTCACGTTAAAATCCCCCACAATTATCATAATACTGGCCTTCTGGCAAGCCTTTTCTATTTTCTGTTGTAATTTGTAGTCCACACCACTGCAGCTGTTAGGAGGCCTGTATATAACTGCCATCAGGGTCCTTTTACCCCTGCGATTTCTTAGCTCAACCCATAAAGATTCTGCACCTTCCGATCCTATGTCACCTCTTTCTAATGATTTAATATCATTTCTTACCAATAAAGCCACGCCACCCCCTCTGCCTGCCTGCCTATCCTTCCGATACACCGTGTATCCTTGGACGTTCAGCTCCCAGAGACATGCGTCCTTTAGCCACATCTCAGTGATGGCCACAATATCATATTTGCCAATCTGTAGCTGTATGACAAGATCTTCCACCTTATTCCATATGTTGTGTGCATTTAAGCATAACACCTTGAGTCCAGTATTTAGTACTTTTTGCTTTGATTGCACTGCAACTCATCCCAATGGCAGCAAATTTGCTGCATCACATGCCTGTCCTTCCTGACATCTTTACTGCTCACTATCTTAGATTTATTTCTGTTTTCCCCCTCCTCCACTCTATCATTCCAGTTCCCATCCCCCTGGCAAATTAGTTTAAACCCTCTCTAATAGCTCTATTAAACCTTCCCGCCAGGATATTAGACCCCTTTGGGTTCATGTGTAACCCGTCCTTTTGAACAGGTCATACTCCCCCCAGAAGAGATCCCAATGATCCAAGAATCTGAAGCCCTGCCCCCTGCACCAGTCTCTCAGCCACGCATTCATCTGCATGATTCTACTATTCTTGCCCTCGCTAGCACGTGGCACAGGTAGCAATCCTGAGATTACTACCCTGGAGGTCCTGCTTCTCAGCTTCCTTCTTAACTCCTAGAAATCTCTCTTCAGGACCTCCTCCTTTTTCCTCTCTATGTCATTGGTATCAACATGTACCAAGAGAGCTGGCTGCTCGTCCTCTCCCTTCAGAATATTCTGGACCCGATCCAAGACATCCCGTACCATGGCAGCTGTGAGGCAACATACCATGCAGGTATCTCTATCAGGCTCACAGAATCTCCTGTCTGTTCCCCTGACTATGGAATCCCCTATGACTACCTCATTCCTCTTCTCCCTCAGGATTGCTGTCAGTACTACGTGATAGTGATGGTAAGAATTGGAGGAGATGGCAGTTGAATGTGTGGCTGAGGAGTTGGTGCAGGGGACAGGGTTTTAGATTTTTGGATCATTCGGATCTCTTCTGGGGAAGGTGGGACCTGTACAGATTGGATGGGTTGCGCCTGAACCCGAGGGGGAGCAATATCCTTGCAGGTAGCTTTGCTAGCATGGTTCAGGAGGGTTTAAACTAATTTGCAAGGGGGATGGAACCTGGAGCAATAGAGCAGTGAAAGAAGTGCATGGAGTAAAGCCAGATCTAACATATAGAGAGGCTTTGAGGAAAGAGCAGCAGAATAAAGGGTGTAAAGGTAGTAAGGTAGAAGGGCTAAAGTGCGTGTACTTCAATGCAAGAAGCATCAGGAACAAAGGTGATGAACTGAGAGCTTGCATACATACATGGAATTACGATATAGTGGCCATTACGGAGACTTGGCTGGCCCCAGGGCAGGAATGGATTCTCAATATTCTTGGATTTCAGTGCTTTAAAAGGGATGGGGGGGGGGACTGGAGGAGGGGTGGCATTACTGGTCAGGGATACTATTACAGCTGCAGAAAGAGTGGGTAATGTAGCAGGATCCTCTTTTGAGTCAGTGTGGGTGGAAGTCAGGAACAGGAAGGGAGCAGTTACTCTACTGGGGGTATTCTATAGGCCCCCTCGTAGCAGCAGAGATACCGAGAAGCAGATTGGGAGGCAGATTTTGGAAAGGTGCAAAAATAACAGGGTTGTTATCATGGGTGACTTTAACTTCCCTAACATTGATTGACACTTGATTAGTTCCAAGGGTTTAGATGGGGCAGAGTTTGTTAAGTGTGTCCAGGATGGATTCCTGTCACAGTATGTTGACAGGCCGACTAGGGGGAATGCCATACTAGATCTAGTATTAGGTAATGAACCTGGTCAGGTCACAGATCTGTCAGTGGGTGAGCATCTGGGGGACAGTGATCACCGCTCCCTGACCTTTAGCATTATCATGGAAAAGGACAGAATCAGAGAAGACAGGAAAATTTTTAATTGGGGAAAGGCAAATTATGAGGCTATAAGGATAGAACTTGCGGGTGTGAATTGGCATGATGTTTTCTCAGGGAAATGTACTATGGACATGTGGTCAATGTTCAGGGATATCTTGCAGAATGTTAGGGATAAATCTGTCCTGGTGAGGAAGATAAAGAATGGTAGGGTGAAGGAACCATAGGTGACAAGTGAAGTGGAAAATCTAGTCAGGTGGAAGAAGGCAGCATACATGAGGTTTAGGAAGCAAGGATCAGATGGGTCTATTGAGGAATATAGGGTAGCAAGAAAGGAGCTTAAGAAGGGACTGAGAAGAGCAAGAAGGGGTCATGAGAAGGCCTTGACGAGTAGGGTAAAGGAAAACCCCAAGGCATTCTTCAATTATGTGGAGAACAAAAGGATGACAGGAGTAAAGGTAGGACCGATTAGAGATAAAAGTGGGAAGATGTGCCTGGAGGCTGTGGAAGTGAGTGAGGTCCTCAATGAATACTTCTCTTCGGTATTCACCACTGAGAGGGAACTTGATGACGGTGAGGACAATATGAGTAAGGTTGATATTCTGGAGCATGTTGATATTAAGGGAGAGGAGGTGTTGGAGTTGCTAAAATACATTAGGACGGATAAATCCCCGGGGCCTGACGGAATATTCCCCAGGCTGCTCCACGAGGTGAGGGAAGAGATTGCTGAGCCTCTAGCTAGGATCTTTATGTCCTTGTTGTCCACAGGAATGGTACCGGAGGATTGGAGGGAGGCAAATGTTGTCCCCTTGTTCAAAAAAGGTAGTAGGGATAGTCCAGGTAATTATAGACCAGTGAGCCTTACGTCTGTGGTGGGAAAGCTGTTGGAAAAGATTTTTAGAGATAGGATCTATGGGCATTTAGAGAATCATGGTCTGATCAGGGACAGTCAGCATGGCTTTGTGAAGGGCAGATCGTGCCTAACAAGCCTGATAGAGTTCTTTGAGGTGACCAGGCATATAGATAAGGGTAGTGCAGTGGATGTGATCTACAAGGATTTTAGTAAGGCATTTGACAAGGTTCCACATGGTAGGCTTATTCAGA
This sequence comes from Hypanus sabinus, assembly GCF_030144855.1. Taxonomy (NCBI): domain Eukaryota; kingdom Metazoa; phylum Chordata; class Chondrichthyes; order Myliobatiformes; family Dasyatidae; genus Hypanus; species Hypanus sabinus. Next base: position 1,099,144 of record NC_082738.1, on the reverse strand, counting down.
AAGTCAGAAGGCATGGGATCCAGGGAAGTTTGGCCAGCTGGATTCAGAATTGGCTTGCCTGCAGAAGGCAGAGGGTTGTGGTGGAAAGAGTACATTCAGATTGGAGGGTTGTGACTAGTGGTGTCCCACAAGGATCTGTTCTGGGACCTCTACTTTTCCTGATTTTCATTAACGACCTGGATATGGGGGTAGAAGGGTGGTTTGGCAAGTTTGCAGATGACACAAAGATTGGTGGTGTTGTAGATAGTGTAGAGGATTGTCAAAGATTGCCGAGAGACATTGATAGGATGCAGAAGTGGGCTGAGCAGTGGCAGATGGAGTTCAACCCAGAGAAGTGTGAGATGGTACACTTTGGAAGGACAAACTCCAAGGCAGAGTACAAAGTAAATGGCAGGATACTTGGTAGTGTGGAGGAGCAGAGGGATCTGGGGGTACATGTCCACAGGTCCCTGAAAGTTGCCTCACAGGTAGATAGGGTAGTTAAGAAAGCTTATGGGATGTTAACTTTCATAAGTCGAGGGATAGAGTTTAAGACTTGCGAGGTAATGATGCAGCTCTATAAAACTCTAGTTAGGCCACACTTGGAGTACTATGTCCAGTTCTGGTCGCCTCACTATAGGAAGGATGTGGAAGCATTGGAAAGGGTACAGAGGAGATTTACCAGGATGCTGCCTGGTTTAGAGAGTATGGATTATGATCAGAGATTAAGGGAGCTAGGGCTTTACTCTTTGGAGAGAAGGAGGATGAGAGGAGACATGATCGAATTGTACAAGATATTAAGAGGAATAGACAGAGTGGACAGCCAGGGCCTCTTCCCCAGGGCACAACTGCTCAGTACAAGAGGACATGGCTTTCAGTTAAGGGGAGGGAAGTTCAAGGGGGATATTAAAGGAAGGTTTTTCAGTCAGAGAGTGGTTGGTGCGTGGAAGGCATTGCCTGAGTCAGTGGTGGAGGCAGACACACTTGTGAAGTTTAAGAGACTACTAGACAAGTATATGGAGGAATTTAAGGTGGGGGATTAAATGGGAGGCAGGGTTTGAGAGTCGGCACAACATTGTGGGCCGAAGGGCCTGTAATGTGCTGTACTATTCTATGTTCTAAGTTCTATGTTCTCCTTCCCTCCTGCACAACAGCGCCAGGCTCAGTGCCAGAGACCCGGTCACCGTGGCTGTCCCCTGTCAGGGCATCCCCCTCAACAGCATCCAAAGTGATATCCTTTTTGCTGAGGAGGGCAGCCACAGGGGTGCTCTCCACTTTCCGGGCATTTCCCTTCCCTCTCCTGACAGTCACCCAGTTTTCTGATCCCTGTAGCCTAGGGATGACTATCTTCCCTGCAGCTCCTGTCTATCACCTCTTCACTTTCCCTAATAAGCAGTAGGTCATCAAGCAGCAGCTCCAGATCCCTAAAATGATCTCCGAGGAGCTGCATCTCCTTCCACCTGGCGCAGATGTGGCCATCAGGGAGGCTGGAGGTCTCCCAGGATTCCCACATCTGACACCCTGAACAAAGCACTAACCCTGCAGACATGCTACCTAATTCTACAGGAATGAAACAAGGAAAAATAAGTCTACTCACCACTTAACTTCACCAAACACACAAACTTTTTAAACCGTTAGTTTGTACCGTTAGCTGTGTGAGCCCTGCTGTTCCTCCATCTGTCCGGGCCGATTCGCCAAGGGGGAAAGAAGAGTTGGTGTCTTGGATTCGCCTCTTCCCGTTACAGGCCTAAGCCCCTTGAGCCAAAGCCCTACACTCTGCTGCCACTCACTCCGCAGCCCGCTGGATAGGGTGGTCTTCTTTTTAAACTCTCTGACCTGTCCTGTCTACATCACGTGCCTGCGCAGTCTTGCCCTTCTTGTACTCAAAGAAGTTTTTAAAAACACTGCCTTTCTTCAGAATTTAGCTCTCACGCTGCCCTTCTTGTCCCAATCCAAAAAAACAACTGTTGGAATTCCCCTTCCTTTTTAAACTCTCCTTCCTTTTTAACTTTTTAAAATGACACCAAGATTGGGGGTACAGTGGACAGTGAGGAAGGCTATCATTAGCTTGCAAATGATCTGCATCAGCTGGAAAAATGGGCTGAAAAATGGCAGATGGAATTTATTGCAGACAAGTGTGAGGTTTTGCACTTTGGTAGGACCAACCAGGGTAGGTCTTACAAAGTGAATGGTAGGACACTGAGGAGTGTGGTAGAAGGAAAGGGATCTGGGAATACTGGTCCATAATTCATTGAAAGTGGCATCACAGGTAGACAGGTTGTAAAGAAAGCTTTTGTCGCTTTGGCCTTCATAAATCAACGTACTGAGTACAGGAGTTGGGATGTTATGCCAAAGTTGTATAAGATGTTGATGAGGCCTAATCTGGATTATTGTGTGCTGTTTTGGTCATCTACCTACAGGAAAAATGTAAACAAAGTTGAAAGAGTGCAAAGAAAATTTACAAGGACGTTGCTGGGTCTGGAGGACCTGAGTTATATGAAAAGATAGAATAGGTTAGGACTGTATTCTTTAGAACATAGAAGATTGAGAGGAGATTTGATAGAGGTATAGATAGGGTAAATGCAAGTAGGAAATTTCCACTGAGGTTGGGTGAGACGAAAATCAGAGACCTATAGACTTGGTCTCCATAGCTGCCTGTGGCAAAAAATTCCATAGAGTCACCACTCTCTAGCTAAAGGAATTGTTCCTCATCTCTGTTCTAAAAGGACTCCTCTCTCTTCTGACCCTGTGTCCTCTGTCTTAGACTGTCCCGCCATAGGAAACATCCTCTCCAAATCCACTCTTTTAAGGCCTTTCACCATTTGATAGTTTTCAATGAGGTCACGCCTCATTCTTTTGTATTCTAGTGAATGCAGGTCCAGAGTCATCAAACACTCTTCATATGACAATTCAGTCAATCCTGGAATCATTTTTGTGAATCTCCTTTGAACCCTCTCCAGTTTCAGTACATCATTTTGAAGATAAGGGGTCCAAACCTGCTCACAATATTCCAAGTGAGGCCTCGCCAGTGCTTTATGAAGACTCAGCATTACATCCCTGCTTTTATATCCTTGTCCTTTTGAAGTGAATGATAATGTCATATTTACCTTCCTCACTACAGACTCAAACTGCAAATTAACCTTTAGGGAATACTGCACACCCTTTGCGCCTCAGGTTTTGTATTTTCTCTCCATTTAGAACATAGTCAACCCTTTCATTTCTTATATCAAATTGCATGACCATACATTTCCTGACACTGTATTTCATCTGCCAATACATTTCCCATTCTCCTAATCTGTCTGTCCTTCTGTAGCCTCTCTACTTACTCAAAACTGCCCCTTCACCTATCTACATATCATTTGCAAACTTTGGAATAAAGCCATCAATTCCATTGTTGATATATAATGTAAAAAGACCCCGGTAGAACACAACTAGTCACTGGCAGCCAATCAGAAAAGGCCACCTTTGTTCTATCTCCTTGCCTCCAGCCAATCAGCCTCTGCTTTATCCATGCTAGAATCTTTCCTGTAATACTATGGGCCTGTACCTTATTAACCAGTCTCATGTGTTGCAACTTATCAAAGACCTTCTGAAAATACAAGTACACAACATCAACCAATTCTCCTTTGTCTATCTCGCCTGTTGTTCAAAAAATTCCAACAAATTTGACAGACAAGAATTTTCCTTGAGGAAACCATCCTGACTATGGCTTATTTTATCATGAGCTGAGACCTCATTCTTAATAATCGACACCAACTCTCTTCCCAACCACTAAGATCAGACAAACCATATAACCATATAACAATTACAGCATGGAAACAGGCCATTTGGCCCTTCTAGTCTGTGCTGAACACTTACTCTCACTTAGTCCCACCTAACTGCACTCAGCCCATAACCCTCCATTCCTTTCCTGTCCATATGCCTATCCAATTTTACTTTAAATGACAATATCGAACCAGCCTCTACCACTTCTACTGGGAGTTCGTTCCACACAGCTACCACTCTCTGAGTAAAGAAGTTCACCCGCATGTTACCCCTAAACTTTTGCCCCTTAACTCTCAACTCATGTCCTCTTGTTTGAATCTCCCTACTCTCAATGGAAAAAGCATATCCACGTCAACTCTATCTATCCTCCTCATAATTTTAAATACCTCTATCAAGACCCTCCTCAATTTTCCACGCTCCAATGAATGAAGACCTAACTTGTTCAACCTTTCTCTGTAACTTAGGTGCTGAAACCCAGGTAACATTCTAGTAAATCTCCTCTGTACTCTCTCTATTTTGTTGACATTTTTCCTATAATTCAGTGATCAGAACTGTACACAATACTCCAAATTCGGCCTTACCAATGCCTTGTACAATTTTAACATTACATCTCAACTCCTATACTCAATGCTCTGATTTATAAAGGCCAGCATACCAAAAGCTTTCTTCACCACCCTATCCACATGATATTCCACCTTCAGGAAACTATGCACCATTATTCCTAGATCACTCTGTTCTACTGCATTCCTCAATGCCCTACCATTTACAATGTATGTCCTATTTTGATTAGTCCTACCAAAATGTAGCACCTCACACTTATCAGCATTAAACTCCATCTGCCATCTTTCAGCCCACTCTTCTAACTGGCATAAATCTCTCTGGAAGCTTTGAAAACCTACTTCATTATCCACAATGCCACCTATCTTAGTATCATCTGCATACTTACTAATCCAATTTACCACCACATCATCCAGATCATTAATGTATATAACAAACAACATTGGACCCAGTACCGATCCCTGAGGCACACCACTAGTCACCAGCCTCCAACCTGACAAACAGTTATCCACCACTACTTTCTGGCATCTCCCATCCAGCCACTGTTGAATGCATTTTACTACTTCAATATCAATACCTAATGATTTTACCTTCTTAACTAACCTTCTGTGTGGAACCTTGTCAAAGGCCTTACTGAAGTCCATATAGACAACACCCACTGCCTTACGCTCGTCAACTTTCCTAGTATTCTTTTCAAAAAATTCAATAAGATTTGTCAAACGTGACCTTCTAAGCACAAATTCATGTTGACTGTTCCTAATCAGACCCTGTCTATCCAGATAATTATATATACCATCTCTAAGAATACTTTCCATTGATTTACCCACCACTGATGTCAAACTGACAGGTCTATAATTGCTAGGCTTCCTTCTAGAACCATTTTTAAACAATGGAACCACATGAGCAATACGCCAATCCTCCGGCACCATCCCTGTTTCTAATGACATTTGAAATATTTCTGTCAGAGCCCCTGCTATTTCTACACTAACTTCCCTCAAGGTCCTAGCGAAAATCCTGTCAGGATCCGGAGACTTATCTACTTTTATATTCCTTAAAAGTGCCAGTACTTCCTCCTCTTTAATCATCATAGTTTCCACAACTACCCTACTTGTTTCCCTTACCTTACACAATTCAATATCCTTCTGCTTAGTGAATACCAAAGAAAAGAAATTGTTTAAAATCCCCCCCCCCCCCATCTCTTTTGGCTCCACATATAGCTGTCCACTCTGATTCTCTAAGGGACCAATTTTATCCCTCACTATCCTTTTGCTATTAATATAACTGTACAAACCCTTTTGATTTATTTTCACCTTACTTGCCAAAACAACCTCATATCTTCTTTTAGCTTATCTAATTTCTTTCTTAAGATTCTTTTTACATTCTTTATATTCCTCGAGCAACTCATTTACTCCATGCTGCCTACATTTATTGTAGATCTCTTTCTTTTTCTGAATCAAGTTTCCAATATCCCTTGTAAACCATGGCTCTCTCAAACTTTTAACCTTTCCTTTCAACCTAACAGGAACATAAAGATTCTGTAGCCTCAAAATTTCACCTTTAAATGACCTCCATTTCTCTATTACATCCTTCCCATAAAATATATTGTCCCAATCCACTCCTTCTAAATCCTTTTGCATCTCCTCAAAGTTAGACTACGGAGCCATGAGGGAAGAGCTGGCCAAAGTTAAATGGGCGGATGCCCTGGCAGGAAAGACAGTGGATCAGCAGTGGCAGATATTCTTGGGGATAATACAAAAGATGCAAAAGCAGTTCATTCCAATGAGAAGGAATGATTCAAAGAGGGGGAAGGGGCCACAGTGGTTGACAAAGGAAGTCAGAGATTGTATAGCATTAAGGAAAAAGAAGTATGACAGGGCTAAGATGAGTGGGAATACAGATGATTGGGAAAGTTTTAAGGAACAGCAGATCTTAACGAAAAAAGCAATACGGAGAGAAAAAATCAGGTATGAGCTCAGTCTAGCCAGGAATATAAAAGGGGATAGCAAAAGCTTTTTTAGCTATGTGAATAGAAAGAAGATAGTTAAGAACAATGTTGGCCCCTTGAAGAATGAATTGGGAGAAATTGTTATGGGAAACAGGGAAATGGCAACAGAATTTAATGCGTACTTTAGATCTGTCTTCACCAGGGAGGACACAAGCAATCTCCCAGATGTATGGATGGGCCAGGGTAATAAGATATCAGAGGAATTGAGACAGATTGACATTAGGAAAGAAACTGTGATGAGTAGACTGGTAGGACTGAAGGCTAATAAATCTCCAGGTCCAGATGGTCTGCATCCGAGGGTTCTAAAAGAGGTGGCTCAGGAAATTGCGGATGCATTGGTAATCATTTTCCAATGTTCCTTAGATTCAGGATCAGTTCCTGATGATTGGAGAGTGGCTAATGTTATCCCACTTTTCAAAAAGGGAGGGAAGGAGAAAACAGAGAACTATCGCCCTGTTAGCCTAACGTCTGTCGTGGGGAAGATGCTTGAGTCCATTCTTAAGGACGAAATAGTGGCACATCTTGATGGCAGAAATAGGATTAGGCTGAGCCAGCATGGATTTACCAAGGGCAAATCATGCTTGACTAATCTGTTGGAGTTTTTTGAGGGTGTAACAAGGATGTTAGACGAGGGTAAGCCAGTGGATGTAGTGTACCTAGATTTTCAGAAGGCATTTGATAAGGTGCCACATAGGAGATTGGTGAGTAAAATCAGAGCTCATGGCATTGGGGGCAGGGTTTCAACATGGATAGAAAACTGGTTGGCAGATAGAAAGCAAAGGGTAGCAGTGAATGGGTGTTTCTCAGACTGGCTGGAGGTGACTAGTGGGGTACCACAGGGCTCTGTATTGGGACCACAGCTCTTTACTATTTATGTCAACGATTTAGATGAGGGCATTGAAAACTATATCAGCAAGTTTGCTGACGATACTAAACTGGGTGGCAGTGTGACATGCGAAGAGGACGTTAGAGAATACAGGGAGACTTGGATAGGCTGGGTGAGTGGGCAGATACTTGGCAGATGTCATTCAATGTGAATAAATGTGAAGTTATCCACTTTGGAAGCAGGAACAAGAGGGCAGAGTATTGTCTGAACGGTGTAGAGTTAGGTAAGGGAGAAATGCAAAGAGACCTAGGAGTCCTAGTTCACCAGTCAATGAAGGTGAATGAGCAAGTGCAACAGGCAGTGAAGAGGGCAAATGGAATGTTGGCCTTTGTTACAAGGGGAATTGAGTACAAGAGCAAGGATGTCCTTTTGCATTTGTACAGGGCCCTGGTGAGACCACACCTGGAATATTGTGTACAGTTTTGGTCTCCAGGTTTAAGGAAGGACATTCTGGCAATCGAGGAAGTGCAGCGTAGATTCACTAGGTTGATTCCTGGGATGGCAGGGCTGTCTTACGCAGAGAGATTGGAGAGATTGGGCTTGTACACGCTGGAATTGAGGAGATTGAGAGGGGATCTGATTGAAACATTTAAGATAATTAAAGGATTTGATAGGATTGAGGCAGGAAATATGTTCCAGATGTTGGGAGAGTCCAGTACCAGAGGGCATGGATTGAGAATAAGAGGTCAGTTATTTAAAACAGAGTTGAGGAAGAGCTTCTTCTCCCAGAGAGTTGTGGAGGTGTGGAATGCACTGCCTCGGAAGACGGTGGAGGCCAATTCTCTGGATGCTTTCAAGAAGGAGCTAGATAGATATCTGATGGATAGGGGAATCGAGGGATATGGGGACAAGGCAGGGACTGGGTATTGATAGTGAATGATCAGCCATGATCTCAGAATGGCGGTGCAGACTCGAGGGGCCGAATGGTTTACTTCTGCACCTATTGTCTATTGTCTATTGTCTATTAGCCTTTCTCCAATCAAAAATCTCAACCCTGGGTCCAGTCCTATCCTTCTCCATAATTATATTGAAACTAATGGCTTTGTGATCACTGGACCCAAAGTGCTCCCCAACACATACCTCCATCACCTGACCTATTTCATACCCTAACAGGAGATCCAACACTGCCCCTTCTCTAGTCGGTACCTCTATGTATTGCTGTAAAAAACTATCCTGCACACATTTTACAAACTCCAAATCACCCAGCCTTTTTACAGTAAGGGCTTCCCAGTCTATGTGTGGAAAATTAAAATCTCCCACAATCACAACCTTGTGCTTTCTACAAGTATCTGCTATCTCCTTACAAATATGCTCCTCCAATACTCACTCCCCATTAGGTAGTCTATAATACACCCCTATAAGTGTTACTACACCTTTCCCATTCCTCAATTCCACCCAAATAGTCTCCCTAGACAAGCCTTCTAATCTATCCTGGTAAAGCACCACTGTAATATTTTCTCTGACAAGCAATGCAATACCTCCCCCTCTTGCCCCTCCGATTCTATCACACCTGAAGCAACAAAATCCAGGAATATTTAGTTGCCAATCACACCCCTCCTGCAACCATGTTTCGCTAATAGCTACAACATCATATTTCCAGGTATCAATCCATGCTCTAAGCTCATCCACCTTTCTTACAATGCTCCTAGCAATAAAATAGATGTATTTAAGAAACTCTCCACCTCTTACTCTCTGTTTATCCCTAACGGTGCAAACAAATTTATTATCTTTTTCTTCCTTCTCCCCTACATCTCCCCTTCTCTGTCACCTGCCTATCCTCCCTCACACACTGTCTACTAGCTTTCTCTATTTGTGAACTAACCTCCTCTCTCCTAGTCTCTTCAATTTGATTCCCACCCCCGAACCATTCTAGTTTAAAGTCTCCCCAGTAGCCTTCACAAGTCTCCTCACCAGGATATTGGTCCCCGTAGGATTCAAGTGCAACCCGTCTTTTTTGTGCAGGCCACACCTGCCCCAAAAGAGGTCCCAATGATTCAGAAACTTGAATCCCTGCCCCTTGCTCCAATCCCTCAGCAATACATTTATCCTCCACCTCATTCCATTCCTACTCTCACTGTTGTGTGACACAGGCAGTAATTGCGAGATTACTACCTTTGCGGTCCTTCTTCTCAACTCACTGCCTAACTGCCTATATTCTCCTTTCAGGACCTCTTCCCTTTTCCTACCTATGTCATTGGTACCAATATGTACCACAAGCTCTGGCTTCTGACCCTCCCACTTCAGGATATGTTGGACGTGATCAGAAACATCCCAGTCCCTGGAACCAGGAAGGCAAGCTACCATCCGGGTCTCCTGACTGCGTCCACAGAATCGCCGATCTGACCCCCTAACTATCGAGTCCCCTATCACTACTGCCTTCCTCTTCCTTTCCCTACCCTTCTGAGCTACAGGGCCGGACTCTGTGCTGGAGGCATGGCCACTGTTGCTTCCCCCAAGTAGGCTATCTCCCCCAACAGAACACAAACAGGAGTACTTATAGTCAAGGGGTACAGCCACTGGGGTACTCTCTAGTACCTGACTCTTCCCCTTCCCCCTCCTAACCATGACCCACTTGTCTGCCTCCCATGGTCCCGGTGTGACCACCTGCCTGTAACTCCTCTCTATCACCTCCTCACTCTCCTTGACCAGATGAAGGTCATCAAGCTGCATCTCCAGTTCCCTAACACAGTCCCTCAGGAGCTGCAGCTCGGCGCACCTGGCGCAGATGTGGACGTCCGGGAGGCTGGGAGACTCCAGGACCTCCCACATCTGACACCGAGAACAACAAGCTGCCCTCACACTCATACTTCCCCCTTTCCTCAAATAACAGGAAAAGCTGAAGACCTACTCTGCCTCACCCGTTTCTGCCTAAGCCCATTGAGCCCAAGCCCTTAAGCCCTGACTCTTCTCCCGGCTCACTCCGCTGCCCGCTGTAAGACTGTGTTCTTTTTAAATCTTCCGCGCTTTTTAAATCTTCTTTTTAAATCTTCTCCAAATTAAACCTGAATCAGGATATCTGACCTTTTAAATCTTCCTCGCTTCACTGCCCGACGTCACACGCCTGACCTATAGTTTCCTTTTTTCTGTCTTTCTCCCTTCTTGAAGAGTAGAGAAATATTTGCAATTTTCCAGCCTTCTGGAACCATTCCAGAATCTAGTGGTTTTTCAAAGAACATTACCAATGATTCCATAATCTCTTCAGCCACCTCTTTCAGAACACTAGTGTGTACACCGTCTGGTCCAGGTGACTTATCTACCTTCAGACCTTTCAGTTTCCCAAGTAGTAATTAGTAACTAGTAATTAGTAAGTAGTAACTAGTAGTTCCACTAGTAGTGGTAACTTCACACACTTCATGCCCCCCTGACACCTGGAACTTCCACCATACTGTTAGTGTCTTCCACAGTGAAGACTGATGCAAAATACTTATTCAGTTCTTCTGCCATTTCATTGTCTCCCATTACTAATTTTACCCTCAGGTTCTATCAGCTGCATAAGTCTAGGGAAAACTTTCTGGCCCCACCAATCAAGTGAAATTGAGATGCAAAACCCCTTGTTTGTGTGGATGCTGTGTGATGTATTACCCTGTTACAAATTAGTACCACAAATAACAGACAGTACACCATATGCAATTAAATGATTTAGCTTTATAATTCTTAATTTGTCTAAAGGGTTAGTAAAGAAAAAAAAACAAGAGGTAAGGGCCTATTTTAATGAAACAGTCTAAAGTTCACAAGTTGGAGCTCCCAGTTTCCCTTTCGCCGATCCTCCATCGATTGCCTCAGGTTTTGTTGACTCCCGGACCCACTCCAAGCCCACTCCATCCTGCTTTTAAACGACCTCTCCTTTCTGCAGTCTTCTCTCTCCATCTTTTTGACCTCTCCAGAGAGTTCAACACCATCCGCCCTGCTCTGCTGGGTGAGAAGCTGACAGTGATGCAGGTGGATGCTTCCCTGGTGTCATGGATTATTGATTACCTGACTGGCAGACCACAGTACGTGTGTTTGCAACACTGTGTGTCAGACAGAGTGGTCAGCAGCACTGGGGCTCCACAGGGGACTGTCCTGTCTCCCTCTCTTCACCATCTACACCTCGGACTTCAACTACTGCACAGTCTTGGCATCTTCAGAAGTTTTCTGATGTCTCTGCCATAGTTGGATGCATCAGCAAGGGAGATGAGGCTGAGTACAGGGCTATGGTGGGAAACTTTGTCACATAGTGTGAGCAGAATCATCTGCAGTTTAATGTGAAAAAGACTAAGGAGCTGGTGGTGGACCTGAGGAGGGCTAAGGCACCGGTGACCCCTGTTTCCATCCAAGGGATCAGTGTGGACATGGTGGAGGATTACAAATACCTGGGGATACGAATTGACAATAAACTGGACTGGTCAAAGAACACTGAGGCTGTCAGAAGGGTCAGAGCTGTCTCTACTTCCTGAGGAGACTGAGGTTCTTTAACATCTGCTGGATGATGCTGAGGATGTTCTATGAGGCTGTGGTGGCCAGTGCTATCATGTTTGCTGTTGTGTGCTGGGGCAGCAGGCTGAGGGCAGCAGACACCAACAGAATCAACAAACTCATTCGTAAGGCCAGAGATGTTGTGGGGGTGGAACTGGACTCTCTGACGGTGGTGTCTGAAAAGAGGATGCTGTCCAAGTTGCATGCCATCTTGGACAATGTCTCCCATCCACTCCATAATGTGCTGGTTAGGCACAGGAGTACGTTCAGCCAGAGACTCAGTCCACCGAGATGTAACACTGAGCGTCATAGGAAGTCATTCCTGCCTGTGGCCATCAAACTTTACAACTCCTCTCTCGGACTGTCAGACACCCTGAACCAATAGGCTGGTCCTGGACTTATTTCCACTTGGAATATTTTATTTATTATTATTTAATTATTTATGGTTTTATTTTGCTAAATTTCTACACTATTCTTGGTTGGTGCGACCGTAACGAAACCCAATTTCCCTCGGGATCTATAAAGTGTGTCTGTCTGTCTGTCTGGTGTCAGGCACACAATACGAAAACACACTCCCAAAGCACCTGTTATCTCTCACCATAACCCAAACACTACAGAAAGACCATTACGTTAGCAGTGCTTCTTCAGAAAAACCATTACTTTAGCAGTGAAACCTTTTCCAGGGTGTTATACTACTACACCAGCATTGTTTTCCAGTGGTCTGATATCCACTCTCAACTCTCTTTTACATTTTATGTATCTGAAGAAACATTTGATATCTTCTTTAATATTATTGTCTACTTTACATTCATATTCCATCTTTACCTTCTTAATGACGTTTTCATTGCCTTCTGATGGTTTTTACAAGCTTCCCAATCCTCTAACTTCCCATTATTTTTTGCTATATAATATGCCCTCTCTTTAACTTTTATGTTGGCTTTGACTTCTCTTGTTAGCCATGGTTATGTCATCTTACCCTTAGAATACTTCTTCCTCTTTGGGATGTACATATCCTGTGCCCTCCAAATTGCTTCCAGAGATTCCAGCCATTGCTGCTCAGCCATCATCCCTGCCAGTGTTCTTTTCCAATCAGTTCTGGCCAACACCTCTCTCTGTAATTCCTTTAACTCCACTGTAACACTGATAAATATGACTTCAGCTCCTCCTTCTCAAATTTCAAGGTGATTTTGATAATATTATGATTACTTACCCCTAAGGGTTCATTTGCCTTGAAGTCTCCAATCAATTCCAGTTCATTGCACAACACCCAATCCAGAATAACTGATCCCCTAGTGAGTTGAAGCATGAGCTGCTTTAAATAGCCATCTCGTAGGCACTCTAGAAATTCCCCTTTGTGTAATCTAGCACCAACATGATTTTCCCAATCTACCTGCATATTGAAGTTCCCCATGACTATTGTAACATTGTCCTTTTGGCATGCATTTTCTATCTCCCATTGTAATTTGTAGACCACATCATTACAATTGCTTGGGGGTTTGCATTCAACTCTTCAAGGTTTTTTTTCACTCTTGCAGTCCCTGGGCTTTATATACAATGATTCAAAGCCTTCTGACCCTATGTCACCACTTTCTAATGATTTGATTTCTCTTTTTACCAACAGAGCAACGTCGTGATCTGTGCCTTCCTGCCTGTCCACTGTACAGTGGTCCATGTGAGCTTGATTTCAACATTTAACATAACATATATAACAATCACAGCACGGAAACAGGCCATCTCGGCCCTCCTAGTCCGTGCCGAACTCTTAATCTCACCTAGTCCCACCTACCCGCACTCAGCCCATAACCCTCCACTCCTTTCCTGTCCATATACCTATCCAATTTTACCTTAAATGACACAACTGAACTGGCCTCTACTACTTCTACAGGAAGCTCATTCCACACAGCTATCACTCTCTGAGTAAAGAAATACCCCCTTGTGTTATCCTTAAACTTCTGCCCCCTAACTCTCAAATCATGTCCTCTCGTTTGAATCTCCCCTACTCTCAATGGAAACAGCCTATTCACGTCAACTCTATCTATCCCTCTCAAAATTTTAAATACCTCAATCAAATCCCCCCTCAACCTTCTACGCTCCAATGAATAGAGACCTAACTTGTTCAACCTTTCTCTGTAACTTAAGTGCTGAAACCCAGGTAACATCCTAGTAAATCGTCTCTGCACTCTCTCTAATTTATTGATATCTTTCCTATCATTCGGTGACCAGAACTGCACACAATATTCTAAATTTGGCCTTACCAATGCCTTGTACAATTTTAACATTACATCCCAACTTCTGTACTCAATGCTTTGATTTATAAAGGCCAGCATTCCAAAAGCCTTCTTCACCACCCTATCTACATGAGACTCCACCTTCAGGGAACTATGCACTGTTATTCCTAGATCTCTCTGTTCCACTGCATTCCTCAATGCCCTACCATTTACCCTGTATGTTCTATTTGGATTATTCCTGCCAAAATGTAGAACCTCACACTTCTCAGCATTAAACTCCATCTGTCAACATTCAGCCCATTCTTCTAACCGGCATAAATCTCCCTGCAAGCTTTGAAAACCCACCTCATTATCCACAACACCTCCTACCTTAGTATCATCGGCATACTTACTAATCCAATTTACCACCCCATCATCCAGATCATTTATGTATATTACAAACAACATTGGGCCCAAAACAGATCCCTGAGGCACCCCGCTAGTCACCGGCCTCCATCCCGATAAACAATTATCCACCACTACTCTCTGGCATCTCCCATCTAGCCACTGTTGAATCCATTTTATTACTCCAGCATTAATACCTAACGACTGAACCTTCTTAACTAACCTTCCATGTGGAACTTTTTCAAAGGCTTTGCTGAAGTCCATATAGACTACATCCACTGCCTTACCCTCGTCAACATTCCTCGTAACTTCTTCAAAAAATTCAATAAGGTTTGTCAAACATGATCTTCCACGCACAAATCCATGCTGGCTACTTCTAATCAGATTTCGTCTATCCAGATAATTATAAATACTATCTCTAAGAATACTTTCCATTAATTTACCCACCACTGATGTCAAACTGACAGGTCTATAATTGCTAGGCTTACTTCTAGAACCCTTTTTAAACAATGGAACCACATGAGCAATACGCCAATCCTCCGGCACAATCCCCGTTTCTAATGACATCTTAAAGATCTCCGTCAGAGCTCCTGCTATTTCTACACAAACTTCCCTCGAGGTCCTGGGGAATATCCTGTCAGGACCCGGAGATTTATCCACTTTTAAATTTCTTAAAAGCGCCAGCACTTCCACCTCTTTAATTGTCATAGGTTCCATAACTTCCTTACTTGTTTCCCACACCTTACACAATTCAATATCCTTCTCCTTAGTGAATACCGAAGAGAAGAAATTGTTCAAAATCTCTCCCATCTCCCTCGGCTCCACACATAGCTGACCACTCTGATTCTCTAAGGGGCCAATTTTATCCCTCACTATCCTTTTGCTTTTAATATAACTGTAGAAACCTTTCGGATTTACTTTCACCTTATTTGCCAAACCAACCTCGTATCTTCTTTTAGCTTTTCTAATCTCTTTCTTAAGATTCCTTTTACATTCTTTATATTCCTCAAGCAATTCCTTTACTCCATGCTGCCTATATCTATTGTAGACATCCCTCTTTTTCCGAACCAAATTTCTAATATCCCTTGAAAACCACGGTAAATGAAGCTTGGATAGGTACATGGATAGTAGGGATATAGAGGGCTATGGTCCTGGTGCAGGTTGATGGGAGTGGGCAGTTTAAATGGTTAGGGCTGAAGAGCCTGTTTCTGTGCCGTATTTCTCAATGACTCTGTGACTTTATTGTTACGGACTCAGCAACAATAAATATATGAGTGAGGCAGGGTTTTGATAACAAACAAAACGTTTATTAAACACTGAAAAACAAACCCCCAAAAGTAAACAAATCACTAACATAACCAGAAATCAGCTGCTGTGTGGCAGCTTAAACAGTTCTTAAAGCAATGAAGCTTAAACAGTTCTTAAAGCGATGTTGCAAAAGTTCAAAATTCTGACAGTCCATTTAAGGGAGAGACTTTTTAAGATGATTTAAATTCTCTTTCACGTCGTGTTGTTGCAGTTCCCAGTCGAACTACTTTTCCCACAAAGAATTTTACGGAGATGGAAAATGAAACGGCTTAAAGGCACTGACCTTTCCTTTACAAGACTGTTCCCAATCATTTCTGCTATTCACAGGGATTAACACAGGGACAGTCAACGAATTCCTTCCGAATGAGGATCAAACAAGGTCGAACCTGTTTCACCATTGAAATCGACTTTCCTTGATCTTTTAACTCCCGAACTCCGATCTTCACTCTCCACTGAATCTCAACTAGCAATATTATAAAGAAACAATGACCTTTTAAACTTTAGGCATTAAATAAAACTCCATCTTTCAACCAAACTGCATCATAACATTAAATCATGCAGTGGCATGAAGTCAAAATGGCAAATCCAGCCACGAACTGCCCCTCCTCACAGGGAGGGGTCCTCCTTTTATACCCTGTAAAAAAAAACCTGTCACATGACCTCTACTGGCAGGAAAATGACATCACTCCACCATCACAAGACCATTACCTCAAGTCTAGTATAGCTTCAACACCAGTCACGTGACAAGTACACCACTGTCACCGGTATGTAACACCTCCCTCCCAAAAAAAATTTTGGTCTGTCAAGAACAAAAATTTTAACAATTATTTACAAGAAAAACAAATGTATAAATATTATAACATACACAATATACATAGTATCATCATATAACATCTTACAACTTACAATGCAGTAGGAGTGTTACAATTGTAAAAAAAACCACCCCATAAAAAAAATTACATTGTACATTCAAAATCAAGATAGACAATCAGCAACCACATTATCTTTACCTTTAATATGAGTTATCACAATATTGTCCTCTTGTAACATCAAACATCAAAATTTAATAATCTTCTGTTTTTGTTTTTCATCTTACTTAGAAAAACTGATTATGATCAGTGTAAACAATAAGTGGTTTTTGAGTTGTACCAACATATACCTCAAAATATTCTAAAGCTAAAACAAGAGATAACAATTCCTTCTCTATTGTCGAATAGTTTCTTTGATGCTTATTAAATTTCTTAGAAAAGTAAGCTACTGGATGATCAACCTCATCACCCTCATTCCTTTGCATTAATACTGCTCCTGCAGCTTCATCACTAGCATCTACAGCCAATGAAAAAGGTTTTTCCAAGTCAGGTGCCTTGAGCACAGGTTGTTGACATATCATAGTTTTCAATTTTTCAAATGCTTCTTGACAAGGCACTGTCCACACAAACTTCACATTCTTCTGCAAAAGGTTAGTTAATGGAAGGGCAACATTATCGAAATTCTTACAAAATTTTCGATAATATCCTACCATTCCCAAGAATCTTCTGAGAGTTTTTTCCCCGTTGGAGTGGGAATCTCTAAAATTGCCCGAACTTTTGCCTGAACAGGAGCTACCTTACCTTGACCCACAACATAACCAAGGTAAGTCACAGTGGCATGTCCAAATTCACTCTTAGCTAAATTAATAGTTAAGTTAGCTTTTGAAAGCCTTTCAGACAATTTCTCCACCGCAATAATGTGTGCTTCCCAAATATCATTTCCTGTCATTCAATCATCAATATAAGCATCAGTATCTTTCAATCCCTGAATCACAGAGTTAATCATCCTCTGGAAAGTACCTGGGGCATTCTTCATCCCAAATGGAAGAACATTATATTCATATAACCCAGATGGAGTTACAAATGCAGAAATCTCTCTACCTCTGTCCGTTAATGGAACACACCAATAACCTTTCAATAAATCAATCTTTGTAAGGAACTTTGCTTTTCCAACTTTATCTACACAATCATCTACTCTAGGAATTGGATATGCATCTGTTTTTGTTACAGCATTCACCTTCCTATAGTCCGTACAAAACCTAGTACTACCATCTGGTTTTGGCACCATAACACATGGCGAACTCCAATTTGAGTTAGAATGTCTAATAATATTATTCTCTAACATATATTTAATTTCTTTCTCAGCAAGTTCACATTTTTCTATGTTCATCCTATATGAGTGTTGTTTAATAGGTTTGGCATCTCCAACATCTGCATCATGTGAAACTATAGTAGTCCTTCTCGGAACATCTGGAAACAAATCCTTATATTTAAAAATTAATTCCTTCATCTGTTGTTTCTGCTCTAGCTGTAAATGTGCTAACTTCTCATCAATATTTTCTAGAATGGTTGAATTTGGTAACCTGACAGAAACAATGTTGGATTTAGAATGAAATTCAGATGAATCATCTATCATGTTCCTAGTTAAATCAAACTCATTCTCACTAACCACAACAGTCACAGTATCAGATTGTTTCTCAAAATATGGTTTTATCATATTTATATGGCAAAGTTGTGTTGACCTTCTACGATCTGGAGTTTTTATCATGTAATCCACATCATTGATTTTAGTCACAATTTCATAAGGACCATGAAATCTAGCTTGTAAAGGATTCATTTGCACTGGGAAAAGAACCAACACCTTATCTCCAGGCTTAAACATCCTCACCCTAGCTTCTTTATCATACCAAATTTTCATTTTCTCCCGAGCCAATTTTAAATTTTCCTTGGCTAAGCTACAAGCTTTATGTAACCTGTCCTTAAATTCCAAAACATAGTCCAACAAATTAGTGTGTATTTCCTTACTAATCCACTTTTCTTTTAATAAAGCTAAAGGTCCTCTAACTCTATGCCCAAATACAAGTTCAAATGGACTGAAACCTAAAGATTCTTGTACCGATTCCCTTACTGCAAATGAAAGTAAGTTTATACCCTCATCCCAATCACTTTCATTTTCCACACAATATGTCCTAATCATATTCTTGAGGGTAGAATGAAACCTCTCCAAGGCACCTTGAGATTCTGGATGGTATGCAGACAAAGTGATTTGCTTAGCTCCCAATTTATAAACTATCTGTTGAAACAATCCAGACATAAGATTACTGCCTTGATCAGTTTGTATTTCCTTAGGTAATCCAAAATAAGTAAAGAATTTTATAAGAGCCTTTGTCACCATTTTAGCTGTTATATTCCTAAGTGGTACTGCCTCTGGAAACCTAGACGAAGTACACATGATAGTCAACAAGTACTGATAACCAGTTTTTGTCTTTGGTAATGGACCGACACAATCTGTAATAACTTTAGAAAATGGTTCACCAAATGCTGGAATAGGTTGTAATGGAGCCACTGGTGTAACTTGATTTGGTTTACCCACAATTTGACAAGTATGGCACATTTTACAAAACATCGCCACATCTTTTCTTAGACCAGGCCAGTAAAAATGTTTTAAAATCTTGTCCACCGTTTTCCTTACCCCTTGATGTCCACCTAAAGGCACACTATGAGCTAAAGTCAAAATCTTATTTCGATAAACTTTAGGGGCAACTACCTGGTAAACAACATTCCATTCCTCACTTGCAGGAATTGTAGGTGATCTCCACTTCCTCATCAGCACTCCTTTTTTCCAAGTAATATCCTACTGGCACCTTCTCAATTTCACTATCTGGTAGAGCTTGTTCTCTTAATTTTATAATCTCAGGGTGTCTATTCTGTTCTGCTATCATCTTCTTCCGAGACAGAGATAAATCTTCATAGTCAGACTTACTCCAAGAATCTTGTTCAAACAACGAAGGTAAGAAAGTCTCTGACACATCCTCAAAACTCAAATACTGAGTTGAACAGTCATGATTAACAACCTCATTCTGTGCATCAATCTTTTTAGCCATAGCTCTAGTCACAACACAGGAAGAATCTGTGTTAGAATTCATCTCTGGTTCCTCTGACTACATTGTCAAATGCACTTCAGGAAAAACTTGTCCACCCGCCAAGTCATTACCTAACAATAAAGAAATATCCTTCACAGGTAAGCTAGGCTGTAATCCTACTTTAACAAATCCTGTAACTAACCCTGACTTTAAATTTACTTTATGTAAATGTACAGGCATAAAATCACTCCCAACACCTCTTATATAATTTACCTCACCAGAATCAGACTCTTCATTAAACTTCAATACACTGTCTAACATCAGTGATTGAGAAGCTCCAGTATCCCTAAGGATTTTTATTGGCACCAGAGTAGATCCTTCTTTCAAGGATACAAACCCTTCAGTTATAAAATGATCATATCCCTTTTTAACTTGGGCAGACTCTAACAAAACCTCATTTGTGTTTATCGAACCCTGTAATTTTACAGGTGCTTCAATATGTTGCAAACAAGCATCTGGAACTGCTTCCTTCTCTTTCTTTTTCAATCTGAAACAGTTAGCTATTACATGGCCAGGTTTCTTACAATAGTTACAAAAAAGACCAAACTGTCTTTCCTTCACAGGTTTTCCTTCCTCCTTGCCTTTCTCATTAACTTCTGATTTAATTTCTGATTTACCTTGAGCCTCTGTGTTATTTTTCCTCTTAAAAATTCTGCCCTGAGGAAATTTATTCTTATGGATTAAAACATACTCATCAACTAATCTAGCACAGTCCTGCAATGTATCAGTATCCCTCTCATTTAAGTAGGTCCTTACTTCAACAGGGATGCTTCTTTTAAATTCCTACATTAAAATCAGCTCTTTCAATGTATCATAGTCCCTATTTACATTTTTAGAAGAAACCCATCTCTCAAAACACACAGCTTTATCATAGGCAAATTCCACATAAGTTTTTTCCACAGACTTCTTCAAACTTCTGAATCTTTCTCTATACGCTTCTGGGACCAATCCATATGCTTTTAAAATATGCTTTTTCATAATATCATAATCAAGTGCTTGCGCAGCAGTTAAAGTTGTATAAACTTGTTCTGCTTTGCCTTTAATTACACTCTGTAACAACACTGACCATTTATCTTTCAGCCACTCTGAAATCTGAGCAATTGTTTCAAAATGTTGGAAATATCTTTCTACTTCTGTTTCACTAAATTGTGGGACCAATTTAATTTCTTGACTAGCAACAAACAGTTTTCTAGAACCAGAAGACTGATTCCCAGACCTTAATTCCATCATCGCTTTTTCAAATTCCCTTTTTTTCTGATCAGCTTCTAACCTACAACGCTTCAATTCTGCTTTACTTTGTTCCAACTTCATTTGTTTGATTTGCAACTGCATCTCTATACTACTTATTGGAAATGACTCTAAAATCGATTCATCAAAGTCACCCGAATCCACATAGTGTGACGCGATTTTTCTCTGTACTAGAGCCTTTGATGTAGTCTTCAAAATACCTTTAAGTTGCAATCTACTAGCTATCTCAGACACCCCAGTTTTTTTCACCTTCGCTAAAAACTCCGCGTCTGACGAAGCCAGAAACTCATCAATATTCATTGTTGCCGAATACCACTCACAAGCCAATTAAACAAAAGAATCGAGCATTCCCCTTTTCCAGAACAACGATTCAAAATTTAACAAGCAGTTAAACTCAAATGATTCATCTCGGACGCAGCCCCCATATTTATGTTACGGACTCAGCAACAATAAAAATATGAGTAAGGCAGGGTTTTGATAACAAACAAAACGTTTATTAAACACTGAAAAATAAACCCCCAAAAGTAAACAAACCACTAACGTAACCGGAAATCAGCTGCTGTGCGGCAGCTTAAACAGTTCTTAAAGCGATGTTGCAAAAACAGTTCTTAAAGTGATGTTGCAAAAGTTCAAAATTCTTACAGTCCATTTAAGGGAGAGACTTTTTAAGACAATTTAAATTCTCTTTCACGTCGTGTTGTTGCAGTTCCCAGTCGAACAACTTTTCCCACGAAGAATTTTACGGAGATGGAAAATGAAACGGCATAAAGGCACTGACCTTTCCTTTACAAAACTGTTCCCAATCATTTCTGCTATTCACAGGGATTAACACAGGGACAGTCAACGAATTCCTTCCAAATGAGGATCAAACAAGGTCGAACCTGCTTCACCATTGAAATCGACTTTCCTCGATCTTTTAACTCCCGAACTCTGATCTTCACTCTCCACTGAATCTCAACTAGCAATATTATAAAGAAACAATGACCTTTTAAACTTTAGGCATTAAATAAAACTCCATCTTTCCACCATACTGTGTCATAACATTAAATCACGCAGTGGCATGAAGTCAAAATGGCAAATCCAGCCACGAACTGCCCCTCCTCGAAGGGAGGGGTCCTCCTTTTATACCCTGTAAAAAAAAACCTGTCACATGACCTCTACTGGCAGGAAAATGACATCACTCCACCATCACAAGACCATTACCTCAAGTCCAGTATAGCTTCAACACCAGTCACGTGACAAGTACACCACTGTCATGTGTCACGAGTATGTAACATTATAGACAAAACACAATAGGTGCAGAAGTAGACCATTCAGCCCTTCGAGCCTGCACCGCCATTCTGAGATCATGGCTGATCATCTACTATCAATACCCGGTTCCTGCCTTGTCCCCATATCCCTTGATTCCCCTATCCATAAGATACCTATCTAGCTCCTTCTTGAAAGCATCCAGAGAATTGGCCTCCACTGCCTTCCAAGGCAGTGCATTCCAGACCCCGACAACTCTCTGGGAGAAGAAGTTTTTCCTTAACTCTGTCCTAAATGACCTACCCCTTATTCTCAAACCATGCCCTCTGGTACTGGACTCTCCCAGCATCTGGAACATATTTCCTGCCTCTATCTTGTCCAATCCCTTAATAATCTTATATGTTGCAATCAGATCCCCTCTCAATCTCCTTAATTCCAGCGTGTACAAGCCCAGTCTCTCTAACCTCTCTGCGTAAGATAGTCCGGACATCCCAGGAATTAACCTCGTGAATCTACACTGCACTTTCTCTACAGCCAGGATGTCCTTCCTTAACCCTAGAGACCAAAACTGTACACAATACTCCAGGTGTGGTCTCACCAGGGCCCTGTACAAATGCAAAAGGATTTCCTTGCTCTTCTACTCAATTCCCTTTGTAATAACGTCCAACATTCCATTAGCCTTCTTCACTGCCTGCTGCACTTGCTCATTCACCTTCAGTGACTGATGAACAAGGACTCCTAGATCTCTTTGTATTTCTCCCTTACCTAACTCTACACCATTCAGATAATAATCTGCCTTCCTGTTCTTACTCCCAAAGTGGATAACCTCACACTTATTCACATTAAACGTTATCTGCCAAGTATCTGCCCACTCACCCAGTCTATCCAAGTCACCCTGAATTCTCCTAACATCCTCATCACATGTCACACTGCCATCCAGCTTAGTATCATCAGCAAACTTGCTGATGTTATTCTCAATGCCTTCATCTAAATCGTTGATGTAAATCGTAAACAGCTGTGGTCCCAATACCAAGCCCTGTGGCACCCCACTAGTCACCACCTGCCATTCTGAGAAACACCCATTCACCGCTACCCTTTGCTTTCTATCTGCCAACCAGTTTTCTATCCATGTCAATATCTTCCCCCCAATGCCATGTGCTCTGATTTTACCCACCAATCTCCTATGTGGGACCTTATCAAATGCCTTCTGAAAATCCAGGTACACTACATCCACTGGATCTCCCTTGTCTAACTTCCTGGTTACATCCTCGAAAAACGCCAATAGGTTAGTCAGGCATGATTTACCCTTGGTAAATCCATGCTGGCTCGGCCCAATCCTATCACTGCTATCTAGATATGCCACTATTTCATCTTTAATAATGGACTCTAGCATCTTCCCCACTACTGATGTTAAGCTGACAGGATGATAGTTCTCTGTTTTCTTCCTCCCTCCTTTCTTAAAAAGTGGGATAACATTAGCCATTCTCCAATCCTCAGGAACTGATCCTGAATCTAAGGAACATTGGAAAATGATTACCAATGCGTCCGCAATTTCCAGAGCCACCTCCTTTAGTACCCTAGGATGCCGACCATCTGGACCTGGGGATTTGTCAGTCTTCAGTTCCATCAGTCTACTCATCACCGTTTCCGTCCTAATGTCAATCTGTTTCATTTCCTCTGTTACCCTATGTCCTTGGCCCATCCCTAATCTGGGAGATTGCTTGTGTCTTCCCTAGTGAAGACAGACCTAAAGTACTTATTAAATTCTTCTGCCATTACTCTGTTTCCCATAACAATTTCACCCAATTCATTCTTCTAGGGCCCAACATTGTTCTTAACTATATTCTTTCTCTTCACATACCTAAAAAAGCTTTTGCTATCCTCCTTTATATTCCTGACTAGCTTGCGTTCGTACCTCATTTTTTCTCCCCGTATTGCCTTTTTAGTTAAGTTCTGTTGTTCCTTAAAAATTTCCCAATCACCTGTCCTCCCACTCACCTTAGCTCTGTCATACTTTTTTTTTAATGCTATGCAATCTCTGACTTCCTTTGTCAACCACTGTGGCCCCTTTCCCCCCTTTGAATCCTTCCTTCTCCGGGGGATGAACTGATTTTGCACCTTGTGCATTATTCCCAAGAATACCTGCCATTGTTGTTCCACTGTCTTTTCTGCTAGGATATCCATCCAGTTAACTTTGGCCAGCTCCTCCCTCATGGCTCCACAGTTTCCCCTGTTCAACTGCAACACTGACACCTCCGATCTGCCCTTATCCTTCTCAAATTGCAGATAAAAACTTATCATATTATGGTCATTACCTCCTAATGGCTCCTTTACTTCAAGATTGCTTATCAAATCCTGTTCATTACACAAGACTAAATCCAGAATAGCCTTGTCCCTGGTCAGCTCTCATACAAGCTGTTCCAAGAATGCATCCCTTAGGCACTCTACAAACTCCCTACCCTGGGGTCCAGCACCAACCTGATTCTTCCAGTTTACCTGCATGTTGAAATCCCCCATAACTACTGCGACATTACCTTTGTCACATGCCAATGTTAACTCCCTATTCAACTTGCACCCAATATCCATGCTACTGTTTGGTGGCCTGTAGACAACACCCATTAGGGTCTTTTTGCACTTACTGTTCCTCAGTTCTATCCACACAGACTCTACTTCTCCTGATCCTATGTCCCCCCCCCCCCTTGCTGAATCTCATTCCTCACCAACAGGGCCACCCCACCCCCTCTGCCCACATTTCTGTCCCTACAATAGCATGTATACCCTTGTACATTCATTTCCCAGGTCTGATCTCCCTGCAGCCATGTCTCCGCTATCCCAACAACATCATAGTTACCCATTTGCACCTGAGCTTCAAGCTCATCCACCTTATTTCTGACACTTTGTGCATTCAGATATAGAATTTCTAGCCCATTTCTCCTCTCTCTGTTTAAATCGCTGCCTATTGTGCTTAACCCATCTCCCCGAACTCCCATCGGGCTATACGCTCCTTGAATTTTGTTGTCCTTCCTAAATTTACTTATACTTTCTGCACATTTAACTCCATGTTCCATCAGACCATCCCTCTGTACATGTGTCCTCCTTATCACTTGTTCCGCCTCACCTTTCTCCACTACACACTTAATATTCTGGAACCGTGTATTATGACCGTACTAAATTACATCTGCCATTTTACAGGCCATTTTCCCAGCTGATGCAGATCTCTCTGCAAGCCATGATAGCCTTCCTCGCTGTCCACTACATCTTCAGTCTTGGTGTCATCTGAAAATTTGCTGATCCAGTTAACCACACTATTATCCAGATCATTGATATAGATGACAAAAAGTATTCACCTCCACTCCCAAAGTAATTGATTGCATAAGTATTCACCACCTTCAAGTCAATATTTAGTAGATGCACCTTTGGCAGCAATTACAGCTTTGAGTCTGTGTGGATAGGTTTCTATCAGCTATGCACATCTGGACACTGCAATTTTTCTCCATTCCTCCTTACAAAACTGCTCAAGCTCTGTTAGATTGCATGGGGGTCATGAGTGATCAGCCCTTTTCAAGTCCAGCCACAAATTCTCAATTGGACTGAAGTCTGGACTCTAACTATGCCACTCCAGGACATTAACTTTGTTGCTTTTAACTGTATAGCTTTGGCTTTATGCTTGGAATCATTGTCCGGTGGCCCTGTGGCTCAGAAGGGTAGGGAAAGGAAGAAGAAGAAGGCAGTAGTGATACGGGACCAGTTAGGGGGCTAGGGGGTTAGACAGGCGAATCTGTGGACGCAGGAAAGAAACTCGGTTGGTAGTTTGCCTCCCAGGTGCCAGGGTCCAGGATGTGATTGTCCTCTTAATGAGATATTTTCCTTATGGTTAACCACAGGATGCACTACTTAAGCTTTTTCTGTAAAACCATGAAAGTAAGTGGGTCCATCAGTATTAATCACTAAGAAGTGAACAATCAAAAGATTTGATTTAGCAATAAAAGAGATAATATTTTAGGAACTACACTGATGAAGGAAATAGAGTAACAAGTGTCAGATTCTGTCACTCACCAGTTCAACGGGAAATTGTTTGGCAAAGAAGAATGGTTCTAACAAATCTGAAAGGGCATTTCCACAGAGCCACAGAGAAACTGATGATAATCAAATTGTTTTAAAGACTCAAAAACATCTAGGATTCAGAATCAGATTTACATTATTTGAAAATAAATAATCTGTTATTTGAAGAACAATAGGTAGGAAGGTTGTTGATGACAACACAAGAAATCAAAAGATTGGCCTTGGCTATTAATGGGGTTAGTGGAGTGTAAAATGCCAGAGAGGTCCTTTAAGGTTGAAATATTATAGGGAATCAGGAAATGGCAGATGTGTTAAATGAATTCTTCACAAATTCCATTTCCCAGTCAAAATGGCTCAAGAATTTATAACATATGTTGAGGTCAGTACAGCAAGTATTCAGAAAAAAAAACCTGAAAGTATTAAAGGGCAAATATTTGGACTAGGTAGTTTTACTCCTCAATTATTGCTGGTAGAAAAATTAACCTACTCTGGGTAGTGTGTTACTTTGAGCTCCATAGACCAATTGGATATAATATTGATCTGGAGATTTGTGACCAAGTATACAAAATAACTCAGCTAACTATTTGATTGGTTCAAATTATTTTAATAGACATGTTTGCTCTAATATTCAGACTTTCATGCTATTAGAAACATACTTTACTACTTGAAATTATTTTTCAGTCATGTTTAATAATTGAAGCACCAGACAGGCTTACAAATTGATTGCACATTAAATGGTTTCATCATAGAACAGTTTCTACAATACAACCACATCACATATTATTGTTTTGGAAATCTGTTAAAAGGATTTAATACTCTGATCATACTGTTCTTAAAATGAGCTGGATAAAGTTTATAAACATTATTCAAGGTTAAACTTACTACTTCATTGCAGCTCTCATAAAGGTTGTGAGAATAATTAAGCATTTTTATTGTCTGTCACTATATATAGACTTGAAAACCAGCCTGAAAAATTAATGGTTCTTATTTAGGTGAATTAAATATTAGGCTTGCAGCAGGCCAAGGGACAATTTACTTGTGTGATTGCTGCTGGAGAAATCAATAATGCACCAAGAAAAGTTATTATTTTACATTTTGTACTACTGCACAGAATCTGAGGTGTGTGTTATCGCCCTCTCTTGGTGCTGAAGGGAAAGGCTGGAGTTCTACCTGCCCATTTTCTTCGGCAGTTTGAACGGGGCACAACAGTGCAAACGCAAGAAAGTTGGCCCATGAGGCAGTGGGAGAGTTTAAAAAGTGAGCAGATTAATGGAGCAGGCGACAGAGTAGTGGAAGACAAAGTAGGAAGGCTTTGGCTCGAGAGGTTTCAGCGAGCAGAGGCTGAGGACGAGCTTGCTCCCAGTGCAGTAAAGCCGGGTAAGCTCCTTTAATAACTCAAATAAACTTAGAAGTAGGTAATGGAGGCAACAGTTAGGGCAGTCGAGTGTGTTTGCAGTATGTGGGAAGTCAGGGCAAGCACAATTATCCCTGATGACTACTCCTGTAAAAAGTGCATCAAGCTGCAGCTCCTGACAAACTGAGTTAGGGAACTGGAGCTGGAGCTGGATGAACTTCAGATCATTGGGGAGGCAGAGGCAGAAATAAACAGGAGTAACAGGGAGATAGTCACCCCTAAGAGTCAGGAGACAAGTAGTTGGGTGACTGTCAGGAGAGGGAAGGGGAATAGACAGAAAGAGCAGAGCACCCCTGTCGCCGTTCCCATCAATAATAAGTACACCGTTTTGGATACTGTTGGTGGGATGACCTACCAGGGACAAATTGCAGTGGTTATGACTCTGGCACCGAGACTGGACCCTCAGCTCAGAAGGGAAGGAGGGAAAAGAGGGGAGCAGTAGTGATAAGGAATTTGATAGTTAGTGGGACAGATAGGAGGTTCTGTGGAAGAGATCGAGAATCCTAAATGGTCTGTTGCCTCCCTGGTGCCAGGGTCCACGATATCTCGGATTGAGTTCTCAGTATTCTCAAGAGGGAGGGTGAGCAGCCAGATGTTGTGGTCCATGTAGGGACCAATGACGTGGATAGGAAGAAGGAGGAGGTCCTGCAAAGAGAATTTGGGGAGTTAGGTGCAAAGTTGAAGGACAGGACTTCCAGGGTTGCATTCTCAGGATTGCTACCTGTGCCATGTGCTAGTGAGGCTAGAAATAGGAAGATAATGCAGCTACATATGTGGCTAAGGAGTTGGTGCAGGAGGGAAGATTTCATGTTTCTGGACAATTGGACCTTGTTCCAGGGAAGGTGGGACCTGTTCCGATGGGATGGGTTGCACCTGAACTGGAGGGGGACTAACATCCTTGCGGGAAGGATTGTTAGTACTGCTCTGGGGGGTTTAAACAAGATTTTCAGAGGGAGGGGAACCAGAGTGTTAGAGCAGATAGTGAGGTGGAGGAGGATAAAGGTCATGCAAGAGCTGCAAGTATAATGCATGGAGTAAAGCCAGATCTAACATATAAAGAGGCTTTGAGGAAAGAGAAACAGAATAAAGGGTGTAAAGGTAGTAAGGTAGAAGGGCTAAAGTGTGTGTACTTAAAAGCAAGAAACATCAGGAACAAAGGTGGAACTGAGAGCTTGGATACATACATGGAGTTATGATGTAGTGGCCATTACAGAGACTTGGCTGGTACCAGGGCAGGAATGGATTCTCAATATTCCTGGATTTCAGTGCATTAAAAGGGGGGAAAAGGGGAGGAGGGGTGGCATTACTGTTCAGGGATATTACTACAGCTACAGAAAGGCTGGGTAATGTAGCAAGATCCTCTTTTGAGTCAGTATGGGTGGAAGTCAGGGACAGGAAGGGAGCAGTTACTCTATTGGGGGTATTCTGTAGGTATTCTTCTAACTGGCCTAAATCTCTCTGCAAGCTTTGAAAACCTACTTCTTTATCCACAACGCCACCTGTCTTAGTATCATCTGCATACTTACTAATCCAATTTACCACCCCATCATCCAGATCATTAATGTATATGACAAACAACATTGGACCCAGTACAGATCCCTGAGGCACACCACTAGTCAAAGGCCTCCAACCTGACAAACAGTTAACCACCACTACTCTCTGGCATCTCCCATCCAGCCACTGTTGAATCCATTTTACTACTTCAATATTAGTACTTAATGCTTGATCCTTCCTAACTAACCTTCCGTGTGGAACCTTGTCAAAGGCCTTACTGAAGTCCATATAGACAACATCCACAGCTTTACCCTTGTCAACTTTCCCAGTAACCTCTTAAAAAATTCCATAAGATTTGTCCAACGTGACCTTCCACGCACAAATCCATGTTGACTGTTCCTGATCAGACCCTGTCTATCCAGAAAATTATATATACCATCTCTAAGAATACTTTCCATTAATTTATCCACCACTGATGTCAAACTTACAGGCCGTTAATTGCTAGGTTTCCTCTTAGAATCCTTTTTAAACAATGGAACCACATGAGCAATACACCAATCCTCCGGCACCATCCCCGTTTCTAATGACATTTGAAATATTTCTGTCAGAGCCCCTGCTATTTCTACACTAACTTCCCTCAAGGTCCTAGGGAATTTCCTGTCAGGAGCTGGAGACTTATCCAACTTTATATTTCTTAAAAGCCCCAGTAATTCCTCCTCTTTAATCATCATAGCTTCCATAACTTCCCTACTTGTTTCCCTTACCTTACACAATTCAATATCCTTCTCCTTCGTGAATACCGAAATAAAGAAATTGTTCAAAATCTCACCCATGTCTTTTGGCTCCACACATAGCTGTCGACTTTGATTCTCTAAAGGACCAATTTTATCCTTCTTTATCCTGTCATTATTAATAAAAGTGTAGAAACCCTTTCAATTTATTTTCACCTTACTTGCCAAAGCAACCTCATATCTTCTTTTAGCTTTTCTAATATCTTGCTTAAGATTCTTTTTACATTCTTTATATTCCTCGAGCACCTCACTTACTCCATGCTGCCCACATTTATTGTAGATCTCTCTCTTTTTCTGAACCAACTTTCCAATATCCCTTGAAAACCATAGCTCTCTCAAACTTTTAACCTTTCCTTTCAACCTAACAGGAATATAAAGATTCTATACTCTCAAAATATCACCTTTAAATGACCTCCATTTCTCTATTACACCCTTAACATAAAAAAAATTGTCCCAATCCACTCCTTCTAAATCCTTTTACATCTCCTCAAAGTTAGCCTTTCTCCAATCAAAAATCTCAACCCTGGGTCCAGACCTATCCTTCTCCATAATCATATTGAAAATAATGGTATTGTGATCACCTGACCCGAAGTGCTCCCCAACATATACCTCCGTCACCTGACTTATCTCATTCCCTAACAGGAGATCCAACACTGCCCCTTCTCTAGTTGGTACCTCTATGTATTGCTGCAAAAAACTATCCTGCTCACATTTTACAAACTGCAAGCCATCCAGCCCTTTTACAGAATGGGCTTCCCAGTCTATGTGTAGAAAATTAAAATCTCCCACAATCACAACCTTGTGCTTACTACAAATATCTGCTATTTCCCTACAAATTTGCTCCTCCAATTTTCGCTCCCCAATAGGTGGTCTATAACACACCCCTATAAGTGATACTACACCTTCCCCATTCCTCAATTCTACCTAAATAGTCTCCCTAGATGAGCCTTCTAATCTATCCTGCCAAAGCACTGCTGTAATATTTTCTCTGACAAGCAATGCAACACCTCCCCCTCTTGCCCCTCTGATTCTATCACACCTGAAGCAACGAAATCCAGGAATATTTAGTTGCCAATCACACCCCTCCTGCAACCATATTTCACTAATAGCTACAACATCGTATTTCCAGGTATCAATCCATGTTCTAAGCTCATCCTCTTTCTTACAATGCTCCTAGCTTTAAAACAGACAGACAAACAGACATACTTTATTGATCCTGAGGGAAATCGGGTTTCGTTTGGCTTTGGGTTTAGATGCATTTAAGAAATTCTCCACCTCTTACTCTCTGTTTATCCCTAACGGTGCAAACAACTTTATTATCTTTTTCTTCCTTCTCCCCTACATCTTCGGTCTGAGCACTCCCCTTCTCTGTCACCTGCCTATCCTCCCTCACACACTGTCTACTAGCTTTCTCTATTTGTGAACTAACCTCCTCTCTCCTAGTCTCTTCAATTTGATTCCCACCCCCCAACTACTCTAGTTTAAAGTCTCCCCAGTAACCTTAGCAAATCTCCCCGCCAGGATATTGGTCCCCCTAGGATTCAAGTGCAACCCGTCCTTTTTGTACAGATCACACCTGCCCCAAAAGAGGTCCCAATGATCCAGTAACTTGAATCCCTGCCCTTTGCTCCAATCCCTCAGCAATACATTTATCCTCCACCTCATTCCATTCCTACTCTCACTGTCACGTGACACAGGCAGTAATCCCGAGATTACTACCTTTGCGGTCCTTCTTCTCAACTCCCTTCCTAACTCCCTATATTCTTGTTTCAGGACCTCTTCCCTTTTCCTACCTATGTCATTGGTACCTACATGTACCACGATCTCTGGCTCCTCCCCCTCCCACTGCAGGATATCTTGGACACGATCAGAAATATCCCGGACCCTGGCACTAGGGAGGCAAACTACCATCCGGGTCTCCTGACTGCGTCCACAGAATCGCCTATCTGACCCCCTAATTATCGAGTCCCCTATTACTACTGCCTTCCTCTTCCTTTCCCTACCCTTCTGAGCTACAGGGCCAGACTCTATGCTGTAGGCACGAGCACTGTTGCTTCCCCCAAAGTCGTGGGATAGAGTTTAAGAGTCGCAGGGTAATGATTCAGCTCTATAAAACTTTGGTTAGGCCACACTTGGAGTACTGTGTCCAGTTCTGGTCGCCTCACTATAGGAAGAATGTGGAAGCATTGGAAAGGGTACAGAGGAGATTTACCAGGATGCTGCCTGGTTTAGAGAGTATGGATTATGATCAGAGATTAAGGGAGCTTGGGCTTTACTCTTTGGAGAGAAGAAGGATGAGAGGAGACATGATAGAGGTATACAAGATATTAAGAGGAATAGACAGAGTGGACAGCCAGCGCCTCTTCCCCAGGGCACAACTGCTCAGTACAAGAGGACATGGCTTTAAGGTAAGGGGAGGGAAGTTCAAGGGGGATATTAGAGGAAGGTTTTTCACTCAGAGAGTGGTTGGTGCGTGGAATGCACTGCCTGAGTCAATGGTGGAGGCAGATACACTAGTGAAGTTTAAGAGACTACTAGACAGGTATATGGAGGAATTTAAGGTGGGGGGTTATATGGGATGCAGGGTTTGAAGGTTGGCACAGCATTGTGGGCCGAAGGGCCTGTACTGTGCTGTATTGTTCTATGTTCTATAGGGGTTGTAAAAGGTGAGCTGTTGATAGGAGAGAATGGTCAGCAGGATGGGATGAGTAAATAGAGGAATTGGACTTCAATTGCCCACTGCTACAATCAGAAGTTCCCATCTGCTGTTACGGTCTGGTCCGGAGCCCGCATTCCGGGTCTTGATCCGGTCCATAGACTCCAGACTCCGGGTCTTATAGCTGTCCCTCTTTTCACCCTTGAGCCCAATTAGTCACACCTGTGGATCATCGTGGCTTGTTGGGGCTCAAGGAGACACACCTGATGCCCATTGGCTGGCAGGTGTATATTAGGGGCTCTGGGACTGAGTCTAGTTGGGGGTTGTCTTGTCAATCCCATTTTGACCTGGTGGTTCTGTTTGTGCTGGTCACACTATTCTGACCTGTTCATCATGTTTGCCCTGGCTTGGAGTACCCACTGTTAATCAACTAGTTCTGTGTGTCAGTCTCTAAGTCACCCTGGATGGAGCTCCCTTCCTATCCCTTGCCTCTGATGGGTAAGCAGGCTGGACTGCCATTGCCTGGTGGGGGACTCTACCCTTTCCTACCCCTTGCTTCCAATGTGTTGTGTCCTGCAACCTGTCCAGCTGCCCTGTGTTCCTGCCTGGGAGGCTGGGCCCTGCCCAGGAGTTATGTGGCCTGCCTAGGAGCTATCCTCCCAGCATTCCTTGTCCCATAGACCCATCCTCTAGCCTAGCCAAGGTCCTGCTGTGCCATGAACTCCAGGATCCTGCCTTGCCTGAACTATCTCTGAACCCCAGGATCACCTTGAATGCCACATCCCTCATGCATGCCACAGTCTCCCCATCTTGTTCTATCCTTTAGTTGTTCCTGTCCTGCCCCTAGTACTTCAGTGCCTCAATCCTGCATTTGGGTCCAGCCTCGTGTCCCCTTGTGACAGAACAACTCCCCCCACCCCAGCATAGACCCAGCAATGCAGGTACTGGAGTCTATTCCTGTCACCCTGGGGTCCCCTCTTGTCTGAACACTTCATCCCCCCCCACCCACCAGTAATGATGTCCCTAGCCCTAGAGACCCTCCTTGGTCACCTGGAGGCTCCCTTTGATGGGGGGGTGGGGGGGTACTGTTATGGTCTGGTCTTGAGCCTGCATTCTGGGTCTTGATCCGGTCCATGGACTCTGTAGCCATCCCTCCTTTTGCCCTTGAGCCCAATTAGTCACACCTGTGGATCATCGTGGCTTGTTTGGACTCGAGGAGCACCTGATGCCTATCGGCTGGCGGTGTATATTAGGGGCTCTGGGACTGAGTCTAGTTGGGGGGGGGGGGGTCATGTTTGTCTTGCATGTGCTGGTCCTGCTGTTCCATCCGGTTTGCCTTGTTCACGATGTCATGCTGTTCGCCTGTCTATCCTGTTTTGACCTAGTTGCCCTATTTATCCTATTTTGACCTGTTTGCATGGGTTGCCCTATTTATCCTGTTCTGACCTGTTCATCATGTTTGCCCTGCTTGCGCTGTTCACCCAGTTTCATTCTGTTTGTCCTGTTCTTGGAGGACAGGTTTGCCCTGGCTTGGAGTACCCACTGTTAATCAACTAGTTCTGTGTGTCAGTCTCTAAGTCACCCTGGACCAAGCTCCCTTCCTATCCCTTGCTTCTGTCGGGTAAGCAGGCTGGACTGCTGTTGCCCTGCGGGGGGCTCTGCCCTTTCCTACCCCTCGCTTCTGACAAGTTGTGCCCCGCATCCTGTCCAGGAGCCCCGCGACCTGCCCAGGCCTCTGTGTTCCTGCCTGGGAGACCGGGCCCTGCCCAGGAGTTATGCGGCCTGCCCGGGGGCTGTCCTCCCAGCATTCCTTGTCCCATAGACCCATCCTCTAGCCTAGCCAAGGTCCTGCCTTGCCATGAACTCCATGATTCTGCCTTGCCTGAACTATCTCTGAACCCCAGGATCACCTTGAACGCCACGTCCCTCACGCACACCATGGTCTCCCCATCTTGTTCTATCCTTTAGTTGTTCCTGTCCTGTCCTGCCCCTAGTACTTCAGTGCCTCAATCCTGCAGTTGGGTCCAGCCTCATGTCCCCCTGTGACATCTGCTTCAAAAGGGCATCAATCATACCAGTGCCCAAGAAGAGCAGGATGAGCTGCCTCAATGACTGTTGCCCAGTGGTGCTCGCATCTACTGTGATGATGTGCTTTGAAAGGTTGGTCATGGTTAGAATCAACTCTTGAAGGACCTGGACCTGCTGCAATCTGCTTTTCACCACAATAGGTAGACAGCAAATGCAATTTCACTGGCTCTCCACTTGTCAGGAATGGGGACAGGACCCAAATGCAGGACGCAGGCACTGAAGTACTAGGGGTAGTTCAGGATGGGGATGCCATGGCATGAAAGGGGTAATGCAAGTGGGGCTGGATCCCAGAGGTCAGGCAGGGCAGGATCCCAGAGTTCAGGCAGGCAGAAGAGCCCCCTGGGGCAGGTGCATAACTCCTGGGCAGGACTGCCTCCCAGGCAGGAACACAAAGGCCTGGGCAAGGTGTGGACACCTGGGCAGGTGTGGGGCATAATCCATCTGAGGTGAGGGGTAGGAAGGGGCCCAAATCCCCCTGCCGGGCAATGGCAGACAGCCTGGCTTACCCGACGGAGGCAAGGGAACAAAAGGGAGCTGGGTCCAGGGTGAGCAGCAGGACAACCGGGATACACTGGTAAATAGGGAGAGGCAAGCAGACAGCGTGGCAGTGCAGGCATGGCGAAGAGCAGGACCAGTGCACATGAGAAAAGCAGGAAAACAAGTCAAATCTGGACAGAACCAATACAGAGCAGGTCAGAACCCGGGCAGAACAGGATACAGAGCAGACCGGCAGCCAGGGAGGAACCAGATTCAGAGCAGATAAACTAGGTGCAGAGCAGGTTAAACCAGCTTCAGAGCAGGACAACCCCCTAACTAGGCTCAGTCCCCGAGCCCCTTATATACACCTGCCCCCTAATAAGTGACAGGTGTACCTCCTAAGCCAAGATGATCCGATGGCTCCGGGTGACAGTAGGGCTGGCTGCAAGGCCCGGAGTCCATGGACTGGAGCAAGACCCGGAAGGTGGGCTCCGGACCGGACCCCAACACCATTCAACTTTGGTCTACCTGAACAACAGCAATACCTACATCAGGCTGCTGTTTATTGACTACAGCTCAGTGTTCAACACCATCCCTGCAGTTCTAATCAAGTAGCTCCAAAGCCTGGGCCACTGTACCTCCCTCTGTAAATGGATCCTTGACTCACCAGGAAACCACAGTCAGTGCAGATTGGAAATAACATCTCCTCCTCACTGACAATCAACACTGGTGCACCTCAAGGATGCATACTTCAACTACTCTACTCTCTCCACACTCATGACTGTGAGGCTGGACACAGCTCAAATGCCATTTATAAATTTGACTATGACACAACTATTGTTGGCAGAATTTCAGACGGTGATGAGGAGGGATACAGAAACAAGATAGGTCAGCTAGTTGAGAGGTGTCACAGCAACAATCTTGTACCCAATGTCAGTATAACCAAGGGATTAATTGTCTTCAGAAAGGGGAGGATGAGAGAACACACACCAGTCCTCATCAAGGCATCAAAGTGCAAAGGGTGAGCAGTTTCAAGTTCCTGTGTGTCAACATCTCTGAAGATCTATCCTGGACTCAACATGCTGATGCAATTACAAAGAAAGCATGCCACTGTTTATATTTCATTAAGGATTTAAGGAGATTTGGTTATGTCATCAAAGACTCAAACAAGTTTCTACAGATGTACCATGACGAGCATTCTGACTGGTTGCATCAATGTCTGATAAGGGGAGGAGGGGGCACTGCAGAGGATCAGGAAAAAGCTGCAGAGGGTTGTAAACTCAGTCAGCTCCATCATGGAACTAGCCTTCCCACCATCGAGGACATCTTCAAAAGGTGATGGCTCAAAAAGGTGGATTATTAAAGACCCTCACCACCAAGGACATTCCCTCATTTCATTGCTATCAGCAAAGCGGAGATACAGGAGCACCTTCCCCTCTGCCATCAGATTTCTGAATGGTCCATGTACTCATGAAGACTACCTCACAATTTTGTTCTCTTTTTGCACTACTTATTTATTTTGTTATATACTTACTGTAACATAGTATATTTTATGTGTTGCACTGTACTGCTTTAACAGAACTACAGATTTCACAACATATGTCAGTAATAATAAACCTGATTCTGATTCAGGTTCAGATTGGCAGAGAATGGAATTATAGCAGGTTTATTAAAGGCGGGTAAGGGTCAGTAACTGGAGATCAGAGGGGATTGACAAGGGGTCATCAGCCATGGGCACTGGGTGGCGAATCAGAGAGGGACCTTAACATGAATCTGTGAGTGAGGGTAAGGAAGGTTGTCAGCAATGGGTCAAGGATGAGGTCACTACCAGCTGATAGGTGGGTGTGTGCAAGGGAGAACCTAGTAAATAAATTAGTTTAAAAAAACATAGAACATAGAAATCTACAGCATATTACAGGCCCTTCGGACCACAATGTTGTGCTGACCATGTAACCTACTCTAGAAACTGCCTAGAATTTCCCTACCACATAGCTCTCTATTTTTCTAAGCTCCATGTACCATCTAAGAGTCTCTTATATAAGGAGAATCCCCAGTGTCAGCCAAAGAAGCTCTTTTCATTATGTAAAGCAGCCTGTAAGGCCCTGCTGCTGCAGGGGTGACTTGTGAAATATAGATCAACGTGCTTGGGAAAAATCCCAGAAATGATGCACAGAAGACCAGGTCAAAATTCTCATACCTTCCATAATTTGCAGAAATGCTACAATTTTCCACAACATCCTTATTTTTTATTGAAATTGAATCACATCGTGCACAAAAAAAAATCCAGTTTCAGGGCAATCATTCATTTGCAGAAAAGACCATCTTATTTTGTTACATAAACAAAACAATATTATCTAGGCCAGATATCTAAGGGGAAAGCCCAGCCACCCAATTCACATTCATGTTGCTTGTGGTTTTAATATAGATATGTTAGATTATCAGCTCTTTTGAGAATTGAACAGACACATTGACATTTGCTCTCTCTGCCATTTAGTGAAATGCAATTCTCAGGATGATTTGGAAGTTTAAATAATTTCATCAGAAGCCAACAGGTTGGCCAGAGGGAGAACCATGGGCAGTCAGCAATAAAGTGCCATATATAATAGGCACCTGTTGAGGAGGGACAACTTCAGTGTTCAATGTCAGTGTAATGTTGAAAGCAGGGCAAAGGCAAGTAAGAAAAAGCTCTCATAGACTAAGTCTTAATCTTTAGATCAAAGACTTCATCTTTCAAATGTAGGAAACTGTAGTGGTAGTCAAACTACTTAATTCAATACCTTACAGCAAATGGAAATAAACCAAAATTGCAGATACTGGAAATAGAAAGATAAAAACACAGAAAACCTACAGCACAATACAGGTCCTTTCAGACCACAAAGCTGTGCCGAACATGTCCCTACCTTAGAAATTACTATGGTTACCCATAGCCCGCTATTTTTCTAAGCTCCATGTACCTATCCAGGAGTCTCTTAAAAGACCCCATTGTATCCGCTTCCACCACCGTTGCCAGCAGCCCATTCCATGCACTCACCACTCTCTGAGTGAAAAACTCACCCCTGACAGCTCCTCTGTACCTACTCTCCAGCACCTTAAACCTGTGCCCTCTTGTGGCAAACATTTCAGCCCTGGGAAAAAGCATCTGACTATCCACACGATCAATGCCTGTCATCATCTTATACACCCCTATCAGGTCACCTCTCATCCTTCATCGCTCCAAGGAGAAAAGGCCGAGTTCATTCAACCTGTTTTCATAAGGCATGTTCCCCAATCCAGGCAACATCCTTGTAAATCTCCTCTTCACCCTTTCTATGGCTTCCACGTCCTTGCTGTAGAGAGGCGACCAGAACTGAGCACAGTACTCCAAGTGGGGTCTGACCAGGGTCCCATATAGCTGCAACATTACCTCTCGGCTCCTAAATTCAATTCTATAATTGATGAAGGCCAATACACCGTATGCCTTCTTAACCACAGAGTCAAACTGCGCAGCTGCTTTGAGCTGCTTGGGGACTCCGACCCCAAGACCCCTCTGATCCTCCACACTGCCAAGAGTCTTATCATTAATACTATATTCTGCCATCATATTTGACCTACCAAAATGAACCACTTCACACATGTGGGCTGAACTCCATCTGCCACTTCTCAGCCCAGTTTTGCATCCTATCAGTTTCCCGCAGTAACCTCTGACAGCCCTCTACACTATCCACAACACCCCCAACCTTTGTGTCATCAGCAAACTTACTAACCCATCCCTCCACTTCCTCAAACAGGTCACTTATAAAAATCACAAAGAGTAAGGGTCCCAGAACAGATCCCTGAGGCACACCACTGGTCACTGACCTCCATGCAGAATATGACCTGTTTACAACCACTCTTTGCTTTCTGTGGGCAAGCCAGTTCTGGATCCACAAAGCAATGTCCCCTTGGATCCCATGTCTCCTTACTTTCTCATTAAGACTTACATGGGGTACCTTATCAAATGCCTTGCTGAAATCCATATACGCTACATCTACTGCTGCTGCAGTAGTAGATGTAGTGTATATGGAAATGTGAATGTGAAATAAGAACAGGAAATACTTGAAACACACAATATGTCAGGCAGCATCTGTGGAAAGGAAAACATTTAATGCTCGAGGTTAAAGATGGTGATGCTACTGCAAGCAAGATTTTCATTGTACCTTTACTTCAGCGTAATAGTTCATAGGACAATAAATTCTTTTTACATATGCTGCTAGACCTGCTGAGTATTTCCAATATATTGTTTTATTTCAGCAGTTTATAGCAGTGTAAAGCCCCAGTGGATGAAACAAATTTGGTGTAGATGCAACTCATTGGTCACAGCATTATTTAAAGATACTGCTCTTCCAAAATTGACCAAAGTATCTTTTTTCTTTATTTACATATGAACAAAAGGAGCAGAAGAACTCTTCCTCATTTCATGAAAGCATTCCCTGGTCTGGCAAAACCTCAAAGTGAGAATTACTTGTTCATGATAATCATCCAAATTGGCACTGACTGAGAGTTGCTTTGGGCAGAACATTTGGCACAACAGAATTGCCAGCTACCAGAATAGCTTCTTGCATGTACTATTGAGCAGACAATGAGATGATGACACCAGTCCAACTTCTGTGGTACCAAACTCAGATCCACAGCTCCTTGCTCTTGAGAGAATGTATAGAGCTTTGCAGGCTGGCAGATACTTAGTGGATGATTACATGGAAGCGTTACACTCAGGTGACTAAAAGTTGTCAATAAGAAGTTGCAATTTTCTATATTAGTTAAAATTTCACCTGCTTTAAAGAAAAAGTAGGTGAAATCTTAACTAACCTTTTTTCTGTTCTTGTATTTAAAATTGAATGAATCCATCTAAGTTGAAGATTTCATGAGAGTATGCAGTGTTACCACTAAACTACAGTGCAGTAATCATTTGAAATTTATAATCAATGTGAATTATAGTCTCCACTACTTCTACTGCCCAAAGTCAGCCATTGACATTCGCATGTAGGTCAATAATAGGAACATTGCTAACATCATAAAATCTTGCT
Source organism: Hypanus sabinus (assembly GCF_030144855.1). Lineage (NCBI taxonomy): Eukaryota > Metazoa > Chordata > Chondrichthyes > Myliobatiformes > Dasyatidae > Hypanus > Hypanus sabinus. The sequence continues at coordinate 1,059,104 of NC_082738.1, read as the reverse complement.
TGAACATCTAGTCAGTCCCTTTGCTGTTGGACTGCAATTTCAGGGATCAGGCATTCTGTGTATTGTGAAAGGTAGGATTAGAAGTAAGACATAGAGTAAGTGTCTGTATATGGTCATGGGAAGGGGTAGCCCATTCTGCAGCTCCCTGGAGTTTCATTTGAGTGCTGCTTCACAATGCAGCCTGCAGGAGAAGGTTGACGTGCAACCACATTAAATGACAGGTGCCCAGGAAGCTTGTATGAAATGACATGGAATATGGCTGCAACTGTCTCCAGTGTGGCAAAAGAATACGTGCAGACTCTGAAGTAAGTTCATCTTTTTATGAATGGATGTGTTGAGCAAATCTGTTTCAGTTCTCACAGATGGAACTGCCATGGTTTACCTGATTATTACATCTCAGAACAAGCTGTGGTGGCAATTCTCCAATCCTTTGCAAGTGTTGGAAGGGCTCCAAACACCTCACTCCAGCCCACTAATATGTCCTCCAACAGATTATTGGGTTGGTCCAGGAGAATCTCTGCAGGGCTCTAGCCTCCTATCTTCTCTCAGGGTCTGTCACTCCTAGTCCTGTTCATCTGTCACCCCACACTGTTATCCACCAGCCAGACCACACTGAGAACCTAGATATAAATAGTTGCATCCAAGGGTATATATTGCACCTCTGAATAGTAGTCATAGAACACTACAGCACAGAAACAGGCTCTTCCAGTCTGTGCCAAATCATTAATCTGCCTAGTTCCATGGACCTGCACCTGGACCATAGACCTCTATATCCTTACCATCCATGTAACCATCCAAATTTCTCTTAAATGTTGAAATCGACCCTGCATCCACCACTTGTGCTGGCAGTTCATTGCAAACTTTCACCACTTTTTGAGTAAAGAAGTTTCTCCTCATGTTCCCCTTAAACTTCTCACCTCTCACCCTTAACCCATGACCTGTAGTTTAGTCTCACCCAACCTCAGTGGAAAAAGCCTGCTTGAATTTACCCTATCTATACACCTCATAATTTTGTTCACCTCCATCAATTTTCCCCACATTCTCCTGTGCTCTAGGGAATAAAGTCCTAACCAGTTCAACCTTTCCCTATAACTCAGATCCTCAAGTCCCAGTATGCCTTTAAATAATTTACTCACTCAGTTTTCCTTCAAGCTCACTCTATCCAACCCCTTTGACCTTTCCTCAACATTCCTCCATTCCCCAATCTGTTGCCTAGCACACATCCCAGTACCTGACCAATGCACACCCACCTATCCTAATAACTGACCCCATCTTGCACCACTTAGCTCGACCAACCCCCAATTTTGACTGACGATTGGACCTCACTGCTCACCAAACCCAACCCCATCATTCATCGTTTTTTGATCCTTGGCTATCAAACACCCCCAATTCCACCAGGCCTCACCCAACCTTTCCAAATAACAGGCAAATTACCAGTTCCCCACAACCAGCACATTCCTGCATCTGTCTCTACACAATACCAGCTCAAAATCTGCTCCTGTCCTCCTGATATTCTTCACAAGTTCTGCACTGGCAGAGCAGCAGCTGTATAACATGCCTTTCTCCCCAAAGCCTGCACATAGAGTCTTCTAGTATTTCTTCAAATGGCAAATGACATGGATCTGTTTCTGTGCTGCCCCACCTTATGACTCAGTGATACAGAAACTGAATGAGACAGAACTGACAGTGCAGGTATTGGTAGCTGGAGACAATTTTCTTGCTGCTCCACTTGGCTTTCTCTCTGTCAAACATATGGCTTCAATTTTTGTCCCACTCTAATCTGATGTCCAGTTAATATTGAGCAGACGGACATTAAGGCTCATCCAATCTGTGACTGATGAATACACTTATGCCCTAAATAAATTTGTCATTCAGCACTAGTCTCTCTAGGTTGTTACACACCTATTTCCCACCAGGAATTTGAATTAAACTGAAAAGCATGACATTGAAAAGATGGGTTCTGATACTCAGCAGTGGGGAATGTGAGTGTTATTGAGCATAAAAGCCAAGAAGGTTGGCTTTCACAATAAAATTTAGATAAAGTATCTCTGAATGGGAACAGTGATCAAACCATCTGTTATATCTGAGAGTAATCTCCTTTAACCATAGAAGACTACAGCACAGTACAGACCCTTCATCCCTCCATGTTGTGCCGACCCATATAATCCTTTAAAAAAAAGTACTAAACCCACACTATCCCATAACCCTCCATTTTTCTTTAATCCATGTGCCTGTCCAAGAGGCTCATAAATACCCCTAATGTTTTAGCCTCCACCACCATCCCTGGCAAGTCATTCCAGGCACTCACAACCCTCTGTGTAAAAAACTTACCCCTGATGTCTCCCCTAAACTTCCCTCCCTTAATTTTGTACATATGCCCTCTGGTGTTTGCTATTGGTGCCCTGGGAAACAGGTACTGACTATCCACCCTATCTATGCCTCTCATAATCTTGTAGACCTCTATCAAGTCCCCTCTCATTCTTCTACGCTCCAAAGAGAAAAGTCCCAGCTCTGCTAACCTTGCTTCATTTGACTTGTTCTCCAAACCAGGCAACATCCTGGTAAATCTCCTCTGCACCCTCTCCATAGCTTCCACATCCTTCCTATAATGAGGTGACTAGAATTGAACACAATACTCTAAGTGCAGTCTCACCAGAGATTTGTAGAGTTGCAACATGACCTCTCTACTCTTGAACTCAATCCCCCTGTTAATGAAGCCTAGCATCCTATAGGCCTTCTTAAATACCCTATCAACCTGTGCAGCGACCTTGAGGGATGTATGGATTTGAACCCCAAGGTCCCTTTGTTCATCCACACTCTTAAGTAACTGACCATTAATCCTGTACTCAGTCTTCTGGTTTGTCCTTCCAAAATGCATCACCTCACACTTGTCCGGATTGAACTCCATCTGCCATTTTTCTGCCCAACTCTGCAGCCTGTCTATGTCCTCTTGTAACCTTTGACAAGCTACAGCTCCATCCACAACTCCTCCAATCTTCATGTCATCCACAAATTTACTCACCCATCCTTCCGCCTCTACATCCAGGTCATTTATAAAAATCACAAATAGCAGGGGTCCCAGGACAGATCCCTGCGGCACTCCACTAGTCACTGACCTCCAGGCAGAATACTTTCCTTCCACAACTACCCTCTGCTTTCTTCCTTTAAGCCAATGTTTATCCAAATAGCCAAGGTTCCACTTATCCCATGCCTCATGACTTTCTGGATGACTCTCTCATGAGGGACCTTGTCAAATGCTTTGCTAAAGTCCATGTAGACCACATCCACTGCCCTACCCTCATCAATTTCTTTTGTTACCTCTTCAAAATCTCAATCAGGCTCGTGAGGCACAATCTTCCCTTCACAAAGCCATGTTGACTATCCACGAGTAGACTGTACTTCTCCAAATGCTCATAGATCCTATCCTTAAGAATCCTTTCCAGTAGTTTGCATACCACTGACGTAAGACTCACCAGTCTATAGTTCCCAGGTTTCTCCTCATTACCTTTCTTAAACAAGGGAACTACATTTGCCATTCTCCAGTCCTCCGGCACTTCCCCTGCAGCCAAAGAGGATTCAAAGATCATAGCTAATGCTCCTGCAATCTCTTCTCTCAATTCCCACAACAACCTGGGGTGTATCATATCCGGCCCTGAGGATTTATCAATCTTAATGTTTTTAAGAAGATCCAGCACTTCTTCTTCCTTAATCTCCACATTGTCCAGCACACAGGCCCGCTCTACTTCGACCTCATCCTGATCAAGATCCTTTTCACTTATGAATACTGAAGCAAAGTATTCATTTAGGACCTCCCCAACCTCCTCCGCTTCCAGGCACATGTTGCCCTCTTTATCCTTTAGCGGTCCCACCTTCGTTCTCGTCATCCTCCTATTCTTCACATACGCATAGAACACCTTGGGGTTCTCCTTAATCCTACATGCCAAGGCCTTCTCATGCCCCCCTTCGAGCTCTCCTAAGTCCTTTCTTTAGCTCCTTCCTGGCTACCCTATATTTCTCATAAGCCCCTCCTACTTCCTGCTTCTTATATCTAACATATGCTTCCTTTTTCCTCTTGACGAGTTGCCTCACATGTTTCGTCAGCCACGGTTCCCTTTTCCTACCATTTTTTCCTAAATCCTAAATATGCATCCTAAATATGCACTAATCTCCTATCATGTAGATCAATGATAGCTACAGTAGGGCCACTCTGCTATCTACTGATCAGATCCAGCTGTGCTAGAAATGAACTACCTTTGTAAAGTTCTTTAGACTTCAGTTTTGTGAAGCAAAATACCAGCAGATTCCTGCTGCCTCCTACTTCTCAAATCACCACCATCGCACCTAGGTTTGAGTGGATCCCTAGCTCACTGCCATTGCCATAGGCCTCATCATATTCTTTTGTCATCACATTCCCTAATCTAATGGAACCTGGCCTCACTCTCATTGGGTTCTCGTGTCGAACAAGTAGGAGATGTAGCCTATATGTCAGAGCCAATGACATGTGTAACTGATGTCATTAGCTCGGGAAGGACATTGACATTGTTGTCTATCCTACCAGTGGATATAGAGAACTTTCCAGCAATAGCTTTGATTGTACTTTTCTATTTCTTTGAGGTTTCTCCTGTATGTTCAACATTCTCTCAGTCACCACTTTCTAAGGCACCTCCTGTACTAATAAAGTGGCCATTCAGTGTATGTTCATGGTCTTCTGCTGCTGCAGCCCATCCACTTTGAGTTTCAACAGGTAGTGCATCCAGAGATGCACCTCTACACACCATTGTTGTAATGCATAGTTATTTCAGTTACTGTCATAGAGTCAGAGTCAATTACAGCACAGAAACAGGTTCTTTGGCTCATCTAGTCTGTGCCAAACTATTCAGCTGCCTAGTTCCTTCAACCTACACCTGGACTATAGTCTTTCATACCTCTCCAATCCATGGACCTATCCAAATTTCTCTTAAATGTCAACATCAATCCTATAACCACCACTTGTACTGGTACCTCATTCTACACTTTCACCACCCTCTGAGTGAAGAAGTTGCCCCTCATGTTCCCCTTAAATATTTCATCTTTCACACTTAACTCATGACCTCTAGTTGTAGTCTCACCAATCTCAGTGGAAAAAGCCTGCTTGCATTTACCCCTCATAATTTTGTATACCTCCATCTAATCTCTCGGTCTTTTACGTTCAAGGGAATACAATCCCAACCTATTCAAACTTTTCCTATAACTCAGGTCCTCCAGTACCAGCAGCATCCTTGTAAATTTTCTCTGTATTCTTTCAATCTTATTTACATCTTTCCTGTAGGTAGGTGACCAGAACTGCAAACAATACTCCAAATTAGTCTTCAGCAACCCCTTATACAATTTCACTATAACAGCCTAACTCCTGTACTCAATACTTTGATTTATGAAGGCCTAAATGCCAAAAACTTTTACTACTTTATCTACCTGTGGACCCACTTACAAGGAATTATGGATCTGTATTTCCAGATTCCTTTTTTTCTACCACACTCCTCAGTGCCCTACCATTCAGTGTGCAAGACCTACCTTGGTTGGTCCTCCCAAAGTGAAACACTTCACACATGTATGTATTAAATTCCATCTGCCATTTTTCAGCCCACTTTTCCATCTGGTCCAGATCCCACTACAAGCTTTGATAATCTTCCTCATTGTCCACTACTCCCCAACCCTGGAGTCATCAGCAAATTTGCTGATCCAGCTAACCACATTATCATCCAGAACGTTCATATATATGATAAACAAGAATGAACCCAGCACCATTCCTTGTGGCACACCATTGGTCACCTTTTTGTCAGCTAAACTAGTCTGACCTCTTTCATTGACAAGGTGTTTTCACCCACAGAAATGCTACTCACTAGATGTTATTGTTTTTTGCACCATTCTCTGTAAACTCCAGAGACTGCCATGCATGAAAATCCAGAAGACCAGCAGTTTCTGCAATACTTAACCATCCTATCTGGCTCCAACAATCATTCCATGGTCAAAATCACTTAGATCACATTTACTCCCCATTCTAATGTTTGATCTTTTGACCATGTTGGATGGCTGTATACTTTTATGAGTTGAGTTTCTGCCACATGATTGGCTAATTAGATTCACGCTCTAACAAGCATTAACGAGCTGGTGTGCAGGTGTGCCTAATAAAGTGGCCTCATGAAGTGCATTCAACAGATCAAGAGTTCCATGCTAGGTTGAAGGTTTTGTTTAGCACAAAGAACCCCAAGTGCAGCAGCATGAGGATTGTCTCTACCCTTCAATACCTGCATTGTCAGATTTGTGTTAATTTTTCAGATGGCCGGTGGATGTGTTGGTGCACTGGAAAGGGAGGTGAATTTTGTCACTGATGTCTACCTTTGCTGAAAGGGCACCTACCTACAGGAAAGATGTAAACAAGGTTCAAAGAGTACAGAGAAAACTTACCAGGATGTTGCAGGGTCTGGAAGACCTGAGTTATGAGGAAAGATTGAATAGATTAAGACTGTATTCTTCAGAATGTAGAAGATTGAGAGGAGATTTGATAGAGGTATACAAAATTATGAAGAGTATTAATAGATAGAGTAAATGTCAGCAGGCTTTTTCCACTAAGGTTGAGTGGGATTCTAACCAGAGGTCATGGCTGAAAGGTGAAAGGTGAGAAGTTTAAGGGGAACATGAGAGGAAACCTCTTCACTCAGAGGGTCGTGAGAGTGTGGAATGAACTGCCAGCACAAGTGGTTCCTACATGCTTGATTTCAATGCTTAAGAGTAGTTTGGATGGGTAGGGGTATGGAGGGCTATGGTCTTGGTGCAGTTCATTGGAGTAGGTAGTTGAAATAGTTTCAGCATGAACCAGATGAGCCAAAGGGCCTCTTTTTGTGCTGTACTTCTTGATGACTCCATGACTGGGAGGGAGGTTTGCTTATGCTACTGGAGTGGGCTTAAACTAGATTTGCAGTGGGTAGGAACAGAAGTGCAGAGACAGAGGATGGGTGGTTAGTGTACAAGTAGTGACAGACTGTAGAGTTTCTGAGGAAGGATAGGCAGGTGATAGAGCAAAGAAGCACACAACCAGATGGTTTGAGATGTGTCTATGTTAGGGCAAGAAATACCATGAGCAAGGCAGGTGAACTTAGAGTGTGAACCAATATGTGGAACTGTGACATTGTGGCCCTGACAGACACTTAGATGTCTCAGGGGTGGGATTGGCTGCTGAGTGTGCCAGGCTTTAGATGTTTCAAAAAGGACAGGAGGGAGGGAATAGTGTCACGCCTGCAAAAAAGGAGCAAGTCATGGAGGGATTGTCTACTGAGTCATTATGGATGGAAGTCAGAAACAGGAAGAGGATGATAACTCTACTAGCTGATTTTATAGACCCTCCAATAGTAACAGAGATATTGAAGAGCATATAGGGAGACAGTGCAATAATAATGGGGTTGTTGTGATGGGTGATTTTAACTTTCCTAATATAGATTAGCATCTCCTTAGTGCAAGGGGTTTAGATGGGGTGGAGTTTGTTAGGTGTGTTCAGGAAGGTTTCCTGATGTAATATGTAGATAAACCAACTAGAGGAGAGGTTGTACTTGATCTGATATTGAGAAATGAACCTGGTCAGGTGTCAGATCTCTTGGTGGGAGAGCATTTTAGAGGTACTGATCGCAACTCCATCTCATTTACCATAGTGCTGGAGAGGGATAGGAGCAGAAAATTTGGGAAAACATTTAATTGGGGTAGAGGGAAATATGATGCAGGAACTTGGGAACTCAAACTCAAACTTGGAGCAAATGTTCTCAGGGAAACACACAGCAAAAATGTGGCAAATGTTCAGAGAACATTTGCATGGCAATCTGCATAGGTATGTTCCATTCAGGCAGGGAAGGAATGGTAGAGTAAAAGAACCATGGTATACAAAGGCTGTAGAAAATCTTGTTAAGAAGAAAAGAAAAGCTTACAAAAGGTTCAAGAAATGAGGTACTGTTAAAACTCTAGTAAATTACATGGGTGCCAGGAATGAGCTTTAAGAACGAAATTACAAGAGCTAGAAGGGGCCATGAGAAGGCCTTGGTGAGCAGGGTTAAGGAAAGCCCCAAGGTATGTGAAGAGCAAGAGGATGAACCCAGTGAGAATAGGACCAATCAGATGTGATAGTGGAAACATGAGCATGGAGTCAGAGGAGGTAGCAGAGGTACTTAATGAATACTTTGCTTCAGTATTCTCCAGGGAAAAAGGCCTTGGCAATTGTGGGGATGACTTACAGCAGACTAGAATGCTTGAGTGCATATAGACATTAAAAAAGGGGATGTTCCAGAGCTTTTGAAAAGTTAGATAAGTCACCAGGTCCAGACAAGATATACCTCAGATTGCTGTGGAAAGTGAAGGAGGAGATTACTGAGCCTCTGGTGATGATCTTTGCATCATCAGTAGGGATGGGAGAAGTACCAGAGGATTGGAGGGTTGCAACTGTTGTTCTCTTGTTAAAGAAAGGGTGTAGAGATATCCAGGAAATTATAGATCAGGGAGTCTGACTTCAGTGGTGGGCAAGTTGTTGGTAAAGATCCTGAGAGTCAGGATTTATGAGCATTTGGGGAGATATAATCTGATTAGTGATAGTCAGCATGGCTTTGTCAAGAGCAAGTCATAACTTATGAGCCTGACTGAATTCTTTGAGGAAGTAACAAAACACATTGATGAAAGTAGAGTAGTAGATGTAGTGTATATGGATTTCAGTTAAAGCATTTGATGAGGTTCCCCATGCAAGGCTCCTTCAGAAAATAAGGAGGCATGGGATCCAAGGAATCCTTGCTTTGTGGATCCAGAATTAGGCTTGCCCACAGAAGGCAAAGGGTGGTTGTAGATGGTTTGTATTCTGCATGGAGAGCAGTGACCAGTGGTGTTCTGCAGAGATCTGTTCTGGGACCCCTCCACTTTCTGATTTTTGTAAATGACCTGGATGAGGAAGTAGACAGGTGGGTTTGTAAGTTTGCTGATGACACAAAAGTTAGGGGTGTTGTGGATAGTCTGGAGGGTTGTCAGCGGTTACAGCAGGACATCGATAGAATGCAGAACCGGGTTAAGAAGTGGCAGATGGAGCTCAACCCAGTTAAGTGTGAAGTGGTTTATTTTGGCAGGTCAAATTTGAAGACAGGATATCATATTAATGGCAAAACTACTGGCAGTGTGGAAGATAAGTAAGGTCTTGATGTCCACGTCCATAGGACACTCAAAGCTGCTGCGCAGGTTGACAATGTTGTTAAGAAGGTGTATGGTGTGTTGGCCTTCATCAAGCATGGGATTGAGTTCAAGATCTGTGAGGTAATGTTGCAGCTATATAAGACCTTGGTCAGACCCCACCTGGAGTATTATGCTCAGTTCTGGTCACCTCACTCCAGGAAGGATGTGAATACTATAGAGAGAGTGCAGAGGAGATTTACAAGGATGTTTCCTGGAATGGGGAGCACACCTTATGAGAATGGGTTGAGTGAACTCAGCCTTTTCTCCTTGGAGCAACAGAGGATGAGAGGTGACTTGATAGAGGTGTATAAGATGATGAGGGGAATTGATTGTGTGGATAGCCAGAGGCTTTTTTTTCCCAGGGCTGAAATGGCTAGAATGAGGGGGCATAGATTTAAGGTGCTTGGAAATAGGCACCAAGGGCATGTCAGGGGTAAGTTTTTCACACAAAGAGTGGTGGGTGCATGGAATGCACTGCCGGCAGTGGTGGTGGAAGTGGATACTATAGGGTGCTTTAAGAGACTCTTGGATAGGTAAATGGAGCTTAGAAAAATGAAAGGTTATGCACTATGAAAATTCCAGGCAGTTTCTAGAGTAGGTTATATGGTCAGCACAACATTGTGGGCAGAAGGGCGTGTAATGTGCTGTAGATTTTTATGTTTCTATGTTTGTATGAAAAGTGGCTGGTGAGATGTGGAAAGTTATCCTCTTTTTCCAAGTGATTATACAGAGAGATGACCTTATTTGCACCATTAGAGATGCCTTGGGTTAGGTAAGAGACTGGCAGCAAGGCAGATTCGGTACCATTACAAGGCCTAGCAAGCTGATGTTACATGTCAAAGAGCGAACTGTATCTTGACAATAGATGCAATAAAACACGGGCCTTGTTTTCTGAGCAGATTAAATTTTAGGCTCTGATTCATTTCCAAATGTATTTTCTAGTAATTAAGACAATGTTGAACTTCTATGAGGTGTAATTACCTTCTCTGTCGGGAATTAACATATAACTTGAGTAGAAAGAGGAAGTTTAAAAAAAAAGTAAAATTAATAATTAGAATACAAGAAATTGAACTGTAGAAAGTTAGTTAAAATTATCACAACAGTAAGAAACAACAATAAAGTCAGCTCAATTTCACTATTGCTTTGAAAGGGGATAACAAAATTTCTCAACAGTCCTTTCTTTGCTTGCATTGACATGTGACCAGTCACAGCCTTTAGCACTACTCATAAACCAGCATTTGATAGTAATGATATCTGGAGCATATGGAACTGAATTATCACAAGTAACGTACTTGTGCTGTCTCATATCTTGCTTCCAACTTTTTCAGTTACTCTGTGTGATTGCATTAGAGCAGTGGTTCCCAACCCTTTTTTTGGCCATGCCCCACCTAATCACCTCTAAAATCCTGATGCCCCCTGTGGTGATATATAATTCTTATTATTCAAAAAGTGAACTCCTATTCACCTGGAGGAAGCCTAAAAGACCATTAACTTGGTTTAAACAAGCTTCCAAAGAACATGGCATTCATGAAAGAGAGAAATAAAAGAACCAAAGGACTGTTAAAGTTCTGAGGAAGAAATTACTAAGAAATTGTAAAAAAAAAGAACATTAAGCGATATTAAAATAATAATAATAATAAATAAAACAATGCCGATTCGTTTCTACAGCATAAAAAGACAGATACACGGTTTAAAAGAGATGACGCAATGTACACACCTTCACACCACCAAGAACCGAAAGCTACTGCAAAAAGCAGCATTGGCGCGACCTTGTACGAGTTTCTTACGCGTTTGGACTTGTTCATTCATTCCTTCCTACATCAGTCAATTCATTAATTTAATTATGAAAGCCATTTGATGGTTGTAATGATGGTGATACACTATATATACAGTACATACGCAATTACACATGTACATACACACAAGTATTTTTATGTATGCATACTGTATATATACATATGTATTAACTCACACACACACACTCATACTCACACAGACTTACTAGAAAAAATTCACTGTTAATAACTCATTCTCGAATTGCCCCCTTTAAAAATCAAATTACCCCCCTGTGGGGCGTACGCCCCATGTTGGGAACCACTGCATTAGAGGAACCATCCTGCAAAAAGAATAATAAGCTATTCAAAGTAACACACACAAAATCTGGAGGAACAAGCTATTCAATGTGAGCAGCAACATAAAGCCTTACACGGTAGCAGTTCCACAGAAAGTTACCTAAAACAATGTGCATCAGCAAGTCAGTGAAAGGAATAGTGAAAGAAACCATTAATGAAATCAATAGCTGCTGAAAACAAATGATGTTGATTTCTTGAAGTAGTGACAAGTTTGATGAAATGTTAGTAATAAGATTCATCTTTGCCTCTTTAGATTTATGAAGGTTTATCAACTATTTTGGATAGAACCTCTTAATGTCAAATGACTTTAGAGAAAAGGAAAAGTTTTAAATGTGATTGATTCTATGAGCTAGTAAATTATAAACAGATGAAGAAACTCATGAAATGTTTTGTTAAGACATGCAAGCCAACTTTATCCCTGCATGCAGGCCCACAGGGAACATCATGTTGGAAGCCAACTGCAGCAGGCCTACAGGCCCTCAGAGGGCTATGGTTGAACCACAGTGAACACTAGCCAAGCTGCAAACATCTGGCCTGCATTTACTACCTCTGACCTTCACTCAATATGCACACTCTCTTTGGTCATGATCCCTTTTCTCTTGACTTCAAAGAGGGCTCCTCCCAGGAACAGGCTTCTCATGCTGTCTTTGAAGTTTACAGCCTAACCTTTATCTAATTCCCATATCCATCTTTAGATGGAAAAATAGCCTGGAGATATCCTAATGATATCCCAGATTTCCCAAATGGTTTGAAATGCTTTCTCACAACCTCCTCTGTAATGTCCTGTGGAAGTGTTCTTGTTTCCAACCCGCCATTCAATAAGAAAAACATATGAATCAAATAAAAGGAATTTGTACATTAATTTGGAAGAGAAAGCAGATTTTGGTTTAAGAGCTAATAGCTCATTTACAGTAGTTATGCTGGTGTGATTAGCTGACTTTGTTATAATTTGTTTCAAGAGAGCAGTATAAATAATTTTTAAAAATGTAACTACAGGCTGAAGGGACAAACTGTAGGAAAACTACCTGGTTGACATGATATTGACCACAGTCCAGCCATTAGGAAATGAGTCCATAAATATAAGTTGCCTTTAATGCTATAATACCACATTTGTACCATATTTTATACATTTTCTTTACCACAGTAGCAACAAATTAAGATATTTATCAGCAATTTATGCTGATTCTTCTGGAATGGAAAAGAGCACGTGGGTTCAGTCGCAATGCCAGCCACTGGAGTATCAGCTAAAATTATACGTTTTTAACTCTACCATTGTGGGTCAACATTCAAGACAGCCTGACTGGCAAAGGCGTCACCTTCACAAAGCTTCCTGCCAGGTTTCAAGTCCACTATGAATTCAAATCCACAAGGTAACATTTTAAGTAACATTTGTTTGCAGTCAACTTTCTCAAGGAACCCTCTGAGTTGCCCAATGTTGGATTTGCTCTGAAGTTTTCCACAGTCTATTGTCAATGAGGCAATGAGCATTTGCCTCTATTTGCTGGTGGTAAGCTTACAAAGCTCTGCAAGAACAAGAGTTTCATCTACATCCAGAAATGGAGGGATGTAAAGTTGACTGCCCAAATACCATGGGCCATTTAACACTGTCAAACAGCCTAAATGATCCTGGTTTTTTCTTTGATCTCAGCAGGTGGAAAGTAACATAAAAAACTAACCAAAAATATGCATCGGTATTTTCCACCTCAACTCCCAAATATGGCCATGTGACATGTTATTGTTGAGACAAGTATTTTCTCCAGGCAGGCAATTGGAGGCAAGCTACAACCTAGCTCTATACATGTTTGTAATAGAAGAGTATTACAAGCCACAACTAAATAAAAAACATGTCCACTACTGCAGGTCATGACTGTGGTTAGATTACAATGATAGAACATTCCACAGTAGCTTCAATAGTTGATAACTCTCCAAGACATGTCAAAAATGTGTGATTCAATGCTTAATGATGAAAATAGCTGTAATAACATTGAATTACAAGAAAATACATGAAGATTTAATATGCAAAGACTTAACATCAAATGAAATATGACATGCTACCCTTCACAATGTTACATTGCTTTTCTGAATCTGTAACCTCAGTTAAACATTGAAAAAAATGCTATCATGTTATTATACTGATAGGAAGATTAATTTTAGCTGGGAGAACAGTAACAGAGAACCTCTTCCAGTAAAGTGTCAAAATCATGCAATGATATGTGGTTTTAACTGTTGTCTTTTCTATTTGCATTGTGTGCTTTTAAACAACCAGGAGTTGATATTCAGGAGAATTATACCATATCCAATCAAACAGAACAGAAAGCTCCAACATTTTAATGGGAATAAATTAAAGATCTCCTACTTGTATGTTATAGTTTTGTATGCCTTATAAAATGTTTTACAGTGCTACATAATTAGCATTGTGGAAGATGCTGAATACCACAGCAGATTTTACAACTACATAAACTGACTATAATTGTGATTTCCCTGTAAATAGGCTCTCAAAAATAAAAAAGTGTTCATAACAAAACTTATGTTATTCAGTGAATAACCTATTTCAAGTTTCTCCCAATGGTGAAAGTATTTCAATATATACCCTCTCATACCCACCAAGGATCTCATATATTTCAATAAGATCACCTACCACTCTCCTAAGCTCCACTAAATATATACCTAATATCTTTAGCCATTCATGGTAAGACAAAATAGATACATCTGAGCTGTGCTGCAAAGGTAGCTACGTGATACTGATGGATCAGCAAAGGTGCAGAGGAAAGCCACACAGTGAACTCTTCTGATCAAATGTCTCATGAGTAGCTAATTTCAAATTAGCATGATGCTCACTAAAGTCATGAGTAAGTATGTACCTCTCTAAGTGCAGAAAATTCCACACCATTGCTGATTATATTTCAGACATTATGCACTACCAATTATTGAAATAATCTATTTATGTTTTTTCACAAGCTTTTTCAGGATGTTGGAAGCTAGTACAGGTGGTATTTGTTGTCCAACTAACTGTCACGAAGGTGGTGTGAGCCATTTGTTTTGTACTGTTGAATGAAAGTGAAGGTGAAGGAACTGGTTCCATTTCCAAATTAGGATGATGTATGAACTGGCTAAGAGCATGTGGATGGTGGACTACTCATGCTCCTGCTGCTCGTTCTTCTAGATAGTGTGTTCAAGGTTTTGGGAGGAGTTCCAGAAGAGTGGCTACAGTGCTGTAGATAGTCATACAGCCATGTTTTTTTGGAGTGAGTTAGAACATTGGACAGAGCGGTGCTTGGAGTGCCAATCAAATAGATTACTTTATTCTAAATAGTATTGAGCTTCCAGAGAGTTGTTGGAACTTCACTCATCCAGTCAAGAGGAGAGATTTCCATTAAGCTCTTGAGTTATGCTTTGTTGGTAGTACAATGTTTCTAGAATTTCAGGAGGGAAGTATGTCTTGCCAGAAGATAGCTCACCCTTTGAACTACTCTTGCAGCCAAGTATTCATGTGGTTGATCCAACTGAGTTTCTGATCATGGTAAGATCAGAATGTGATAAAAATATGATAATGTGATAAATATGTGAATGTGATAAAAATATGATAATGTGATAAATATGTGAATGTGATAAAAATATCTCCAAATGTCAAAGGCATTTCTGTCTAGTGATGCCTGATAATTTTTCCTGACCCTTCCTGAAGGTAATCTAGAGTTTGCTGTATACACACTTGGACTGCTTCAGTACCTAATTATAGAAAGAAGGTCACTGAGAAAGTCTGAGGACTCTGCCATGAGGAACTCCTGCTTTAGGGCCTGGAGGTGGAATATCAGACTTCTAACAATCACAACTATAAGCCTTTGTGTGAGGTACAGTATGACTCCAAATGTTGGAATGTTTTACTTTGATGCTCATGACTTCGGTTTACCAAAATTCCTTGACGTCCACTTCAGTTAAATGTCAATTTTGATGTCAGTCACTCTTGATTCACAACTAGAATTCTATTACAAGGTCTTGAGCAAATCTCAGTGCCAAACAAGTTATCAGTGAGCAGATTATTGTTGAGTACATATCACTTGATAGCTTTACCAACAATACTTTCTATCATTAGTTAATAACTGAGGGGAGTTATATTGAAAGCATTGGAAATATTGCAAGGATTAGTTGTCAGGGCAGTGTCCACTGTTTTCCTTACTTACTCCTTCAAAAGTCTTTCAACAATGAATTAGGTCAGAGTATCCAAGGAAACTGACAATTCTCTTGAAAATCCAGACCAGTTTATTTATTTTACAAGCTCTGGATGAAGATAAGAAGGTAACACTTTGAGAAGTGTTTTTTTGGCTGACTTACAGCAATCAAAATTTTTTTTACAGACAACCACTTAGTGAATAAGATAGCATCGTGATTAATTGAGTGGCCATATTAAATCCTATGAGCTGGGTATTTATGGTTTTGTCAAAAATGTATTGAAATCATAATAATAGTCTGTAACATGAACATCTATTGAAATTCACTTTTGAATGTTCAGAATTTATTTCTATGAGAGTGGAACTTTAACTGTTATGGCTGGAAAAACCATGCAAGTAACAACATAGAATCATTGTGCTCTTAAACTTCAAGAATTAGAACCACAGGCAGGAATTTTAATGTAAATTGCCCCAGGGAAGGTCAAATCAAAAAATCACAGACAGTTATCTTTTATTTTTCTAGCTTTCTTGGAAGTTTAAAATATTGCACTTGTTAATGAAAGGAAGCAACTATCATCTGTTACCTTTATTTGTGAAGTTACATCAAAGCAATATTGTACAAGGCTGTAAGATCCATCACAACAGCAGCTGTTTGGCTGAGATTCTGGATTAAAAGGGTAACTTTACCCTGGATGTTGTTAAACTAAGTTTTACTCAGGAAATTGTTAAATGCAATCAGAGAATGCAGCTGAAAATAATCATAAGTGACCAGCTCAATAAAAATAGCTCTATGACTATATGTGAGCTTGATTGTGATATCATACTAATATAATGAAGTTTATGCAAGAAGGATAAAGGAAGAGAATGAGAACATAGGTAAAATTAGAAGTCAGACCGATAAGTTTTGTGACTTAGGAATGAATTTTAAACCAGCTAACGTTTCATGAAAGAGTCACATAAAAACATGCTGTTGGATTCCATGCTAAACTTCATTGCAACATTTAGTCTCTGTTAAGAAATGTTAAAACTATTTGACTAAGATTTTGTTTTTTTCAGTAATATTTTGCATTAGAACTTTTATTTTTAGTGGAGCAAAATTATCACATGCTTCAAAGTAACAAAAATACTCTCATTGTCAGCACTTTTGGTAAGAAGGCAACATACTTTCTTCCACAGTGCTGAAATCAACACTGAAGTAATCCTAACAATGCCATTGTTATATAAAGAGTAAAAGGGAGGTGAGAGTTGATATTGGACTACCGGAGCATGAATCTGGTGAATTAGTAATGGGTGACAAAGAAATGGCAGATGTACTTAATGGGTACTTTGTATCTGTCGTCACTGTGGAAGACACTAGCTGTGTGCCAGAGGTCCGTGAGTGTCAGGGAGCAGGAGTGAGTGCTGTTGCTATTACAAAGGGAAGAACTAGGCAAATTGAAAGATCTTAAGGTGGATAAGTCACCTGGACCAGATGGACTACATCCCAGAGTCCTGAGAGAGGTTTCTGAAGAGTTAATAGATTCCTTGGTCATGATCTTTCAAGAATCACCTGATTCTGGCACGGTCCTGGAGGACTGGAAAATTACAAATGTCACTCCACTCTTGACTCACAACAATCTGTTACAAGATATAAGGAGAAAGGAGGCAGGTGAAAGAAAGGAAATTAGAGACCTGTAAGCCTAACCTCAGTGATTGGGAAAGTGTTGGAGTCCATTATTAAGGATGGGGTTTCAAGGTACTTGGAGACTAATGATAAAATAAGTCAAAGTCAGCATGGTTTCTGTAAAGGGAAATCTTGCCTGACAATTCTGTTAGTTCTTCAAGGAGTTAACAAGTAGGGTGGAGAAAAGAGAGGCAGTGGATGTCATTTACTTGGATTTTCAGAAGGCATTTGATAAGGCACCACACATGCGGCTGCTTAACAAGGTAAAATCCTATGGCATTGCAGGAAAGATACTAACATGGATAGCAGAATGGCTGACAGGCAGAAGACAGTGAGTGGGAATAAAGGAGGCCTTTTCTGGTTTACTGCTGGTGACTATTAGCGTTCCTCAGGGGTCAGTACTGGGACCGCTACTTTTCACATTGTTTGCCAATGACTTAAATAATGGAATTGACTGTTTTGTGACAAGGTTCATGGGTGATATGAAGATAGGTTGAGGGGTAGGTAGTACTGAGGAAGCAATGTGATTGCAGCAGGACTTAGACAAGTTGGAAGAATGGGCAAAAAAGTGGCAGATGGAATATAGTGTTGGGAAATGGTTGATAATGCATTTTGGTAAAAGGAACAATAGTGCAGACCATTATCTAACTGGGAGAAGGTTCTAACATCAGAGGTGCAGAGGGACTTAGGAGTCCTCGTACAAGACTCCCTGAAGGTTAATTTACAGTTTGAGTCTATGGTAAAGAAAGCAAATGCAATGTTGGCATTTGTTTCAATGGGAATAGAATATAAAAACAAGGAGTTAATGCTGAGGATTTATAAGACCCTAGTAGGCCACACTTGGTATATTGCCAACAGTTTTGGGCCCCATATCTCAGAAAGAATGTGTTGTTATTGAACAGAGTCCAGAGGAGGTTCACGAGGATGATTCCAGGAATGAAGGGGTTAACCTATGAGGAGCATTTGGAAGCTTTGGACCTGTGCTCACTGGAATTCAAAAGAATGCTGGGGGATCTCATTGAAACCTACTGAATGTTGAAAGGACTAGGTAAGGTGGTCATGGAGAGAATGGTTCCTATGGTGGGGGTATCCAGAACAAGAGGGCGCAGGCTCAATATTGAGGGGCAACCCTTTAGAACAGAGTTAATGAGGTATTCTTTTAGGCAGAGAGTAGTGAATCTGTGCAATGCTCTGCCACAGACTGCGGTGGAGGCCCAGTCCATGGGTATATTCAAGGGGGAAGTTGATCATCTCCTGATCAGTCAGGGCATCAAAGGATATATTGAGAAGGCAGGTGTATCGAGTTGAGTGGGATCCGTGATCAGCCATGATGGAATGGCAGAGCAGACTCGATGGGCTGAATGTCCTAATTTTGTTCCTATGTCATATGGTCTTATGGTCACACAAGATCTTTTTGAAATAAGTTCCACTTTACATTGTTGACCTGGATTTTTCAGACAGATTTTAGCACTTCTCCACCTAACTGTTTGTAACATTAGAGCATCTTTGTGAACACTGAATTCACAAGTTAAAGTCAGCTGTTTGTGGTATGTTTCAAGAATATTTTCAAGTATGAGACCCGGCATGTGGTCTTGAAAGGAAGCACAAATTTCTGCAATTTTCTGCTTCTAATGGTGGGCATTACAGTGGAGAATCTGTGCTGGGTTACATCTGCTGAAGGGCAGTTCCTTCATTGATCTCAGTGACATGTTGTGGCAGCAAAGAACTAGAACTAGTATTTGTTATTTTTTAAGTCCATTTTGATGCTTTGCACTGTTTCATATTTAGAAGTTAAATGATTTTGTTTTAATAACATGCATTATTTTTAACAATTTTTGAATATTTCTGACATTTAGGGAGATTCATAGCTATGATAGGTTTGACAGCTGGTTCAGCTGCCTCACACAGCTGTCAAAGTTCAGTTCCGCTATTTTACCAGTAGAGTTTGCTCTGCCCCTTCATGTCAAGATTTGTCCATGAGAAATGCATGCCGAGGCATCTGGTAGAGTTGCGACATCACAGCTCCATCAAGTCTACTTCAATCCTGACCTCCAGTGCTGCATGCGTTAAGCATGTTCTCCCTCTGACCACATTAGTCTCCTCTGTGTGCTCCAGTTTTCCCCCTCATCCCAAAGATGAGCAGATTGATGGGTCAGTTGGGACTAGAACTGGCATTGTAAAGTGTGGTGGAATCTGGGGACAGTTAAGAGAATAAAAAAAGAATGAGTGTATGATTAGTGTATGTTGTTAGTCATTGTAGATTTGGTAGTCCGAAGGCCCTGTTTCTATGCCAAGTAAGGCCTTGCCACTATAGGCGGAAGTAGCCTCTCTCTTCAAGTTTCTGCTGCATGAAATTTGGAGGGTAGAATTGAGCATAGCCAACTCACTACAGACAGCACACTGGGGAGCATGGTAGTGTAGCAGTTAGTGTAATGCTTACAGTACCAGGAATCAGAAGATTGAGCTTCAATTCCCACTGCTGTCTGTAAGGAGTTTATACATTCTGCCTGTGACCCAATGGGTTTTCTCCAGATGTTCCGGTTTCCTCCCATATTCCAAAAGACAAAAGAAACTAATGGCATTTCCTCAAAAAGGATGTCCATATCATCAGGCATCTCATTCATATTCCAACACTGTCACCTCCAATAGTGTTAAAGGGTAGGGTAGAGCTGTGATAATGATAGCTTTGCCCAGATGTTACTTATCAGCTAACACAATGCATTAATTTACATTAATCCTTGTAGCAGAGTACCAAAGGTGCAGTATATCAATAAATTGTACTAACATAAATCACTGGAGAAGAGTTTTCAAAATGTTCTTATAAAAAGCAATTTACCCTTCAGTTGCTCACCTGATTACATTTTGCCACCAGTTTATTTTAAATGCTTTAAATACCCAGTATTTACTTTTGGGAGACACGTGACAAGGTTCCATTGAAAGGTTACTCCAGAGGATTAGAATATATTATATCTAAGGTGAGATAGCAAATTGGAAGCAAAGGGTGGTTGTAAATGGCTGCTTTTCAGATTTGAGAGCAGTGATGTACCTCAGAGATTGGTGCTTGGTCCTTTATTGTATGTCACATTTATTAATGATTCGGAAAAGAATGTAGGTGACATGCTTAGCAAGTTTACAATTGACACCAAAATGACAGCATAATGGACAGTGAAGAAGGCTGTCTAAGGTTGCAACAGGATCTAGATCAATCAGGGAAATTGGCAAGAAATAACCAATGGAATTTATCACTAACATTTTTAGAAGTTGAAATAGGCCATGGTGTAACTCCTAAATGACTGAGAATCACTGGCAGATGAATGAAACATGTTTGTTGAACAGATTACTGCCTGAGTATATTGGCACAATAACCAAAAAATAAAGTAATTGCATTCACTTCAGTGCTTGATGAAATCTCTTCCATCACTGGATTCAGACTTTTTATATTGTCATGAGGCTCTGTAACTCTCTGTTCCAACTGTTTCTGCACTGTGTGTCTGGAAAGTCATGTGCTTCCCAAATGATACAAGATATCAATCCTCTTTTCCATGACCTTGACCAAGAATGCAGCATGGCATCCAAAACTCTAGAGGCTCTTGTCTGTCAATGATCAGCTATTCTCTCAGAATCAGTTGCAGAATGATTCCCAGAATCCATTCTAGATGTAATACATCTCCATGTGCAAGAAACACAGGACAACTTGCTGAAGGATGGGAAAATGCTTGTGATCAGTGCAAAGATCTTGCAGTGGAAAACTATCACCAGAAGGATAGCTGGGATTTCTTCCTTTGGAAAAGAGATTGAAAGGAGACATACTGTAAATGGGGTGTATAAAATTTTGGTGAGACTAAGGTAATCTGGATAAGGAGAATCCAGATCCATAGCTGAAAAGAAATGAAAATATAATGACAGTAAAAATCCAAATTAAAAACAGAAAAATGCAGGGAATTCTCAACAGAACAGGCAGCAATTGTGGAAAAATAAACAATTTGTTTTTCAGGCCCATAATAGTTTGTTAGAACTTCTACAAGGGCATGGGTCAAGCACAGTAGTGTTCGGTTTATGGCACATTTTCTGCCAGTAATTCAATGGACCTAAAGATCTTAAATTTCTAAAATTCAATGAGATCATTCTTTCATAGAGACTCACTACTATGCATCTTGCGTAAAGTTGGCATCTTGCTTTCACAGGTTAATTCTTGTTCCTATTTAGGGGACAAACCAATATTAACAACTGCTGAGTTTTGTAAGTTCCTTTTCTTTTGGAGCAAATAAGGACCTTCTTCTCAAAATATTGTCAAAAGTTATCATTGCTATTTGTCACCAAGCACACTGCATTATAGAATTTCAAAATCACATAGGACATTAGACTTATTTTCAGTTTATCTCAAGTCAGACCTCCAAACTTTTTTATCTGTCCAAATCCAGCAATATCTGTTTCATATTAATGAAAATAGAAAATGCCACAAACTATGTGACTTTAATCAATCTAAAGGATAGGTCCCTATTGCAAATGTTGCTCTAATCTGTCGACTTATTGTTGAAGTTAACACCTTAAGCTTCATATCCCCACCATCCTGATGCCTATTTGAGCCAGTCTGTGATATAAGCTTGCAAAAAACTCACTCTGTCACAGACAGTAGTCAACTGCTTTTGCAAGGAAATACCTCATTTTTCACACTTCATCTAAGCATGCTACAAAACCACACTTAGCTGCTTTTATTTATCACATCCATGTGAGTTCCATCAAACTCTGTACTGACACCAACTGTCTGAAGTCAAAGGTTAAGTATGAAATCATCTACTGGAGCCAGAATCTATGGCAACAGATGGCTCACAAAGCCTCTGGTTTACAAAGCACAGTAGTGTGTCCTACAGATTTCTCCAGGCTGCCATATGACAGCTTTATACCTTTTTTTACCTGAAAAATATGCAACACTAAACATTAGAAGCTTTTAAAATGAATTCTGGTAAACTGGATTTTCACATTGGTGACTCAACTAAGGTTTCTACATGAGGTATAAACTATTTTTTTTGATGGTATTGCTCCTCACATTTTGTTATGCTGTGCACCTTTTGAATGAACTGATGAACTAATCAGTGTTATTATGAGGTTTAAGCATTTAATCTCTTTTTAGAAAAAATATGGCAAAGTTTACTTCATCCATTCTCATGAAAACAATAAATGTACATACTCCTTTCTTATCCTGAAGCAAGGAAGTCAGCAATAAAGCACTAATGATGATTAGGCATTTCCAAATTTGACAGATGTGCTGCACAGTTTCATGGTAAGCAACTCTGTTGTGTTGGGAACAAAAGATGTGTGAACACAAGAGTGGAAGGTGGCATTTCAACCTCTGGTCAATACATGTAAAAATATCATAATCATGCTATCTTTGAATACTTCTATAGTGTTACTACAGTTGACAGCCACAGTAAATCACACAGTGTAATGTCTATTTAACTGTCCAATGCTGGTGGATAATTATGCACAATAGTGAAAGTCAGTCCATGTTGTCTGGAGAGCAGTCAGATTCAGGGTGGCAAGAATTAACTGTGGCTATGTGCTAGATAGGTCAAAGATCCTCTCTCATCTTTATCTCTGCTACATAGAGCTTCCATCAATAATTAATTTTATATTATTTAATAGAAAAATAATCTGTGGACTTCCATATGTGCTTCATACTTTATATTCAGCAGGGAGGATTGCATTCTTGACTTCTATGTATAGGTTTTGTCAAGTTAATTGCATATGACTCAGATTAAGTAACTTGTCAACACCTACTGTCTACATATTCATGCTATTTGGAACAGATACCAATGGACTGAAACAGATATGAAACAGTACCTTACAAAAAGTAATCAACAAATTTCATGACATGTGTGACTGATGATAAACCTAATTCTGATATGGTCTCTGTTGTGGACTGAGAGTGAGAAGGGGTTGGGGAGAGGGGAATCATGGCAGGGAATGGAGTGGGAAGCACCAGAGAGATATACTGTAATGATCAATAAACCAATTGTTTTAAATCAAATGACCTTGCCTGGTGTCTCACGGCTGGGTGTGTCTACACTCCTTCTCAGTCATCTGTCCTATACCTCTCCCACGGTGTTGCAACCTCACCATTCCCAACATCCTTTGCTCTCGTCAAATTTACAAACTCACTCTCAGTACCACATTGACAAATATAGTACTGTGCACTAAAACGAAAGTGCACAGGAAACCAAGGCTGATTTTATACTGAACTGTAGGGGAGTGAGGTTCTTGCTCACAATATATTCCAGGTGCATGCAATTCCCAGACATTCAGTATAATGAAAAACATTATTCACACAGAGACCACAAATATAAGAGTTCAAAGTAAATTCATTATCTAAGTACATATATGTCACCATGTACAACTTTGAGATTCATTTTCCTGTGGGCATAATCAGTAAATCCAAGAACCATAATAATATTAATGAAAGACCACACCCAACAGGGTGGATAAGCAACCAGTGTGCAAAAGATAACAAACTGTGAAATACAAAAGAGAAAAAAATAATAATAAATAACTAAAATAAATATCAAGAACATGAGATGAAGAGTCGTTGGAACTGAGTCCATAAGTTGTGGGAACACCTGAGGGTTCTGAAAGCTGAAGATGGAGCTTATGGAGGTATTAGTGATGATCTTTCAAGAATCACTAGACTTGGAAATGGTTCCAGAGGACAGGAAAGTTGCAAATGTCACTCCACTCTTCAAGAAGAGAGGCAGAAGAAAGGAAACTATAGGCCAGTTAGTCTGACCTCAGTGGTTGGAAAGATGTTGGAGTTGATTATTAAGGATGAGGTCTCAGGGTACTTGAAGGCACGTGATAAAATAGGTGGAAGTCAGCATGGTTTCCTCAAGGGAAAATCTTGCCTGGTGAATCTATTGAAATTCTTTGAGGAATTAACAAGCAGGATAGACAAAGGACAATTGGTTGATGGTATTTACCTGGATCTACAGAAGGCCTTTGACAAGTTGGCATGCATGAGGCTGCTTAGCAAGATAAGAAACCATGATATTACAGGATCTATAGACCACATTCAGATCTGAAGACTGGTTGCTGTTAAATTATTTGCTATATTGCATAACTCCAGAATATGCCCTAACACTTAGAGAACATTAGAATATAAATGCAGGGATGTAATGTTAATCAAGAACCTACAGTGGTGCTAGAAAGTTTGTGAACCCTATAGAATTGTCTCTATTTCTGTATAAATATGACCTAAAATGTGATCAGATCTCCATGTAATTCCTAAAACTTGAAAAAAGAACCCAATTAAATAAATAAAACAAAAAAATATATATATACATGTTTATTTATTTATTGAGATAAATGATCTAATACTACATGTAATTGTTGGAAAAAATAATGTGAATCTTTACTTTCAGTAACTGGTGTGACCCTGCCCCCATACAGCAATAACTTCAGCCAAACATTTCTGGTAACTGTTGATCAATCCTGCACATCAGCATAGAGGAATTTTCTTCTTTTTGAACCATTCTCTTGTTAATTTACTCTTGACTTTCGGATCATTGTCTTGTTGCATTATCAAACTTCTATTAAGCTTCAGGTGACGGACCACTGCCGTGACATTCTCCTGTAAAATGACTTGACACAATTTTGAATTCATTGTTCCCTAAGCAATTGCAAGCTGTCCAGGCCCCGAGGCAGCAAAGCAGCCCCAAACCATGATGCTCCTTTCACCATGCTTCACAGTTGGGTTGATGTTTTGGTATTGGTGTCTGTTTTCTTCTAATGTGCATTTCTGTTAAAAAGTTCAACTTTAGACTCATCTGTCCACAGAACATTGTCCAAGAAGCATTGTAGAACATCCAAGTGTGATTTTACAAACTTGAGACGTGCAGCAATTCTTATTTTTGGAGAGCAGTGGTTTTCTCTGTGGTGTCCTTCCATGAACACCATTCTTGTTCAGTGTTTTTCTTATAGTGACATTAGACAATAGACAATAGGTGCAGAAGTAGACCATTCGACCCTTCGAGCCCGCATCACCATTTTGAGATCATGGCTATCAATACCCGGTTCCTGCCTTGTCCCCATATCCCTTGATTCCCCTATCCATAAGATACCTATCTAGCTCCTTTTTGAAAGCATCCAGAGAATTGGCCTCCACTGCCTTCCGAGGCAGTGCATTCCAGACCCCCACAACTCTCTGGAAGAAGTTTTTCCTTAACTCTGTCCTAAATGACCTACCCCTTATTCTCAAACCATGCCCTCTGGTACTGGACTCTCCCAGCATCTGGAACATATTTCCTGTCTCTATCTTGTCCAATCCCTTAATAATCTTATATGTTGCAATCAGATCCCCTCTCAATCTCCTTAATTCCAGCGTGTACAAGCCCAGTCTCTCTAACCTCTCTGCGTAAGACAGTCCAGACATCCCAGGAATTAACCTCGTGAATCTACTCTGCACTTCCTCTACAGCCAGGATGTCTTTCATTAACCCTGGAGACCAAAACTGTACACAATACTCCAGGTGTGGTCTCACCAGGGCTCTGTACAAATGCAAGAGGATTTCCTTGCTCTTGTACTCAATTCCCTTTGTAATAAAGGCCAACATTCCATTAGCCTTCTTCACTGGCTGCTGCATTTGCTCATTCACCTTCAGTGACTGATGAACAAGGACTCCTAGATCTCTTTGAATTTTTCCTTACCTAACGCTACACTGTTCAGATAATAATCTGCCTTCCTGTTCTTACTTCCAAAGTGCATAACCTCACACTTATTCACATTAAACGTCATCTGCCAAGTATCTGCCCACTCACCCAGCCTATCCAAGTCACCCTGAATTCTCCTAACATCCTCATCACATGTCACACTGCCACCCAGCTTAGTATCATCAGCAAATTTGCTGATGTTATTCTCAATGACTTCATCTAAATTGTTGACGTAAATCGTAAACAGCTGTGGTCCCAATACCGAGCCCTGTGGCACCCCACTAGTCACCACCTGCCATTCCGAGAAACACCCATTCACCGTTACCCTTTGCTTTCTATCTGCCAACCAGTTTTCTATCCATGTCAATGTCTTCCCCCCAATGCCATGAGCTTTGATTTTACCCACCAATCTCCTATGTGGGACCTTATCAAATGCCTTCTGAAAATCAAGGTACACTACATCCACTGGCTCTCCCTTGTCTAACTTCCTGATTACATCCTCGAAAAACTCCAACAGATTAGTCAAGCATGATTTACCCTTGGCTCGGCCCAATCCTATCACAGCTATCTAGATATGCCACTATTTCATCTTTAATAATGGACTCTAGCATCTTCCCCACCACCGATGTCAGGCTGACAGGTCGATAGTTCTCTGTTTTCTTCCTCCCTCCTTTCTTAAAAAGTGGGATAACATAAGCCATTCTCCAATCCTCAGGAACTGATCCTGAATCTAAGGAACATTGGAAAATGATTACCAATGCATCTGCAATTTCCAGGGCCACCTCCTTTAGTACCCTAGGATGCAGACCATCTGGACCTGGGGATTTGTCAGCCTTCAGGCCCATCAGTCTACTCATCACCGTTTCCGTCCTAATGTCAATCTGTTTCATTTCCTCTGTTACCCTATGTCCTTGGCCCATCCATGCATCTGGAAGATTGCTTGTGTCTTCCTTAGTGAAGACAGATCTAAAGTACTCATTAAATTCTTCTGCCATTTCTCTGTTTCTCATAACAATTTCACCCAATTCATTCTTCAAGGGCCCAACATTGTTCTTAACTATCTTCTTTCTCTTCACATACCTAAAAAAGCTTTTGCTATCCTCCTTTATATTCCTGGCTAGCTTGTGTTCGTACCTCATTTTTTCTCCCCGTATTGCCTTTTTAGTTAAGTTCTGTTGTTCCTTAAAAACCTCCCAATCATCTGTCTTCCCACTCACCTTAGCTCTGTCATACTTGCTTCTTTTTAATGCTATGCAATCTCTGACTTCCTTTGTCAACCACTGTGGCCCCTTTCCCCCCTTTGAATACTTCCTTTGAAAAACAACAGATGGAGTTCAATACAGACAAGTGTGAGGTGTTGCACTTTGGAAGGACAAACCAAGGTAGAACATACAAGATAAATGGTAGGACACAGAGGAGTGCGGTAGAACAGAGAGATCTGGGAATACAGGTACATAATTCCCTAAAAGTGGCATCACAGGTAGATAGGGTCATAAAGAGAGCTTTTGGTATATTGGCCTTTATAAATCAAACTATTGAGTATAAGAGTTGGAATGTTATGGTGAGGTTGTATAAGGCATTAGTGAGGCCGAATTTGGAGTATTGTGTGCAGTTTTGGTCACCTAATTACAGGAAGGATATTAATAAGGTTGAAAGAGTGCAGAGAAGGTTTACAAGGATGTTGCCAGGACTTGAGAAACTGAGTTACAGAGAAAGATTGAATAGGTTAGGACTTTATTCCCTGGAGCGTAGGAGAATGAGGGGAAATTTGATAGAGGTATATAAAATTATGATGGGTATAGATAGAGTGAATGCAAGCAGGCTTTTTCCACTGAGGCTAGGGGAGAAAAAAAAACAGAGGACATGGGTTAAGGGTGAAGGGAGAAAAGTTTAAAGGGAACATTGGGGGGGGGGGGGTTTCTTCCCATAGAGAGTGGTGGGAGTGTGGAATGAGCTACCAGCTGAAGTGGTAAATGCGGGCTTACTTTTAATATTTAAGAAAAACTTGGACAGGTACATGGATGAGAGGGGTTTGGAGGGATGTGGGCCAGGTTATGGCACAGCCAAGGAGGGCCAAAGGCCTGTTTCTGTGCTGTAATGGTCTATGGTTTCCTGTGGTGGGGTATCCAGAAATAGGGGGCACTGTCTCAAAATTGAGGGGTGACCCTTCAGAACAGAGGTAAGGAGGAATTGTTTTATCAAGAGAGTGGTGAATCTATAGAATGCTCTGCCACAGACTGCAGTGGAGGCCAGATCTGGGGGTCTATTTAAGGCGGAGGTTGATCGTTTGCTGATCAGTCAGTGCATCAGAGGATATGGCAAGAAGGCAGGTGTATGGGGTTGAGTGGGATCCAGGATCAGCCTTGATGGAATGTCAGAGCTGACTCGATAGGCTGAATGGCCCAATTCTGCATTGATGTCTTATGGTCTTATGGCTTTTTAGGATCAGCTATATTGGATTGGGTGTAATGTAATGAACTGGATTAGGGAGCTTGAGGTAAAAGAACCCTCAGGAGACAGTGATCACAAGGTGATTAACTTCAACTTGAAATTTGATAGGGAGAAAGTAAATTCTGACGAAACAGTATTTCACTAAAGAAAAGGAAATTACAGTGGTATGAGAGAGGAGCTGGCCAAAGTAAATTGGAAGGAGATACTAGCAGGGATGGCAGCAAAACAGCAATGGCTTGAGTTTCTGGGAAAAATTAGGAAGGTGCAGGATAGAAGTATTCCAAAAATGAAGAAATATTGAGATTGCAAAATAGTACAACCGCGGCTGACAAAGGAAGTCAAAGCAAAAGAGAGGGCAGACAACAAAGCAAAAATTAGTGGGAGGACAGAGGTTTGGGAAGCTTTTAAAAACCTACAGTGAGCAACTAAAAATCATTAGGAGGCAAAAATTAAATAGAAACATAGAAACATGGAAAACCTACAGCACAATACAGGCCCTTCGTACGACAATGCTGTGATGAACATGTACTTACTTTAGAAATTATCGAAGGTTACCCATAACCCTTTAGTGTTCTAAGCTCCATGTACCTATCCAAGAGTCTCTTAAAAGACCCTATCATATCCAACTCCACCATAGTCACTGGCAGCCCATTCCACGTACTCACCAATCTCTGAGTAAAAAACTTAACCCTGACATCTCCTCTATACCTATTTCCAAGCACCTTAAAACTGTGCCCTCTCATGCTAGCCATCTTACAACTGGAAAAAAGTCTCTGACCATCCACACGATCAATGCCTCTCATCACCTCATACACCTCTATCAGGTCACCTCTCATCCTCCGTCGCTCCAAGGAGAAAAGGCCAAATTCGCTCAAACTATTCTCATAAGACATGCTCCCCAATCCAGGCAACATCCTTGTAAATCTCCTCTGCACCTTTTCTATACTTTCCACATCCTTCCTGTAGTGAGGCAACCAGAACTGAACGCAGTTCTCCAAGTGGGGTCTGACCAGAGTCCGAGAAGCTGCAACATTACCTCTTGGCTATGGAACTCAGTCCCATTGTTGATGAAGGCCAATACAACGTATGCCTTCTTAACATCATAGTCAACCTGCGCAGCAGTTTTGACTCCAAGATTTCTCTACTCCTCCACATTGCCAAGAGTCTTACCATTAATACTATATTCTGCCATCATATTTGACATACCAAATTGAACCACATTAAACATCTGGATTAAACTCCATCTGCCACTTCTCAGCCCAGATTTGCATCCTATCAATGTCCCGCTGTAACCTCTGCCCTCCACATTATCCATAACACTCCCAACCTTTGTGTCATCAGCAAATTTACTAACCAATCCGTCCACTTCCTCATCCAGGTCATTTATAAAAATCACGAAGAGTAAGGGTCCCAGAACCGATCCCTGAGGCACTCCACTGGTCACCAACCTCCATGCAGAATATGACTCGTCTACAACCACTCTTTGCCTTCTGTGGACTAGCCAGTTCTGGATCCACAAAACAATGTCCCCTTGGATCCAATGCCTCCTTACTTTCTCAATAAGCCTTGCATGAGGTATCTTATCAAATGCCTTGCTGAAATCCATATACACTATATCTACTGCTCTACCTTCATCAACGTGTTTAGTCACATCCTCAAAAAATTCAATCAAGCTCGTAAGACATGACCTGCTTTTGACAAAGCCATGCTGACTATT
Source organism: Hypanus sabinus (assembly GCF_030144855.1). Classification (NCBI taxonomy): domain Eukaryota; kingdom Metazoa; phylum Chordata; class Chondrichthyes; order Myliobatiformes; family Dasyatidae; genus Hypanus; species Hypanus sabinus. Next base: position 1,029,045 of record NC_082738.1, on the reverse strand, counting down.
CCTAATCATATTATGCCTCTCCAAATATTCATAAATCATGCCTCTCAGGATCTTCTCCATCAACTTACCAAACTCTGAAGAAAGACTCACTGGTCTATAGTTTCCTAGGCTATCTCTACTCACTTTCTTGAATAAGGGAACAAAATCTGCAACCCCCCCCCCCCAATCCTCCGGAACCTCTCCCGTCCCCATTGACAGTAGCTTGGGGTATATCTCATCCGGTCTCTGTAACTTATTCAACTTGATGCTTTCCAAAAGTTCCAGCATATCCTCTTAATATTTACATTCTCAAGCTTTTCAGTCCACTGCAAGTCATCCCTACGTTCACTAAGATCCTTTTCCATACTGAATTCTGAAGCAAAGTATTCATTAAATGCCTCCGCTATTCCCTCCGGTTCCACACACACTTTTCCATTGTTACACTTGATTGGTCCTATTCTCTCACGTCTTATCCTCTTGCCCTTCATGTATTTGTACGAACGTTTGTAGAATGCCTTGGCATTTTCATTAATCCTGTCTGCCAAGATCTTCTCGTGACCCTTTCTGGCTCTCCTAATTTCATTTTTAAACTCCTTCCAGTTAGCCTTATAATTTCCTAGATCTCTATCATTACCTAGTTTTTTGAACCTTTCATAAGCTTTTCTGTTCTTCTTGACTAGATTTACAATAGCCTTTGGACACCACGGTTCCTGTACCCTACCATCCTTTCCCTGTGTCATTGGAACGTACCTATGCAGAATGCCACACAAGTATCCCTTGAACATTTGCCACATTTCTGCTGTACATTTCCCTGAGAACATCTGTTTCCAATTTATGCTTCCAAGTTCCTGACTGATAGCCTCATATTTCCCCTTACTCCCTTACTACCTGCCTGAACTTCTCCTAAACATTGAAACAGAGCTCTAATTCACCCCTTGTGCTGGCAGCTCAGTCCACACTCTCATGGCCCTCTGAGTGAAGAGGTTTCCCCTCATGTTCCCATTAAACAACTCAGCTTTCACCCTCAATCCATGACCTCTGGTTGTAGTCCCATTCAACCTCAGAGAAAAAAGCCTGCTTGCATTTGCCCTATCTATATCCCTCAAAATTTTGTGTACCTCTATCAAAACTCCTCTCAATCTTCTACATTCTAAAGAACACAGTCCTAACCTATTCAATCTTTCCTTATAACTCAGGTCCTCCAGACCTGGCAATGTCCTTGTAAATTTTTTCTGCACTCTTTCAGCCTTGTTTACATCTTTTCTGTAAGTAGGTGACCAAAATTGTACACAATACTCCAAGTTAGGCCTCACCAACGTCTTATACAAATTCAACATAACACCTCATCTTCAATACATTGATTTATGGCCAATGTGCCAAAAATTTTCTTTACGACCCTATCTAACCTTGACACCACTTTCAATGAATTGTGCACCTCTATTCCCGGAACCCTTTGTTCTACTGCACTCCTCAGTACCCCACCATTCACTGTGTAAGACCTACCCTGGTTGGTCCTACTGAAGTGTAAAACTTCACACTTGTCTGCATTAGATTCCATCTGCCATTTTTCAGCTCATTTTTCCAGCTGATGCAGATCCCTCTGCAAGCCATGATAGCCTTCCTCACTGTCCACTACACCCCCACTCTTGCTGTCATCCACAAATTTGCTGATCCAGTTAACCACATTATCATCCAGATCATTGATATAGATGAAAAACAGCAAAAGACCCAGCACCGATCCCAACGGCGCTCCACTAGTCACAGGCCTTCAGTCAGAGAGGCAACCCTCAACTACCACTCTCTGGCTTCTCCCACAAAGCCAATGTCTAATCCAATTTACTACCTCATCCTGAATGCCGAGCGAATGAACCTTCTTGACCAGCCTCCTATGTGTGATCTTGTCAAATGCCTTACTAAAGTCCATGTAGGCAACATCCATAGCCTTGCCTTAATCAACTTTCCTGGTAACTTCCTCAAAAAATCTCTTTAAGATTAGTTAATCAATCAATGCCTATCCAAATCTGCACCCTTAAAATACCTTCCAATAATTTTTCCACAACTGATGTCAGACTCACTGGCCTATAAGTTCCTGGTTTATGTTTGGAGCCCTTTTTAAACAGCAGAACAGCATATTTGCTATCCTCCAATCCTCTGGTACCTCTCCTATCGCTAAGGATGATTTAAATATCTTTGCTAGGGCCATGGCAATTTCTGCATTTGCCTCCCACAGCATTCAAGGGAACACTTTGTCAAGCCCTGGGGACTTATTCACCCTAATTTGCCTCAGGGCAGCAAACACCTCCTCCTCTGTAATTTGTACAGGGTTCATGAAGTTGGTGCTGCTTTGCCTCACTTCTATAGACTCTGTGTCCACCTCCTGAGTAAATACAAGCAAACATTAATTTAAGATCTCCCCCATCTGTTTTGGCTCCACACATGGATTACCATTCTAGTCTTCCAGATGACCAGTTTTGACCCTTGCAATCCTGTTGCTCATAATATATCTGTGAAAATTCCTTGCTAAAGGAACTTTGTCTTTTTTTAGCCTTCCTACTTTCTTTCTTAAGTGTTCTCTTGCATTTCTTGTACTCCATAAGCACCTCATTTGTTCCTACCTGCCTCTATCTGTAATGCACCAAGATTCCCTACCCTTGTTGTCTTTACCTTTTCCTTTGACAGGTACATACAAGCTTTGAACTCTCAAAATTTTGTTTTTGATGGCCTCCCACTTTCTAAGGACTCCTTTGCCAGAGAACATCCAGTCCCAATCCACACTTGCCAGATCATTTCTGATACCATCAAAATAGGCCTTTCTCCAATTTAGAATCTCAACCCACAGACCAGAGCTACTTTTGACATATTTACTTTGAAACTAATGGCATTGTGATCACTGGATGCAAAGTGTTCCTCTACTTCTGTCACCTGCCCTGTCTCATTCCCTAATAACAGATCCAGTATCGCATGCTCTCTCTTTGGGACTTCAAAGGAAGGAAACTTTCCTGAACACATTTGACAAGCTCTTTCCTATCTCGTCTTTTTACAGAATGGGATTCCCAGTCAATATGTGGAAAGGTAAAATCATCTACTATAACAACCTTATGTCTCGTGCAGCAGTCTGTGATCTCTTTACAAATTTCTTCCTCTGAATCCCTAGGACAGTTGGTTTTGCAATATAGCCCCATTAATGTGGTCATACCTTATTTCTCAGTTCCAACCATAACACCTCAAGATGAGTTCTCCAGTCTGTCCTATCAGAGCACTGCCGTGACATTATCCCTGACTAATAATGCCATCCATCCACCTTTAATCCCTCCCTCTCTGTCACGTCTAAAACAACAGAACCCAAGAATATTGAGCTGTCAGTACTGCCTCTACCACAACAAAGTCCCATTCATGGCTACAACATTATAATTCCAGGTGTTAATCCATGCCCTAAGCTCATCTGCCTTTCCTTCGATGCACTAGTTGCACCATGGTCAATCTTTTGATTCCTGGCTCTGTCTGAGGTCTTACCAACATCTGCTTCCACAACCTCTTCACTAACTGTTCCAGCACTCTGGTTGCTACCCATCTGCAAATCTAGTTTAAACCCCACCGTGCAGCATTAACAAACCTTCCCACTTGGATATTTGTCCCCTTTCCAGTTCAGGTGCAAACTGTCTCTTCTGTACATGACCCATCTTCCCTGGAAGAGAGCCCAAAGATCCAAAAATCTTTTGCCCTCCTTCCTACACCAACCCCTTAGCCACATGTTAAACTGTATAATCTTCCTAGTTCTGGCCTCACTAGTACGTGGCATGGGTAGCAATCCTAAGATCATAACCCTGGTGATCCTGCCCTTTAACTCAGCACTGAACACCATGAAATCTCTTTGCAGAACATTGTCACTCGTCCTACCCATGTCATTGGTAACTACATGGATAACAATTTCTGAATGCTGAAGTTTTGATCCGAGATATCCAAGACACTGACGCCTAGGAGGCAACATACCATCCAGGAATCTCATTCTCACCCACAGAACATCCTGTCCATTCTCCTAACTAACAAATCCCCGATCGCCACAGGGAGCCTCTTCTCCCCTTTCCTTTGAGTCACAGAGGCAAACTCAGTGCCAGAGACCCAACCACTGTGAATTTCCTCTGCTCGGTCATTCCCTACCCCCTGACAGTATCCAAAGTGATATACCTGTTGATGAAGGAAATGGCCACAGGGGTGCTCTGCACTGGTTCCTTAACCCCTTTCCTCTTCCTGACTGTCACCCGGTTTCCTATGTCCTGCACCTTGGGTGTAACTACCTCTTTATATATCCTATCTATCAGCCCCCTCAGCCTCTCGAATGATAAGACCATAAGATATAGGAGTGGAAGCAGGCCATTCAGCTCATCGAGTCTGCTCCACCATTCAGTCATGGGCTGATCCAATTCTTCCAGTCATTCCCACTCCCCTGCTTTCATCCCATACCCTTTGATGCTCTGGCTAATCAAGAACTGATCTATCTCTGCATTAAATACACCCAATGTCTTGGCCTCCACAGCTGCTCGTGGCAACAAATTCCACAGATTTACAGAAAAAGTAACACTATCACTGTAGCTTGAAGGCAATAATCTAGAACTATATTAATACTGGTCCTTTAATAGTCTCTATATAAATCATTAGCCTTCTTTGACTAGTGTGGCCAAGTGGTTAAGGCGTTGGTCTAGTGATCTGAAGGTCACTAGTTCGAACCTCAGCTAAGGCAGCATGTTGTGTCCTTGAGCAAGGCACTTAACCACACATTTCTCTGCAACGACATTGGTGCCAAGCTGTATTGGGCCTTGCCCTTCCCTTGGACAACATCGGTGGCGTGCAGAGGGAAGACTTGCAGCATTGGCAACTGCTGGTCTCCTATACAACCCTGCCCAGGCCTGCGCCCTGGAAACTTTCCAAGGTGCAAATCCATGGTCTCTCAAGACTAATGAATGCCTATCTATCTTTGACCAGTGACCAATCTGGATATTGGAAGTTTGAGAGGAGAGAATTTCACTCAGGTCCACTGCCTGAGGAGGAAAAGTCAGCAGCAGATTGCAGTAGCGTAATTGAGCTTTGACCAGTGACCAATCTGTATTTGGGATTGATTTAGCAAGAGCAAATTAAAGGAAGGTAGGAGCAAGCCCAACAACTGTCATCAGAGTGGACAGAGTCAGAGTGGTTATCTTGAGGCTTTAGCTCTTCAAGGCTTCAGTGAAGACAATGCAAAGGAAAGAAAGGCACTCGGTCAAATTATTTTTTTCCCTTCCCTTCTGTATATCTGATCAGTTAGGACAGTAAGGGTGCCAGGCAGAATAGTGGAATTCTTCTCTTGTGGAATGGGGGAAGGCAGAGAGACTTCCAGTGTCCCTGACGACTACAACTGCAGGAAGTGCATCCAGCTGCAGCTTCTAACAAACAATGTTAAGGAGTTGGGGCTGGAACTGGATGAACTCCAGATCAAAAAGGGATTCTATTCTGGCTGGCTGCCGGTTAACAGTGGAGTTCCACAGGGGTCAGTGTTGGGACCGCTGCTTTTTATGATGTATGTTAATGATTTGGACTACAGTATTAATGGATTTGTGGCTAAATTTGCCAATGATACAAAGATAGGTGGTGGAGCAGGTAGTGTTGAGGAAACAGAGAGCCTGTAGAGAGACTTAGATAGTTAGGGGAATTGGCAAAGAAGTGGCAAATGAAATACAATGTTGGAAAGTGTACAGTCATGCACTTTGGTGAAAGAAATAAATGGGCATACTATTATTTAGATAGAGAGAGAATTCAAAATACAGAGATGCAAAGGGACTTGGGAGTCCTTGTGCAAGATACCCTAAAGGTTAACCTCCAGGTTGAGTCGGTTGTGAAGAAGGCAAATGCAATGTTGGCATTCATTTCTACAGGTATAGAATATAAGAGCAGGGATGTGATGTTGAGGCTCTATAAGGCACTCGTAAGACCACACTTGGAGTATTGTGTGTAGTTTTGGGCTCCTTATTTTAGAAAAGATATACTGACATTGGAGAGGGTTCAGAGAAGATTCACAAGATTGATTCCAGGAATGAAAGGGTTACTGTATGAGGAACATCTGGCAGGTCTTGGGCTGTATTCCCTGGAGTTCTGGAGAATGAGGGGGGAATATCATAGAAACATTCCGAATGTTAAAAGGCCTGAACAGGTTAGATATGGCAAAGTTATTTCCCAAGGTAGGGGAGTCAATGACAGGATGACATGACTTCAGGATTGAAGGACGTCCATTTAGAAATAAGATGTGGTGAAATTACTTTAGTCAGGGGGTAGTAAATCTGTGGAATTTGTTGCCACGAGCAGCTGTGGAGGCCAAGACATTGGGCCTAGTGTATATTATTATTCTTTTGTTCTGTACAGTTTTATTAAAACTCAGTGAACTGTCCATTCTACTTTGTGCATCTCTCCCTCCACATTTGGGCAATTACTAAACTCCTGTAAAAAAGTATCTAGATGAACACTTAATGCCAAGGCAGAGAAGCCTATCAATGGGATTAGTATAGTTGGGTGCCTGATGGTCAATGTGATGAGCTACCACACTATTTGACTCTAAGACTTGTATTTCAAAGGCTATGTTTTATATACACAGGAGTTTATAATCTGAAAAAAAGTTGAAGGCAACAAAATCAATTTTCTATACTTGCAGTCTGCTGTTTAAAAGTGAGTTTTAAAAGTAATAGTCTATAATCTGTAAACAGAAAAAAATTTCCTGAAATTAGTAAACCTGATATCAAAAGATTGCAATATGATGACATATTGTTCCTCAAGCTTATATTAGACCTTTTCAAAGCAGGATACCACAGACAAAAAAATCAGAGTGGGAGTGGAATGCAGAATTGACATGATAGGCACCTGGAAGATGAGAAATACCTGCAGATCAAATTTTTATTTAGAGAGCTCACTTAGTATTTGTATCAGAAACAGTGGGTGCATTTTTTCTCAGCTGCCAAACTTGAGATAGTTGTTATATTTTGAACTTGGATTACATCTGTCACTGTGTTCAGATGTGGCCCAAGTGTGGAGAGTGAGAGACTGAAGCGGGTCAATAGTTCACAGACTTTAATGCGAACAGAGTATAGAGGGGAAGGAAAACAATAAATGCTAGGCATTAACTAAAACTCTCAAATGGAAAATGAAGCCAACACAGCAGGTGAAAAGAATAACTAAATATAAAACAAATACCACTCGTCTTCAGAGGTAGTTGACTCGACAGTCCAATTGCTCAGGCAAAGCTGGATGCAAGTAGGCAGCGTAACATTGCTGTGCTTTGCTCAAATCTCAACAGGTGCTACAACAACAAAGAATGGAGTTAAATACTGTCACAATGAAATAATAATTAGCTGACTAGTGCATATCCACAAGCTCAATTGCCGAATCTGCTACACTGCCGAATCTGTGGTTGTGATAACATCATTCAATCTAGGAATACTTGTTCAATGGTTACCATAGTGGTCACACTGTTGGCAACAATCTGCTTTGACATTTTTTGGTAGGTGTAACAGATTACAATATTGCCAGCGGCTGCCACACCATCTGCACTATAAAGCATTTAATAGCATGAAATGAGAACAATTTTCAAGAATACCATTGGCAAGAACTCTTTGTAAAAATAGCAAAATTTAAGAATAAATCAGTTTTAACATTTTAAAATAAAAAACTCTTATGCCTTTCCATGTTCACGCATAGATCTGAGTGTCCAAAAGCCAAGCAGTGTATATCTCTTATGTGTGGTGAAACTAAGTAGGTAAACTTCTGCATGGCCAATTAAAGGAATGGATTAGGACTGAAGTTGAGATGAGTTGTGCTGCCTGGAATATGATTCAATACCCTCATGAGGGTGGACAACATCTTATCTTGCACCTGCAAAATTAGAACCTTTCCAGAAACTGGGTAGACAACCCTGTGACACTCAGGCTATTCCACTATTGTTTTAATATGTAGAGATGGAGCTGGTGCTAGTTGACAGACCTTGAGACACATTTATTTCTCTCTCCCCTTTCACCTTAAACCTATGCCCTGTGCCCTCTAGTTCTAGACTACCCTAGCCTGGGGATAAAAGACCCTATATATTTTACAAACAAGAGAAAATCTGCAGATGCTGGAAATCCAGGCAACACACACAAAATGCTGAAGTCCTGACGTAGATTAGACCACTTCGCTGAGCACCTACACGCCATCTATAGAAAAAGCTGAATCGCCCAGTGGTCACCCATTATAATTCCACTTTCCATTCTGAGTGACATGTCAGTCCATGGCCTCCTTACTGCCACAATGAGGCCACACTGAGGTTGGAGGAGCAACACCTTATATTCCATCTGAGGAGCCCCCCAACCTGATGGCATGAACATTGACTTCTCTAACTTCCGGTAATGGACCCTTCTCCTTCACCATTCCCTACTTCTCTTCCTTCACACATTACAGACAGACAGACAGACATACTTTATTGATCCCGAGGGAAATTGGGTTTCGTTACACCCTCACCAACCAAGAATAGTGAAGAAATATAGCAATATAAAACCATAAATAATTAAATAATAATAGGTAAATTATGCCAAGTGGAAATAGGTCCAGGACCAGCCTATTGGCTCAGGGTGCCTGACACTCCGAGGGAGGAGTTGTAAAGTTTGATGGCCACAGGTAGGAATGACTTCCTATGACGCTCAGTGTTATATCTCGGTGGAATGAGTCATCAAGCACACTGCTAGTGTCTTCCAGAGTGAAGACTGATGCAAAATACTCATTTCATTCATCTGCCATCTCCTTGTCCCCCATTAATATTATTTCTCCTGCCTCATTTTCTAGTGGTCCTATATCCACTCTCATTTCTCTTTTATTTTTAACATACGAAGGGTGATTGATAAGTTCGTGGCCTAAGGGAGAAGGAGTCAATTTTAGAAAACCTAGCACATTTATTTTTCAACATAGTCCCCTCCTACATTTACACACTTAGCCCAGTGTTCATTGAACATACGGACCTTGGACCTCCAGAAAGTGTCCACAGATGATTGATTGATAAGTTCGTGGGCTAAGGTAGAAGGAGATGAGTTACACAGCTCTTGTTACATGCACATGCAGGTCAACTCTGAGTGATAATGCAAAAAGTTTTAAGTTAATAGCTCATCTCCTTTTACCTTAGGCCACGAACTTATAAATCACCCCTGCTGTGGACACTTTCTGGAGGTTCAAGATCCGTATGCTCCACGACCACTGGACTAAGTGTGTAAATGTAGGAGGGGACTATGTTGAAAAATAAATGTGCTAGGTTTTCTAAAATTGACTCCTTCTACCTTAGTCCACAAACTTATCAATCACCCCTTGTATTAAAAAACTTTCACTACCCACTTTGATATTATTTGTTAGCTTGATTTCATAATTCACCTTTTCCCTTCTAATGATTTTTTTAGTTGCTCTCTATAGGTTTTTAAAAACTTCCAATTCCTCTATCTTCCCACTAATTTTTGCTTTGTTGTATGCCCTTTCTTTTGTTATTACATTGGCTTTGACTTCCCTTGTCAGCCACAGTTGTACTATTTTGCTATTTGAGTATTTCTTCATTTTTGGAATACACGTGTCGCACCTTCCTCATTTTTCCCAGAAACACACGCCATTGCTGCTCTGCTGTCATCCCTGCCAGCAGCTCCTTCCAATTTACTTTGGCCAGCTCCTCTCCCATACCACTGTAATTTCCTTTACTCCACTGAAATACTGCAACATCAGACTTTACTTTCTCCCTGTCAAATTTCAAGTTGAACTCAATCATATTGTGATCACTGGTTCCTAAAGGTTCTTTTACCTTAAGCTCCCTAATCGCGTCCGGTTCATTACATAACACCCTATCCAGTACAGCTGATCCCCTGGTAGGCTCAGCAACAAACTGCTCTAAAAAGCCATCTCTTCGGCATTCAACAAACTCTCTCTTGAGAACTATTACCAACATGATTTTCCCAATCAACCTGTGTGTTAAAATCTCCCATGACCACCATAACATTTCCCTTTTGACTCGCCTTTTCTATTTCCTGTTGTAATCTGTGGTCCACCTCCCAGTCACTGTTTGGAAGCCTGTATACAACTGCCATCAGGGTCCTTTTACCCTTGCAGTTTCTTAACTCAATCCACAATGATTCAACATCTTCTGATGCTATGACACATCTTTCTACTGATTTGATGCCATTCTTTACCAGTAGAGCCACACCACCCCCTCTGCCTACCTTCCTATCCCTCCAATATACTGTGTAACCTTGGACATTCAGGTCCCAAATACAACCATCCTTCAGTTATGATTCAGTGATGGCCACAATATCATATCCGCCAATCTGTAATAGTGTAACAAGATCATCCACCTTATTTCTTATACTCTGTGTATTGAGCTATAACACTTTGAGTATTATATTTGCTATCTTTTTTGATTCTGCATCCCTAATGCACTGATACTCACACTGGGCTGCAATTATGTCCTATCACCTGTCTGCCCTTCCTGACAGTCTGACTGCACACTATCTTTACTTTTTTACCATCCGTCCTATCCTGTGTCCCATCTCTCCAGTTCCCACCCCCCTGCTAAATTAGTTTAAACCCTCCCCAACAGCTCTAACAATTCAATGGAATTGACTTTATTTCTTACATCCTTCACATACATGAGGAGTAAAAATCTTTACATTACATCTCTGTCTAAAGGTGCAATGTGCAATTATAGTAATTTATAATAAATAGTTCATCAGCATGCATTCATCAGTCTGAATGGAAGAAGCCTGTTGGAAGAAGCTGTCCGGAGCCTCTTGGTCCTGGCTTTTATGCTGTGGTATAGTTTCCCGATGGTAGCAGCTGGAATTGATTGTGATTGGGGTGACTCAGGCCCCCAATGATCCTACAGGTCCTTTTTACACACCTGTCCTTGTAAATGTCCTGAATCACGGGAAGTTCACAACTACAGATGCGCTGGGCTGACTGCACCACTCTCTGCAGAGTCCTGCGATTAAGGGAGGTTCAGTTCCCATACCAGGCAGTGATGCAGCCAGTCAGGATGCTCTCAATTGTGCCCCTGTAGAAAGTTCTTAGGATTTGGGGGCCCATACCAAACTTCCTCAACCGTCTGAGGTGAAAGAGGTGCTGTTGTGCCTTTTTCACCACACAGCTGGTGTGTACAGACCACGTGAGGTCCTCAGCGATGTGTATGCCGAGGAACTTGAAGCTGTTTACCCTCTCAACCCCAGATCCATTGATGTCAATAGGGGTTAGCCAGTCTCCATTCCTCCTGTATTCCACAACCAGCTCCTTTGTTTTTGTGACATTGAGCAAGAGGTTGTTTTCTTGACACCACTGTATCAAAGAGATGAGACTTCTTCCCTGTAGGACACCTCATTGTTTTTTGAGATAAGGCCAATCAATGTAGTGTCATTGGCAAATTTAATTAGCAGATTGGAGCTGCGGGTGGCAACACGGTCATGGGTGTACAGGCAGTAAAGGAGGGGACTCAGTATGCAACCTTGAGGGGCTCCTGTATTAAGAGTCAGAGGGGTGGAGGTGAGGGAGCCCACTCTTACCACCTGCTGGCGATCTAACAGGAAGTCCAGGATCCAGCTGCACAAGGCAGGGTGAAGGCCGAGGTCTCTGAGCTTCCTGTCAAGCCTGGAGGGAATTATGGTGTTGAATGCTGAACTGTAGTCCAAGAACAGCATTCTCACATAAGACTGCCTGCGAGAATATTGGTCCCCGTCGGGTTCAGGTGCAACCCATCACTTTGGAACAGGTCATACCTCCCCCAGAAGAGATCCCAATGATCCAAGAACCTGAAGCCCTGCCCCCTGCACCAGCTTCTCAGCCTCACATTTATCTGCCAAATCATCCTGTTTCTACCCTCACTGGTGCATGGCACAGGCAGCAATCCAGAAGTTACTACCCAGAAAGTCCTGCTTCTCAGCTTTCTACCTAGCTCTCTCAATTCTCTTTTCAGCACCTCATTGCTTTTCCTTCCTATGTCATTGGTACCAATATGTACCACGATATCTGGTTGCTCTCTCTCCCTCTTCAAAATGTTGTGGATGCGATCTGAGACGTCCCTGACCCTGGGACCTGGGAGGCAACATACCATCCGGGTGTCCCATTCACGTCCACAGAATCTCCTGTCTGTTCCCCTCACTATCAAGTCCCCTATCACTATCGCTCCCTTCTTCTCTCTCTTTCCCTTTCCCTTTTGCACCACAGCCCCATGCTCAGTGCCTGTAACCCGGTTGCTGTGGCCTTCTCCCAGGAGGTTATCCCCCACAGCAGTATCTAAAATAATATTATTGACAGGAATGTCCACAGGGGTGCTCTGCGCTAACCGCCTATTTCCATTTCCCCTGACAGTCACCCAGCTACTCACCTCCTGCAAATTTGGGGTGACTACCTCCTTGTAACTCTGATCGATGATCTCCTCACTCTCCCATACAAGCCGAAGGTCATTCAGTTGCTGCTCCAGATCTCTAATGTTGTCTTCAAGGAGCTGCAGCCGGATGCACTTCATGTAGATGTAGTTGCCCGGGAGACTCTGGGTCTCCCAGGACTCCAGCTTCCAGCAAGAAGAACCACAACCACCATATACCAGGGACAGTAAGAGAAAAACAAAAACAGAAGCTTACCCAGAGACAACACCTCGTCCGAGCTGAAGCCTCCTTTGAGCCAAAGCCTGACGCTTCTACTCTCGCCACTGGCCTACTCCCAGCTTTGGCTGCCCCACTTGTCCCTCCTGTACTTCTATTTAGTTTGCAGTGCTCTGCTCCCACCGCCGATAGGGCCTCTGCAATGTTTTATAACAGAGGCAAGGAGGATAGAGGAATTTTTTTTATTGAGAGAGTAGTGAATCTGTTGATGCTCTGCCACAGACTGCAGCGGAGGCCAAGTCCATGGGTATATTTAAGGCAGAGGTTGATGGTTTCCTGACTGGTCAGGACATCAAAGGATATAGTGAGAAGGCAGGTGTATGAGTGGGATCCAGGATCAGCCATGATGGAATGGTGGAGCAGACTCAATGGGTTGAATGGCCTAATTCTGCTCCTATGTCTTATGGGTCTTATCCCAGGAATCAAAATGGTGGAATTTGTCTGTACTCTCTCTGCAACAAGAATTTCCATTCTGGACAGGGCTTTCAGATCTGTGCATAATGCTCCAGATATAGTCTCAACAGTGGCCTACATAACAGAAACAAGACATTTCTACTCTTTATCAAGTGCAAGTTTATTGTCATTCAACTCTATGGCCGGTGGCACAATGGCATTAGCGCTGGACTCCAGAGCAAAGGCTCCCGAGTTCGAATCCAAGTCGGGCCACCCCCTGAGCACACTTTCCATCCGTGCTGGGTTAAGCGAAAAGCTAGCCACTCGGCCTCATAAAAAACAAGAGTCGAGTCAGGAACGTTCATATCGTGACCCGTTTAATCCGAAAGGAGACCAATCCTGACACCACGTGCCAGACAAAAGTGGCTGACTGTCTGGTGCAACACATTAAAAAAAATTCTACCCATGTGTCCTGCCAAACGAGACAACATTCCTCCAGACTAAGGTGCAGATCACACATGTAACTCACACACACAACACATAAAGTAATATTACCACAAATAAATGAACAAATAATAAGATGCATATACGACACAAGTTAAAAAGTAAACAGTGTAATGCTACCGGCATTTCATACCTGATGAGATTCACATGTGCTGGCAAGGAGTTCAGTCGCCTGGTCAGGACCTTCTCAATGATGCTCCTGTAGAAATTGCTTGGAATGATGGAGTGAGTTTCACTCGCCTCAATCTCTTCAGGAAGTGGAGATGCTACTGTGTATTCTTCACCAATGACGTCTTAAATCCTGTTGCAGTTAAAGTCATTTTTGCTTTTTTTTGTAATTTATTTTTTATTGAAGTTCATCATCAAACAAACATTTCCATAAGATGTATTTCAGACATTGCTTACTTAATAGTTCCTTAAGGTTGCAGTAATCAGGGGAGGTAGTGGGGATAAGCTCCCACTACCTATTAAATAGCATGCATCTCAACCACTGGCAACCAAGTCCATCTCTTGGCCTTCACATGAAACTTGGCTATAAGCCCGGCATGACCGTTTCTACTGACAGGAGAAAGAGCAAAGGCTGGTTACTGGAACCTTAAACCCAGTCACTTCGGACTGATGGGGCTTGTCAGCCATGATTGGCAGCTCATCTAGGATCTCAAACCTCAGCTGTGTTGTGGCTATAACCACTAATGGCGAAGGCTTTAGCAGTAAATCCTGAGAGAACAATCCAGAGCTGGATTCCCTAAGGCAGTTCAATACTGACTGGAAACTCCTGTGGCACCACTGGTTCCAAACTGTATCAGTCTCTGCTGTTCCTTTGGATTCATCAGCTGCATGGAGAGGGGGAGCCTGCTACATGGGCAACAGCATGCCCTCCATATCGTACTGCCCTGGCTTGTGTATCATGTAGACATCTGGGACACAATGTCCATGGTTGACCCTGACCAAGGGAGGGCCTCAAGAATGGCATACTTTACCTGCATGTCAGCATTCTGTGATTTATGTACAAGGATCTCCAAGCTCCTCCTAATGCAGTATCTTTAAGTTCATACTGATTGAAATATCTTCTGCTTTTCTAACTTTACTGTACAATCCAATATGTCTGCATATTAGTTTTGTATTAACAACAAACTTGATATACTGCCCATTATCCACTGATATGGATTGCCAACACCACAAGCCCAGCCCCAATCCTTGCAACTTTTCATGCTCCACAACCCAAAATTGACTCTATTATCTGCCCACTAATCTAAAATTTCTATCAGTAGATTTCACACTAACTTTTCACTTAAACGAATGACCTGGTCGGAACAGCTAATTACCTTGTTAGCCACTACTGAATCACTTTTTGTGGTGTTTTATTTGTGTGTGTGCTGTACTGACTTGTAAACTGTGTATCAATTCTGTATATCAAGATTGTAAGATGCACAAGATATTAGAGCAGAATTAGGCCATTTGGCTCATCGAGTCTGCACCGCCATTTCATCATGGCTGATCCATTTTCCCTCTCAGCCCCAAACTCCAGCCTTCTTCCCATAACCCTTCATGCCTTGACCAATCAAGAATCTATCAGCCTCCACCTTGAGGTGAAGTGAGGGCCACTGTCGGTCAGTTGAGATCAGAGTTTTCTGTTTCCTAGATGAGCTGCCAACCATGGCTGCCTAAGGCAAATGGTTTTAAGGCATCAGTAACCTGCCTTTGCCCCTTCTTCTGTCAGTAGAAACAGTTCCACCAGGCTTAGTAGCAAAGCCACACATGAAGACCAGGAGCTGGACTTGTTTGTCAGAGGCTATTTGAGGTGCATGCCATTGGGAGCATTTAATAAGAAGTGGGAGCTTATCCCCATTACCACCCCTGACTATAACAATCTCAGCCTTAAATATACATAAAGACTTGACTTCCAGAGCTGCCTGTGGCAACGAATTCCATAGATTCAACACTCTCTGGCTGAAGAAATTCCTCCTCATCTCTGTTCTAAAATGACACCCCTCTATTCTGAGGCTGCGTCCTTTGGTCTTAGACTCTCCCACCACGGGAAACATCCTCTCTACATCCACTCTATCAAGGTCCTTCACCATTTGATGGGTTTCAATGAAGTCACCCCTCATTCTTCTGAATTCCAGTGAATGTGAGCCCAGAGTGATTAAACATTCTCATACGACAAGCCGTTCAAACCTGAAATAATTTTTCTGAATCTCCTTTGAATCCTCTCTGAAAGTCATTACATCCTTTCTTAGATGAGGGGCCCAAAATTGTTCGCAATACTCCAAGTGAGGCCTCACCAGTGCTTTACAAAGCCTCAACATTACATCCTTGCTTTTATATTCTATTCTTCTCAAAATGAAAGCTAAAATTGCATTTGCCTTTTTCACCACTGACTCAACCTGCAAGTTAGCCTTTAGGGAATCCTGCACTAGGACTCTCAAGTCCCTCTGCACCTCCAATTTTTGAATTTTCTCTCCATTTAGAAAATAATCAATCCTTTCTTTTCTTCTACCAAAGTTCATGACCAGATATTTCACAACCCTGTATTCCACCTGCCATTTTTTATTTCATTCTCCTAATCTAAGTCCTTCTGTAGCCTGTCAACTTCCTCAAAATTATTTGCCCTTCCACCTATCTTCGTATTGTCTGCAAACATGAGCACACCATCAATTCTGTCATGCAAGTCATTGACATATAATGTAAGAAGAAACACAAACTCCTGTGGAACACCACTAGTGACCAGCAGCCAACCAGATAAAGCTCTGTTTGTTTCCACTCTTTCCTTCCTGCCAATCAACCAATGCTTTGTCCATGCAAGTATCTTTCCTGTAATACCATGGAACCTTAAGTTGTTAAGCAGCCTCATGTGTGGCAAATTGTCAAAGGCCTTCTGAAAATCCAGGTACACATCATGCACCAATTCTCTTTTGTCTATTTTACTTGTTATTTCATCAAAGAATTACAACAGGTTTGTCAGGCAAGACATTCCCTTGAGGAAACCATGCTAATAATGACCTATTTTATCATGTACCTTCCAGTACCCCAAAGCTAGACAATCAACTTCAACATCAGACTAACTTGCCTATAAGATACTTTCTTCTGCCTCTCTTCCTTCTTGAAGAGTGGAGTGGCATTTGCAATTTTCTATTCCTCCAGAACCATTCCAAAATTTAGTGATTCTTAAAAAATCATTACTAATCTCTTCAGCCACTTCTTTCAGAACCCTGTGGTGTAGACCATCTAGTCCAGGTGACTTTCAGACCTTCAGACCTTTCAGTTTCCCAAGAACCTTCTCCCATGTAATGGCAACTTCACTCACTTCTGTCACCTGATGCTCTCAAACTTTATGGCACCCTGCTGGTGTCTTGCACAGTGAAAACTGATGCAGAATACTCACTCAGTTCATCCACCATTTCCTTGTCCCCCTTTACCACCTCTCCAGCTTCATTTTCCAGTGGTCTGATATCTACTCTCACCCCTCTTTTACATTTCATGTGTCTGAAGAAACTTTCAATGGTTTCAGTGGTTCAATTTAATATCAAAGAATGCATACAATATACAACCTGAAATCCTTACTCTCTGCAGACATCCTTGAAGCAGAAGAAAACCCCCAAAGAATGAATGACAGAAAAAAAATTAAGAAATCGAAAGCCGCCTACCCCCTCCCACAGAAGCAGCAGCAAGCAGCATCAACCCTCCCACCACCACCCCCCCATACTCATAGGGCATAGAGTATCAGCATTCACACAACCTACTATGCAAGCATCAACAAAGCCCCCAAAGAGAGACCATGGTCTATAGTACATCAAAAACTAATTTCACTCCAGCATTTCAACGCAGGTTGACTGACACTCAGAGCTGCTACGCAAGTTGACTCTGTGGTTAAGAAGGCATACAGTGCATTGGTCTTCATCAATCGTGGGATTGAGTTTAAGAGCCGAGAGGTAATGTTGCAGCTATATAGGACCCTGGTCAGACCCCGCTTGGAGTACCGTGTTCAGTTCTGGAAGGACGTGGAAACTGTAGAAATGGTGCAGAGGAGATTTACAAGGATGTTGCCTGGATTGGAGAGCATGTCTTATGAGAATAGGTTGAGTGAACTTGGCATTTTTTCTGCTTGGAGCAATGGAGGATGAGAGGTGAACTGATGCAGGTGTACAAGATAATGAGAGGCATTGATCATATGGATAGTCAGAGGCTTTTTCCCAGGGCTGAAATGACTAGCACGAGAGGGTACTGTTTTAAGTTGCTTGGAAGTAGGTACAGAGGAGATGTCAGGGGTAAGTTTTTTACGCAGAGAGTGGTGAGTGCATGGAATGGGCTACCGGCAACAGTGGTAGAGGCAGATACGATAGGGTCTTTTAAGAGACTCCTGGATAGGTACGTGGAGCTTAGAGAAATAGAGGGCTATGGGTAAGCCTAGATAGTTCTAAGGTAGGGACATGTTCAGCACAGCTTTCTGGGCTGAAAGGCCTGTATTGTTTTTCTATGTTCCCATGTTTCAACATCCCACAGGCCCTCTCTCTCACGAACAAGGGAGAGACAGATATCACTGCTTCCATAGCAAAAGGGAAGACAAAGTCATTGTTTCAATATTACAGTCAGTCTAAAGTATTGCATTTATTTCGAGTTCACCAACTCGAGAATTGGCACCAAACTCTCACTCACCATCGAGAGAGAAAGAGAAAGAGAGAGAGAGAGATCAATTATCTAGTGCAGAAGCCTCCAACAGTCACTCTCACTGTCTTTGATGTTCCGGCTCCCACTACACTTCAGTTTGCAACACCAGTAAGAATTTGTGTCAACAGGGCCATGCAAGTCTACAGCCTGAAAGCGCCTGATTTCAGGTTGAACCTGGACATATTGAAAACGTGGCCAATTGGCAAGCTCCAAGAATGGGAACACGCCACCATGCAGAACCACAGTTTAAATGCCACTGTACATCAAAGACTCCAACAGGACCTCAGCCACCCCAAAAAGGAAAATAGAGATATTGGAGAGAAAGGACTTAACTTTTCACTTATGGACTGGGAGAAGTCACCTTCTGGCACCACCTTTAGTTCCGCATCAAATTTGGTATCCTCTTTAATATTATTGGCTAGCTTACCATCGTATTCCATCTTTCCCTTCTTTATGATTTTTTATTTGCCTTCTGTTGCCTTTTATAACCTTCCCAATCCTCTAATTTCCCACTAATTTTTACTCTATTATATGCCCTCTCTTTGGCTTTTATGTTGGCTTTGGCTTCTCTTGTTAGCCACAACAGTGTCATCTTTCCTTTGGAATATTGCTTCCTCTTTGGGATGTACATATCTTGTGCCTTCCAAATTGCTTCCAGAGATTCCAGCCATTGCTGCTCTGCCATCATCCCTGCCAGTGTTCTTTTCCAATCAATTCTGGCCAACACCTCTCTAATGCCTCTGTAATTCCCTTTACTCCACTGTAATGTCAATACATCTGACTTTAACTTCTCCTTCTCAAATTTCAGGATGAATTCAATCATATTGTGATCACATCTCCCTAAAGGTGCTTTTACCTTAAGCTCTCTAATCAATTCCAGTTTATTGCACAATACCCAACCCAGAATAGCTGACCTCCTAGTACGCTCTACCATGAGCTGCTTTCTTTAGGGTACGCTCTACCCTCAAGCACATCTCCCCCCCCCCCACCCCTTTCTGCTTTCCACAGGGATCGCTCTCTAAGCAAATCCATGTCCTCTTCTACTGTCACGATGAGTCCACACTCAGGTTGGAGGACAACACCTTATATTCTGTCTTGGTGCCTCCGACCTGATGGCATGAACATTGATCTAGACCATAAGACATGGAAAAAGAATTAGGCCATTCAGCCCATCAAGTCCACTCCACCATTCCTTTGTGGCTGATCCTGGATCCCATTTAACCCCATACACCAGCCCTCTCACCATATCCCTTGATGGCCCAACCAATCAGGAACCTAGCAACTTCCACTTTAAATATACCCACGTACTTGGCCTCTACCGCAGTCTGTGGCAGAGCATTCTACAGATTCACCACTCTCCAGCTAAAAAAAAATCCTCCTTGTTTCTGTTCTAAAAGATCGCCTCTCAATTGTGAGGCTGAATTGAGTTCTGGATACCCCCAGCAGAGGAAACATACTTTCCACATTCAACTTATCTAGTCCTCCAGAACCATGCCAGAATCAAGTGATTTGTGAAAGATCATGACCAATGCATCTGCTATCTCTTCAGCAACCTCTCTCAGGACTCTGGGATATAGTCCATCTGGTACAGGTGACTTATCCGCCTTAAGACTTTTCAGTTTACCTTGTACTTTTTCCTTTGTAATAGTAATGGCACTCACTCCTGCTCCCTGACACACACGGACCTCTGGCACACTGCTAGAGTCTTCCACAGTGATGACTGAAGCAAAGTATCTGCTAAGTTTATCCGCCATTTCTTTGTCCCTCACCAGCATCATTTTCTATTCATCCAATATTAACTCTCACCTCTCTTTTACTTGTCGGGTTCTCAGAATATTACCTGTAATGTTAACTGTTAACTGCTAATAATAAAATGGCATCTCTGCAGTGTTATACTGAAATGGCTTCTCTGTAATGTTAATGAATGAGGTAATGTTTTTTCTGTAGCTGCAATGTCTGGGTTATAACTACTGATAACAGGGAATTAACCAATGGAAGTCATGTTATTCTATCTGTATGTGTGGGAACTGGGGTTGGTGCGTGGAAGATCGGTGAGGAGAGGCAAAGAGGAAGGACGTGCAGGAAGCGCTCTGGCAGACCACCATGGTTGGTCCCAGTCCAAGGATCATGGAGTTCAGAGAAAAACGAATGGTGGATCGAGGATAAAGTATTGCGTGAGCTCCAACGTTGTGCACAAACTGTATAATCCCTATTCTTGGCAGCTTTTTATTTTATACTTTTGTTTCTTTACTAACCCCATAGTCACAGTAAAATTTATAAAGTGTAATCGTTTAAACGTACCTTATGTACTGCCTGATACTTTACGTTGTGGGTTGTACCGGGGGTCATTACCCGACATCTACGCAAACATGAGACATAGTTTGGCGGGCAGATGGTGGTTTCTCCTAGACGAATATGGGTTGATAGAGCTGAGTGTTACATTTGAAGGTGCTTGTCCAGAGATTGAATTCTGTGGATGCTGTGTTATCACTCCGTTTAAAGTACAGTTGAGATGGTGACTGCCGCATTTCAGCAATGGTGTGCGGCTGCGGGGGTACCAGTAAACAATGCATGCGTGTTGAGGGAGGTGGAGGCTAATGCATCGGATGAAGTGATACTCCGAGGTTTGAGTATGGTTAAAGCTGTTGGCAAAGTGGAAATTGTATCGTGAAACTTTGATTTTGAGATGGGCACAGGCCTAGTGTTGGTGTAGACAAGCGAGGACATACAAAGTGCAGAGTTGCCGGAGAGGATTGGTGTCCCAAGGGAGGCTGGACCATGGCGCCTGCAGAGTGTTGGGGAGGGAGGGGCCAGAACTCAGCGAGCTGAGTTGCCAGCAGAGGGGGAAGGGGATCTTAGGGAACAAATTCTGTTGGTACTGAGGGATGAAGAGAAGGAGTGGTCAAATTTGGAAAATTTGGTTAGTTCTCACCCCTTAGCGAAAGGCGAGAGTTCCGAGTTGGCATCTGCCATTACCTCCCTGGCGAGAAAGGCAGACGGACCCCACCAGAGGATAAGAATTTTCTTTGGGATAACACCTACCCCCATCGGTGAAGAGGATTATGAGACATGGGTAGAGCAAACATTGTAGTTGTTGAGGGAGTGTCAGTGCTCGGATGAGGAAAAGCGACAGAGATTGGTTGAAAGTTTGCGAGGAGTGGCGGCTGGGGTAGTGCAAGGTGTGAATGATAACCAGCCCGCTGTCACTCTGAATGATTATCTGGAGGCCTTGGAAAGTGCTCTTGGGTTGACCGGGAGCTCCTCAGGGAATATCAAAACATGTGTCAGGAGGAGGGTGAGAAGCTCTTCGCATACCTTTTCCAGCTAGAGAGACAGCTTAATGGGCCACAGCGCTGGGGGTTCATTCGGGCTGAGCAGGTGGATCAGTTAAGGATGGATCAGGTAACTAGAGGTGCCCAGGCTGAGGACAAGATTGCTTGGAGTCTTCGGCAGTCCTATAAAATGTGCCCTACTCTGACATTCGTTTAGTTGATCAGAGACGTAAGGGGGGATGAGAATGTGTTGAGGCTGCAGGAGAACTCTGTTAGGGAACTCAATAGTTAGGGGGTCAGATAGGTGATTCTGTGGAAGCAAAAAAGAAACACAGATGGTAGTTTGCCTCCCAGGTGCCAGGGTCCGGGATGTTTCTGAATGATCCAGAAAAAGGAGAGTGAGCAGCCAGAAGTCATGGTACATGTTGGTACCAACGACATAGGAAGAAAAAGGGAGGAGGTCCAGAAAGAAGAACGCAGGAAACAAACTCGGATGGCAGTTTGCCTAGCAGGTGCCAGGGTTCAGATATCCTGCAGTGGGAGAGAGAACAGCCAGAGGTTGTGGTACATATTGATACCAACGACATAGGTAGGAAAAAGGAAAGCAAACTGCAGGGAGTTAGAAAGAAAGTTCAGAAGCAGGACCGCAAAGGTTATAATCTCGGGATTTCTGCCTGTGCCAAATGACAGTGAGTATAGGAATAGAATGAGGTGGAGGATAAATGTGTGGCTGTGGGATTGGAGCAGGGGGCAGGGATTCAGATTTCTGGATCATATGGGATCTCTTTTGGGGCAGGTGTGGCCTGTACAAAAAGGACGGGTTGCACTTGAATCCCAGGGAGACAAATATCCTGGCGGGGAGATTTGCTAAGGCTACTGGGGAGAGTTTAAACTAGAGTTGTTGGGGGGTGGGAACCGAACTGAAGAGACTGGAGAAGAAGCTGTTGGCTCACAAATAGAGAAAGCTTGGAGACCATTTGTGAGGGAGGATAGGCAGGTGATAGAGAAGGGACGTGCTCAGATCAACAGTTTGAGATGTGTCTATTTTAATGCAAGGACTATTGTAAACAAGGCAGAATAGCTTAGAGCATGGATCAGTAACCATATAATCATATAACAATTACAGCACGAAAACAGGCCATCTCGGACCTTCTAATCTGTGCCAAACGCTTACTCTCACCTAGTCCCACCTACCTGCACTCAGCCCATAACCCTCCATTCCTTTCCTGTCCATATACTTATCCAATTTCTTTTTAAATGACAAAATCGAACCTGCCTCTACCACTTCTACTGGAAGCTCATTCCACACAGCTCCCACTCTCTGAGTAAAGAAGTTCCCCTTCGTGTTACCCCTAAACTTTTGCCCCTTAACTCTCAACTCATGTCCTCTTGTTTGAATCTCCCCTACTCTCAATGGAAAAAGCCTATCCATGTCAACTCTATCTATCCTCCTCATAATTTTAAATACCTCTATCAAGTCCCCCCTCAACCTTCTATGCTCCAAAGAATAAAGACCTAACTTGTTCAACCTTTCTCTGTAACTTAGGTGCTGAAACCCAGGTAACCTTCTAGTAAATCTCCTCTGTACTCTCTCTATTTTGTTGACATCTTTCCTATAATTCGGTGACCAGAACTGTACACAATACTCCAAATTTGGCTTCACCAATGCCTTGTACAATTATAACATTACATCCCAACTCCTATACTCAATGCTCTGATTTATAAAGGCCAGTATACCAAAAGCTTTCTTCACCACCCTATCCACATGAGATTCCACCTTCAGGGAACTATGCACTATTATTCCTAGATCACTCTATTCTACTGCATTCTTCAATGCCCTACCCTTTACCATGTATGTCCTATTTTGATTATTCCTACCAAAATGTAGCACCTCACACTTATCAGCATTAAACTCCATCTGCCATCTTTCAGCCCACTCTTCTAACTGGCCTAAATCTCTCTGCAAGCTTTGAAAACCTACTTCATTATCCACCACGCCACCTATCTTAGTATCATCTGCATACTTGCTAATCCAATTTACCACCCCATCATCCAGATCATTAATGTATATGACAAACAACATTGGACCCAGTACAGATCCCTGAGGCACACCACTAGTCACCGGCCTCCAACCTGACAAACACTACTACTACTCTCTGGCATCTCCCATCCAGCCACTGTTGAATCCATTTCACGACTTCGATATTAATACCTAACCATTGAACCTTCCTAACTAACCTTCCGTGTGGAACCTTGTCAAAGGCCTTACTGAAATTCATATAGACAACATCCACTGCCTTACCCTCGTCAACTTTCCCAGTAACCTCTTCAAAAAATTCAATAAGATTTGTCAAACATGACCTTCCACGCACAAATCCATGTTGACTGTACCTAATCAGTCCCTGTTTATCCAGATAATTATATATACCATCTCCAAGAATACTTTCCATTAATTTACCCACCACTGACATCAAACTTACAGGCCGTTAATTGCTATGTTTACTCTTAGAACCCTTTTTAAACAATGGAATCACATGAGCAATACACCAATCCTCCGGCACCATCCCCAACTCTAATGACATTTGAAATACTTCTGTCAGAGCCCCTGCTATTTCTACACTAACCTCCCTCAAGGTCCTAGGGAAATCCTGTCAGGAATCGGAGACTTATCCACTTTTATATTCATTAAAAACTCTAGTACTTCCTCTTCTTTAATCATCATACTTGTTTCCCTTACCTTACACAATTCAATATCATTCTCCTCAGTGAATACCGAAGAAACGAAATTGTTCAAAATCTCCCCCATCTCTTTTGGCTCCACACAAAGCTGTCCATTCTGATTCTCTAAGGGACCAATTTTATCCCTCACTGTCCTTTTGCTGTTAATATAACTGTAGAAACCCTTCGGATTTATTTTCACCTTATTTGCCAGAGCAACCTTGTATCTTCTTTTAGCTTTTATAATTTCTTTCTTAAGATTCTTTTTACATTCTTTATATTCCTCGAGCAACTCATTTACTCCATGCTGCCTATATTTATTGTAGATTTTCCTCTTTTTCTGAACCAAGTTTCCAATATCCCTTGAAAACCATGGCTCTCTCAAACTTCTAACCTTTTCTTTCAACCTAACAGGAAGATTAAGGTTCTGTACCCTCAAAATTTCACCTTTAAATGACCTCCATTTCTCTATTACATCCTTCCCATAAAACAAATTGTCCCAATCCACTCCTTCTAAATCCTTCCGCATCTCCTCAAAGTTAGCCTTTCTCCAATCAAAAAACTCAACCCTGGGTCCAGTCCTAGCCTTCTCCATAATTATATTGAAACTAATGGCATTGTGATCACTGGACCTGAAGTGCTCCCCAACACATACCTCCGTCACCTGACCTATCTCATTCCCTAACAGGAGATCCAACACTGCCCCTTCTCTAGTTGGTACCTCTATGTATTGCTGAAAAAAACTATCCTGCACACATTTTACAAACTCCAAACCATCCAGCCCTTTTACAGTATGGGCTTCCCAGTCTATGTGTGGGAAATTAAAATCTCCCACAATCACAACCTTGTGCTTACTACAAATATCTGTTAGCTCCTTACAAATTTGCTCCTCCAATTCTCGCTCCCCATTAGGTGATCTATAATACACCCCTATAAATGTTACTACACCTTTCCCATTCCTCAATTCCATCCAAATAGTCTCCCTATATCAGCCCTCTAATCTATCCTGCCAAAGCACCACTATAATATTTTCTCAGACAAGCAATGCAACATCTCCCAGTACTTGAAGATATGATGTTGTGTCCATTACGGAGACGTGGATGGCTCAGGGACAGGAATGGTTACTTCAAGTGCCGAATTTTAGATGTTTCAGAAAGGACAGGGAGGGAGGCAAATGAGGTGGGGGCATGACACCGTTGATCAGAGATAGTGTCACAGCTGCAGAAAAGATGGACACCATGGAGGGATTGTCTACAGAGTCTCTGTGGGTGGAGATTAGGAACAGGAAGGGCTCAATGACTTTACTGGGTGTTTTTTATAGGCCACCCAATAGTAACAGGGATGTAGAAGAGCAGGTAGAGAAACAGACCCTGGAAAGGTGTAATAATAACAGAGTTGTTGTGGTGGGAGATTTTAATTTCCCAAATATTGATTGGCATGTCCCTAGAGCGAGGGGTTTAGATGGGGTGGAGTTTGTTAGGTGTGTTCAGGAAGGTTTCTTGACACAATATGTAGATAAGTAGATAATACAATATGTAGAGGAGAGGCTGTACTTGAGCTGGTATTGGTATTAGGAAATGAACCTGGTCAGGTGTCAGATCTCTCAGTGGGAGAGCATTTTGGAGATAGTGATCATAATTCTATCTCCTTTAGAATAGCATTGGAGAGAGATAGGAACAGACAAGTTAGAAAAGCACTTAATTGGAGTAAGGGGAAATATGCGGCCATCAGGCAAGAAATTGTAAGCTTAAATTGGGATCAGATGTTCTCAGGGAAAAGTACGGAAGAAATGTGGCAAATGTTCAGGGGATATTTGTGAAGAGTTCTACATAGGTTTGCTAGAGCTGCTCTGGGAGGTTTAAACTAGATTTGCAGGGGGAGGGGAACCAGAGTGTTAGAGCAGATACTGAGGTGGAGGAGGATAAAGGTCATGTGAGAGCTGCAAGTATAATGCATGGAGTAAAGCCAGATCTAACATATAAAGAGGCTTTGAGGAAAGAGAAACAGAATAAAGGGTGTAAAGGTAGTAAGGTAGAAGGGCTAAAGTGTGTGTACTTCAATGCAAGAAGCATCAGGAACAAAGGTGATGAACTGAGAGCTTGGATACATACATGGAGTTATGATGTAGTGGCCATTACAGAGACTTGGCTGGCGCCAGGGCAGGAATGGATTCTCAATATTCCTGGATTTCAGTGCTTTAAAAGGGACAGAGAGGAGGGGAAAAGGGGAGGAGGGGTGGCATTACTGGTCAGGGATACTATTACAGCTACAGAAAGGGTGGGTAATGTAGCAGGATCCTCTTTTGAGTCAGTATGGGTGGAAGTCAGGAACAGGAAGGGAGCAGTTACTTTATTGGGAGTATTCTATAGGCCCCCTGGTAATGGCAGAGATACCGAGGAGCAGATTGGGAGGCAGATTTTGGAAAGGTGCAAAAATAACAGGGTTGTTATCATGGGTGACTTTAACTTCCCTAATATTGATTGGCACCTGATTAGTTCCAATGGTTTAGGCGGGGCAGAGTTTGTTAAGTGTGTCCAGGATGGATTCCTGTCACAGTATGTTGACAGCCCACTGGGGGAATGCCATACTAGATCTAGTATTAGGTAACGAACCGGGTCAGGTCATAGATCTGTCAGTGGGTGAGCATCTGGGGGACAGCGACCACTGCTCCCTGGCCTTTAACATTATCATGGAAAAGGATAGAATCAGAGAGGACAGGAAAATATTTAATTGGGGAAGGGCAAATTATGAGGCTATAAGGCTAGAACTTGCGGGTGTGAATTGGGATGATGTTTTTGCAGGGAAATGTACTATGGACATGGTCGATGTAAATGGCAGGATACTTGGAAGTGTGGAGGAGCAGAGGGATCTGGGGATACATGTCCACAGATCCCTGAAAGTTGCCTAACAGGTAGATAGGGTAGTTAAGAAAGCTTATGGAGTGTTAGCTTTCATAAGTCGAGGAGTAGAGTTTAAAAGATGCGGGGTAATGATGCAGCTCTATAAAACTCTGGTTAGGCCACACTTGGAGTACTGTGTCCAATTCTAGTCACCTCACTATAGGAAGGATGTGGAAGCATTGGAAAGGGTATGGAGGAGATTTACCAGGATGCTGCCTGGTTTAGAGAGTATGGATTATGATCAGAGATTAAGGGAGCTAGGGCTTTACTCTCTGGAGATAAGGAGGATGAGAGGAGACATGATAGAGGTGTACAAGATATTAAGAGGAATAGATAGAGTGGACAGCCAGCGCCTCTTCCCCAGGGCACCCTAATGTTCTATGTTCTATAGGTATGTTCCAATGAGACAGGGAAGTTATGGTGGTGTACAAAGGCTGTAATAAATAGTCAAGAAGAAAAGAAAAGCTTATAAGAGGTTCAGAGAGCAAGGTAATGTTAGAGATCTAAAAGATTATAAGGCTAACAGGAAGGAGCTTAAGAAGGAAATTAGGAGAGCCAGAAGGGGCCATGAGAAGGCCTTGGTGGGCATGATTAAGGAAAACCCCAAGGCATTCTACAAATATTTGAAGAACAAGAGGATAAGACGTGAAAGAATAGGATCTATCAAGTGTGACAGTGGGAAAGTGTGGATGGAACCGGATGAAATAGCAGAGGTACTTAATGAATATTTTACTTCAGTATTCACTATGGAAAAGGATCTTGGCGATTGTAGTGCTGACTTGCAGCAGAATGAGAAGCTTGAGCATGTAGATATTAAGAAAGAGGATGTGCTAGAGGTTTTGGAAACATCAAGTTGGATAAATCACTGGCACCAGGTGGTATGTACCCCAGGTTACTGTGGGAGGCGAGGGGGGAAATTGCTGAGCCTCTGGCGATGATCTTTGTATCATCACTGGGAACGGGAGAGGATCCGGAAGATTGGAGGGTTGCAGATGTTGTTCCCTTATTCAAGAAAGGGAGTAGAGATAGCACAGGAAATTATAGACCAGTGAGTCTTACCTCAGTGGTTGGTAAGCTGATGGAGAAGATCCTGAGAGGCAGGATTTATGAATATTTGGAGAGATATAATATGATTAGGAATAGTCAGCATGGCTTTGTCAAAGGCAGGTCGTGCCTTACAAGCCTGATTGAATTTTTTGAGGATGTGACTGAACACATTGATGAAGGTAGAGCAGTAGATGTAGCGTATATGGATTTCAGCAAGGCAGTTGATAAGGTACCCCATGCAAGGCTTATTGAGAAAGCAAGGAGGCATGGGATCCAAGGAGATGTTGCTTTGTGGATCCAGAACTGGCTTGCCCACAGAAGGCAAAGAGTGGTTGTAGACAGGTCAGTCATATTCTGCATGGAGGTCAGTGACCAGTGGTGTGCCTCTGGGACCCTTACTCTTCATGATTTTTATAAATGACCTGGATGAGGAAGTGGAGGTATAGTTTGCTGATGGCACAAGGTTTGGAGGTGTTGTGGATAGTGTGGAGGGCTGTCAGATGTTACAGCGGGACATTGATAGGATGGTCAGACCCCATTTGGAGTACTGTGCTCAGTTCTGGTCACCTCACTACAGGAAGGATGTGGAAGCCATAGAAAGGGTGCAGAGGAGAAGGGTGCATCCTTTCAAACTGGAAGAATCTCAGTGGACATACAAATGCCAAAGAAACATAGAAACATAGAAAACCTACAGCACAATACAGGTCCTTCGGCCCACAAAGTTGTGCCAAACATGTCTCGACCTTAGAAATTACTAGGCGTACCTATAGCCCTCTATTTTTCTAAATAGGACATTGAAGCTTTGGACATGACCTCACTTTCTTTTAATATACAGTATTCCTGTTTTTGCACATTTTTAAAATCTATTCAATATACGTAATCGATTTGCTTATTTTTTTATTTTATTTTTTCCTCTGTTAGATTATGTGTTGCATTGAACTGTTGCTGCATAGTTAACAAATTTCACGTCACATGCCAGTGATAATAAACCTGATTCTGATTCTGCCAGTGTCATGTTGCTATCAATGAGCTGATCATCACTGAGAGGTAAGTCCGGTAACGTAATGTATTCATCTTATTGGATGCAATTGATTCAGGTGAGTTCTTTATCTGACCATCCAGTATCTGCTCCACATAATGTCTCCATGTCTGATCTCCAACATCCGCTGTGTAATCAGTGGTCCAGTTCTTGTAGCTACCCTTCCAGGTATCCACTTGCCTTCTCGGTATTCATGTGCTAAGACTTCCTGTCCAATCTCAAAACTCCTTGCTACTTCACTTGGCAACTGGCTGAACTGTTTATTCTGTACTTCCCTCTGTAGATCTGGTTTCAGGAGGTCTCTGTGAGAACTCAGATTCCTGTTATAGACAATAAGTGCAGAAGTAGACCATTCGGTCTACTTCTCAATGCCTTCATCTAAATCGTTGACGTAAATCGTAAACAGCTGTGGTCCCAATACCGAGCCCTGTGGCACCCCACTAGTCACCACCAGCCAGTCTGAGAAGCACCCATTCACCGTTACCCTTTGCTTTCTATCTGCCAACCAGTTTCCTATCCATGTCAATATCTTCCCCCCAATGCCATGTGCTCTGATTTTACCCACCAATCTCCTATGTGGGACCTTATCAAATGCCTTCTGAAAATCCAGATACACCACATCCACTGGATCTCCCTTGTCTAACTTCCTGGTTACATCCTCGAAAAACGCCAATAGGTTAGTCAGGCATGATTTACCCTTGGTAAATCCATGCTGGCTCGGCCCAATCCTATCACTGCTATCTAGATATGCCACTATTTCATCCTTAATAATGGACTCTAGCATCTTCCCCACTACTGATGTTAGGCTGACAGGATGATAGTTCTCTGTTTTCTTCCTCCCTCCTTTCTTAAAAAGTGGGATTACATTAGCCATTCTCCAATCCTCAGGAACTGATCCTGAATCTAAGGAACATTGGAAAATGATTACCAATGCATCCGCAATTTCCGGGGCCACCTCCTTTAGTACCCTAGGATGCAGACCATCTGGACCTGGGGATTTGTCAGCCTTCAGTCCCATCAGTCTACTCATCACCGTCTCCTTCCTAATGTCAATCTGTTTCATTTCCTCTGTTACCCTATGTCCTTGGCCCATCCATACATCTGGGAGATTACTTGTGTCTTCCCTGGTGAAGACAGATCTAAAGTACTTATTAAATTCTTCTGCCATTACTCTGTTTCACATAACAATTTCTCCCAATTCATTCTTCAAGGGCCCAACATTGTTCTTAACTATCTTCTTTCTCTTCACATACTTAAAAAAGCTTTTGCTATCCTCCTTTATATTCCTGGCTAGCTTGCGTTCATACCTCATTTTTTCTCCCCGTATTGCCTTTTTAGTTAAGTTCTGTTGTTCCTTAAAAATTTCCCAATCATCTGTCTTCCCACTCACCTTAGCTCTGTCATACTTTTTTTTTAATGCTATGCAATCTCTGACTTCCTTTGTCAACCACTGTGGCCCCTTTCCCCCCTTTGAATCCTTCCTTCTCCGGGGGATGAACTGATTTTGCACCTTGTGCATTATTCCTAAGAAATCCTGCCATTGCTGTTCCACTGTCTTTTCTGCTAGGATATCCGTCCATTTAACTTTGGCCAGCTCCTCCCTCATGGCTCCATAGTCTCCCTTGTTCAACTGCAACACTGACACCTCCGATCTGCCCTTATCCTTCTCAAATTGCAGATAAAAACTTATCATATTATGGTCACTACCTCCTAATGGCTCCTTTACTTCAAGATCGCTTATCAAATCCTGTTCATTACACAAGACTAAATCCAGAATAGCCTTGTCCCTGGTCAGCTCTCGTATAAGCTTTTCCAAGAATGCATCCCATAGGCACTCTACAAACTCCCTACCCTGGGGTCCAGCACCAACCTGATTCTCCCAGTTCACCTGCATGTTGAAATCCCCCATAACTACTGCAACATTACCTTTGTCACATGCCAATGTTAACTCCCTATTCAACTTGCAACCAATATCCATGCTACTGATTGGGGGCCTGTAGACAACACCCATTAGGGTCTTTTTGTCCTTACTGTTCCTCAGTTCTATCCACACAGACTCTACTTCTCCTGATCCTATGTCCCCCCTGTTCATGAATAGTATTGCAGATGTTTGTTTGTTGTCATATGAACAGAGTTCTGATACACAAAAAGGAAGTCATTCACCTTGTGCTGTCGAGAATTGTCCTCCTTGTCCATGGCTTTAATGGACTTCTTGAAGGTTTAGATAAACCTTTTAGCTAACCCATTTGTTGCTGGGTGGTGAGGAGCTGACTTGAAATGACTTGATGCCATTTTTCTTCATAACAGTCAGAATTCTTCTGACGTGTATTGTGGTCTGTTGTCATTCACAATTTGTTCAGGTAAACCATTTCTGGCAAAAATAGTCCTCAGAGTGGAGACAGTCTTTGCTGATGTGATGACTTCATTGGTATGACCTTCGGCCACTTTGAATGAGCATCCACAGCAATCAGAAAAATGGAGACCATGAATAGAATCAGAATCACAGTCAGAATCAGGTTTATTATCACACATGATGTAAAATTTGTTAACTTAGAGGCAGCAGTTCAATGCAATACATAATATAAAAGAAAAAAATCAAAATAATAATAATAATTAATAAATAAATCTTACTCAGTATACTTTATACAGTATATGTATATTGAATAGATTAAAAATCATGCAAAAACAGAAATACTATATATTTAAAAAATGAGGTAATAACCCAGCAAAGTCAATATGTACTCGTTGCCAAAGTGTTAGTAGCCACTCCCATGAGTGTAATGATGCCTGTGGGGATGCATTTGGCAGCCGGAACAGCTTTTGGCCAAGTCTTCAATCTGTTTATCTACTCCTGGCCACCACACATAGTTCAGGGCCAGGCTCTTCATCTTGACTGTACCTAAGAGTCCATGCAGATGAGGGAACCACAACACGACATCAACGCATCAGCGTCCTTTGACATACCTTGTCTCACTGAGAATTCTAGAAACATAAAGTTACCATGAGCTGGCCATCCCTGCTTGTGACTTCATAGACTTTTAACAAAGTCGGGTTATTCCTTGTTTCTCTTTGTATTTCTGAATTTGTTACCGACAATTGGTCCACCAATGCTGTGTGAAATACCTCTGCTAGGTCACATAATGAAGACTTTTCTTCTTCAGTTTCCAGGAATAGAAGATGAGATAAACCATCAGCATTATTGTGTTGTTTAGTACCCTTGAACTCTATGTCATAAGAGTGTGCTCCTAATAAAAGTGCTCAACATTGTAACCAGGTAGCAGTCAACACTGGGATTCTCCTCCAGGTATTGGAAATGGACACAAGGTGTTGGTAATCTGTCACTAGTGTAAACTTCGGTCTGTGGGGGGTAGTGGTGGAACTTCTTTAATCCCCATCCAAGGCTAAGGGCCCCTCGGTCGATCTGTGAATAATTGCATTCTGCTCTCATCAGTGATCTTGAAGCAAATGCAATCTGACATCCAGATCCATCTTTCACAGTGTGTGACAAAATGGTCCTAATGCCATAAAGGGATGCATTGAAAGCCAGTCCAATGGGCAGGGATGGGTCATAATGAGTGAGCAGTTCATCTGATGTTATTGGTCTTTCTAATGGCTGCTTATAAAACAGCCTGTGTAGTCAGCTTTTGAATTTATAGACAAAGCTGACCCTGTATCCAGCACCATTTTACATTTTACACCAGACACATCCATTATGATCCATGTGATTTTGTGATCTGCTTCAGTAATGCTATGCATTTCTAGACATGACAGCTTACCTTTGTCACACTCTGCATTACCTAATTCTGTTTCATATTGAATCACTTTATGCATTTGTTTAGACCTGTGTTCAAAACTTTTTACCCTGTACGTTTTTTCTCTTCGGTTGTGTTTCTTGTTTGACTTGCACACTCTCCATATGTGACCTTGACTGTGACACTTTCTCTAAATTTTCCCTTTGAACCAACAGTCATTTGTATCATGGGAGGGTTTACCACATCAACATTTTTGGCTTTTGGCACCATTCAAGAACATTTTGTATGTTCCATATTCTAAGCTTCTTTTCTGTAGTTCCACTCTATTCTTTGTTTCAGACTCTAATGATATTGCAAAGATCAATGCCCATTCTAAGTTAAGGTCCTTTCTGACAGTAGCCTCTTTTGAGTGCTTTGACTATGCATGCCAGATGCAAGCCTGTCCCTTTATGCATCAGAAAGTCCATCTCTAAAGTCACTTTCAGAAGGCCTTTGACAAGGTGCCCCACATGAGGCTGCTTACCAAGTTAAGAACCCATGGTATTACAGGAAAGTTACTAACATGGTTAGAGCATTTGCTGATTGGTGGGAGCCAGCAAATGGGAATAAAACGATTGCTTTCTAGTAAGCTACCAGTGACTAGTGGTGTTCTGCTGGAGTCAGTGTTGGGACCACTTCTTTTAATGCTGTATATAAATGATTTAGATGATGGAATAACGCCCACCCTTGCGTTGATCCCAAACCGGTATTTTCCCACAAGACGCAGCGAAACCGGATGTGACGTCATCGCATGCCGATATATTTTACAGGCATTGAATATACTTTAAACAATTCTAATTCTAACTAGAAAATACTAACAAATGAATTACTAAGCAAAAATATTATAAACTAAATAACTGCCATAAAGGCAACACATCCTCCTTGCATGACCATTGCTCCCACCACACACTGTCCAAAGGATGACTGTAGTGGGGATGAGGAGGTTGCTCACCACTTTGTGGACCGTGGGTTTGTAAAGAAGGTTTGGAGAAAGATGCAGGAGCACGTGTTGTGGTTCATCCTGAGTGGTTGTGTGACAGAGGACTCGTTGATCTATGGGTTGTTCCCAGGGACACACACAGAGACAAGTATCAGGTGACAGATGTCCTTTGGTCTGCCTGAAACCTGCTGGTCTACCGGCACATCGAGGTGTCCGTAGAGGAATGCTGCCAATTGGCACATTCCGGGCTGCAGGAGTACATGTTGAGGGATGCACTGAAGCTTGGTGCAGCCACTGCAAGGACCCAGTGGGGAAGGACCACAGTATAGGGGTCTTCTTCTGCTGGAGAGGGAGGGTCTGGGTTGGGTGAGGAAGCTTCTCAATTATTGTAATTGTGTATCGCCCCAGGTGGCCACATGAGTGGAAACAGTCCGACTGGTTTTAAGGAATGCAATAGAACAGTACTGAACACATTGTCTATGAATGTAAGAATAAAAAGGTGTTGCGCGGTTTTTTCTTGTCAATATTTTGTATTATGAATGAAGGTTATTTTGGTATAAAAAATTACACCCAATAAGAGAACTGAGTATATAGAACATAGAAAAGAGACAAACAAGCGAATCTGCAGGTGCTGGAAATCCAAGGAAAACACACAAACTGCTGGAGGAATTCAGCAGACCAGGCAGCACCTATGAAAAGAGTATGTTTCAGGCCGAGACCCTTCAGCAGGACTGGATTAAAAAAGATGAGGAGTAGATTTAAAAGGTGGGGAGGGGAGAGAGAAACACAAGGTGACAGGTGAAACCGGGAGGAGGACGGGTGAAGTAAAGAGCTGGGAAGTTGATTGGTGAAAGAGATACAGGGCTGGAGAATGGGGAGTATGATAGGAGAGGACAGAAGACCATGGAAGAAAGAAAAGGGGAAGAAGCACCAGAGGGAGGTGATAGGCAGGTAAGGAGGTGAGGTGAGAGAGAGAAAAGAGGGGTACATTACCAGAAGTTTGAGAAATCGATGTTCATGCCATCAGGTTGGAGGCTACCCAGACGGAATATAAGGAGTAGTACCACTGGCATATGTTGTGAAATTTGTTGTCTTTGCGGCAGCAGTACAATGAAACACATAATAATAAAGAAAATATCTGTGGATTACAGTAAGTATATATACTGAATATTAAATAGTTGAATTAAATAAGTAGTGCATAAAAATAAAATGATGGTGGATGCTGCTTTCTTGTGGCAGCACTCCATGTAAATATATATATATACACTTTAAGTTAGCTTCTCCTGCCCTGTGTCTCTTTCAATAATCGACTTCCCAGCTGTTCACTTCACCTCTCTCCCCTCCCTCCCAGTATCACCTATCTCCTTGTGTCTCTTCCTCCCTTCCCCCTGCCTTTTTACTCTGACTTCTCATCCTTTTTTCTCCAGTGCTGATGAAGGGCCTCTGCCTGTAACATCAACTGTGCTCTTTTCAATAGGTCTTGCCTGGCCTGCTGAATTTCTCCAGTATTTTGTGTGTGTTGCATAGAAGAGAGACAGTTCCTTTGACCCATGATGTCTGTGCCAAATTAAACTAAAGGTCTTCTGCCAGCATATCATCCATAATTCTCCATTCCCTCCACATTCATGTGTCTATCTAAAATCCTCTTAGACACCTCTATCATATCTGCACCATTCCTAGAACCCACCACTCTGTATAAAAAAAACCTGTCCCACACATCTCCTTTGAACATTGTAACTCTTACCATAAATGCTTATCCTCATGTGTTATTTTTAAATGGGTGACTGTATCTTGATTAAAAATGTATTTACAGCTAAGAAGAACAAAAGAGCTTCTCCCAGTTCTGTGACAATTCAGAGGGCCATTGGTGGCTGTGAGTGCCCCTCACCTGACTCCAAGCACTTACCTCAGAGCTGATGCAATGATAGGCAGTGGAAACAGGTGTGCAGATTGATTACCATTCAGCAGAGGCTGACTGTACAAATTTGTGCCAACAACTTATAGACAAGCATTTACAAAGAAATTGATAAATTGGAACTGTTGGCATTCAATCTAATGACCAGTTCCATGTTTACATTCCAAAATTTTCCTGGTCCTATGCATAGTGAATAAAGGTTCACCAACATTTGGAGACTTAGCTCAGTCTCTACTTTACTTGTCTTCTATAAATCAGAGTATTTAGCAATAGCAAAGTGATCATTTCCTCATTGCTATTGGTGGAAAGGTTGTAAGTAGGAGAGTTTAGATTTGGAAGGTCATGTAATGATCAATTCATTGTGCTCCATAATATCACACTAAAAGCACTCACTGTTGAAATAGCTTTATCTCTTGTGATTTCAGAAGAAGAGTGGATTAAAAATGTCAAGTTTTGAATTATTACAAAACTTTGTGAATATATCAGATAAACCTCTTTACCTTTACTAATTTTTGAGGTGTAAATACTATTTAAAGGAGCTGCACTTGCTCATCCTGACTCACCTTCTTTAAGAACTGATAGGCTACTAAGTTACATCAGTGGACAGTTTAGAACTACATGCATCGTAGGATGAGGTGACCAAGTAAAGCTTCTTTTGTGTTTTTATACATTGGTGAATAAAGTGGAATTATACAACAAGCCAGTAACTTCATGGTCAGTCTTCAGATTTTTAGAATTGCCATGGTGTGAATTGAGCTCAGTTTAATAAAATCACCACTACAGCCTCATGGAATTCTGATGGGATGGGATGTCATTTTTAAAGTGGTCCTTGGACAATGAGTGACTTTAAGTAAAGAATGGTGAGCACCTGGCATATGCCTTGTCAGCTGTTATTTGGACTCATACTTAATCTTACAATACGCTTGAGCAAAGAGAAAGGGAACAGATGGTTCAAGAGCGATAATATTGTAATTAAGCATGCAAAACTCTGATTCAGTAAACAATGTGGGACAAAGATCTCCCACCACATTCAAATGGAAAAAGTGCAATAAAAGACATCTTGTTCAGTAATTTCAAGAATACCCTGAATTAATAAACATTCTTTGGTTTGATACGCTTGTCTCATTCTACTTCATAGAATAGAATGTTAAAAATCCACATGTGAAAACAAGCAGGTTTATATTTCAAAAGTTGTCTTTGCCTTTCAGTTCTCAAAAGGATTATCAAGTTGACAAATCTCGGCCTCCCATACTCAGGTTGTTATAATTCAAGTTATTATCTTAAGAATTTCACATTACAATATTTTACACAGATCAAGGGATTTGATTTAGTGTGACAGGCACATGACATGCAAGCAGCCCTTAATGCACTCATTATGGGATTGCCTACATTTCGAATTATTGTGGTCTACTGACAAATGATATATCTTACTGCCACATGCTGTGAACATTCCAAATTGTGCCTGTTTTGTGAATATAATAGACAGTTGGTTCCTGTCCAAAAACTTTCCAATGATAGGCAGTATTTTCTGTAATTAAAAACATATTTAGTAAGTCATATGTGTTACAATAATATTATATCATAATATTACCTATTGTAATATTTGTTATATTATTACAGTATGAAGTAATATATTGCCATAAGCCAATAAAGTAAAATATGAAGGAAAAAGCGATTGCTTATATCAGACCATAAGGTATAGGAGCAGAATTAGGCCATTTGGCCAATAGAGTCTGCTCTGCCATTTCATCATGGCTGATCCAATTTTCGTCTCAGACCCAATCTCCTGCCTTCTCCCCGTATTCTTTCAAGTCCTGACCAGTCAAGAATCTATCAATCTCAGCTTTAAATATACTGTACAGAAGGACTTGGCCACAGCTGCTTGTGGCAAAGAATTCAACAGATTCACCACTCTCTGGCTAAAGTAATTCTTTCTAATCTCCTTTCTAAAAGGACACCCCTCTATTCTGAGACTTTGCCCTCTTGTCCCAGACTCTCCCACCATGGGAAACATCCTTTCCACATCCACCCTGTCAAGGTCTCTCACCATTCGATAGGCTTCAATGAGGTTACCCGGCATTCTTCTGAATTCCAGTGTATACAGGCCCAGAGCCATCAGACACTCTTCATATGACAAGCTGTTCAAACCTGGAATTATTTTCGTGAACTTCCTTTGAATCCTTTCCAGTTTTAGCACATCCTTTCGAAGATAAGGGGCCCAAAACTGCTCACAATACTCCAAGTGAGGCCTCACTTGCTTTTATATTCTAGTCCTCTTAAAATGAATGTTAACATCACATTTGCCTTCCTCACCACAGACTCAACCTGCAAATTAACCTTTAGGGAATCCTGCACAAGGACTCCCAGGTCCCTTTACACCTCAGCTTTTTGTAGTTTCTCTTCATTTAGAAAATAGACAACCCTTTCATTTATTCTACCAAAGTGCATGGCCATACACTTCCAAACACTGTATTCCATCTGACACTTCTTTGCCCACTCTCCTAATCTGTCTAAGTCCTTCTGTAGCCTCTCTACTTCCTCAAAGCTACCTACTCCTACACATATCTTCTTATCATCTGAAAACTTGGCCACAAAGCCATCAATTCCATTATCCAAATCATTGACATATAACATAAAAAGAATCATTCCCAACACATACCCCTGTGGAACATCACTAGTCACCAGCAGCCAACGGATTCCATGGTGTTTCTTTGTTTCATGGCTGTATGGGGGAAGGTGAATCTCAGGGTTATATAATGCATATGTACTTTGATAATAAATTACCTTAAATCTAACATTATTGGCTAGCTTACAGTACCTTCATATTTCATCTTTTCTCTCCTTATGACTTCTTAGTTGTCTTCTGTTGATTTTTAAAAGCATCCCAATCATCTGACTTCCCATTAACTTTTGCTCTATTATATGCCCTCTACCTTGCTTTTACATTGGCTTTGACTTCCCTTGTCAGCCTCAGTTGCATCATCCTGCCTTTTGAATACTTCTTCTTTGGGATATATATCTATCCTGCTGTTACAACATGAACAAAGTCACCGGAGAGACACTGAAGCTAGCAGATTTAGAAGTGTTTTATTCAACAAAGACAAGCAGCAGGCATATTACATGACATTTTTATATGCTAAAGATCAAATGTAATAGCAGGACAATTCTACAGTCACAGTATACAGTATCAACAATGCTTCTTTGGAATATATTTCATTAGGAATTTGAGATTTGGTGTGTCACCAAAAACACTCAAAAATTTATGAAGATATACTGTGGAGAGCATTCTAACTGGCTGCATCACTCTCTGGCTTGTGGGTGGGGGGGGACTACTGCACAGGGTTGAAGTAAGCTGCAGAGAGTTGTAAACTTAGTCAGCCCCTTCATGGGATGAGTCTCTGGAGTCTATAGGACATCTTCGAGCAATGCCTCAAACAGGCAGCATCCATTATAAGGACCCTCATCACCAGGCCATGCCTTGTTCTCATTGTTACAATCAAGAATGAGGGACAAGAACCTAAAGGCACACACTCAATGATTCAGGAATAGTTTCTTCCCACCTGACATCCAATTACTGAAAGGTCATTGAACCCATGAACACCACCTAACTAATTTTTTAATTTCTATTTTTGCACTACTTACTTAATTTAACAATTTCATAAATATATACTTACAGCAACTCATAGTTATTTTTTCTGTTATCATGTATTGCACTGTATTGCTGGTGCAATGTCAACAAACTTCACGACATATGCCAGTGATAGTGAACCTGGTTCTGATTCTGAATTACATATTGTTTTCAGACACTCCAAAGACCCAAAATGAATGCCAATCAGTATTGTCTGGTTTGCAATCAGCTCCAGGAAAACTATTGTTCAAGGTGATAATTTCAATCAATGATCTATGTTCATGTCTGAAGATTGGTTGCTGTTGAAATAAATATTTGCAATATAACCTAACTCCAGAATATACCCTAACAGTTCCTCCTCTTGGCCCTCCTGGACAAAAATAAAATAATTCCAAAAAAGACCAAACCTGAAGGAGGATCTAATCAAATTGGGCAGCAAAAATGCCCTGTACTTCGGAACACCCTTCCACAATTATCTATCATATCGCTATGTGCATCTACATCTATGCTGTCATCCCTATTGGCTAACTGCAAGAATGAGCAGAGATTGTTCCTGAAATTTGACCAACAGTCTTTAAAATGCAGATTCGTCATTCATGCTTGTTGCTTCCTTCTCTGCCTGCCGACTGCAATTTAATCACATTCTTTATCTTCACCCTTTTATTCTCTGACACAGTAGATAGAACTGCAGGGACTATCAGTGGTTATTCTCTGGTCAGGGAAGCTGCAGGGTAAATGTATCAGGCTCACAGGCCCTCTCATCGATGTACAGGAGAGTCTGGGGTGGTCACTATTTGAATGACCACAAAGACCTCACCCCAGTGGCACCCCTTCCAGACTGTCCATTCGATTGCTGGCCCAACGACTGAGAGGGCCCAGCTCATTTGTATTCATTACCCCTTCAGGCTGTGGTGACTGCCTTCAACACTGTGAGTATTCTCTTTCTCAGTCATCGAAGTTGTGGAACCTAATATCGTTGCTATAACTCAGATTCTTTCCCATCCACTTTCCCCAATATTGTTTCTCTTCTGAGCTATACAACTAATAATCAACCTTCAGCAACCAGCCTTCGTTACAGAGTACAGTTACCATCACACTTAAACAGCAAATAAATTCCACAACTTCACCATCCTTTAGCTAAAGAAATAGAAAGCAAGGAAGGAAATTGCTGAGGTACAGAGTGGATGTCAGGGGTAAATTTTTTACTCAGAGAGCGGTGAGTGTGTGGAATGGGGTGCCAGCAACTGTGGTGGAGGCAGATACGATAGGGTCTATTAAGAGACCTGGATAGGTAGACGGAGCTTAAAAAATAGAGGGCTACGAGTAATAGAAACATAGAAAACCTGCAGCACAATACAGGCCCTTTGGCCCACAATGTCCAACATGTCCCAACCTCAGACATCACTAGGCATGCCTATAGCCCTCTATTTTACTAAACTCCATGACTCCATGTGCCTATCTAAAAGCTTCTTAAAAGACCCTTTGTACCCGCCTCCACCACCATTGCCGGGAGCCCATTCCACACACTCGCCAATTTCTGAGTAAAAAACTTGCTCCTGACATCTCCTCTGTACCTGCTTCCCAGCACCTTAAACCTGTGTCCTCTTGTGGCAACCATTTCCGCCCTGGAGAAAAGCCTCTGACTATCCACACAATCAATGCCTCTCATCATCTCGTACACCTCTATCAGGTCACCTCTCATCCTCTTTTGC
Organism: Hypanus sabinus; assembly: GCF_030144855.1. Classification (NCBI taxonomy): domain Eukaryota; kingdom Metazoa; phylum Chordata; class Chondrichthyes; order Myliobatiformes; family Dasyatidae; genus Hypanus; species Hypanus sabinus. The sequence continues at coordinate 987,871 of NC_082738.1, read as the reverse complement.
TCCAAGGATAAAAGGCCGAATTCACTCAACCTATTTTCATAAGGCATGCTCCTCAGTCCAAGAAACATCCTTGTAAATCTCCTCTGCACCCTTTCTATGGTTTCCACATCCTTCCTGCAGTGAGGTGACCAAAACTGAGCACAGTACTCCAAGTGGGGTCTGACCAGGGTCCTATTTGGCTGCAACATTACCTCTCGGCTCCTAAACTCAATCCCACGATTGATGAAGGCCAATACACCGTACACCTTCTTATCCACAGAGTCAACCTGCGCAGCTGCTTTGAGTGTCCTATGGACTCGGACCCCAAGATCCCGCTGATCCTCCACACTACCAAGAGTCTTACCATTAATACTATATTCTGCTATCATATTCGACCTACCAAAATGAACCACTTCACACTTACCTTGGTTGAACTCCATCTGCCACTCCTCAGCCCAGTTTTGCATTCTATCAATGTCCTGCTGTAACCTCTGACAGCCCTCCACACTATCCACAACACCTCCAACCTTTGTGTCATCAGCAAACTTACTAACCCATCCCTCCATTTCCTCATCCAGGTCGTTTATAAAAATCACGAAGAGTAAGGGTCCCAGAACAGATCCCTGAGGCACTCCACTGGTGACTGACCTCCATGCAGAATATGACCTGTCTACAACTACTCTTTATTTGCTTTCTGTGGGCAAGCCAGTTCGGGATCCATAAAGCAATGTCCCCTTGGATCCCATGCCTCCTTACTTTCTCAGAAAGCTTTGCATGGGGAACCTTATCAAATGAGTCAGTATGGGTGGAAGTCAGGAACAGGAAGGGAGCAGTTACTCTACTGGGGGTATTCTGGTAGCAGCAGAGATACCGAGGAGCAGATTGGGAGGCAGATTTTGGAAAGGTGTAAAATAACAGGGTTGTTATCATGGGTGACTTTAACTTCCCTGATATTAGACAATAGACAATAGACAATAGGTGCAGAAGTAGACCATTCGGCCCCTCGAGTCTGCACCGCCATTCTGAGATCATGGCTGATCATTCACTATCAATACCCAGTCCCTGCCTTGTCCCCATATCCCTTGATTCCCCTATCCATCAGATATCTATCCAGCTCCTTCTTGAAAGCATCCAGAGAATTGGCCTCCACCGTCTTCCGAGGCAGTGCATTCCACACCTCCACAACTCTCTGGGAGAAGAAGCTCTTCCTCAACTCTGTTTTAAATAACTGACCTCTTATTCTCAATCCATGCCCTCTGGTACTGGACTCTCCCAACATCTGGAACATATTTCCTGCCTCAATCCTATCAAATCCTTTAATTATCTTAAACGTTTCAATCAGATCCCCTCTCAATCTCCTCAATTCCAGCGTGTACAAGCCCAATCTCTCCAATCTCTCTGCGTAAGACAGCCCTGCCATCCCAGGAATCAACCTAGTGAATCTACGCTGCACTTCCTCAATTGCCAGAATGTCCTTCCTTAAACCTGGAGACCAAAACTGTACACAATATTCCAGGTGTGGTCTCACCAGGGCCCTGTACAAATGCAAAAGAACATCCTTGCTCTTGTACTCAATTCCCCTTGTAACAAAGGCCAACATTCCATTTGCCCTCTTCACTGCCTGTTGCACTTGCTCATTCACCTTCATTGACTGGTGAACTAGGACTCCTAGGTCTCTTTGCATTTCTCCCTTACCTAACTCGACACCGTTCAGACAATACTCTGCCCTCTTGTTCCAGCTTCCAAAGTGGATAACTTCACATTTATTCACATTGAATGACATCTGCCAAGTATCTGCCCACTCACTCAGCCTATCCAAGTCACCCTGAATTCTCCTAACGTCCTCTTCACATGTCACACTGCCACCCAGTTTAGTATCGTCAGCAAACTTGCTGATATAGTTTTCAATGCCCTCATCTAAATCATTGACATAAATCGTAAAGAGCTGTGGTCCCAATACAGAGCCCTGCGGTACCCCACTAGTCACCTCCAGCCAGTCTGAGAAACACCCATTCACTGCTACCCTTTGCTTTCTATCTGCCAACCAGTTTTCTATCCATGTTGAAACCCTGCCCCCAATGCCATGAGCTCTGATTTTACTCACCAATCTCCTATGTGGCACCTTATCGAATGCCTTCTGAAAATCTAGGTACACAACATCTACTGGCTTACCCTTATCTAACATCCTTGTTACACCCTCAAAAAACCCCAACAGATTAGTCAAGCATGATTTGCCCTTGGTAAATCCATGCTGGCTCGGCCTAATCCTATTTCTGCCATCTAGATGTGCCACTATTTCGTCCTTAATAATGGACTCAAGCATCTTCCCCACGACTGACGTTAGGCTAACAGGGCAATAGTTCTCCGTTTTCTCCTTCCCTCCCTTCTTGAAAAGTGGGACAACATTAGCCACTCTCCAATCTTCAGGAACTGATCCTGAATCTAAGGAACATTGGAAAATGATTACCAATGCATCCGCAATTTCCTGAGCCACCTCTTTTAGAACCCTCGGATGCAGACCATCTGGACCCGGGGATTTATTAGCCTTCAGTCCTACCAGTCTACTCATCACAGTTTCTTTCCTAATGTTGATTGGCACCTGATTAGTTCCAAGGGTTTGGATGGGGCAGAGTTTGTTAAATGTGTCCAGGATGGATTCCTGTCACTGTATGTTGACAGGCCGACTAGGGGGGATGCCATACTAGATCTAGTATTAGGTAACAAACCAGGTCAGGTCACAGATCTCTCAGTGGGTGAGCATCTGGGGGACAGTGACCACCACTCCCTGGCCTTTAGCATTATCATGGAAAAGGATAGGATCAGAGAGGACAGGAACATTTTTAATTGGGGAAGGGCAAATTATGAAGCTAAAAGGCTAGAACTTGCAGGGGTGAATTGGGATGATGTTTTTGCAGGGAAATATACTATGGACATGTGGTCATTGTTTAAGGATCTCTTGCAGGATGTTGGGATAAATTTGTCCCGGTGAGGAAGATAAAGAATGGTAGGGTGAAGGAACCATGGGTGACAAGTGAGGTGGAAAATCTAGTCAGGTGGAAGAAGGCAGCATACATGAGGTTTAGGAAGCAAGGATCAGATGGGTCTATTGAGGAATATAGGATAGCAAGAAAGGAACTTAAGAAGGGACTGAGAAGAGCAAGAAGGGGGCATGAGAAGGCCTTGGCAAATAGGGTAAAGGAAAACCCCAAGGCATTCTTCAATTATGTGGAGAACAAAAGGATGACAGGAGTGAAGGTAGGACCGATTAGAGATAAAGGTGTGAAGATGTGCCTGGAGGCTGTGGAAGTGAGTGAGGTCCTCAATGAATACTTCTCTTCGGTATTCACCAATGAGAGGGAACTTGATGATGATGAGGACAATATGAGTGAGGTTGATGTTCTGGAGCATGTTGATATTAAGGAAGAGGAGGTGTTGGAGTTGTTAAAATACATTAGGACGGATAAATCCCCGGGGCCTGACGGAATATTCCCCAGGCTGCTCCACGAGGCGAGGGAAGAGATTGCTGAGCCTCTGGCTAGGATCTTTATGTCCTCGTTGTCCACAGGAATGGTACCGGAGGATTGGAGGGAGGCGAATGTTGTCCCCTTGTTCAAAAAAGGTAGTAGGGATAGTCCAGGTAATTATAGACCAGTGAGCCTTACGTCTGTGGTGGGAAAGCTGTTGGAAAAGATTCTTAGAGATAGGATCTATGGGCATTCAGAGAATCATGGTCTGATCAGGGACAGTCAACATGGTTTTGTGAAGGGCAGATAGTGCCTAACAAGCCTGATAGAGTTTTTTGAGGAGGTGACCAGGCATATAGATGAGGGTAGTTAAGTGGATGTGATCTACATGGATTTTAGTAAGGCATTTGACAAGGTTCCACACGGTATGCTTATTCAGAAGGCATGGGATCCAGGGAAGTTTGGCCAGGTGGATTCAGAATTGGCTTGCCTGCAGAACGCAGAGGGTCGTGGTGGAGAGAGTACATTCAGATTGAAGGGTTGTGACTAGTGGTGTCCCACAAGGATCTGTTCTGGGACCTCTACTTTTCATGAATTTTATTAATAACCTGGATGTGGGGGTAGAAGGTTGGGTTGGCAAGTTTGCAGATGACACAAAGGTTGGTGGTATTGTAGATAGTGTAGAGGATTGTCGAAGATTGCAGAGAGACATTGATAGGATGCAGAAGTGGGCTGAGAAGTGGCAGATGGAGTTCAACCCGGAGAAGTGTGAGGTGGTACACTTTGGAAGGACAAACTCCAAGGCAGAGTACAAAGTAAATGGCAGGATACTTGGTAGTGTGGAGGAGCAGAGGGATCTGGGGGTACATGTCCACAGATCCCTGAAAGTTGCCTCACAGGTAGATAGGGTAGTTAAGAAAGCTTATGTGATGTTAGCTTTCATAAGTCAAGGGATAGAGTTTAAGACTCGCAAGGTAATGATGCAGCTCTATAAAACTCTAGTTAGGCCACACTTGGAGTACTGTGTCCAGTTCTGGTTGCCTCACTATAGGAAGGATGGGGAAGCATTGGAAAGGGTACAGAGTAGATTTATCAGGATGCTACCTGGTTTAGAGAGTATAGATTATGATCAGAGATTAAGGGAGCTAGGGCTTTACTCTTTGGAGAGAAGGAGAATGAGAGGAGACACGATAGAGGTGGACAAGATATTAAGAGGAATAGATAGAGTGGATAGTCAGTGCCTCTTCCCCAGGGCACCACTGCTCAGTACAAGAGGACATGGCTTTAAGATAAGGGGAGGGAAGTTCAAGGGGGATATTAGAGGAAGGTTTTTTACTCAGAGAGTGGTTGGTACATGGAATGCACTGCCTGGGTCGGTGGTGGAGGCAGATACACTAGTGAAGTTTAAGAGACTACCAGACAGGTATACAGAGGAATTTAAGGTGGGGGTTTATATGGGAGGCAGGGTTTGAGGGTCGGCACAACACTGTGGGACGAAGGGCCTGTAGTGTGCTGTACTATTCCATGTTCTATGTTCTATGTCTTGCTGAAATCCATATACACTCCACCTACTGATCTTCCTTCATCAATGTCTTTAGTCACATCCTCAAAAAATTCATCAGGCATGTAAGGCACGACCTGCCCTTGACAAAGCCATGCTGACTATTCCTAATCATAGCTCTCCAAATGTTCATAAATCCTGCCTCTCCGGAACTTCTCCATCAACTTACTAACCACTGAGGTAAGACTCGCTGGTCTATAATTTCCTGGTCTATCTCTGTTCCCTTTCTTAAATAAAAGAAAAACATCCACAACCCTCCAACCCTCCAGAACCTCTCCCATCCCAATTGATGATGCAAAGATCATCGCCAGAGGCTCAGCAATCTCCTCCCTTGCCTCCCACAGTAGCCTGGGTTACATCTCATCTGGTCCCGGCGACTTATCCAACTTGATACTTTCCAAAAGCTCCAGCACATCCTCTTTCTTAATATCTACATGCTCAAGCTTTTCAGTCCGCTGCAAGCCATCACTACAATCACCAAGATTCTTTTCCATAGTGAATACTGAAGTAAAGTATTCATTAAGTACCTCTGCCATCTCCTTTGGTTCCATACACACTTTTCCACTGTCACACTTGTTTGGTCCTATTCTCTCACTTCTTATCCTCCTGCTCTTCACATACTTGTAGAATGCCTTGGGGTTTTCCTTAATCCTGTTTGCCAAAGCCTTCTCTTGGCCCCTTCTGGCTCTCATAATTTCTTTCTTAAGTTCCTTCCTGTTAACCTTATACTCTTCTAGATCTCTAACATTACCTAGCTCTCTGAACCTTTTGTAAGCTTTTCTTTTCTTCTTGACTAGGTTTATTACAGCCTTTGTACACCACGGTTCCTGTACCCTACCATAACTTCTCTGTCTCACTGGAACGTACCGATGCAGATCTCCACACAAATATTCCCCTGAATATTTGCCACATTTCTTCCGTACCTTTCCCTGAGAACATCTGACAAATCCCCAGGTCCAGATGGTCTGCATCCTAGGGTACTAAAGGAGGTGGCCCCGGAAATTGCGGATGCATTGGTAATCATTTTCCAATGTTCCTTAGATTCAGGATCAGTTCCTGAGGATTGGAGAATGGCTAATGTAATCCCACTTTTTAAGAAAGGAGGGAGGGAGAAAACAGAGAACTATCATCCTGTCAGCCTAACATCAGTAGTGGGGAAGATGCTGGAGTCCATTATTAAAGATGAAATAGTGGCATATCTAGATAGCAGTGATAGGATTGGGCCGAGCCAGCATGGATTTACCAAGGGTAAATCATGCCTGACTAACCTATTGGCGTTTTTCGAGGATGTAACCAGGAAGTTAGACAAGGGAGATCCAGTGGATGTGGTGTATCTGGATTTTCAGAAGGCATTTGATAAGGTCCCACATAGGAGATTGGTGGGTAAAATCAGAGCACATGGCATTGGGGGGAAGATATTGACATGGATAGGAAACTGGTTGGCAGATAGAAAGCAAAGGGTAACGGTGAATGGGTGTTTCTCAGACTGGCTGGTGGTGACTAGTGGGGTGCCACAGGGCTCGGTATTGGGACCACAGCTGTTTACGATTTACGTCAACGATTTAGATGAAGGCATTGAGAAGTAGACCGAATGGTCTACTTCTGCACTTATTGTCTATAACAGGAATCTGAGTTCTCACAGAGACCTCCTGAAACCAGATCTACAGAGGGAAGTACAGAATAAACAGTTCAGCCAGTTGCCAAGTGAAGTAGCAAGGAGTTTTGAGATTGGACAGGAAGTCTTAGCACATGAATACCGAGAAGGCAAGTGGATACCTGGAAGGATAGCTACAAGAACTGGACCACTGATTACACAGCGGATGTTGGAGATCAGACATGGAGACATTATGTGGAGCAGATACTGGATGGTCAGATAAAGAACTCACCTGAATCAATTGCATCCAATAAGATGAATACATTACGTTACCGGACTTACCTCTCAGTGATGATCAGCTCATTGATAGCAACATGACACTGGCAGAATCAGAATCAGGTTTATTATCACTGGCATGTGACGTGAAATTTGTTAACTATGCAGCAACAGTTCAATGCAACACATAATCTAACAGAGGAAAAAATAAAATAAAAAAATAAGCAAATCGATTACGTATATTGAATAGATTTTAAAAATGTGCAAAAACAGGAATACTGTATATTAAAAGAAAGTGAGGTCATGTCCAAAGCTTCAATGTCCTATTTAGAAAAATAGAGGGCTATAGGTACGCCTAGTAATTTCTAAGGTCGAGACATGTTTGGCACAACTTTGTGGGCCGAAGGACCTGTATTGTGCTGTAGGTTTTCTATGTTTCTATGTTTCTTTGGCATTTGTATGTCCACTGAGATTCTTCCAGTTTGAAAGGATGCACCCTTCTCCTCTGCACCCTTTCTATGGCTTCCACATCCTTCCTGTAGTGAGGTGACCAGAACTGAGCACAGTACTCCAAATGGGGTCTGACCATCCTATCAATGTCCCGCTGTAACATCTGACAGCCCTCCACACTATCCACAACACCTCCAAACCTTGTGCCATCAGCAAACTATACCTCCACTTCCTCATCCAGGTCATTTATAAAAATCATGAAGAGTAAGGGTCCCAGAGGCACACCACTGGTCACTGACCTCCATGCAGAATATGACTGACCTGTCTACAACCACTCTTTGCCTTCTGTGGGCAAGCCAGTTCTGGATCCACAAAGCAACATCTCCTTGGATCCCATGCCTCCTTGCTTTCTCAATAAGCCTTGCATGGGGTACCTTATCAACTGCCTTGCTGAAATCCATATACGCTACATCTACTGCTCTACCTTCATCAATGTGTTCAGTCACATCCTCAAAAAATTCAATCAGGCTTGTAAGGCACGACCTGCCTTTGACAAAGCCATGCTGACTATTCCTAATCATATTATATCTCTCCAAATATTCATAAATCCTGCCTCTCAGGATCTTCTCCATCAGCTTACCAACCACTGAGGTAAGACTCACTGGTCTATAATTTCCTGTGCTATCTCTACTCCCTTTCTTGAATAAGGGAACAACATCTGCAACCCTCCAATCTTCCGGATCCTCTCCCGTTCCCAGTGATGATACAAAGATCATCGCCAGAGGCTCAGCAATTTCCCCCCTCGCCTCCCACAGTAACCTGGGGTACATACCACCTGGTGCCAGTGATTTATCCAACTTGATGTTTCCAAAACCTCTAGCACATCCTCTTTCTTAATATCTACATGCTCAAGCTTCTCATTCTGCTGCAAGTCAGCACTACAATCGCCAAGATCCTTTTCCATAGTGAATACTGAAGTAAAATATTCATTAAGTACCTCTGCTATTTCATCCGGTTCCATCCACACTTTCCCACTGTCACACTTGATAGATCCTATTCTTTCACGTCTTATCCTCTTGTTCTTCAAATATTTGTAGAATGCCTTGGGGTTTTCCTTAATCATGCCCACCAAGGCCTTCTCATGGCCCCTTCTGGCTCTCCTAATTTCCTTCTTCAGTTCCTTCCTGTTAGCCTTATAATCTTCTAGATCTCTAACATTACCTAGCTCTCTGAACCTTTTGTTAGCTTTTCTTTTCTTCTTGACTAGATTTATTACAGCCTTTGTACACCACGGTTCCTGTACCCTACCATAACTTCCCTGTCTCATTGGAATGTACCTATGCAGAACTCCACACAAAAAACCCCTGAACATTTGCCACATTACTTCCGTACTTTTCCCTGAGAACATCTCTTTCCAATTTAAGCCTCCAATTTCCTGCCTGATAGCCTCATAATTCCCCTTACTCCAATTAAACGCTTTTCTAACTTGTCTGTTCCTATCTCTCTCCAATGCTTTTGTAAAGGAGATAGAATTATGATAACTATCTCCAAAATGCTCTCCCACTGAGAGATCTGACTCCTGACCAGGTTCATTTCCCAATACCAAATCAAGTACAGGCTCTCCTCTTGTAGGCTTATCTACATACTGTGTCAAGAAACCTTCATGAACACACCTAACAAACTCCACCCCATCTAAACTCCTCACTCTATGGAGATGCCATTTGATATTTGAGAAATTAAAATTTCCCTTCACAACAACTGTGTTATTAGGGATCTGTTTCCCTACCTGCTCTTCGATATCCCTGTTACTATTAGGCAGCCTATAAAAAACACCCAGTAAAGTCATTGACCCCTTCCTGTTCCTAACCTCGACCCACAGAGACTCCATAGACAATCCCTCCATGGCATCCACCTTTTCTGCAGCCGTAACTGTGTCAAGCCCCCTGCAAATCTGCATTTACTAAGGAACTGGCATGGAGTCAATGGAAATAAGGCAAATTAGTGCTTGCTATCTTGAGGCAAATCAGAGTAGATAAATCCCCAGGACCTGATGGGGTATTCCCTCGGACCTTGAAGGAGACTAGTGTTGAAATTGCAGGGGCCCTGACAGATTATATTTAAAATGTCGGTATCAACGGGTGAGGTGCCGGAGGATTGGAGAATAGCTCATGTTGTTCCGTTGTTTAAAAAAGGCTCTAAAAGTAATCTGGGAAATTATCGTCCGGTAAGTTTGACGTCAGTAGTAGGTAAATTATTGGAAGGAGTAATAAGAGATAGGATCTACAAGTATTTGGATAGACAGGGACTTATTAGGGAGAGTCAACATGGCTTTGTACATGGTAGGTCATATTTAACCAATCTATTAGTTTTTTGAGGAGGTTACCAGGAATGTGGATGAAGGGAAGGCAGTGGATGTTGTCTGCATAGACTTCAGTAAGGCCTTTGACAAGGTCCCGCATGGGAGGTTATTTAGGAAGATTCAGTCACTAGGTATACATGGAGAGGTAGTAAATTGGATTAGACACTGGCTCAATGGGAGAAGCCAGAGAGTGGTAGTGGAGGATTGCTTCTCTGAGTGGAGGACTGTGACTAGTGGTGTGCCACAGGGATCAGTGCTGGGTCCATTGTTATTTGTCATCTATATCAATGATCTGGATGATAATGTGGTAAATTGGATCAGCAAATTTGCTGATGATACAAAGATTGGAGGTGTAGTGGACAGTGAGGAAGGTTTTCAAAGCTTGCAGAGGGATTTGGACCAGCTGGAAAAATGGGCTGAAAAATGGCAGATGAAGTTTAATACAGACAAGTGTGAGGTGTTGCATTTTGGAAGGACAAACTAAGGTAGAACATACAAGGTAAATGGTAGGGCACTGAGGAGTGCAGTAGAACAGAGGGATCTGGGAATACAGATACTAAATTCCCTAAAAGTGGCGTCACAGGTAGATAAGGTCGTAAAGAGAGCTTTTGGTACATTGGCCTTTATAAATCAAAGTATTGAGTAGACGAGTTGGAATATTATGTTGAGGTTGTATAAGGCATTGGTGAGGCTGAATTTGGAGTATTGTGTACAGTTTTGGTCACCAAATTACAGGAAGGATATTAATAATGTTGAAAGACTGCAGAGAAGGTTTAAAAAGATGTTGTCGGGACCTGAGAAACTGAGTTACAGAGAAAGATTGAATAGGTTAGGACTTTATTCCCTGGAGCGTAGGAGAATGAGGGGAGATTTGATAGAGGTATATAAAATTATGATGGGTATAGATAGAGTGAATGCAAGCAGGCTTTTTCCACTGAGGCCAGGGGAGAAAAAAACCAGAGGTCATGGGTTAAGGGTGAAGGGGGAAAAGTTTAAAGGGAACATTGAGGGGGGCTTCTTCACACAGAGAGTGGTAGGAGTATGGAATGAGCTGCCAGATGAAGTGGTAAATGCGGGCTCACTTTTAACATTTAAGAAAAACTTGGGCAGGTACATGGATGAGAGGGGTAGGGAGGGAGATGGTCCAGGTGCAGGTCAGTGGGACTAGGCAAAAAAATGGTTTGGCACAGCCAAGAAGGGCCAAAAGGCCTGTTTCTGTGCTGTAATGTTCTATGGTTCTATGGTAACACTATCTCTGATCAACAGTGCCACACCCCCACCTCTTTTGCTTCCCTCCCTGTCCTTTCTGAAACATCTAACCCAGCACTTGATGTAACCAATCCTGTCCCTGAGCCATCCAAGTCTCTGTAATGGCCACCATATCATATCGCCAAGTCCTGATCCACGCTCTAAGCTCATCTGCTTTGTTCACAACACTCCTTGCATTAAAATAGACACATCTCAAGCCTTCGGTCTGAGCGTGTCCCCTCTCTATCACCTGCCTATCCTCCATGTCACACTGTCTACAAGCTTTCTCTATTTGTGAGCTAACCTCCTTTTCCCCAGTCTCTTCAGTTTGGTTCCCACCCCCCAACAATCCTAGTTTAAACTACCATCCGGGTCTCCTGACTGCGTACACAGAATTGCCTATCTGACCCCACACTTCCAAGAGTTTTACCATTATAGTCTTACCTATTTTCTGCCCTCATATTTGACCTACCAAAATGAACCACTTCACAATTATCTGGGTTAAACTCCATCTGCCACTTCTCAGCCCAGTTTTGCATCCTATCAATGTCCTGCTGTAACCTCTGACCTTTGTGTCATCAGCAAACTTACTAACCCATCCCTCCACTTCCTCATCCAGGTAATTTATAAATATCACGAAGCGTAAGGGTCCCAGAACAGATCCCTGAGGCACTCCACTGGTGACTGACCTCCATGCAGAATATGACCCATCTACAACCACTCTTTGCCTTCTGTGGGCAAGCCAGTTCTGGATCCACAAAGCAATGTCCCGTTGGATCCCATGCCTCTTTACTTTCTCAATAAGCCTTGCATGGGGTACCTTATCAAATGCCTTGCTGAAATCTATATACACTACATCTACTGCTCTTCCTTCATCAATGTGTTTGGTCACATCCTCGAAAAATTCAATCAGGCTCATAAGGCACAACCTGCCCTTTACAAAGCCATGCTGACTAGTCCTCATCATATTATACTTTTCTAAATGTTCATAAATTCTGCCTCTCAGGATGGGTGGCCATAAAAAACACCCAATAAAGTTATTGACCCCTTCCTGTTCCTAATCTCCACCCACAGAGACTCCATAGACATTCATGGCGTCCACCTTTTCTGCAGCTGTGACTCTATCTCTGATCAACTGTGCCACGCCCCCACCTCTTTTGCCTCCCTCCCTGTCCTTTCTGAAACATCTAAAACCCAGCACTTGAAGTAGCAATTCCTGTCCCTGAGCCATCCAAGTCTCTGTAATGGCCACCACATGATATCTCCAAGTACTGATCCATGATCTAAGCTCATCCGCTTTGTTCACAACACTCCTTGCATTAAAATAGACACATCTTAAGCCTTCGGTCTGAGTGTGTCCCCTCTCTATCACCTGCCTATCCTCCATGTCACACTGTCTACAATCTTTCTCTATTTGTGAGCTAACCTCCTCTTCCCCAGTCTCTTCAGATTGGTTCCCACCCCCCAACAATTCTAGTTTAAACACTTCCCCAGTAGCCTTAGCAAAACTCCCCACCAGGATATTGGTTTATTGGTTCCCCTGGGATTCAAGTGCAACCCATCCTTTTGTAATGGTCACACCTGCCCCAAAAGAGGTGATATCTAAAGTAAGTACATGTTTGGCATAGCATTGTGGGCTGAAGGGCCTGTATTGTGCTATAAGTTTTCTATGTTTCTGTGTTTCTCTGCCAATGACCTTTGCATCATCCATTGGGATGGGAGAAGTACTGGAGGATTGGAGGGTTGCAAATGTTGTTCCCCTGTTGAAAAAAGGGAGTAGAGATAACCCTGGAAAGTATAGACCAATAGGTCTTACTTCAGTGGTGGGCAAGCTATTGGAGAAGATCTTGAGAGGCAGGATTTATGAGCATTTGGAGAGACGTAATCTGATTAAGGTTAGTCAGCATGGCTTTCTCAAAGGCAGGTTGTGCCTTACAAGCTTTACGAGCCTAATTGAATTCTTTGAGGATATAACAAAACACATTGATGAAGATAGAGTAGTGGATGTAGTTTATACGGATTTCAGTAAAGCACTTGATTAGATTCCCCATGCAAGGTTTATTGAGAAAGTAAGGAGGCATGGGTTCCAAGGGGACCTTGCTTTGTGGATCCAGAACTGGCTTGCCCACAGAAGGCAAAGAGTGCTGTAGACGGGTCAAATTTTGCATGGAAGTCAGTAACCAGTGGTGTGCCTCAGGGATCTGTTCTGGGACCCCTACACTTCGTGATTTTTATAAATGACCTGGATGAGGAAGTAGAAGTGGAGGGATGGGTTAGTAAGTTTGCTGATGACACAAAGGTTGGAGGTGTTGTGGATAGCCTGGAGGGTTGTCAGAGGTTACAGCGGGACATTGATAGAATGCAGAACTGGACTGAGAAGTGGCAGATGGAGTTCAACCCAGATAAGTGTGAAGTGGTTCACTTTGGTAGGTCAAGTTTGAAGACAGAATATAATATTAATGGTGAGACTCTTGGTTGTGTGGAGGATCAGCGAGTTTTTGGGTCCGAGTCCATAGGACACTCAAAGCTGCTGTACAGGTTGACTGTGTTGTTAAGAAGGCATACGGTGTGTTGGCTTTCATCAACTATTGGATTGAATTCAAGAGCCATGAGGTAATGTTACAGCTATATAAGACCTTGGTCAGACCTCACTTGGAGTACTGTGCTCAGTTCTGGTTGCCTCACTACAGGAAGGATGTGGAAACCATAGAGAGAGTGCAAAGGAGATTTACAAGGATGTTGCCTGGACTGGGGAGCCTGTCCTATGAGAATAAGTTGAGTGAACTCAGCCTTTTATCCTTGGAGCAAAGGAGGATGAGAGGTGACCTGATAGAGGTGTATAAGCTGATGAGAGGCATTTGATCATGTGGATAGTCAGAGGCTTTTTCCCAGGGCTGAAATGGTTGCCACAAGAGGACACAGGTTTAAGGTGCTTGAAAGTAGGAACAGAGGAGATGTCAGGGGTAAGTTTTTCACTCAGAGAGTGGTGGGTGCGTGGAATGGGCTGCCAGCGACAGTGGTGGAGCTGGATACAATAGGATACAATTGCCTCTAGATAGGTGCATGGAGCTTAGAAAAATAGAGGGCTATGTGGTAAGGTAATTCTAGGCAGTCTTAGAGTAGATTACATGATCGGCACAATATTGTGGGCTGAAAGGACTGTAGATTTCTTCGTTCTATGTTCAAGGCAGAAAAAAATTCTGTTTAAGTTATATGAACAAAACCAATTAAGGGCAATACCAGAGGGGCCAACCCAGTTCTCAAGGTGATTTAGGGGTTCTCAACCTGGGGTCCACGGACATACTAGTTAATGGTAGGGGTTCATGACATTAAAAGGTTGAGAACCCCTGAAACAGGTGCACGATGAATACTAGAATACTAGATTCAAGCCAGAAGACCATCATTTACAGCAACAAGAATGGTCAAGATAATATTTTTGCTCCATAAACTGTCCATTATATTTCCTGGCTGGGCATTTCAATAATGTCTATTTTGTTGCAGATTATTTAAATACAATTACATATCCTCTATATAGTAAATGTATTACCAAGCTTACCCTGCACAAAATAGCACCCCTCATCTGACTGGATGGTCAGCCAGAAGAGTAAATTTACACTGAATCATCTGCTCAATGTAACAGACGTGTCCTAAAATAATAGTTAAACCTTGATTTTCTCCTCCAGTCTTTTCAGAGGGAGAGGCTCCTCTTGAGCCTCCATACACCACAGTATCCCACCATTTTAACCTTAATGTCACTAAATCTTTGACGGAAACAGGGGTAAGACTGCTGCATTATTGGATTGAAAGCTGCAAAGCAGTTAACAAAGCACGGTTTGTTTTGCCCCATTGACATACAAACGCAAACAGGAATTTAACTTTAGACCTCTGTCCATCCTATTGACAATGTATTCCTTTGTTCTATAACAATTCCAGGTGCCAGCAAAACCTACAAGAAAATGGCAGAATAGAACTTAATAATTATATGTAAATCAAGAACTTAAACAAAAAGAAAGATAAAATTAAACTTAACATCTAATTTATTTCAAAACATAAATTACATCGATAAGAGAAAATCTGCAGGTGCTGGAAATCCGAGTAACACACACAAAATGCTGGAGGAACTCAACAGGTCAGGCAACATCTATGGAAAAGAGTAAACAGTCGATGCTTCGGGACAAGACCTCTCTTCAGGACTGAAATTACTTTGACTGCTTTTCACTGTTATATTATTTTAGGATTCAGTGTCCAAGACCCCAATCAATTAAGATAAATTTTTATCTTGATTAACCTTGGCATTTTCTTATTCCCACGTATATTTATAAGGGAATCTGAGTGCCAAGCCTTGTCTGTGAAGTTAAAAGAAAGTTTTAGAGGTGGCTTGACCTTCATGCTGATATCATCAGCACATGCAAGGGCTTGTAATATGACCTTGTCTGCAACTGATGATCAGTAAGTAGCAAATTCATTCGACTAGAAACACTGGTTAATTGGATGAGGCATGTTGTGGAATTAGCTGGTTGGCACAGGTTAGACAACACTGGGATTTTACCGTAACTAAATTAGCTTTTGAAATTTGATTTGATTTGATTTCCTTTTGGTGGAATAACTTACAGTGTGCCAATTTGCAGATGATAACCAAAGTGTTCCAAGATAAATGGTAATTTTTCTTTGCAGTATCCACTGGAAGAATATTAAGAGGGAAATTATAAAGGTGATGAAGAGGAACTGTAAAGGATAGTTGATGGTAAAATATGACTTCAAAGAAGGAACAAGTCATTGGATTTGGAAAGCTATGAAACCAAAGAATACTCCTGCTCCTAGACCTGTTTTCAGTAAGATAGGAAACAATACCATAAGTTCAGATACTTGGTCATAATGTTTAGTTACTAATTAACTTGCTAAATCTTCATTGGAACTGTACTACCAATGTCAACTTCTGTTTCTTTGTACATCTCAGCTCCTGAAGCTAAATGGCAGGCGGAAGTCTATCTTCCTGAAAATGCACCATAGTTTAGTTTTATCATTACAAGCTGTCAGGGTCCGATCCGGTCCAAGTGCTCTGGACTCCGGGTCTTGCAGCTGTCCCTCCCGGCCCCGTTGAGCCTGTTAAGATCATCCTGGATCAAGGAGGCACACCTGTGGCCAATTCGGCTGCAGGTGTTTATAAGGGGCCGTGGGACATAGACTGGGTGTGTGGTTGTTTTGTTCTGAAGCTGGTTTAACCTGCTCCATACCTGGTTTGTTTGCTCTGAATCTTACTCTGTATCCTGCCCTTTGCCTGGTCTGCAACTGGCTCTGTATTCTGCTCTGCAACCCACTCTGTACCTGTTTTACCTGGTTTGTCATGCTTTTCCTGCTCCTCTTGGGTGTGCTGGTCCTGCTGTTCTGTCTTATTTGTCTTGCCTGTGCTTTCAGTTGCCTTTACCAATGTACCTGCTGGATACTGTAGTTCTGCTGCTTATCCTGGACCCAGCTTCTGTTGTCTCTGTTGGGTAGATCTGGCTGGACTGCCACTGCCCGGCAGGGGTTCTGCCCCCTCCTACCTGTTGCTTCTGTCGGGTGGGTCTGGCCAGACTGCTGCTGCCTGGTGGGGGTTCTACCTTTTCCACCTATTACTCCCTAAGGTTTGTGCCCTGCACCTGCCCAGGTGTCTGTGACTGGCCCACCATGAGGAATCTGCCTGCCTGCCTCGTCTGAACTCTGGGACCCTGCCCTGCCTGCATTAACTCTTAAATGCTATGGCATCCCCATCCTGTCCTTCCCCCTAGTACTTCAGTGTCTGCGTCCTGTGTTTGGGTCCATCCGGCCCCCGTTCCTGACACAAGCACTTTGATAATGCTATATTGTAGGCCTTGATGCCTCTGCTGACAAATTAACAGGAGATATTTGAGCAGATATAGATCCAAATGGAGATATGTTACCAGAATGCTACTCTAGTCCTACTACCTCCCAAGAGAACAAAGATTCAAAATGTATGGCTTTTAAACTGCTAGCAATTACATAAATTGGACAGCAGGGAGTTGATTGTGAAGGAGTTAGCTTAGGAAGGGATTTCTGCAGATATCATCCTGCTAGTGGTGTACAATCCACCCCTAACAAACATCAAGCTGGCACTTCAAGAGGTAGTGAAGGCTAGAATTAACTCCTGTCTTAGCAAGGACCTGGATTTGCTACAATTCACTTGTTGCAGAAGATCTACAGCAGAAGCAATCTCACTGGCTCTCCACTCTGTTTTGGAGCATCTTGTCAACCTCAAAGTATTCTCGATTTCAGCTCTGTTCAATGTTGTCATCCTCTCAGTATTAATCACCAACCTTCTCAACCTAGACTTCTGTATCTCCTTCTGAAACTGGATCTCTGACTCATCAGGAGGCCACAGTCAGAATGGATCAGTCTCTGTATGTCCTCCCCCTAGAATATGTGGGTTTTCTCCAGATCTTCTAGTTTCCTCCCATGGTCCAAAGATGTACTAGGTAGGTTAATTGGTCATTGAAAATTGTGTACTCCAAATATCTGAGATGCAAAGGGACTTGGAATCCTTGTGCAGGATTCCCTAAAGGTAAACTTGCAGGTTAAAAGGGAGGCAAATGCAATGTTAGCATTCATCTGGAGAGGACTAGAATATAAAAGCAAGGCTGTAATGCTGAGGCTTTATAAGGCATCAGTCAGACTGCACTTGGAGTACTGTGAGTAGTTTTGGGCCCCTTATCTAAAAAATGTGCTGGCATTGGAGAGTGTCCAGAGGAGGTTCACGAAAATTATCCTGGGAATGAAAGAGTTAATGTACGAGGAGAGTTTGATGGCTCTCGGCTTGTACTCAATAGAGTTTAGAAGGAGGTGGGTATCTCCTTGAAACCTATTGAATATTGAAAGGCCTAGATAGTGGTTGTAGGAAGGATGCTTCCCATAGTGGCTAAGTCTAGACCAAAGGTCACAGCCTCAGAATAGAGGGATGTCTATTTAGAACAGATGAGGAGGAATATTTTAGTCAGGGTGGTGAACCTGTGGATTTCATTGCCACAGATGGCTGTGGAGGTCAAGTCATTGAGTATATTTAAAGCGGAGGTTGATAGGTTCTTGATTAGTCAGGGCATGAAAGATTATGGGGAGAAGGCAGTTGAATGGGATGGAGAGCAATAATAAATCAGCTTTGAAGGAATGGCAGGGTAGGCTTGATGGGCTGAATGGCATAATTCTACTTCTATATCTTGTGGTTTGATGATCTTCTATGTTGTTAGAGCTGCATTAATCTATCAAGTGGAGAGCATGTGTTAACACTTGTACCTTGTAAATGAAGGGAAAGATGCTGGAAATCAATAGAAGAGTTATCTGCTGGAGGCTACACAACTCTCCAATTTGCTCTTGTACTACTGCATTTATGCGGCTGGTCCTGATGTACTTTCTATATCAGATTCTCCTTGAATGTTGACCTAATCCTGTTGCTTCATTTCTGATGAGCTATAACTGAGATTATCAGATATTAGAACATCTGAGGGCTTTCTGTAACAGTATATTAACTGGCCTTACAGGAGCAACAGTGCTCTCCTAGGTCTCAAACAAAAGTGACAGGGCAAAAACATGTTCACTTCTCACTCACCGCTCAGCTCTTACCTACTGCCTAAAATAATAATTTCAATTAACACTTCCCTGCATATCATGGTCATTCTCTTTATTTACCTTTCGTCCAGCAGTAATAATCAGTCCTTTCTCTATTTTATAAAAGTCATTTTAAAAAGAAGCATTCTTGACTATAGTAAAGCTGGTATAAAGAGAAAAGAATCAAAAAAATTCAATGTAAATAGCAGAAAGGAAAGTTGCTTGGTGACATTTGATATGCAAAAGATTTATTCTGAAGTTTGCCATATAACCATGTAACAATTGCAGCATGGAAACAGGCCATCTCGATCTCTCTAGTCCGTGCCGAACACTTACTCTCACCTAGTCCCACCTACCTGCACTCAGTCCATAACCCTCCATTCCCTTCCTGTCCATATACCTATCCAATTTTTTTCAAATGACAAAATTGAATCTGCCTCTACCACTTCTACTGGAAGCTCATTCCACACAGCTATCACTCTCTGAATAAAGAAGTTACCCCTCGTGTTACCCCTAAACTTTTGCCCCTTAACTCTCAACTCATGTCCTCTTGTTTGAAACTCCCCTACTCTCAAAGGGAAAAGCCTATCCACATCAACTCTATCTAACCCCCTCATAATTTTAAATACCTCTATCAAGTCCCCCCTCAAACTACTATGCTCCAAAGAATAAAGACCTAACTTGTTCAACCTTACTCTATAACTTAGGTGCTGAAACCCAGGAAACATTCTAGTAACTCTCCTCTGTACTCTCTCTATTTTGTTGATATCTTTCCTATAATTTGGTGACCAGAACTGTACACAATACTCCAAATTCGGCCTTACCAATGCCTTGTATAATTTTAACATTACATTCCAACTCCTATACTCAATGCTCTGATTTATAAAGGCCCTCATACCAAAAGCTTTCTTCACCACCCTATCCACATGAGATTCCACCTTCAGGGAACTATGCACCATAATTCCTAGATCACTCTGTTCTACTGCATTCCTCAATGCCCTACCATTTACCAGGTATGTCCTATTTTGATTAATCCTACCAAAATGTAGCACCTCACACTTATCAGCATTAAACTCCATTTGCCATCTTTCAGCCCGCTCTTCTAATTGGCCTAAATCTCTCTGCAAGCTTTGAAAACCTACTTCTTTATCCACAATGCCACCTATCTTAGTATTATCTGCATACTTACTAATCCACTTTACCACCCCATCATCCAGGTCATTAATGTACATGACAAACAACATTGGACCCAGTACCGATCCCTGAGGCACACCACTAGTCACCGGTCTCCAACATGACAAACAGTTATCCACCACTACTCTCTGGCATCTCCCATCCAGCCACTGTTGAATCCATTTTACTACTTCAATATTAATACCTAACGATTGAACCTTCCTAACTAACCTTCCACGTGGAACCTTGTCAAAGGCCTTACTGAAGTCCATATAGACAACATCCACTGCTTTACCCTCGTCAACTTTCCTAGTAACCTCTTCAAAAAATTCAATAAGATGTGTCAAATTTAAACCTTCCACACAAAAATCCATGTTGACAGTTCTTAATCAGACCCTGTCAATCCAGATAATTATATGTACCATCTCTAAGAATACTTTCCATTAATTTACCCACTGCTGACGTCAAACTTACAGGCCGATAATTGCTATGTTTACTCTTAGAACCCTTTTTAAACAATGGAATCACATGAGCAATACGCCAATCCTCTGGCACCATCCCCGACTCTAATGACATTTGAAATATTTCTGTCACAGACCCTGCTATTTCTACACTAACTTTCCTCAAGGTCCTAGGGAAATCCTGTCAGGATCTGGAGATTTATCCACTTTTATATTCTTTAAAAGTGCCAGTACGTCCTCTTCTTTAATCATCATAGTTTCCATAACTACCCTACTTGTTTCCCTTACCTTATACAATTCAATATCCTTCTCCTTTGTGAATACTGAAGAAAAGAAATTGTTCAAAATCTCTCCCATCTCTTTTGGCTCCACACATAGCTGTCCACTCTGATTCTCTAAGGGACCAATTTTATCCCTCACTATCCTTTTACTATTAATATAACTGTAGAAACCCTTTCAATTTATTTTCACCTTACTTGCCAAAGCAACCTCATATCTTCTTTTAGTTTTTCTAAGTTCTTTTTTAAGATTCTTTTTACATTCTTTATATTCTTTGAGCACATCATTTACTCCATGCTGCCTATAGTTATTGTAGATCTCCCTCTTTTTCCAAAACAAGTTTCCAATATCCCTTGAAAACCATTGCTCTCTCAAACTTTTAACCCTTCCTTTCAACCTAACAGGAACATAAAGATTCTGTACCCTCAAAATTTTGTCTTTAAATGGCCTCCATTTTTCTATTACATCCTTCCCATAAAACAAATTGTCCCAATCCACTCCTTCTAAATCCTTTCACATCTCCTTAAAGTTAGCTTTTCTCCAATCAAAAATCTCAACCCTGGGTCCAGTCCTATCCTTCTCCATAATTATATTGAAACTAATGGCATTGTGATCACTGGACCTGAAATGCTCCCCAACACATACCTCCGTCACCTGACCTATCTCATTCCCTAACAAGAGATCCAACACTGCCCCTTCTCTAGTTGGTACCTCTGTGTATTGCTGCAAAAAACTATCCTGCTCACATTTTACAAACTCCAAACCATCCAGCCCTTTTACAGAATGGGCTTCCCAGTCTATGTGTGGAAAATTAAAATCTCCCACAATCACAACCTTGTGTTTACTACAAATATCTTCTATCTCCCTACAAATTTGCTCCTTCAATTCTTGCTCCCCATTAGATGGTCTATAATACACCCCTATAAGTGTTACTACACCTTTCCCATTCCTCAATTCCGCCCAAATAGTCTCCCTAGACGAACCCTCTAATCTATCCTGCCAGAGCACCACTGTGATATTATCTCTGACAATCAATGCAATAACTCCCCCTCTTGCCCCTCCAATTCTATCACACCTGAAGCAATGAAATCCAGGAATATTTAGTTGCCAATCACACCCCTCCTGC
The DNA here is from genome assembly GCF_030144855.1 of Hypanus sabinus. Taxonomy (NCBI): domain Eukaryota; kingdom Metazoa; phylum Chordata; class Chondrichthyes; order Myliobatiformes; family Dasyatidae; genus Hypanus; species Hypanus sabinus. The sequence goes on along the minus strand of NC_082738.1, from coordinate 966,305 downwards.
AACCATGTTTCACTAATAGCTACAACATCATATTTCCAGGTATCAATCCATGTTCTAAGTTCATCCACCTTTCTTACAATACTCCTAGCATTAAAATAGGTGCATTTAAGGAACTCTCCACCTCTTATTCTCTGTTTATCCCTAACAGTGCAAACAATTTTATTATCTTTTTCTTCCTTCTCCCCTACATCTTCAGTCTGAGTGCTCCCCTTCTCTGTCACCTGCCTATCCTCCCTCACACACTGTCTGCTAGCTTTCTCTATTTGTGAACTAACCTCCTCTCTCCTAGTCTCTTCAATTTGATTCCCACTCCCCAACCATTCTAGTTTAAAGTCTCCCCAGTAGCCTTCGCAAATCTCCCTGCCACGATATTGGTCCCCCGAGGATTCAAGTGCAACCCGTCCTTTTTGTACAGGTCACACCTGCCCTAAAAGAGGTCCCAATGATCCAGAAACTTGAATCCCTGCTCCCCTGCTCCAATCCCTCAGCCACGCATTTATCCTCCACCTCATTCCATTCCTACTCTCACTGTCACGTGACACAGGCAGTAATCGCGAGATTACTACCTTTGCGGTCCTTCTTCTCAATTCCCTTCCTAACTCCCTATATTCTCCTTTCAGGACCTCTTCCCTTTTCCTACCTATGTCATTGGTACCTATATGTGCCACGATCTCTGGCTCCTCACCCTCCCACTTCAGGATATCTTGGACGCGATCAGAAACATCCCAGACCCTGGCACCAGGGAGGCTAACTACCATCCGGGTCTCCTGACTGTGTCCACAGAATCGCCTATCTGACCCCTTAACTATCGAGTCCCCTATTACTACTGCCTTCCTCTTTCTTTCCCTACCCTTCTGAGCCACAGGGCCAGACTCTGTGCTGGAGGCACGGCCGCTGTTGCTTCCCCCAGGTAGGCTGTCCCCCCCCCCAACAGTACTCAAACAGGATTTTTAACTTATAGCCATATTTAACTTATAGTTATTACTAAATAAAATGTTTATTTCTGTAATCAGAAATCTTATCAAAATTTAGACAGACTCACATGCTTTTGATGAGTGGTTAGAATTACACACACCACATACTTTTGAGGATATGTAAAATTTCCATGAAGCTGGTAACTTATTGTCATAGGCTAAATATGAACTAAGCCCATGCATTGTGAATCTTAGGCATGTATATGGTGACATATATGTACTATGATAATAAATTTACTTTGAATGTTGAAATTTGAATATGTCCTGTAAGCAATTTGCAATAATGTGATCAATAGTGTAATGATCAAATTTCCAAAATTGTATCAGTTAATTTTTCAGTTCCAACAAATTCAGCATTGCTGCATCAATAATCCCAATGACAAACAATAAAACAAGGTAACATGTCCTGTCACACTCACCTCAATAACAAACAAATGCTTTGAGAGGCTGGACAAGGGCTACATCTGCAGCATGCTGCCACCCACACTGGACCCCCTACAATTCACCTACCGACACAACCGCTCGACAGACAACACGATGGCCACAGCTCTACACACCGTCCTTACACATCTGGAGAAGAGGGATGATTATGTGAGAATGCTGTTCTTGGACTACAGTTCAGCATTCAACACCATAATTCCCTCCAGGCTCGGCAAGAAGCTCAGAGACCTCGGCCTTCACCCTGCCTTGTGCAGCTGGATCCTGGACTTCCTGTCAGATCGCCGGCAGGTGGTAAAAGTGGGCTCCCTCACCTCTGACCCTCAACACAGGTGCTCCTCAGGGATATATACTATCCCCCTCCTTTACTCTCTGTATCCCCATTACTGTGTCATCACTCACAGCTCCAATCTGCTAGTTAAATTTGCTGACGACACTACACTGATTGGCCTAGTCTCAAATAATAATGAGGAAGCCTGCAGAGAGGAAGTCATCACCCTGACACAATGGTGTCAAGAAAACAACCTCTCCCTCAATGTCATAAAAACAAAGGAGCTGGTTGTGGACTACAGGAGGAATGGAGACGGGCTAACCCCTATTGACATCAATAGATCTGGGGTTGAGAGGGTAAACAGCTTTAAATTCCTCAGCATAAACATCACTAAGGATCTCATGTGGTCTGCACACACCACTGTGTGGTAAAAAAGGAAAAACAGTGTCTCTTTCACCTCAGACGGTTGAGGAAGTTTGGTATGGCCCCCCAAACCCTAAGAACTTTCTACAGGGACACACTTGAGAGCATTCTGATTGGCTGCATCAGTGCTTGGTATGGGAACTGTACCTCCCTTAATCACAGGACTCTGTAGAGAGTCATGTGGACAGCCCAGCGCATCTGTAGTTGTGGACTTACCACTATTGAGGACATTTACAAGGACAGGTGTGTAAAAAGGGCCCGTAGGATCATTGGAGACCCAAATCACCCCAACCACAAACTGTTCCAGCTGCTACCATCTGGAAAACGGTATCGCAGCATAAAAGCCAGGACCAACAGGCTCCAGGACAGCTTCTTCCACCAGGTCATCAGACTGATTAATTCATGCTGACACAACTGTATTTCTATGTCATGTTGACTATCCTCTTGCAAATAATATTTATTATAAATTGCACATTGTACATTTAGACAGAGACGTAACGTAAAAATTTTTACTCCTCATGTATATAAAGGATGTAAGTAATAAAGTCAATTCAATTGAAGTCAATTCAAAATACTGGTACAAATCATTTGGAGTCTGCTGGTGCAGAGATGAATTTTAAACTCAGATAATCATGAAGATTCTGTTTGGTAGTCGTCCTTATTCCAAATGAACTTATTGATCATTGAAATTACTACCATACATACATCACTACTACAAGTGGCCAATCAATTGATTCAGATTCAGATTCAGTTTATTGTCATTTAGAAACCACAAATGCAATGCAGTTAAAAAATGAGAAAACGTTCCTCCAGAATGATATCACAAAAGCATATGACAAAACAGACTACACCAGAAAATCCACATAACGTTTGGCAATCCCCAATCCAGAGTCTGGAGAGGCTGCTGTGTATTAATATTGCGCTACCGTCTTAGCGCATTCCCCAGAAAGGAGCTCCAAATCCACCAGACAAAACAAGACCAAAGACTAAAGCTACAAGACCTGCACAAAACCACATAGTTACAACATATAGTTACAACAGTGCAAACAATAGCATAATTGATAAAAAAAAACAGACCATGGGCACAGTAAAAATAGACCAAAGATGTTAAAAGACTATAAGTTTGAAAGAAACCACCACATAGTTTCCACAAGTCTTCAGGGTCCCGACAGACTCGCCATCCCACGCTGGCAACAGAAGGGAATACCCCCGCTATGGACTTCCACAGCACCGCCTGACTCAGCCTCGCAGACGCAGCACACAATGAGAGCTCCGTCAGACACAGCCTCACAGATGCAGCACACAGTGAAAGCGACCTGACCGCAGCGGATTCTGAGTTCGTCAAACCTCCAACCATCCCCTCCGGCACAGCTTCTCCGAGCACCATCCTCTGCCGAGTGTATTAAGATGCCCCCGTCAATGGCCATTGGCAATGCAATCCCAAGGACTGGGGACCCGTTCTTCCCAGCAGAGACCCAGACCTCACAGCAGCAGCAGTAACGAAGAAGGTCTTCCTGGAGATTTCCAGATGTTCCTCCACGCTCCCACATCTGTTTTCAATTGATTATGATTGCGCACGGCACCCTGCTTCACAAATAACAGATAGTCATCTCGGGAGTGGCCGCTGCAAGCTGTGTCGCGCCGCCATCTTGGATCCCAAGAAGATTGAGATGTTAATGTTAATTTTGATTAAGGTTTTATTCGGGATAAGTGTCAAAATGCCATGGCATTAAGTGGGTTAATGGGTATGTATACCTGAGTAATGTTTTAAAAAGCTATTCTATAGGCAGTCTGACAGATGGAAGTCAACCCTATAAGGGGCCACATTTCAGTAACTAATACTGAGCATTCCATGCATTCTTCCAATGAAATAGTTGTTTTTACAGCTCTGGATGAGCGCAATACATTGCGTTTCCATTGTGATTTCAGCAAGCCATCTGTTGATATTATTGTTCAGCTGAAGAGCAGATGAGATCCAGAGTTCAGTTTTGTCTCAAAACACGTTATCAATAAATAACGCACAACAAAAATAGAGTCACAGGCAATAAATACAGATTAAGGTTATAGCATTTGTTAAAGGATTGTATGTCCAAATATTTACTTGAAAAGGGCATGCATACTTCCTTTTCATTTCTGATTTACCAAATAAGTATTCAACTCAAATCAGTGCAAACTCCAGAGAAAGATCAGTCATGAGTATTCCAATACAGGTCACCCTCTCTTCATCTCCCATTAATCCCATATCCATATTTTAAAGAACCTTGCAGGGTTAGACACCTGTTAAAATGTATTTTTATATCCTTTGCTATATTGCTCCCTAAAGAAAATCAAACAATTTAATTCTTTCTCAAAAGTTAATGACATGCATTGTCAATTGACTGAATCCGTTTCTGCAGTCAGTTTCCTGTATCCATTGTTCTGTGAAAGAACAAACATTTCTTCTGATCTCCAGTTTACCTTGATGCCTGTGAATGTTGTGTTTGTGTGTTCCAGTCCTAGGCTGAATAGAAGTCATGTAAAGTGAGACCCTGTTACACCAAAAGGCACCTGCTGCCATTCCATAAGCAAAGATATGGGTTTACATTTCCCACCTCATTCACCCTCTCATTTTTGTGCTCATTCAATTACCTTGTCTACATCCCCATGAAGCTTCTTTGCATCCTCAAACTCCCACCGAGTTTCACATCATTTACAAACTTGGAAATATTACATCAAGTCAAATCATTGATATACAGACTATAAATAGTTGGGTCATCTGAATTGATCCTTGTAGATCCCACTAGTCGCATCTTGCCAACTTGAGAAGGGCCTGTTTATAGCAACATTCTGTTTCCAACCTATTAACCAATTTGCAATCCAGACTAGGGTATTATTCCCTATTTCTGGTGCTGCAGCTTTATTAAGCAATCTCTTCCGTGGGGCCTGGCCAAGATGTAACCCAGCTCCCCAGGCTGCTAAAGACTTACATTCACATCAACTTCAATTCTCAAGTTAGAAGGCAGCAATTCCATGACATACCATGTATTAAAAGATTCTCTTTATTCATTCGGAATATTTAATTAATGGAATTATGTTTGAATTATTTTTTCCAGATAGACTTTGCACTTCCTCTATAATTAGTTTTATTATAAATAGCACTGATGTAATTGAAATTTAAAAACAGCTTCAGATGATTCCTAAGTCATACCTAATATGTACTTTCAGGAGCTTCAAAAGCAGGCCGGGTTTGTTTTAATAACAAAGAATTAGCAAGGCTTGGCTAACAGATCAACAATATATGAAAATTTACAGTAATTCTAATTGTATTGTATAGAATCAAGTTCAGCATGATTTTGAAAAGGAGAAATATGAAACATTTAAACTACTATATTTGGATAAGGCTGTCCACAGAAAACAGGAGGAACTCTTCACACACTCAAAATAGAAGTTTGGAACACTTCTATAAATGAGAGTGATGGCTAATTAATTGATCATTTTAAACCTGAATTTATTAGATGTTTTGTATTCAATCATATTAAAGGACATAAGCTAAAAGCTGCAGTGCAGAATTGATGGCAAGTCACCCATAAACTTAGAGAACAGATGTGAGCACATGGCTCATTGCTGCACTAGTGATAGGTGCTACAACTTGCTCTCAGCATGCATTCTGAGGGAAGACTGAGTTTCCACAGCTGATCACAGCTTTGTGGCCCATACTGTAGAGAGCAGCTTGCTACAAGTCCCCACGCTTAGCATCATTGCAAAGTAAGTCTCCATTTTTCCCTCTGAACATTGTGCTGAAATTTTGCATGCTGTTGTTTTAATCCTTCAATTTTTGTTAGATTTACTGACAATGTGCAATGCTTTGAATATATTCATATGAACTCAAAAAATGAGGGTCAAGAGAATTATGAAAAGGAAGGAAATAAGAATGGTGCTTAGAACATAAGAATCACCAGCACTAAGTACGTGGCCTATCATCGGCATCAACAGAGCTTCACCAAGAGTGATTTCTCGCAGGTCAGTGGCGGTTATTTGAAAAGGGAGCTTTGAGAGCTTTTGTCCATTCTACGTGGCCTATCAGCGGCTACAACCAGAGCACCAATCATGAGTTAGAGAGCAGGGAAGGTATGGGCATAAAAGGGAGATACTGCCTAGCAGAGCGGTCATCGATGGAGTGATCTGAGGCAGAGTGGTAGGGCTTTGGCTCACTCAGGCTTTGGCGATAACGGGTTGAGGCGAGGTAAGTTACTTGTGAAGTATAGAAACAGGAAGTTTGCCTGTGAGACCAGTGTTCTGTACTGAGTGTCAGATGTGGGATGTCTGGGAGACTCCCAACCTCCTGGATGGCCACATCTGCACCAGGTGCGTCGAGCTGCAGCTCCTTAGGGACTGCGTTAGGGAACTGGAGATGCAGCACGATGGCCTTCGTCTGGTCAGGGAGAGTGAGGAGGTGATAGAGAGGAACTAAAGGCAAATAGTCACACCGGGGACTCGAGAGACAGATAAGTGGGTAACAGTCAGGAGAGGGAAGGGCAAGAGTCAGAAGCTAAAGAGTACCACTGTGGCTGTACATCTTGAACAATAACTACTCCTGTTTGAGTACTGTTGGTGGGGACAGCCTACCTGGGGTAAGCAACAGTGGCCGCACCTCTGGCACAAAGTCTGGCCCTGTGGCTCAGAAGGGTAGGGAAAGGAAGAGGAAGGCAGTAGTGATTGGGGACTCTATAGTTAGAGGGTCAGACAGGCGATTCTGTGGACGCAGGAAAGAAACTCGGATGGTAGTTTGCCTCCCAGGTGCCAGGGTCTGGGATGTTTCTGATTGCTTCCACGATATCCTGAAGTGGGAAGGTGAACAGCCAGAAGTCGTGGTACATATTGGTACCAACGACATAGGTAGGAAAAGGGAGGAGGTCTTGAAAACAGACTACAGGGAGTTAGGAAGGAAGTTGAGAAATAGAACCTCAAAGATAGCAATCTTAAGATTACTGCCTGTGCCACGCGACAGTGAGAATAGGAAGAGAATGAGGTGGAGGATAAATGCGTGGCTGAGGGATTGGAACAGGGGGCAGAGATTCAGATTTCTGGATCATTGGGACCTCTTTTAGGGCAGGTGTGACCTGTACAAAAAGAACAGGTTGCACTTGAATCCCAGGGGGACCAATATCCTGGTGGGGAGGTTTGCTAAGGCTATTGGGGAGAGTTTAAACTAGAATGCTGGAGGGTGGGAACCAAACTGAAGAGACGGAGGAAGGAGCGGTTGGCTCACAAATAGAGAAAGATTATAGACAGTGCAAGAGGGAGGATAGGGAGGTGATAGAGAAGGGATGCACTCAGACTGATGGTTTAAGATGTGTCTATTTTAATGCAAGAAGCATCATGAACAATGCGGATGAGCTTCGAGTGTGGATCAGTACTGGAGCTATGACGTTATGGCCATTACAGAGACTTGGATGGCTCAGGGACAGGAATGGTTACTTCCAGTGCCAGGCGTTAGATGTTTCTGAAAGGACAGGGAGGGAAGCAAAAGAGGTGGGGGCGTAGCACTGTTGATCAGAGATAAGAGTCACAGCTGCAGAAAAGGAGGAAGTCATGGAGGGATTGTCTACTGAGTCTCTGTGGGTGGAGGTTAGAAACAGGAAGGGGTCAATATCTTTACCGGTTGTTTTTTATAGACCACCCAATAGTAACAGGGATATCAAGGAGCAGATAGGGAGACAGATATGGTTGTTCTGGTGGGAGATTTTAATTTCACAAATATTGATTGGCATCTCCCTAGAGCAAGGGGTTTAGATGGGGTGGAGTTTGTTAGATGTGTTCAGGAAGGTTTCCTGACACAATATGTAGATAAGCCTACAAGAGGAGAGGCTGTACTTGATCTGGTGTTGGGAAATGAACCTGGTCAGGTGTCAGGTCTCTCAGTAAGAGAGCATTTTGGAGATAGTGATCACAATTCTATCTCCTTTACCATAGCATTGGAGAGGGATAGAAGCAGATAAGTTAGGAAAATGTTTAATTGGAGTAAGGGGAAATATGAAGCTATCAGGCAGGAACTTGGAAGCATAAACTGGGAACAGATGTTCTCATGGAAACATACGGAAGAAATGTGGTAAATGTTCAGGGGATATTTGTGTGGGGTTTTGCATAGGTACTTTCCAATGAGACTGGGAAAGGATGGTAGGGTACAAGATCCGTGGTGTACAAAGGCTGTTGTAAATCTTGTCAAGAAGAAAAGAAAAACTTACAAAAGGTTCAAAAAACCAGGTAATGATAGAGATCTAGAAGATTATAAAGCTAGTAGGAAGGGGCTTAAGAATGAAATTAGGAAAGCCAGAAGGGGCCATGTGAAGGCCTTGTTAGACAGGATGAAGGTAACCCCCAAGGCATTCTACAAGTATGTGAAGAGCAAGAGGATAAGACATAAGAGAATAGGACCAATCTAGTGTGGCAGTGGAAAAGTGTGTATGGAACCGGAGGAGATAGCAGAGATACTTAATGAATACTTTGCTTCAGTATTCACTACAGAAAAGGATCTTGTCAATTGCAGGAATGACTTACAGCAGATGAAAAACTTGTGCATATAGACAGCATCAAGTTGGTTAAGCCTCCAGGACCGGACGAGATAGAAGCATAGAAACATAGAAAACCTACAGCACAATACAGGCCCTTTGGCCCACAAAGTTGTGCTGAACACATCCCTACCTTAGAAATTACTAGGCTTACCCATAGCCCTCTATTTTTCTAAGCTCCATGTACCTATCTAAAAGTCTCTTAAAAGACCCTATCGTATCTGCCTCCACCACCGTTGCCGACAGCCCATTCCACACTCTCTGAGTAAAAAACTTCACCCTGACATCTCCTCTGTTACCTCCTCCCAAGCACCTTAAACATGTCTCCTCTTGTGGCAACCATTTCAGCCCTGGGAAAATGCCTTTGACTATCCACACGATCAATGCCTGTCATCACCTTATACACCTCTATCAGGTCACCTCTCATCCTTCGTCGCTCCAAGTAGAAAAGGCCGAGTTCACTCAACCTTTTCTCTTAAAGGTATGCTCCCCAATCCAGGCAACATCCTTGTAAATCTCCTCTGCACCCTTTCTATGGTTTCCACATCCTTCCTGTAGTGAGGTGACCAGAACTGAACACAGTATTCCAAGTGGGGTCTGACCAGGGTCCTATATAGCTGCAACATTACCTCTCGGCTCCTAAATTCAATTCCATGATTGATGAAGGCCACTGCACCATACACCTTCTTAACTACAGTCAACCTGCATAGCTGCTTTGAGTGTCTTATGGACTAGGACCCCAAGATTCTTCTACTCCTCCACACTGCCAAGAGTCTTACCATCAATACTATATTCTGCCATCATATTTGACCTTCCAAAATGAATCACCTCACACTTAGACAACACACACAAAATGCTGGTAGAACACAGCAGGCCAGGCAGCATCTATAAGGAGAGGCAATGTCGACATTTCGGCCTGAGACCCTTCGTCAGGACTCGTCAGGTTTTGGCTCAAGATGTCGACATTGCTTCTCCTTATAGATGCTGCCTGGCCTGCTGTGTTCTACCAGCATTTTGCGTGTGTTGTTTGAATTTCCAGCATCTGCAGATTTCCTCGTGTTCACCTCACACTTACCTTTGTAGAGCTCCATCTGCCATTTCTCAGCCCAGTTTTGCATCCTATCAATGTCCCGCTGTAACCTCTGACAGCCCTCCACATTATCCACAACACCTCCAACCTTTGTGTCATCAGCAAACTTACTAACCACCCCACCACTTCCTAACCCATCCCTCCATGGGCATAAGATGTACCCCAGGCAACTATGGGAGATGAGGGGGGAGATTGCTGAGCCTCTGGTGATGATCTCTGCATCATCAATGGTTTCGGAGGATTGGAGGGTTGTGAATGTTGTTCCCTTATTCATGAAAGGGAGTAGAGATAGCCCAGGAAATTATAGACCAGTGAGTCTTACCTCAGTGCTTGGTAAACTGATGGAAAAGATGCTGAGAGGCAGGATTTATGAACATTTGGAGAGATAATATGATTAGGAATAGTCAGTATGGCTTTGTGAAAGGCAGATCGTGCCTTACGAACCTGATTGAATTTTTTGAGGATGTGACTAAACACATTGATGAAGGTAGAGCAGTTGATGTAGTGTGTATGGTTTTCAGCAAGGCATTTGATAAGGTACCCCATGCCAGGCTTATTGAGAAAGTAAGGAGGCATGGGATCCAAGAGAACATTGCTTTGTGGATCCAGAACTGGCTTGTCCACACAATGCAAAGAGTGGTTGTAGACGGGTCATATTCTGCATGGAGGTCGGTGACCAGTGGTATGCCTCAAGGATCTGTTTTAGGACCCCCTACACTTCATGATTTTTATAAATGACCTGAATTAGGAAGTGGAGGGATGGGTTAGTAAAATTGCCGATGACACAAAGGTTGGGGGTGTTGTGGATAGTGTAGAGGGCTGTCAGAGGTTACAGCGGGACATTGATAGGATGCAAAACTGGTCTGAGAAGTGGCAGATGGAGTTCAACCCAGATAAGTGTGAAGTGGTTCATTTTAGTAGGTCAAGTATGATGGCAGAATATAGTATTAATGGTAAGACTCTTGGCAGTGTGGAGGATCAGAGGGATCTTGGGGTCTGAGTCCATAGGACATCCAAAGCAGCTGTGCAGGTTGACTCTGTGGTTAAGAGGGCATACAGTGTGGGGTTCTAGTGATGTCATCATCCAAAATGGCAGCTTAAGTCAATAGCTCCTCCAGAAAAATGCATATTTTGCCCCATTGATCCATCAAATATAAGATCTTTCAAAAATATCTGAATTGATCAGGGGGGCAAGAATGGGGAAAAAGAATGGAGATAAAAAAGCATCACTGCCGAGCCTATGGACGAGAGGGGTGCAGCGAGTGGCTCTCCTACCTGAACATGTGGTAGCAAGGCTGATGATGGGCCTCGTTCAGGCGAAGTGGCAAATATGATAAAAATTCTGGAAGAGATGCGGGAGTATATAAAACAGCAATTGAATGATATCAAGTTAGAGCTCGCCAACGTCAATCAAAAAATAGCGGTGGCAGAAACACAAACTGAGAAGGTGGAAGATCGCGTGCAAAACATGGGACAGATACTAAGTAAGATGATAAAAATACTAAATCAACAAGAAAGTAAACTGAATGGCCTGGAGGGAAGATCACGACGTAAAAATATACAATGTTCCTGAAGGAGCAGAGGGTTTGTCTATGACGGAGCTTGTATGAAAGTTGCTGCGAGACGCACTGGAGATTCCTTCAATTATGGAGCTTGAAATTGAGAGGGCGCATCATGTGCTCACCCTGAGGCCTATAGAAAACAGAGAAGATAAGCCACTCTCGATAGTAATTAGCTTCCTTTGATACAATACCAAGGCGGAGATTCTACAAAGGGTCTGGGGTAAGACGAGGGTGTTTTTGGATGGTAAATTAATGTATTTCGATCAAGATTACCCCCCCACCCCCCGGCAGTCCTGCAGAGAAGTAAAAAATACTCTGAAGTAAAGCAAATATTAAAGCAAGGAAAGATTAGATTTCAAACTCCATACCCTGCTAAACTGCAGGTGTTTTATGAAGATGGAATCCAACTGTATCAGACAGTGGAAGAGGCAACTACAGACATGAAGGCCAGAGGGTTGCCCGTCAGCGTGATCAAACCGAGGGAAAGCCTGGCAGAGGAATTATCCCGCTCTGCTTGGGAAATAATGAGAGAATCAAGAAAGCAGGAGACGGGAAGAGGGTGAGAGAAATATATCAGGAAGAGACTGGGAGTTATCAGAAGACAGCCCTCACCCCCTCCAGAAGAGCCATAAGGTTTGGCTAACTTTAAAAGTGTTGAGAAGCTAAACAGAAGCAAAAATAGATGGTGATATTCCTATCTCAAGAAATACTTACTATAATGTGGATTTTATATTACTCAATTATTCTTTTTTATTCATTCATTCACTCCTTTTTCCCACCTAAATGAGACTATATATATGGGAGGAATACACAGGGAAATCTTTTCTGTGTAATGGATTTGTTCACTGACTTTTATGGATACTGCAATGGGGGCCCTCAGCTCACAGGTAGGAGGGGTTATCCCCCACAGCTAGAGATTTCCTCTAGTTCAACCCATGGTCATCTACTAGAGACCTCAGCCTTAGAATCACACCTTTGTTGCCTTTTTTGTTATTATTTGCGTTTCTTGGTTCTTAATTGTTCAGGAGTATATCAATTAAGCTTTACTCTGCTAATTTCAATGATATATTGACAAATAAATACACATGGCTAAGGACAAAGTAAAATTCATTTCTTTTAATGTCAATGGACTGTTAAATCCAATCAAATGTTATAGAATTCTATCCAAAATGAAAAAAGAACAAGCCCATGTAGTATATTTACAGGAAACTCTTTTAAGTGATAATGAGCATGAAAAACTAAAGAGAATGGGCTTTACTAATCATTTTTCTCCTCATATAAATCAGGACATATGAGAGGAGTTGCTATTCTTATCTCAAACAAGCTAAATTTTGAAAAAAGTATTTGAAATGGGAGATAAAGAAGGCAGATATATTCTGGTAAGGGGGAATATAGATGGAAATTCAGTTACTCTATTGAATATATACGCACCCCCGGGAAGTGATATTGGTTTCTTTCAGAAAATTATTGGTATTATGGTCATGGAAACAGAAGGTCTCCTGATATGTGGGGGAGACTTAAATTTACAATTACAACCAAACTTAGACTCTTCCAATAGAAAAACCTATGAAACAAAATCCTTGCATAAGAAAGTTATTACACTTTTTGAGGACGTTGGTCTAATTGATATATGAAGGGACCTTTTCCCCAACAGAAGGGATTATACTCATTATTCTGCCCCCCATTCTGTATATACAAGAATAGACTATTTCATAACATTTGGAAAAGACAAAGACAAAATAAACACCTGTGGAATTGGGACAATATATGTAAGTGACCATGCACCTATATATTTATCTGTTGATTTTGACCTACAACCAAAGAATTCTATTTGGAAACTGAATTCAAGTTTACTCAATGATCCGTACTTTAAGGAACAAATTAAAAGAGAAATTGGTCTTTACTTAGAATCCAATGATAATGAAGAGGTTTCACCTCCCATTCTATGGGATACTCTGAAGGCTGTTTTAAGAGGGAAAATTATAGTGATATTTTCATATAAGAAAAAAATAAGGAATAAAACATTAGAGGAATTACAAAATAGGCTGAAGGAACTAGGAAAAAAAACACAAATTGAATTTAGCACAGGATACACTAGAGGAAATTTTACAAATTAGGAATGAAATTAATAGTTTGGCTATGCAAGAAATCAGGAAAAATTTAATGTTTCTGAAACAGAAACATTATGAAAGTGGATCTGTCTATGAAAATACTGGCATGGAAACTGAAAAAAAAGATAGCAGAATTAGGAATCCAAGAACAAAAATGATAAAAAAATAAGGTAGGTGAAATCCAAGACGCTTTTGAAGTGTTTTACAAAGCTCTATATTCCAAAGTTCCAGGGGGAAGCATAACCCAAATTGACACCTTCCTGAATTCTCTAGAGTTACCCACTTTAAGTGAAGAACAAAATAGAACGATGACTGCTGACATAACTGAAGTTGAACTAAAAACTGCAATTAGTAGGTTTAAATTAAGCAAGTCACCGGGATCAGATGGGTATACAACAGAGTGGTACAAAGAATTTAGAAATGAGTTAATTTCTGTCTTACTCCCCACACTGAATTGGGCTCTAAAAAAGGCACAAATGCCACCCAGCTGGAAGGAAGCGAAAATCTCAGCTATACCGAAAGAAGGCAAGGATTTAGACCAATATCTGTTCTTAATGGAAATTATAGATTATTTACCTCCAACTTGCCAAACGATCAGAGGAGTTTCTACCCATACTGATATGTAACAATCAGACAAGTTTTATACGACAACGCCAGACACAAGACAATATACGAAGGACACTTCACATTATGGATCATAAACAAAAAAATAAAAATGAAGCAATAGTGATAAGCATGGACACTGAAAAGGCATTTGATTTGGTTAATTGGAATTTTCTTTACAGAGTTTTACATAGATTTGGTTTCCAAGACACAATTATTAAAACTATACAGACACTATATGACAATCCTACTGCTCGGATTAAAATCATTGTATATTTATCAAGTAGTCTTACCCTAGAAAGGGGCACGAGGCAGGGTTGTGCATGGTCACCACTACTCTTCGCGTTATATCTGGAACCATTAGCTCAATACATCAGACAAAATGAAGGTATCAAGGGAATTACTATTAAAGGGACAGAGCATAAATTGGCTTGTTACACGGATGACATTTTGATCTATCTAGGGCTGATTGCATACTCTTTACCTAAATTGATGCAATCCTTTGAACAATATGGTCAATTATCAGTATACAAGATCAATATAAATAAAATCTAATTATTTTCATATAACTATAGCCCACCAAGATAAATTGAAAGTAGATATCCCTGGGCATTGCAAACAGAGTCTTTCAAATATTTGGGCATCATTATGCCAAAACATCTGGCAAAAATATCAGAATGCAATTATCAGCCTATATATAAAAAAAAATTAAGGAAGATATAAGATGGAACTTAATTCCTTTTTTTAGTTTCAGTTCAAGGATTGAATCTATTAAAATGAATATACTGCCCAGACTATTGTATCTCTTTCAGACCCTACCAATAGAGATTAATCAAAATCAATTCAATGAATGGAACAAAATGTTATCAAGATATATTTGGCAAGGTAAAAGGCCTAGAGTTCATCTCAAAACTTTGCCATTAGCCAAGGAAAAGGGGGTTGGGGCCTACCTTCTCTTAGAGATTATTATTTTGCAGCACAGTTGAGAGCTGTGATATGTTGGTGCAACCCCTCATATGACGCTCAATGGAAAAACATTGAGGAGCGGGTACTTCCCATCCCCATACAGGCAATTTTGGCTGATAGCAACCTACAAAGGTACATAAATACTATTGATAGCCCATGGGTGAAATGGACTCTTAAAATATGGAAAACTATTATAAAAGAATATAAACTAGTGGGAGATATTGCAATTCTTAAATGGTGTGCATATGACTCAGATTTTATGCTGAATAAACTGAATGCTAGATTTAAGGACCGGACAGCTAAAGGAATAACAGTTCTTTGCAATATAATGAAAGAAGGAACATTGTTCAGTTTTGAAATGCTTAAAGAGAAACACTTATTAGTAAAACAAAACTTTTATCGGTATTTACAGATGCAACAATATGTTAATAGGACGGTTAAAAATGTAACCAAGGCAAGTACATGTTTCATAGAGCCATTTAGAAAAGCATATAATTCAAATAATGGTAGCAGAATCATTTCAAGCGTGTATAAGGGTTTGTCAAATCTTAAAACACATTCGACTTCATACATTAAAACAAAATGGGAGAAGGAAGGAGGGATAATTATATCTGAGGAAGAATGGACAATAATATGGAGGTATCATGGAATTGTACCAGTTCCCAGAAATGGAGGGAGTTCGGATGGAAAAACTTGATAAGATATTTTATTACACCCTCTCAGAAATCCCCATTATGATAGTAACCTCCCTGTTTGCTGGAGAAATTGTGGAAATCAAAATGCAAATCATTATCATATTTTCTGGGAATGCCCTGTTATCAAAGACTATTGGAGGGGGATACACAATGCCCTATAAGACATCTTTAAATATGAAATACCCTTGGAGAGTAAGACCATATATTTTGGATATATACCTCAAGAATGGATGAAAAGAGATAAATATTACTGAATATACTGTTGGTGGCTGGTAAAAAGACTCTTACTAGGAAATGGTTATCACAGGAGAGCCCAGCCTTAAATGCATGGATGGAAATTACAATGGACGTTTACAAAATGGAGAAGATAACAACATCTGTTAATCATAAGTTGGAACAGTTTGATTCATACTGGGAAAAATGGTTTAACTACATAATACCTCATAGGCCTGATTTTATTCTCACAAATCAATGAATATGTTGTAAAAAAAAGATCACTTGTACATAGTTTTCTCCTTTCACTTGTTCTTTCTTTTATCTCTTTTCTATAAGTGTATACCTCAGATAAATATCATATGGAGATTTGTGGCATATATGACTATATGATATACATGTACAATATCTGAAATACATCTTATGGAAATGTTTGATGATGAACTTCAATAAAAAATAAATTACAAAAAAAAAAGAAGGTGCTTTGGCTTTCATCAACCATGGGACTGAGTTTAAGAGTCAAGAGGTAATGTTACAGCTATATAGGACCTTGGTCAGACCCCACTTGGAGTACTGTGCTCAGTTCTGGTCACCTCACTACAGGAAGGATGTGGAAACTATAGAAAGTATGCAGAGAAGATTTACAAGGATGTTGCCTGGATTGGGAAGCATGCCTTATGAGAATAGGTTGAATGAATAGGTTTTCTCCTTGGAGCAACGAAGGATGAGTGGTGACCTGTTAGAGGTGTATAAGCTGATGAGAGGCATTGATCGTGTGGATAGTCAGAGGCTTTTACCTAGGGCTGAAATGACTTGCACAAGGGGGCACAGTTTTAAGGTGCTTGGAAGTAGCTACAGAGGAGATGTCAGGGGTAATTTTTTTACACAGAGAGTGGTAGTGCATGGAATGGGCTGCTGGCGACGGTGGTGGAGTCAGAAACGATAGGGTCTTTTAAGAGACTCCTCTTAAGAGCTTAGAAAAATAGAGGGCTATGGGTAACCCTGGGTAATTTCTAAGATAAGGACATGTTTCTATGAAAGGTGAAGGTTTCCTTCCCCTAAACGTTCAGTGTCACAACTACAATAAGTTCTGGAATGCTCAATAGTTTTAGTTTATACAGTAGCACAGAAGAATTCTAATTGACACATCATTTTTTGGTCAATGGGCCTAAATCTCCCATTGATGTGGCATTTTGGGATATTGGTGTCAAATGAAGAGGATAAGGCACTAGCCTAAGCCACTGTTAGATATTTTTAATCCGGGCACAAACCAAGCTATAATACACAGAATAATAAAAACCTTAAAATTTTCTGCTGAGAATGTGATTTATACCAGTACATTGCGGATTTGTATTTGAGCTTTGCAAAATAAAATGCATTTTTATAACAGTATAGATGTTGAGAACTTCACAATTTTTATTTAGCTTTGTACTCACTTATTAGACTAGAAACATAGGATAATATTTTGGGGTTCCATATGGAGCTACTGTAGTCTTCTCATTGCTTGACCATCTCCCCCTTGAGGAACTGTTGTGAAAAAATACTCAGGCTGGTTAACTTTCTTTCTGAGTCCGAGTTCTCCATGGGTCAGAATTGACCATGGATATTGCGTCCAAGCTGCTTAGATACGCAAGCCTGGCCAGTACAATATGGGGAGCAAGCTGTTGCCTATGTAGCAAACTCCTCTTCTCCGTGCATCTGATGAATGCAAAGGAACAGCAGAGACTGATACAGTTTAACTCCAGCAGTATCATAGGAGTTGCCAGTCAACATTGAATTCAACATCGGACTGCCACAGAGACTCCATTTCCGGATTTTTCCCTCTGGGTTTACTCCCAAAGCCTTTACCATGAGTGGAGGTTTGAGATCAGAGTTTTCCTTCTCCTAGATGAGCCGTCAACCATGGCTGATGAACCCCATCTACCCAAAGCAACTGTTCATAAGGCACCAGTAACCCATCTTTGCCCCTTCTCCTGTCAGTAGAAACAGTTCTGCCGGGCTTAGTAGCTCAGCCACATGTGAAGGCCAGGAGCTGGACTTGGTTGTCAGAGGCTACTTGAGGCACATGTCATTGGGAGCATTTAATAGGCAGTGGGAGCTTGTCCCATTACTACTCCTAGCTATAACAACCTTAAGGAACCTAGTTAGCTATATATTTACTATAAATCTAATGAGACATTTTACAAATGGAAAGTGTTAAGAGCTTCCACCACCCATTGGATAATGCAATACATCCTCTATCTATTGGACGTTAATATCATATTGAATGTCCATAGAGAATTGGGAGATGGAGATCTGGTTGCAGTTACCGAGGTTAACCAAGACATTGTATCTCTTGATTTAGGAGAAATGCACTCACAATACCTTAGGCTTCTTCTGAAGCTGAGATGTGTGGAAGAATTTAAGAGTCTTTGGATATGTAGGGATTAACCTGATCACTTGTGAATGCTCTTAAAATGTAGCTAAAGTCCTTGCTAGTCTTAGAATTTAGCTAAAAGTCCTTGCTAAAGTCTAAACAAGAATGCTGTGGCACCACATCATTTCTCCTGTTTGTCGAAAATCTAGTGTTAAATTCAAAGTCACGCTGTTTGTCGAAATACCTCCTTACCTCTGTTCTAAAGGGTCACCCCTCAATTTTGAGGCTGTGCCCTCTAGATCTGGATACCCTCACCATAGAAATTCACAGTCAAGCAATGTTATTGTTAAGTGCATTTAGTCACGTATGCTGTGCCTATATAATGAAGCGGGTCTGCACGATAAGCAGAGCTCCGAAACACCACTCTTAGTTGGAAGGGTCTCTCCATGACATCATGTAATAAAATCCTATAGTCTGAAACAATTCTGGTGGAAGGAAGCTCTCCATGATATCATGAAATAAAGTCCTTTAATCTGAAACAGTTCTCTGAGTCGGCCTGATCTATTCTGTCTGCTGCTCCTGAGATTTATCCACAACAAGATGGGTGGGTCAAAGAAAGGGTTAGTTATAACAAACTCTACAGCATCTCAAAAAAAAATAGGATTGATGTAAAATTGGATTGGGTGGCTGATAGTCAGTGGGCTGAAAGGCCAATTTCCAGCTCAACCTGTGTCCATTCTCCTGTTTATACCAAAGTCTTCAGTAACACTTAGCTACATCTGGTATCATGTTCATTTTGTTCCAGCTCTCATTATAAAGTATAGATCTATTTCTTTCAGTGCAATAACAACCCCCTATCCTTAGCATTACGTATTGATCTGTTGTCTTCGCATGCACTGTTGTCCATGCGTGCACATTGGTCTCTCTCTCTCTCTCACTGCAATGTGAAGACACCAATTAAAGCCATCTCCCTCATACGTGTTTTTATCTAATATATATGTAGTTGTGCATAGACACAATAAGTTGGCGATGAATACAAACCTGAATGTCAGAAAATATCGCTAACTACACCAACAGTTACAGGACAAAGAGCGGGAGTTAAACAGCACAAGGACGTCAAAAGACCCATGAGTAACAGTGAAAGACACATTGAATTTAAACTGAAAATAATGTGCCCATGACTTCAGTCCGGAAAGTTGACAAATTTATTTCAAACACAAAATTAAGCAAATGCATAAAGTTACCAAATGTAAAACAGAATCAGACAACATAGAGTCTGACAAAGGTGAACTAACATGTCTAGAACTGCAAATCACAAAATCATCTGAATCACAAAAGATAAGGCCATAAGACATAGGAGCAGAATTAGGCCATTCAGCCCATCAAGTCTTCTCCACTATTCAATCATGGCTGATCCTGGATCCCACTCAACTTCATACACCCGCCTTCTCGCCATGTCTTTTGTTGCCCTGACCGATCAGGAAACTATAAACTTCTGCTTTAAATATACCCATTGACTTGGGCTACACTGCAGACTGTGGCAGAGCATTCCACAGATTCACTGCTCTCAGGCTGAAAAAAAAAATTCCTCCTTACCTCTGTTCTAAAGGGTCACCCCTCAATTTTGAGGCTGTGCCCTCTAGTTCAGGATACCCTCACCATAGAAATCATCCTATTCACATCCACCCTATCTAGTCCTTTCAACGTTTGGTAAATTTCAATGAGCTCACCCTGTGTTCTTCTAAATTCCAGTGAATACAAGCCCAAAGCTGCCAAATGCTCCTTATATGTTAACCCCTTCATTCCTGGAATCATTCTTGTGAACCTCTTGTGGATTCTCTCTAATGATAAAACATCCTTTCTGAGATATGGAGCCCAAAACTGTTGACAATACTTCAAGTGTGGCCTGTCTAGTGTCTTATAAAGGCTCAGCATTATCTCTTTGTTTTTATATTCTATTCCCCTTGAAATAAATGCCAACATTGTATTTGCCTTCTTTATCACAGACTCAACCTGTAAATTAACCTTCTGGGAGTCTTGCACGAGGACTCCTAAGTCCCTCTGCACCTCTGATGTTTGAACCTTCTCCCCATTTAGATAATAGTCCTCACTATTGTTCTTTTCACCAAAATACATTATCATACATTTCCCAACACTGTATTCCATCTGCCACTTTTTTGCCCATTCTTTCAACTTGTCTGAGTCCTGCTGCAATCACATTGCTTCCTCAGCACTACCTACCCCTCTGCCTATCTTTGTATCATCCACAAACTTTGCCACAAAGCCATCAATTCTATTATCCAAATCATTGACAAACATTGTGAAAAGTAGCGGTCCCAATACTGACCCCTGAGGAGCACCACTAATCATTGGCAGCCAACCAGAAAAGGCCCCTTTTATTCCACTCGCTGCCTCTTGCTGTCAGTCATTCATCTATCCATGCCAGTATCTCTCCTGTAGTGCCGTCTGTAACATAGCTTTCCTGTGTCCGGTGTAAAACTGAAACTTGTGTCTATAATTCCAGAGGCGGACAACAACAGACTGTTTTCTAAGATACCATTAGAGAAGACCTCAGTGATGTTAAAGACTTAAAAAGGCAAAAAAGTGTCTCCCAAAGAAAAACTGAAAGTAAATGTGATGTATGGAGGCTAGACACAACAGTTAAGGTTTTATGTATTGAAAAGTGGGGGGGGGGGCAGCACTTTTCAGGTGTGAACGGTTGAGAAAAATCCAACTAGACTGGCACTCTATTAAAGCTCTCAGTGTGACATCAATAAGCAATGGCAGCCCAAAGGTTAGCACTAACTAGAGTCTGTCACAGCTGCATAATGCTAATGAGAAGCTGAATGGTAAACTTAAAGGCATGAAGGCCAGAACTGAACTAGATGAAACAAGATCCCATAAAGCGTGTCCAGTACCTTACACACTACATCCTAAAGTGGATGATGAACTGTACAACTTGGAGGCATCTGGAGTTCTCTCCAAGCTGAGTGGAGTGATTGGGCCATGCTCATTGTCCTGGTGATTCATAAAGGGAAGGCTGGAGCCATTCGCATATATGGGGATTTCAAGGTGAGCAACAACCCAGTACTGAGTACTGTTCAGTATTCCCTGCCACAAAGACATTTTCACATCTTTGGCCATTGGGGAGAGGTTTTCGAAGACTGATTTATCACAAGTCTATCTGCAAATGGAGATTGAGGAGTTGGTTTTCCGGTGACGTCATCATCAAGAATGGAAAAACACATATTAAGCCCCGTTAACCCATCAAATATGGTATTTTTCAAAAAATACTTGAACTGAAATGACGGGCAAGAATGGGGAAAAAGAATGGAAATAAAAAAGTGACACTGCGGAGCCTGCAGCCGAGAGGAGTGCAGTGAGTGGCTCCCTGACCCAACCGCGTGCTAGCGAGGCGGACGCTGGGCCTCATTCAGGTGAAGCAGCGAATAGGATTGAAATTCTGAAAGAGATAAGGGAGTTCCAGAAAGAAATAAAGCAGCAGCTACATGATATTAAGTCAGAGCTCACCAACGTCAATCAAAAAATAGCGATGGCAGAGACTCGAATTGAGAAGTTGGAAGATTGCGTTCAAAACATTGAATGAATACTGAGTAAGACGATAAAAATATTAAATCACCAAGAAGGTAAACTGCTTGATCTGGAGGGAAGATCACGGTGGAAAAATATCAGTATCTACAACGTTCCCAAAGGAGCGGAGGGCTCATCTATGATAGAGTTTGTCAGAAAGTTGCTGCAGGACATGCTGGATCTTCCCTCAACTATGGAGCTGGAAATCGAGAGAACGAATTGTGCATTAGTCCCGTAGTCTACTCAAGATAAGCCACATTTAATAATTAAATTCCTTCGGTACAGCACCAAGGCGGAGATTCTATGAAGGGCCTGGGGTAAGAAGAGAGTGTTTTTAGATGATAAAGTAATGTATTTTGACCAAGATTACCCCTCCCGTGGTCCTGCAGAAACGTAAAGAATACTCTGAAGTAAAGCGAGTACTAAAGCAAAAAAAGATTAGATTTCAAACTCCGTACCCTGCTAAACTTTGAGTGTTTTATGACAATGGGACGCGGTTGTACCAGACAGTGGAAGAGGCGACTACAGACATGAAGGCCAGAGGGTTGCCCGTCAGCGTGACCAAACCAAGGAAAAGCCTGGCAGAGAAATTATTCCACTCCGCTTGGGAAATAGTGCAAGAATCGAGAAGGCAGGAGACGGGAGGAGACTGAGAGCAGTATATCAGAAAGAGACCAGGAGTGTCCCAAAGACAGTCCTCACCCCCTTCAGAAGAGCCATAAGGTTTGGCTAACTTTAAAAATGTTGAGAAGCTAAACAGAAGCAAGAGTACACAGTGATATACCTATCTCGGGAAATACTTATTATAATGTGGATTTTATATTACTTAGTTGTTATTCTTTATTCACACATACTCCTTTTCCCCACCAAAAAGAGAATATATATATGTACGTGTGTGTGTGTGTGTGTGTGTGTGCATATATGTGTATGTATGTAATATATGTATATATGTGTGTGTGTGTGTGTGTGTGTGTGTGTATATATATAACACGTATATATAGGAGTACACAGGGAAATCTTTTCTGTGTAATGGATTTGTTCACTGACTTTTATGAATACTGCAATGGGGGCCCTCAACTCACAAGTAGGAGGGGTTATCCCCCACAGCTAGACATTTCCTCTAGCTCAACGCAGGGTCATCTACTGGAGACCTCAGCCTTGGAATCACACGTTCATTGCCATTTGTGTTGTTATCTGCGTTCCTTGGTTCTTATTTGTTCAGGGAGTAGATTGATTAAGTTTTATTCTAATTTCAATGATACATTGACAGATAAATACAGATGGCCAAGGACAATGTAAAATTCATTTCTTTTCATGTCAATGGGCTATTAAATCCAATCAAACATAATAGAATTTTATCCAAAATGAAAAAAGAACAAGCTTGTATATTTACAGGAAACTCATTTAAGTGATAATGAGCATAAAAAACTAAAGAGAATGGGCTTCACTAATTTGTTTTTCTCCTCATATAAATCAGGACATAGGAAAGGAGTTGCTATTCTTATCTCAAGTAAGCTAAATTTTGAAAAAGTATTCAAAATGGGAGATAAAGAGGGCAGATATATTCTGGTAAGGGGGAATATAGATGGAAATTCAGTTACTCTATTGAATATATACACACCCCCGGGAAGTGATATTGGTTTCTTTCAGAAAATTACTGATATTATGGTAACGGAAACAGAAGATCTCCTGATATGTGGGGGAGACTTAAATTTACAATTACAACCAAACTTAGACTCTTCCAATAGAAAAACCTATGAAACAAAATCTTTACATAAGAAAGTTAATACACTTTTTGAGGATGTTGGTTTAATTGATATATGGAGGGACCTTTTCCCCGACAGAAGGGATTACACTTATTATTCTGCTCCACATTCTGTATATATAAGAATAGACTATTTTGTAACATTTGGAAAAGACAAAGACAAAATAAACGCCTGTGGAATTAGGACAATAGATGTAAGTGACCATGCACCTATATATTTATCTGTTGATTTTGACCTACAACCAAAGAATACTATTTGGAAACTAAATTCAAGTCTACTCAATGATCCGTACTTTAAGGAACAAATTAAAAAAGAAATTGATCTCTACTTAGAATTTAATGATAATGGAGAGGTTTCACCTCCCATTTTGTGGGATACTCTGAAGGCAGTCTTAAAGAGGGAAAATTATCATGATATCTTCATATAAGAAAAAAATAAAGAATAAGACATTAGAGGAATTACAAAATAGGCTGAAAGAACTAGAGAAAAAACACAAATTGAATTTGGCACAGGATACATTAGGGGAAGTTAAAAGAATTAGGAATGAAATTAATAGTTTGGCTACACAAGATATCAGGAAAAATTTATTGTTTCTGAAACAGAGACATTATGAAAGTGGATCAAAATCTATGAAAATACTGGTGTGGAAACTGAAAAAAAAGATAGCAGAAAATACAATTCATAGAATTAGGGAACCAAGAATGAAAATGATAAAAAATAAGCTAAGTGAAATTCAAGAAGCTTTTGAAATGTTTTACAAAACTCTATTTTCCAAAGTTCCAGGGGGAAGCATAACCCAAATTGACACCTTCTTGAATTCTCTTGAGTTACCCACTTTAAGTGAAGAACAAAATAGAACAATGACTGCTGACATAACTGAAGATGAATTAAAAGCTGCAATTAGTAGGCTTAAATTAAGCAAGTCACCAGGATCAGATGGGTATACGGCAGAGTGGTACAAAGAATTTAAAAATGAGTTAATTCCTGTTTTACTCCCCACACTGAACTGGGCTCTAAAAAAGGCACAATTGTCAGTTGGAAGGAAATGATAATCTCAGCTATACCGAAAGAAGGCAAGGATAAAATGGAATGTGGGTCATTTAGACCAATATCCTTTCTTAATGGAGATTATAGATTATTTACCTCCATCATGGCCAAAGGATTAGAGGAGTTTCTACCCATACTGTTACGTAACAATCAGACAGGTTTTATAAGACAACGGCAGACGCAAGACAATATACGAAGGACACTTCACATTATGGATCATATACAAAAAAAATCAAAGCAATAGTGATAAGCATGGACACTGAAAAAGCATTTGATTTGGTTAATTGGAATTTTCTTTACAGAGTTTTACATCGATTTGGTTTCCAAGACACAATTATTAAAGCTATACAGACACTATATGACAATCCTACTGCTCGGATTAAAATCATTGTATATTTATCAAGTAGTCTTACCCTAGAAAGGGGCACGAGACAGGGTTGTGCATGGTCACCACTACTCTTCGCGTTATATCTGGAACCATTAGCTCAATACATCAGACAAAATGAAGATATCAAGGGAATTACTATTAAAGGGACAGAGCATAAATTGGCTTGTTACACGGATGACATTTTGATCTATCTAGGGCTGATTGCATACTCTTTACCTAAATTGATGCAATCCTTTGAACAATATGGTCAATTATCAGTATACAAGATCAACATAGATAAAATCCAATTACTTTCATATAACTATAGCCCACCAAGATAAATTGAAAGTAGATATCCCTGGACATTGCAAACAGTCTTTCAAATATTTGGGCATCATTATGCCAAAACATCTGGCAAAAATATCAGAATGCAGTTATCAGCCTATATATAAAATAAATTAAGGAAGATATAATAAGATGGAACTTAATTCCTATTTCAGTTCAAGGATTGAATCTATTAAAATGAATATACTGCCCAGACTATTGTATCTCTTTCAAACCCTAACAATAGAGATTAATCAAAATCAATTCAATGAATGGAACAAAATGGAACACAAACAACATGGGAGAAGGAAGGAGGGATAATTATATCTGAGGAAGAATGGACAGCAAAATGGAGGTATCAATGGAAGTGCACCAGTTCACAGAAGTGGAGAGAGTTTGGATGGAAAAACTTGATAAGATATTTTACTACACCCTCTCAGAAATCCCATTATGATAGTAACCTCCCTGTTTGCTGGAGAAATTGTGGAAATCAAAATGCAAATCATTATCGTATTTTTTGGGAATGCCCTGTTATCAAAGACTATTGGAGTGGGATACACAGTGCCCTACAAGACATCTTTAAATGTGAAATACCCTTAGAGAGTAAGACCATATATTTTGGACATATACCTCAAGAATGGTTGAAAAGAGATAAATATTTAATGAATATACTGTTGGTGGCTGGTAAAAAGATTCTTACTAGGAAATGGTTATCACAGGAGAGCCCAACTTTAAATACATGGATGGAAATTACAATAGACATTTACAAAATGGAGAAGATAACAGCATCTGTTAATCATAAGCTGGAACAATTTGATTCATACTGGGAAAAATAGTTTAACTACATAATACCTCATAGGCCTGATTTTATTCTCACAAATCAATGAATATGTTGTAAAAAAAAGATCACTCCCTACTTGTACATAGTTCTTTCCTTTTGCTTGTTTTTTCTTTCCACTCTTTTCTGTAAGTGTATAACTCAGATAAATACTTTTTGGAGATTTGTAATATATATGACTATACGATATATATGTACAATGTCTGAAATACATCTTATGGAAATGTTTGTTTGATGATGAACTTCAATCAAAAAAAAATTTTTTAAAGAGATTGAGGAGTCAAGCAGGAAGTTCCTTACAATCAACACTCACAAGGGACTGTTCCCATATAATCACCTCGTCTTTGGCATCACATCAGCTCCAGCAATTTGGCAAAGAGCAATGGACCAAGTGCTCCAAGATATCCCAGGAACGCAATGTTACCTTTTTGACATCATTGTGACTGGCAAGAATGATGAAGAACCTCCAGAACCTTGGTAAAGTGCTTACCAGGCTGAGTGGGTATGGTCTGCGCACAAAGAGAGAGAAATGTGAGCTTTTCAAGAATGAAATCTCATATTGTGAACATGTCATTGTCAAGGACTTCCATAAGCCACAAGAGAAAACTGAAGCAGTGCTACAGGCACCCAAGCCAGAAAAAATGTGTCACAACTCGGGTTATACTTGGGTCTTATAAACTGCTACCACTGGTTTCTCCTAAGGATTCAAGTGCAACAAACAACACAGCAACACTAATTGTTTGTCTCGTCTTCCACTAATGGCAACTGAAGAAGAAAAGACTTCATTATGTGACCTAGCAGAGGTATTTCACACAGCATTGGTGGACCAATTGTCGGTAACAAATTCAGAAATACAAAGAGAAACAAGGAATAACCCGACGTTGTTAAAAGTCTATGAAGTCACAAGCAGGGATGGCCAGCTCATGGTAACTTTATGTTTCTAGAATTCTCAGTGAGACAAGGTATGTCAAAGGACGCTGATGCGTTGATGTCGTGTTGTGGTTCCCTCATCTGCATGGACTCTTAGGTACAGTCAAGATGAAGAGCCTGGCCCTGAACTATGTGTGGTGGCCAGGAGTAGATAAACAGATTGAAGACTTGGCCAAAAGCTGTTCCGGCTGCCAAATGCATCCCCACAGGCATCATTACACTCATGGGAGTGGCTACTAACACTTTGGCAATGAGTACATATTGACTTTGCTGGGTTATTACCTCATTTTTTAAATATATAGTATTTCTGTTTTTGCATGATTTTTAATCTATTCAATATACATATACTGTATAAAGTATACTGAGTAAGATTTATTTATTAATTATTATTATTATTTTGATTTTTTTC
This sequence comes from Hypanus sabinus, assembly GCF_030144855.1. Taxonomy (NCBI): domain Eukaryota; kingdom Metazoa; phylum Chordata; class Chondrichthyes; order Myliobatiformes; family Dasyatidae; genus Hypanus; species Hypanus sabinus. Next base: position 938,783 of record NC_082738.1, on the reverse strand, counting down.
TTTTATATTATGTATTGCATTGAACTGCTGCCTCTAAGTTAACAAATTTTACATCATGTGTGATAATAAACCTGATTCTGACTGTGATTCTGATTCTATTCATGGTCTCCATTTTTCTGATTGCTGTGGATGCTCATTCAAAGTGGCTGAAGGTCATACCAATGAAGTCATCACATCAGCAAAGACTGTCTCCACTCTGAGGACTACTTTTGCCAGAAATGGTTTACCTGAACAAATTGTGAATGACAACAGACCACAATACTGCGGAGGCAAGTGGACACCTGGTAGGATAGCTATATGGATATTGTTGGACACAGGTAATGCTATTGTCTTTTGAAAGCTTAAAGAACTGATTATTTATGATAGGCCTCAATAAACTAGATTGAATGGAACATTGCAGCACTTAAATTAGTTGTTGCGTTTCCTGTCTCACAAATTGCCTAAATCACAAGAGTCACAAACAAGAGAAAATCTGTAGATGCTGGAAATCTAAGCAACAGACACAAAATGCTGGAGGAACTCAGCAGGCAGGCAGCATCTATGGAAAAGAGTACAGTTGACATTTCAGTCCTGATGAAGGGTCTCGGCCCAAAACTTCAACTGTACTTATTTCCACAGATGCCTGCTGAGTACCTCCAGCATTTTGTGTGTGTAAATCACAAGAATACTTACTTTGTGTAAGAAAGTGGATATAAATAGGAACTTAATTTCACCCTTTACCAATACATTGAAGGTCAGATTTTGCTTATCATAGATCAGAATATTGTACATAAAACTGAGTAAAATTTGAATTCAGTTGTGATCCCAATGAATGCAGGAATATTGAGAGCAGGGATTTGTAGTTCCAATATAACACTGTAATCGGTAAACCAGTACATTCCAGCAGCGTGTAGCAAAGTCACCAAAGAAAAAAATGAACAAAAGCAATCCCCACAATTGTAATCCCCAAATCTCTCTAGGAACAAAAACATCAAACATATGTATTTTTCATCCTCAGTGAATATTACATCCTAAAACTGGGCAAATAACAGAATCCAAAATGGCCTAGGGATTCATCCAGTCACAATCTATACATACTGAATGCTTCAATCTGCGTTCAATTATCCATCTTGTTCAGAGGAAAGGAAATTCATCATTTCTTGTGTATTTGTGTACATGAATTCTGATATGCTTTACTGACAGATGACTGCCTTCGGCATGGGAAAACAGATTTTCCTAATCAATTCAGTGACAAAATTCCAAGGAACCTCTTTTAACAGATCATTTAACTTGATTTTACTTAAAACAATCTCTACTCAAAGCAGCTGTTTCATCAGAACAAAGGGTCATGAAGTTTATTTTTGAGCTAGAAAGGTTTCCTTGGGACAATGGGTGATTAGCCACATGTTTTTTACCACAGAAGAACTGCAAGAAGTTTCACTTTGAGAAGTATTTACACATTCAAGGAATATTTATTCTAATAGCAAATTTGGTGAATCGGATTAAAAATTGAGAGTCTGATCATATGTTACATTTTAAATACTTCTCAAAAATGTGTTACATAGAAATGAACATACACAGGCAAATTTTATCTGTATGTCACCTGTTTAACTCTTCATCTTGCTGACTTTGGGGAGATTTTGGGGAGAAATATTTATTGTTTTAAGCATATGTAAGTGAAGGCACTATTCTGTTTCATTTGCAGGTTGGATCTGTTCTAGACCATAGTCACAATACTGTATTTTTTCCCAAAATAAACACAAATAAAGTTATAAATGCTATCACACAAGTGGTTATGAAAAATCTGCCCCATTTATTGCAAAGGGACTTTAATATGACTGAGGCATGAAAATGAGAAAAATTGCAACATTCAACTCATGTTCTTAAGAGGACAGGAAAAGCAATCTATTTTCTTCCACAAAATTGGACCTTTCTCCAACAATACTGGGCTGTTGCTAGTTATCTTTACACCAGCACCTTCTTTTGCTCCTCGTCTATGGAGCAGAATCAGCTCAGGGTTTAAAATCAATAACACTGGAAACACTTAGCAGGTTAGTTAGCATTTTCAGAAAGAACAGGTTAGCACTACATGTGTAACTCTTCACCTGAACACAGAAAGGATAACTTTTATTTGCTACAGATGTAATTTTAATAGGATCATAGATGCTTGAAGCTGTGACCACCCTGCCAACCACTTTAAAGCTATCTATTATGCAGCTAAAGCCTATTTAAGGAAGTTGTCTGAAGATCAAATTAGAAGACATTGCATTTCTCTGTGGCCAAATCCAGTAAAGGCAGGTCTGCTCAGGAACATCTGTATAGGCATGACTTTGTTGACAAGAGTGGTACCCATGTAAGGCATAAATATAAACATAAATCTCACTGAACTCATATTCTTCCTCTCAATGTGTGCCATATTTGGGAAAATGTATTTATTTTTAAAGTTTATTTGTTGTACCTTGAACTAATGACTTTTTCAAATAAACTGACATTTGAACTTAGTGGTAACAAGCCCCTCTCTTCACATGGTACCTTTGCCTTGAAAATTGTATTTGACCTGTTTAGTGTGCTTTAATACTGCTGCACATAATGGTCAGAGTTAAATCAGAACTCCAAATCAAATCATTAAACCAGCTGGAAGAAAGTGTGCAACAGTATCAATTTGGTTTCTCTCTCAAAATTTGCATTAATTTTTTTGTGATGAGAGCATGATCATTGTAACATGGCTTCCACAACTTTGTTGCACTGCACTTAGAAAATATCATAAGTCTTAGAGGCATAATCTCCTTTCAGCCATTACCAGCCATTGGCCATTATGAGTGGGGGCGGGGGGAGATGAGTCTGTGCTATTGTCCCTAGTCTCAGCTTCATTTCTTGAACAAGGGGTGACACGTTCACCTTATTTTTATGTCAATGATTCAGATGACAGAATTGATGGCTTTGTGGCCAAGTTTGTGGATAATACAGAGATAGGTGGAGGGGCAGGGAGTGTAGATGGCAGAAGAGAGGCTACAGAAGGACTTAGGCAGATTAGGAGAATGGGCAAAAAAGTGGCAGATTGAATACAGTGTCGGGAAGTGTATAGTCATGCACTTTGTTTGAAGGAATAAAAGCATTGTCTATTTTCTGAACTGAGAGAAAATTCAGAATCAGAATCAGATTTATTATCACCGGCATGTGTCGTGAAATGTGTTAACTTAGCAGCAGCAGTTCAATGCAATACGTAATACAGGTGCCCCCCGCTTTACGAATGTTCGCATTATGCCACTTCGCTTTTACAAAAGACCTATATTAGTAACCTGTTTTCGCATTACAAAGAGGAATTTTGCTTTTACGAAAATTTTGCCCATGTAAATTAATGGTTCCTGCTTTACGCCATTTCGGCTTAAGAAAGATTTCATAGGAACTCTCTACCTTTGTAAAGGGGGGGGCATCTGTATAGAAAAAAATAATAATAAATAAATTACAGTATACGTATATTGAATAGATTTTAAAAGTGTGCAAAAAACAGAAATACTGTATATTAAAAAAGTGAGGTTCAATGCCCATTTAGGAATCGGATGACAGAGGGGAAGAAGCTGTTCCTGAATCACTGAGTGTGTGCCTTCAGGCTTCTGTACCTCCTACCTGATGATAACAGTGAGAAAAGGGCATGCCCTGGGTGCTGGAGGTTCTTAATAATGGACGCTGCCTTTCTGAGACACCACCCTCTGAAGATGTCCTGGGTACTTTGTAGGCTAGTACCCAAGGTGGAGCTGACTAAATTTACAACCCTCTGCAGCTTCTTTTGGTCCTGTGCAGTAGCACCCCCCCCCCCCACCATACCAGATAGAGATGCAGCCTGTCAGAATGCTCTCCACAGTACAACTATAGAAGCTTTTGAGCCTATTTGTTGACATACCAAATCTCCTCAAACTCTTAATGAAGTATAGTCGCTGTCTTGCCTTCTTTGTAACTACATTGATATGTTGGGACCAGGTTAGATCCTCAGAGATCTTGGCACTCAGGAACTTGAAACTGCTCACTCTCTCCACTTCTGATCCCTCTGTGAGGATTGGTATGTGTTCCTTCATCTTACCCTTCCTGAAGTCCACAATCAGTTCTTTAGTCTTACTGATGTTGAGTGCCAGGTTGTTGCTGTGACACCACTCCACTAGTTGGCACATTTCGCCCTCTTGTCACCACCTGAGATTCTACCAACAATGGCTGTATCATCAGCAAATTTATGGATGGTAGTTCAGCTATGCCTAGCCACACAGTCATGGGTGTATTGAGAGTAGAGCAGTGGGCTAAGCACACACCCCTGAGTTGTATCGATTTTGATCGTCAGCGAGGAGGATATGTTATCACCAATCTGCAAGGTTGAAGTCTTCTGGTTCGGAAATCGAGGATCCAATTGCAGAGAGAGCTACAGAGGCCCAGGTTCAGTAACTTCTCAATTAGGATTGTGGGAATGATGGTTTTAAATGCTGAGCTATACTCGATGAACAGCATCCTGACATTGGTGTTTGTGTTGTCCAGGTGGTCTAAAGCCGTGTGAAGAACCATTGAGATCACATCTGCCATTGATTTGGTTGTGGTGATAGGAAAATTACAATGGGCAAGGTCCTTGCTGAGGCAGGAGTTCAGTCTAGTCATGACCAACCTCTCAAAGCATTTCATCACTGTAGATGTGAGTGCTACCAGGTGATAGTCATTAAGCAGCTCAGTTTATTCTTCTTGGACACTGGTATAATTGTGCCTTTTTGAAGCAAGTAGGAACTTCCACCCGTAGCAGTGAGAGTTTGAAAATGTCCTTGAATACTCTCGCCAGTTGGTTGGCACAAGTTTTCAGAGCCTTACCGGGCGCTCCATCAGGACCTTTTGCCTTGCGAGGGTTCACTCTCTTTGAAGACAGCAACCATCAGCCCCTGTGACAGAGATCACAGGGTCATCAGATACAGCAGATCTTCACAGCTGTAGTTATATTCTCCCTTTCAAAGCGGGCGTAGAAGGCGCTGAGTTCAAAAATCCAAGATGCAAAGGTACTTGGGAGTCCTCATGCAGGATTCCTTAAAGGTTCATTTGCAGGTTGGGTCAATGGTGAGGAAGGTAAATGCAGTATTAACGTTCATTTTGAAAGAACTAGAATATCAAAACAAAGATATAATGCTGAAGCTTTATAAGGCACTGCTGAGGCCTTACTTGGAGTGTTGAGAGCAGTTTTAGGCCCCTTATCTAAGAAAGGATGTGCTGACATTGGAAGGGCTCAGAGAACATTTACAAAGATGATCCCAGGAATTAAAAGTGTATCACACGAGGAACATTTGATGGCTCAGGGCCGAATTTGCTGGAATTTAGAAGGATGAGAGGGGATTTCATTGAGTGAGAATAGGATGTTTCCTATAGTAGGGAAGTGTAGGATCAGAGGGCACAGCCTCTGAATAGAAGGGCATCCATTTAGAATGGAGATGAGGAGGAATTTCTTCAGCCAGAGGCTGGTGAATCTGTGGAATTCATTGCCACAGGTGGCTGTGGAGGCCAGGTCATTGGGTGTATTACAGGGAAAATTTGATAGATTTTTTGATATATCAGGGTGTGAAAGGTTACACTAGGGGAAGGCAGAAGATTGGGGTTTAGGGGGAAATGGATCAGCCATGATGAAATGGTGGAGCAAACTTGATGATCCGAATGGTCTAATTTTGCTCCTATGTCTTATGCTGTTATGGTCTAATACATAAAATCAGAATCAGGTTTATTATCGGGTTATAACTTACAACAAGGAATATTAAAGAAATAAACAGTGCAAAAAGAGAGTAAACGGTGAATTAGTGTTCATGGGTTCACAGACTGTTCTGAAATCTGATGGTGGAGAGGAAGAAGCTGTTCCTAAAAGTTTGGATGTGGGTCTTCAAGTTTCTGTAACTGCTCTCTAATGGTAGTAATGAGAAGAGAGCATGTACTGGATGGTGAGGGTCTTCAGTGATGGATGGTGCCTTCTTGAGGCATCACCTTTTGAAGATGTCCTCAACGGAGGGGAGGCTAGTGCCCATGATGGAGCTGGTAAAGATTATAACCTTCTGCAGCTCTTTCTGATCCTGTACATTCATGCCCCCATACCAGACAATGATGTCACTAATCAGAACGCTCTCCAAAATATATTTATAGAAATTTGCAGGAGAGAAATAAGACAAATTCCAACCATCTCCCCTACACCTCTCAAGGTACTACCATTGTTGAATCCACTGTAAAAAAAACAGCATTCAGGGTGATCACTGAATGATAATTGGTGAGTGAGTCATAAACACCAAGATAATGAAAATCAGGCAGAAGCTGGGCATTCTGTTACAAGTGTGTCAACTGTTTTCTACTCAAAACTTCTGCATCACTCACAAGATATTTCAAGAGTGTGAGGGTTCCGAAGGGTTGCAGCTACAATGAAATTCATAAAACTCAAGATCCGCACTGACAAAGTAGCCATCTTGATTGGTGTCCCTGTCAAAATTCCTGAATATCTATCAGGAGAAAGAACATGGACCACAACGTCATGGATACCCTCTCTGAATCGCCCTCAAAGTCATACACTAATTTGGAGCATTATCAATATTTTTTCACTATCACAGATTACAATTCTGGAATATGATTTCTACCACAATGACAAAAACATTATCACTATATATCCTACCAGCTTTAAGAAAAATTGTCATCACATTTTCCTAGTACAGCTAGGAATTAGCAACAAATATGGTTTTTCTTTTAAAAACTACACCAAGAAGCAAAATATAGAAATAATATTAAGAAAAATGCAACTTCTATTAATCACTGCTCTACTTTAAAATCAATCCCTCTTTTGAATCAGCCTAATTACACAGCCCATTTATAATGTAGTTTCTTTCAGCTAATCATCTTTTAGTTCAGGTTAAATTTTCTGTGGAATCATAAGAAGACATAAACACATCCTCAAACTGACATAGTTAAAGATCTACTGGCAAGGGTTTGCAAGACCAGCCCATTGCATTTTCAAGTATTGTTTGAAGACCTTCCACTGGACAATGAGTAGCCTTAGGCAAAACACAGTGGCCTGAATGCTCATTTATTCATTCAGCTGGTAAATTATGTAAATTAGTCACCAAAATCTGATGTTCAGTACTCCTTGCAAAATATAACAGTGGGCACGCAGGAATATGTGGTGACACTTGTGGGCTGCCCTAGTTGTGCAATCATTACTCCTGTACCTGGACTATTATTAATTCATTTCTTTTAAATAGTCATACAACATAGAAACAGATTTTTCAGTCTAACATATCAATTACTCATCTGAACTAATCATATTTACCCACGCTTGATCAATAATCTCCATGTCTTGTCTAGTATCTATTATATTGTTATGAAAGTACATATACAGTACTCAAATCTCCAGCTACTCTCATTCTCCATAACTCCTCTAAACTTGTTACTCCTTATCTTAAATCTATGCACTCTGATTATAGATACTTCTTCTACCACTCACTACCCATTCTAAACCCTTATCATTCATGGATGTTTATTTTTGCTTCGTTGTAAATATTTATGGTTTACAAAAATAATACTGGAGTTTCATTTCACCCTCAAGAATAAAGCTAGCTTAAATGAGGTAAAATAAATAGGTTAGGCTTTGTAAATAAAGCTCTCCCAATAATATTCATTCAGGAGAAAAACAAAGGCATCAAAGTGGAATAAAAGTGACAAAATAATTTTGCTGAGTAAAAAATATGGATAACAAAAGAAAGTACAAAGGAAATCATTCCTCTAAGTTTTCAAGGTTAATAATTAGCTCAGGTTTGTGTCATATTTCCTCATTATGAACTGGCTGCATATGGTTTGTCAATATACATAGTACCTGCAAATTATGCTGTCATGCTATCATAGGCATTTTCTCATCTTGCAACTTTACTGCATCCTAAGAGCTTTGAGCACCACCTTGTGGTGGAGAAATTTGTATCCAAGGAAACACTTAAAGTTATGCTGAACTCGAGCGGCCTTTTATTGACAACAATTTAAAATTTGCTTTCAGGCATATGGAGATTACGAAAGCATATAGATTTAAGTGCAGTAAAGCTTATTCATGTTGATTAGTATTAATGAGGGAGTGGAAGAATGAGTATACATACCAACGACTTTAATCAGAACTTTGATCGTCTCCAGTTCTCCAGTATTTTTAATATAAATTATGACTTCCATCTGATTGTATTATCTGTGAACTGTTCTTTAACATATTAATAATTCAATTAGATTTTTCATTCTCTTAGGTAGTAACTGGTGTGACTGCAAGATTATGCCCACTTTAGCTGGCAAATGAAATTAATATTCAGGTGGATATTTTTTGAAAATCTTATTATTTTCCTATGTGATTTGGTAAATTTAATTAATATGTTTTATGCTGTTGATGGACCTCGAACGACAGCTGAAGTTCCCCAACCATATCCTGCGACCAGACATTGTCCTTGTGTCTGAGTCTACGAAGCAGGTGGTGCTGCTGGAGCTGACAGTCCCATGGGAAGATCACTTGGAAGAGGCCTTTGAAAGGAAGCTATCGAAGTATGCAAGACTGGTCAGCAACTGCCAGCAGGCTGGATGGAGAGCGAGGTGTCTCCCAGTGGAAGTTGGTTGTAGGGGATTCGCAGCCCATTCCTTAGCCAGAGCCTTCAGCAAGTTTGGCATCAAGGGAGAGAGGAAGACGAGAGCCTTCGGCAGTACCACCGATGCGGCAGAGAGGGCCTCAAGGTGGCTGTGGCTCAAGAGAGGGGAGCCATGGAGTCATGTGTAGCTAGCCATCTGGCCACAAGCTGGGCCACAAGCTGGCCACAAGCCCCAGCTGGGTCACCTGGAAGAGGGTGTATGATGTTGAAAGACCCGAAACACCCGATGATTCCAGGAACATCACTGATGATGTGTCCAGCAGCATCAGTAGATGTATGTACACAGTATATGGAAGTGCAGTGTGTTTTGATGGTGTTACAATTACATTTGCCTTGGTCTTTATCATTATCAGTGAATAGGCTGTATCACAGGAAGGGTAAAACGAAGGAACGCATACCAATCCTCATAGGCTCAAATACCATTTACAAATTTGCTGACAATATAACCATTGTTGGTAGAATCTCAGGTGGTGACGAGAGGATGTACAGGAGTGAGATATGCCAACTAGTGGAGTGGTGTCGCAGCAACAACCTGGCACTCAACATCAGTAAGATGTGTTACGTATCCCGTAACTGGATAACTTACCAGCAAAGATAGAGAGGTCTGTTGAAGTCTGTTGTCACTATTTTCAAACGTTTTATTCGTAAAGGGACACAAAAGCAGGGTTAATACATACATTCAGATAGTGCACATTGTCAACACTCAATCTAAAGCGCGGGTATATTAATAATCATCATTAAGAAGTGAGCTCTGCTGATGTCTAGGGGTTAATAGATTGTCCGTTGGAAATATAAAAGTCACTCAGAAGGCTGTCGGCCTCAGCCCTTTGAAAATCGCTGGGTTTCACGTGGGGCGACCGAGAGAGAGAGATTGGGGGGAGAAGAGAAAGAACTTGCTGAGTCTTGATGAATCTTCCGTGAAATCGGGGGAGCGTTGGTTTCCTCTCCCCGATGTTAGTTAAAAGCGGTTTCCTGTGATTCCAGCCACAAATTCCAATCCCGGAATCTAACGCACGTGGCTTCCTTCAGAATGGCTTCCCGCTGCTGCGGGAACACTCTCGTGTCTTCTTGGTGCGTCTAAGGGGCTGTCCCCCTGAGACTCTCCTTTATACTTCCTCACGGGGTCGCAGGTGTCAATCAGGTTGGGATGATGCAATCTCTCTCTCAACCAGCCCACCTTGCCCAAGGGTTTTTCACGTGGTCTCCATGAGACAATAGTCACTGTTGTCTTTATTCTGTATCCCTGGTGGTACCTGCAATTTGGCACGTCTCTCTCTCTCTCTCTCTCTCCAACTGGGTCTACTGACCCCCCCCCCCCTTTCGACGGGTGCTCTTGCGATTCTCACAAGGGAGGGGGCTGGGATCATAACACCTCCCCTCTTAAAAAGCCGTTTTACCAGCAGTTAAAACTGAGTGGTCCACAGTCTTACAGGAGTTTTGGATCTAACACAATACACAAGTTTTTCTTTTCACAAAATACTACCGTTATACATTCAAGTCAGTATCTAAACAGTTAACGATTACAGTGTCCCTTTCTTTAATATCTTAACATTGCGAACCGTACATCAGACTTCAATTCAATAACCACCTATTTATTTTTTTTCTAAGCAACAAAACTAAGGAGGCGTGACCTTAGCTTAGGTGCATTTACAAAAGTTTACGCGAATACTAATCGTTTCAGTCATTTAACTTAACCGGCAGGTCTCCAAAGGGCTGTCTTTATTATTCACAGGCTTTGGCGCAAACCTGTTCAACCTGCTTGGTTGTCTAACAATGGCATCCCCATTAACTGTCGCCTCTTTTCCGGCGAGTCCCCCCATGGGGAACTTGAGTAGTTTTGCGTGTTGAACTCCCGCCCACCCCGCTCATCGGGGTTATTTTAGCAACACCGTGCCCCAGACTTAGACCATTTCCACCCAACTCTTTGATTTTACCCAGGTGGCTGGCCCTTTTATCAGTCCCCTTCAGGCTATTGGTGTTTGATTCAAACTCTTCGCTCAAGTAGCATGTCGAAGGCAGCCTTTTCACGCCCCATCCTGGCATAACAATAGAGTGGGGGGCCCCACTATTCCCCGGCTCACTCTGTGAGCGATCTGCCAGGTTTAAGATTTCTTCCTTCGATTTGGAAACTACAGACTTTTCGTTTCCTTCGCCAACAATCCTTAACCCCCCATTCTTAAATTCTGCATTAACTTTGAACACTCCTTCGAGTACAGACGCCGGGGAGCTCACACTTTCCCCGGTTACCAAGGTTAACCCTTTTCCCACTGAACCGAGTCCATCTGACCCACAAGGACGGCCGCCCCGTTCCACTGGATCAGATACCTCAGACTTCTTCTGAGCTCCGTTACTAGGTTCAGCCCCTCGGGCATCCCCATCTCGGACACTCTCAAACGGGACATTGGCCTCTTCCAGGCTTTCAACACCCGTACCTTTTTCAAATTCTAACCTCCCCCGATCCTCCCAGTTACTCTCTGGGCAGCTCCCACCCGGGGAAGGCGCAACCCTGCGAGCTGAAACAACCTCCTCGGCCTTTTCAGCAGACTCCTTTGAGGCAAGGGTATCCTTTCCATCTAGGACTGCCCTCCTCTCATCATCGGTAACACCTTTAGAACACTCAACTTCTTCAAACAATTCTGCCAAACCAGACAGATCATCCATGTCCAACTCTGGACCTTTTAACAGCTTTATCTGTTTCTCATCTTTATTTCCTACCTTTAGGACCTTTCTCTTCGCTAAAGGCAGATCTATCTCCTCTCCCTTACCCCCTTTCACTTTACTACTCTCCGTCTTACCACCCTCGGAACCCTCGTGGCACAGGGTCGGCAAAGACGTCTCGGCCAAATCAAAACTGGCCAGATTTAAACTGCTCTCGTTCACAGCTCTCTCTCTCTCCGCCACTTCCAGCTCTTTCAACTTAAGTTCACGTTCCAACTTTAATTTCTCCACCTCTAACTGAACCGTCCCACTTGATGGTACTTTGTCAGTGATATCTTCCAATACCTCATCTTCAAACACATTCTTCCCAATGTAATGCTGAGTTATGGCCCTTCGTACCTCCCGCTTTTTCATGGATGACCTCACTTCTGTGAGGTTCAACCCCTTCGCCAAATTTAACAGGTCTGATTTGGTGGCCGCCTCTAGCGCCCCCACCGTCGGGTTTTTCATAAATTCCCCCACGTCCATCTTTGCTGGTTTCCCATCTGGCTACCCGCGTAACCAGATTCAAGTTTTTGATTTACAAGCCCGATTCACTGGCCTCCCAATTTGGTGTCAAATCACGGACGAGCCACCCAATTGTTACGTATCCCGTAACTGGATAACTTACCAGCAAAGAGAGGTCTGTTGAAGTCTGTTGTCACTATTTTCAAACGTTTTATTCGTAAAGGGACACAAAAGCAGGGTTAATACATACATTCAGATAGGGCACATTGTCAACACTCAATCTAAAGCGCGGGTATATTAATAATCATCATTAAGAAGTGAGCTCTGCTGGTGTCTAGGGGTTAATAGATTGTCCGTTGGAAATATAAAAGTCACTCAGAAGGCTGTCGGCCTCAGCCCTTTGAAAATCGCTGGGTTTCACGTGGGGCGACCAAGAGAGAGAGAGATTGGGGGGAGAAGAGAAAGAACTTGCCGAGTCTCGATGAATCTTCCGTGAAATCGGGGGAGCGTTGGTTTCCTCTCCCCGATGTTAGTTAAAAGCGGTTTCCTGTGATTCCAGCCACAGATTCCAATCCCGGAATCTAACGCACGTGGCTTCCTTCAGAATGGCTTCCCGCTCCTGCGGGAACACTCTCGTGTCTTCTTGGTGCGTCTAAGGGGCTGTCCCCCTGAGACTCTCCTTTATACTTCCTCACGGGGTCGCAGGTGTCAATCAGGTTGGGATGATGCAATCTCTCTCTCAACCAGCCCACCTTGCCTGAGGGCTTTACACGTGGTCTCCATGAGACAATAGTCGCTGTTGTCTTTATTCTGTATCCCTGGTGGTACCTGCAATTTGGCACGTCTCTCTCTCTCTCTCTCTCTCTCTCTGACTGGGTCTACTGACCCCCCACCCCTTTCGACGGGTGCTCTTGCGATTCTCACAAGGGAGGGGGCTGGGATCATAACAGATGAAAGAGCTGATTGTGGACCAGGAAGGGTAAGACGAAGGAACACATACCAATCCTCACACAGGGATCAGAAGTGGAGAGAGTGAGCAACTTCAAATTTCTGGGTGTCAAGATCTCTGAGGATCTAAACTGGTCCAACATATTGATGCAGTTATAAAGAAGGCAAGACAGTGACTATCTATCTTGGGTACTAGCCTACAAAGTACCCAGGACATCTTCAGGGAGCAATGTCTTAGAAAGGCAGTGTCCATTATTAAGGACCCCCAGCACCCAGGGCATGCCCTTTTCTCACTGTTACCATAAGGTAGGAGATACAGAAGCCTGAAGGCACACACTCAGCGATTCAGGAACAGATTCTTCCCCTCTGCCATCCGATTCCTAAATGGACATTGAACCCGTGAACACTACCTTACTTTTTTAATATATCGTATATTATTTTGGTTTTTGCATGATTTTTAATCTATTCAATATATGTATACTGTAAGTGATTTACTTATTTATTATTATTATTGTTATTATTATTATTATTATTATTATTATTTTAGTTTGTTTATTTTCTTCTATATTATGTATTGCATTGAACTACTGTGGCTAAGTTAGCAAATTTCATGACACATGCCGGTGACAATAAACCTGATTCTGACAACCACTTAATCCTCACATCCCCTTTAAACCTAACCCGTCTCACTTTCAATACACGCCCTCTGGTATTTTCAACCCTGGAAAACAGATACTCCCTGTCCACTCTATCTATGCTTCTCATAATCTTGTAAACCTCTAACAGATCTCCCCTCAGTCTCTGATGCTCCAGAGAAAACAACCCAAGTTTGTCCAAACTCTCGTGATAGCACATGCCTTCCGAACCAGGCAGCATTCTCGTAAATCTCTTCTGCACTCTCCCCAAAGCATCAACATCCTTCCTATAATGGGGAGACTGGAACTGTGTGCAATACTCCAGATTGGCCTAACTAGATTTTTTTTAAAGAGTTGCAGCATAACCTCTTAACTTTTGAACTCAGTCTTGACTAATAAAAGACAGCATTCCAAAACCCTTATTAACCATCCTATCAACCTGTGTAGCCACTTTCAAGGAGCCATGAACTTGGATCCCAAGAATTCTCTTCTCAACAATACTTAAGGATCTAGCCTTTAACAGTGTATTGTCTCCTTGCATTTGCCCTACCAAGGTGCAACACCTCACGTTTATCTGGGTTAAACTCTATTTGCCATTTCTCTGCTCACATCTGCAACTGATCTATATCACGCTGTATTCATTGATAGTCTTCTACACCATCTGCAGCTCCACCAATCTTGGTATTATCCACAAATTTACTAACCCACACATCTATATTTTCATCCAGTTTATTTATATACGTCACAAGCAGCAGAGGTTCCAGCACAGATCCCTGTGGAACTCCACTAGGTATAGACCTCCATCTCAACTGAGTCCCTTCAATCACTACCCTCTGTCTTCGATGCACAAGCTAACTCAGCCAATTCGCCATGGACCCCATGCACCTTCTGGATTAGCCTCCCATGAGGGACTTTGACAAACGGCTTACTAAAATCCATACGGACATCCACTGCCCTATCCTCATCAACCTCTCTTGTCACTTTTACAAAACCTCAATCAAGTTGGTAAGGCATGACCTGACAAACAAAGCCAAGCTGGGTCTCCCTAATTAGGCAATGGGATTCCAAATGCTCACATATCCTGTCCCCTGGAATTTGCTCCAGTAATTTCCCTGCAATAGACATGAGACTCACCAGTCTATAGTTCCCAGGATTTGCCCCTGTTCCTTTCTACTAAGGGGGTTTTGCCCATAGCAGTGTACTATCTGCTTGCAGTTGCCCTACCAAGCTGCAATATCTCACATTCATCTAGATTAACTAGATTCATCTGGATTTCCACACATAGACTGGGAAACCCATTCTGTAAACGTTTCCACACATAGACTGGGAAGCCCATTCTGTAAAAGGACTGAATGGTTTGGACTGAATGGTTTGGACTTTGACAAACGGCTTACTAAAATCCATACGGACATCCACTGCCCTATCCTCATCAACCTCTCTTGTCACTTTTACAAAACCTCAATCAAGTTGGTAAGGCATGACCTGACAAACAAAGCCAAGCTGGGTCTCCCTAATTAGGCAATGGGATTCCAAATGCTCACATATCCTGTCCCCTGGAATTTGCTCCAGTAATTTCCCTGCAATAGACATGAGACTCACCAGTCTATAGTTCCCAGGATTTGCCCCTGTTCCTTTCTACTAAGGGGGTTTTGCCCATAGCAGTGTACTATCTGCTTGCAGTTGCCCTACCAAGCTGCAATATCTCACATTCATCTAGATTAACTAGATTCATCTGGATTTCCACACATAGACTGGGAAACCCATTCTGTAAACGTTTCCACACATAGACTGGGAAGCCCATTCTGTAAAAGGACTGAATGGTTTGGAGTTTGTAAAATGTGTGCAGGATAGTTTTTTGCAGCAATACTTAGAGGTACCAACTAGAGAAGGGGCAGTGTTGGATCTCCTGTTAGGCAATGAGATAGGTCAGGTGACAGAGGTATGTGTTGGGGAGCACTTCGGGTCCAGTGATCACAAAGCCATTAGTTTAAATATAATTATCGAGAAGGATTGGACTGGACCCAAGGTTAAGATTTTTGATTGGAGAAAGGCTAACTTTGAGGAGATGCGAAAGGACTTAGGAGGAGTGAATTGGGACAATTTGTTTTATGGGAAGGATGTAATAGAGAAATAGAGGTCATTTAAAGGTGAAATTTTGAGGGTACAGAATCTTTTTGTTCCTGTTCGGTTGAAAGGAAAGGTTAAAAGTTTGAGAGAGCAATGGTTTTCAAGGGATATTGGATACTTGTTTTGGAAAAAGAGGGAGATCTACGATAACTATAGGCAGCATGGAGTAAATGAGGTGCTCGAAGAATATAAAGAATGTAAAAAGAATCTTAAGAAAGAAATTAGAAAAGCTAAAAGAAGATACGAGGTTGCTTTGGCAAGTAAGGGGAAAATAAATCCGAAGGGTTTCTACGGTTATATTAATAGCAAAAGGATAGTGAGGGATAAAATTGGCCCCTTAGAGAATCAGAGTGGACAGCTATGTGTGGAACCAAAAGAGATGGGGGAGATTTTGAATAATTTCTTTTCTTCGGTATTCACTAAGAAGAAGGATATTGAATTGTGTAAGGTAAGGGAAACAAGTAGGGAAGTTATGGAAACTATGACAATTAAAGAGGAGGAAGTACTGGCATTTTTAAGGAATATAAAAATGGATAAATTACTGGTTCCTGACAGGATATTCCCTAGGACCTTGAGGGAAATTGGTGTAGAAATAGCAGGGGCTCTGACAGAAATATTTCAAATGTCATTAGAAATGGGGATGGTGCCGGAGGATTGGCGTATTGCTCATGTGATTCCATTGTTTAAAAAGGGTTCTAAGAGTAAACATAGCAATTAACGGCCTGTAAGTTTGATGTCAGTGGTGGGTAAATTAATGGAAAGTATTCTTGGAGATGGTATATATAATTATCTGGATAAACAGGGACTGATTAGGAAGAGTCAACATGGATTTGTGCGTGGAAGGTCATGTTTGACAAATCTTATTGGATTTTTTGAAGAGGTTACTATGAACGTTGACGAGGGTAAAGCAGTGGATGTTGTCTATATGGACTTCAGTAAGGCCTTTGACAATGTTCGGCATGGAAGGTTAGTTAGGAAGGTTCAATCATTAGGTATTAATATTGAAGTAGTAAAATGGATTCAACAGTGGTTGGATGGGAGATGCCAGAGAGTAGTGGTGGATAACTGTTTGTCAGGTTGGAGGCTGGTGACTAGTGGTGTGCCTCAGGGATCTGTATTGGGTACAATGTTGTTTTTCATATACATTAATGATCTGGATGATGGGGTGGTAAATTGGTAAATTAGTAAGTATGTAGATGATACAAAGGTAGGAGGCATTGTGGATAACGAAGTAGGTTTTCAAAGCTTGCAGAGAGATTTAGGCCAGTTAGAAGAGTGGGCTGAACGATGGCAGATGGAGTTTAATGCTGATAAGTGTGAGGTGCTACATTTTGGTAGGAATAATCCAAATAGGACATACATGGTAAATGGTAGGGCATTGAAGAATGCAGTAGAACAGAGTGATCTAGGAATAATGGTGCATAGTTCCCTGAAGGTGGAATCTCATGTGGATAGGGTGGTGAAGAAAGCTTTTGGTATGCTGGCCTTTATAAATCAGAGCATTGAGTACAGGAGTTGGGATGTAATGTTAAAATTGTACAAGGCATTGGTAAGGCCGAATTTGGAGTATTATGTACTGTTCTGGTCATCAAATTATAGGAAAGATATCAACAAAATAGAGAGAGTACAGAGAAGATTTACTAGAATATTACCTGGGTTTCAGCACCTAAGTTACAGGGAAAGATTGAACAAGTTAGGTCTTTATTCTTTGGAGCGTAGAAGGTTGAGGGGGGACTTGATAGAGGTATTTAAAATTATGAGGGGGATAGATCGAGTTGACGTGGATAGGCTTTTTCCATTGTGAGTAGGGGAGATTCAAACAAGAGGACATGATTTGAGAGTTAGGGTGCAAAAGTTTAAGGGCAACATGAGGGGGAATTTCTTTACTCAGAGAGTGGTAGCTGTGTGGAATGAGCTTCCAGTAGAAGTGGTAGAGGCTGTTCGGTATTGTCATTTAAAGTAAAATTGGATAGGTATATGGATACGAAAGGAATGGAGGGTTATGGGCTGAGTACGGGCCAGTGGGACCAGATGAGTGCAAGCGTCGGCACGGATTAGAAGGGTCGAGATGGCCTGTTTCCGGGCTGTAATTGTGATATGGTTATTTGGGCCAGTGGGACTAGGTGAGAGTAAGCGTTCGGCACGGACTAGAAGGGCTGAGATGGCCTGTTTCCGTGCTGTAATTGTTATATGGTTATATGGATATGAAATCTATCTGCCATTTCACTATCCATATCTGCAACTGGTTTATACCATGCTGTATTCTTTGCCAGTCTTCTGCACTATCCACAGCTCCACCAATCTTGGTATCATCCACAAACTTACTAACCCCTGTGGCCGTTCCCATCAACAATAAGTATACCGTTTTGGATACTGTTGGTGCGGGTGACCTACCAGGAACAAGTTGTAGTGGTCCTGTCTCTGGCACTGAGGTTGGACCCTCGACTAGGAAGGGGAGGAGGGAAGAGAGCGATAGGGGATTCTATAGTCGGGGGGGGGCGGATAGGAGATTTTGTGGGGAACATCGGGAGTCTCGGATGGTATGTTGTTTCCCTGGTGCCAGGGTCTGAGACATTTCAGATCGGGTGCAGGTTATTCTCGAGAGGGAGGGCAAGAACCCAGATGTTGTGGTCCATGTAGGGACCAACGACGTGGGTAGGATGAGTGAGGGGGTCCTGCGTAGTGAGTTCAGGGAGTTAGGTGCGAAGCTGAAGAGCAGGACCTCCAGGGTAACAATCTCAGGATTGCTACCTGTGCCATGTGCGAGTGAGGCAAGGAACAGAAAGATTATACAGATTAATACGTGGCTGAGAGGATGGTGTAGGAGGGAGGGCTTCAGGTTTTTAGATAATTGGGCTTTGTTCCAGGGAGGCTGGGATCTGTTCCGAAAGGACGGTTTACACCTGAACTGGAGCGTTACTAACATTCTTGCAGGGAAGTTTGCTAGTGCTTCTTGGGGGGGGGGAATGGTTTAAACTAAATTTGCAGGGGGTGGGGATCCAGAATGTGAGAGAGGATAGTGAGATGAAGAATAAAGGACAGGTGGGGACTACACGGTTCTGGAATATTAAGAGTGTAGTAGAGAAGGTGAGGTGGAAAAAGTGATGAGGAGGACACATGTACAGAGGGATGGTCTGACGGAACATGGAGTTAAATGTGCAGAAAGAATAGGTAAATTTAGGAAGGACAACAAAATTCTAGGGGTGTATAGCCCAATGGGAGTTCGGGGAGCTGGGTTAAGCACAATAGGCAGAGATTCAAACAGAGAGAGGAGAAATGGGCTAAAAATTCTATATCTGAATGCACGGTGTCAGAAATAAGGCAGATGAGCTTGAAGCTCA
Source organism: Hypanus sabinus (assembly GCF_030144855.1). NCBI lineage: Eukaryota > Metazoa > Chordata > Chondrichthyes > Myliobatiformes > Dasyatidae > Hypanus > Hypanus sabinus. The sequence continues at coordinate 919,931 of NC_082738.1, read as the reverse complement.
GGTGCGGATGGGTAACTATGATGTTGTTGGGGTAATGGAGACATGGCTGCAGGGAGATCAGACCTGGGAAATGAATGAGCAAGGGTATACATGCTATCGTAGGGACAGAAATGTGGGCAGAGGGGGTGGGGTGGCCCTGTTGGTGAGGAATGAGATTCAGTCCTTTGCAAGGGGGGACATAGGACCAGGAGAAGTGGAGTCTGTGTGGATAGAATTGAGGAAAAGTAAGGGCAAAAGGACCCTAATGGGTGTTGTCTATAGGCCACCAAACAGTAGCATGGATATTGGGTGCAAGTTGAATAGGGAGTTAACATTGGCATGTGGCAAAGGTAATGTCGCAGTAGTTATGGGGGATTTCAACATGCAGGTGAACTGGGAGAATCAGGTTGGTGCTGGACCCCAGGATAGGGAGTTTGTAGAGTGCCTATGGGATGCATTCTTGGAACAGCTTGTACGAGAGCCGACCAGGGACAAGGCTATTCTGGATTTAGTGTTATGTAATGAACAGGATTTGATAAGCGATCTTGAAGTAAAGGAGCCATTAGGAGGTAGTGATCATAATATGATAAGTTTTTATCTGCAATTTGAGAAGGATAAGGGCAGCTCGGAGGTGTCAGTGTTGCAGTTGAACAAAGGAGACTATGGAGCCATGAGGGAGGAGCAGGCCAAAGTTAACTGGACAGATATCCTAGCAGAAAAGACAGTGGAACAGCAATGGCATTCTTGGGAATAATGCACAAGGTGCAAAATCAGTTCATCCCCCAGAGATTAGGAAGGAAACGGTGATGAGTAGACTGATGGGACTGAAGGCTGACAAATCCCCAGGTCCAGATGGTCTACATCCTAGGGTACTAAAGGAGGTGGCCCTGGAAATTGCGGATGCATTGGTAATCATTTTCCAATGTTCCTTAGACTCAGGATCAGTTCCTGAGGATTGGAGAATGGCTAATATTATCCCACTTTTTAAGAAAGGAGGGAGGGAGAAAACAGAGAACTATCGACCTGTCAGCCTAACATCAATAGTGGGGAAGATGCTAGAGTCCATTATTAAAGATGATATAGTGGCATATCTGGATAGCAGTGATAGGATTGGGCCAAGCCAGCATGGATTTACCAAGGGTAAATCATGCTTGACTAATCTATTGGAGTTTTTTGAGGATGTAACCAGGAAGTTAGACAAGGGAGATCCAGTGGATGTAGTGTACCTTGTTACGTATTCAGGCAACAATAAATATATGAGTTCGGCAAGGGATTTTATAACAAACAACACTTTTATTAAACACTGAAAACAAACACTAACGTAACCGGAAACAGCTGCTGTGCGGCAGCTTAAACAGTTCTTAAAGCGATGCAGCTCAAACAGTTCTTAAAGCGATGCAGCTCAAGCAGTTCTTAAAGCGATGTTGCAAAAACAGTTCTTTAAAGTAGTATTGCCAAAAGTTTGAAATGCTCACAGTCCATTTAAGGGAGAGACTTTTTAAGACGATTTAAATTCTCTTTCACGTCGTGTTGCTTTGATCCCCGGCATCGAACTTTTCCCACGAAGAATTTACGAAACAAAACGGCTTAAAGGCACTGACCTTTCCTTTATCACACTGTCCTCAATCTTCTGCTATCCCGCAGAGATTAACATGAGAACAGTCAACGAATTCCTTCCGAATAAGGATTAAACAAGGTCGAACCCATTTCACCGTCGTAAATCGATTCTCCTCGATCTTTAACTCCCAAACTCCGATCTTCACTCTCCACTGATCCTCAACTAGCAGTATTGTAAAGAAACTGCTGGCAATGACCTTTTAAACTTTAGACATTAGATAAAAACTTCATCCTTCAACTAAACTGCATCATCACATTAAATCACGCAGTGGCATGAAGTCAACATGGCAAATCCAGCCACAAACTGCCCCTCCTCACAGGGTGGGGTCTTCCTTTTATAATCTGTAAAAAAAACCTGTTGCATGATCTCTACTGGCGGGAAAATGACATCACTCCACCATCACAAGACCATTACCTCAAGTCCAGTATAGCTACAACCCCAGTCACATGACAAGGGTACCACTGTCATGTCACGAGTACGTAACAACCTCGATTTTCAGAAGGCATTTGATAAGGTCCCACATAGGAGATTGGTGGGTAAAATCAAAGCTCATGGCATTGGGGGGAAGACATTGACATGGATAGAAAACTGGTTGGCAGATAGAAAGCAAAGGGTAGCAGTGAATGGGTGTTTCTTGGAATGGCAGGTGGTGACTAGTGGGGTGCCACAGGGCTCGGTATTGGGACCACAGCTGTTTACAATTTACGTCAACGATTTAGATGAAGGCATTGAGAATAACATTAGCAAGTTTGCTGATGATACTAAGCTGGGTGGCAGTGTGACATCTGATGAGGATGTTAGGAGAATTCACGGTGACTTGGATAGGCTGAGTGAGTGGGCAGATACTTGGCAGATGACTTTTAATGTGAATAAGTGTGAGGTTATCCACTTTGGGAGTAAGAACAGGAAGGCAGATTATAATCTGAACAGTGTAGAGTTAGGTAAGGGAGAAATACAAAGAGATCTAGGAGTCCTTGTTCATCAGTCACTGAAGGTGAATGAGCAAGTGCAGCAGGCAGTGAAGAAGGCTAATGGAATGTTGGCCTTTATTACAAAGGGAATTGAGTACAAGAGCAAGGAAATCCTCTTGCATTTGTACAGGCCCCTGGTGAGACCACACCTGGAGTATTGTGTACAGTTTTGGTCTCCAGGTTTAAGGAAGGACATTCTGGCAATTGAGGAAGTGCAGCATAGATTCACTAGGTTGATTCCTGGGATGGCAGGGCTGTCTTACGCAGAGAGATTGGAGAGATTGGGCTTGTACACGCTGGAATTGAGGAGATTGAGAGGGGATCTGATTGCAACATATAAGATTATTAAGGGATTGGACAAGATAGAGGCAGGAAATATGTTCCAGATGCTGGGAGAGTCCAGTACCTGAGGGCATGGTTTGAGAATAAGGAGTAGGTCATTTAGGACAGAGTTAAGGAAAAACTTCTTCTCCCAGAGAGCTGTGGGAGTCTGGAATGCACTGCCTCGGAAGGCAGTGGAGGCCAATTATCTGGATGCGTTCAAGAAGGAGCTAGATAGGTATCTTATGGATTGGGGAATCAAGGGATATGGGGACAAGGCAGGAACCGGGTATTGATAGTAGATGATCAGCCATGATCTCAAAATGGTGGTGCAGGCTGGAAGGGCTGAATGGTCTACTTCTGCACCTATTGTCTATTATTTTAAATACCTCTATCAAGTCCCCCCTCAACCTTCTACGCTCCAATGAATAGAGACCTAACTTGTTCAATCTTTCCCTGTAACTTAGGTGCTGAAACCCAGGTAACATTCTAGTAAATCTCCTCTGTACTCTCTCTATTTTGTTGATATCTTTCCTATAATTTGGTGACCAGAACTGTACACAATACTCCAAATTCGGCCTTACCAATGCCTTGTATAATTTTAACATTACATCCCAACTCCTATACTCAATGCTCTAATTTATAAAGGCCAGCATACCAAAAGCTTTCTTCACCACCCTATCCACATGAGATTCCACCTTCTGGGAACTATGCACCATTATTCCTAAATCACTCTGTTCTACTGCATTCCTCAATGCCCTACCATTTACCATGCATGTCCTATTTTGATTAGTCCTACCAAAATGTAGCACCTCACACTTATCAGCATTAAATTCCATCTGCCATCTTACTAGCCTACTCTTCTAACAGGCCTAAATCTCTGCAAGCTTTGAAAACCTACTTCATTATCCACAACACCACCTATCTTAGTATCATCTGCGTACTTACTAATCCAATTTACCACCCCATCATCCAGATCATTAATGTATATGACAACCAACATTGGACACAGTACAGATCCCTGAGGCACACCACTAGTCAACGGCCTCCAACCTGACAAACAGTTATCCACCACTACTCTCTGGCATCTCCCATCCAACCACTGTTGAATCCATTTTACTACTTCAATATTAATACCTAACGATTGAACCTTCTTAACTAACCTTCCGTGCGGAACCTTGTCAAAGGCCTTACTGAAGTCCATATAGACAACATCCACTGCTTTACCCTCGTCAACTTTCCTATTAAACTCTCCAAAAAATTCAATAAGATTTGTTAAACGTGACCTTCCACGCACAAATCCATGTTGACTCTTCCTAATCAGATCCTGTTTATCCAGATAATTATATATACCATCTCGAAGAATACTTTCCATTAATTTACCCACCACTGACGTCAAACTGACAGGCCTATAATTGCTATGTTTACTCTTAGAACCCTTTTTAAACAATGGAATCACATGAGCAATACGCCAATCCTCTGGCACCATCCCCGTTTCTAATGACGTTTGAAATATTTCTGTCAGAGCCCCTGCTATTTCTACACTAACTTCCCTCAAGGTCCTAGGGAATATCCTGTCAGGGCCTGGAGACTTATCCACTTTAATATTCCTTAAAAATGCCAGTACTTCCTCTTCTTTAATCGTCATAGTTTCCATAACTTCCCTACTTGTTTCCCTTACCTTACACAATTCAATATCCTTCTCCTCAGTGAATACCGAAGAAAAGAAATTATTCAAAATCTCCCCCATCTCTTTTGGCTCCACACATAGCTGTCCACTCTGATTCTCCAAGGGACCAATTTTATCCCTCACTATCCTTTGTTATTAATATAACTGTAGAAACCCTTCGGATTTATTTTCCCCTTACTTGCCAAAGCAACCTCTTATCTTCTTTTAGCTTTTCTAATTCCTTTCTTAAGATTCTTTTTACATTCTTTATATTCCTCGAGCACCTTGGTAAGTACCAAAACAAAGTACTCATTAAGGACCTCACTCACATTCTGTACATCCAAGCAAATGTTACCCCCTTTATCTCTCTCCTTATCCTCTTGCTCCTGATGTATGTACAGAATAGCTTGGGATTCACCTTAATTCTACTTGCCAAGGACTTTTCATGGCCTCTCCTGGCTTTCCTCATTCCCTTCTTCAGTTCTTTTCTGGCTTCTTTATAATCCTCATCTGCTTCATTTGAACCTTTGAACTTGCAAAGCTTTACATACTTTTCCTTTTCCTTTTCCTTCTTGACTAAATTCATCATCTCTCTGGACATCCAAGGTTCTCTTATCTTTCCATCCCCATCCATCCTTCTAAAAGGAACATAGCTTTCCTGTACTCTGTGCAATTAATCTTTAAACACTCTCCCCATGTCTGATGTGGACTTGCCAGAGAAAAGGTGTTCTCAATTAACTCTCCTTAGTTCCCGCCTAATGCCCTCATAATTTGCCTAACTCCAATATAAAACTCTCCCATGAGGGCCATACTTATCCTTAACTTCAGCTATCCTGAAAGTTGAGGAGCTGTGATGACTGTTCCTGAACTGTTCACCCATTGAAAGGCCAGTCACCTGGCCAAGCTCATTATCAAACACCAAGTCCAGCACGGCCCCTCCTCTCATAAGACTGTCGACTTATTGATTTAAGAAACCTTACTGGATACAAACATAGAAACATAGAAAACCTACAGCACAACACAGGCCCTTCAGCCCACAAAGCTGTGCTGAACATGTCCTTACCTTAGAAATTTTCTAGGGTTACCCATAGCCCTCCAGTTTTCTAAGCTCCATGTACCTGTCCAGGAGTCTCTTAAAAGACCCTATCATATCCACCTCCACCACCGTCACCGGCAGCCCATTCCACGCACTCACCACTCTCTGCGTAAAAAACTTACTCTTGACATCTCCTCTGTACCTACTTCCAAGCACCTTAAAACTGTGCCCTCTCGTGCTAGCCATTCCAGCCCTGGGAAAAAGCCTCTGACTACCCACATGATCAATGCCTCTCATCATCTTATATACCTCTATCAGGTCACCTCTCATCCTCTGTCACTCCAAGGAGTAAAGGCCGAGTTAACTCAACCAATGCTCATAGGGCATGCTCCCCAATCCAAGCAACATCCTTGTACATCTCCTCTGCACCCTTTGGTTTCCACATCCTTCCTGTAGTGAGGTGACCAGAACTGAGCACAGTACTCCAAGTGGGGTCTGACCAGGGTCCTATAAAACTGTATAGGGATGAACCAGACCTGGTGGCATCGAGATTCATCGTCACTGAGGAAGACATTAGAAGAGCCTTCCTGAAGATAAATCCAAGGAAGGCGACGGGCCCAGATGGCATCCCAGGATGGGTTCTCCGGGCCTGTGCAAGTGAGCTAGCTGGAGTGTTTGCTGACATCTTCAACTGCTCCCTGCTTTAGTCTAAGATCGCCTTGTGTTTTAAGAAGGCAACGATGATTCCAGTGCCGAAGAAAAGCAAGGTGGCATGCCTGAATGACTATCGACCTGTGGCTCTGACATCAATTGTTATGAAGTGCTTCGAGCGTTTGGTTATGGCACACATCAACCATAACCTGCCAGTCAACCTCAACGCTTTGCAATTCACCTACTGGAGCAATAGGTCAACGGCAGATGCCTTCTCTCTGGCACTACATTCCTCCTCAGAACACCTGGAGAATAAAGACGCATATGTAAGGCTCCTTTTCATTGACTACAGCTCTGCCTTTAATACCATCATTCCAAATAAACTGATTCCTAAGCTCCGGAACCTGGGTCTTAGCACTCAGATCTGCAGCTGGATCTTCAACTTCCTCACAGACAGGGCCCAGGCTGTAAAGATAGGGGACAAGCTCTCCTCTACAATCACTCTGAGCACCGGTGCCCCACAAGGCTGTGTACTCAGCCCCCTGCTGTACTCACTGTACACCCATGATTGGGTAGCCAAGTTTTCATCGAACTCAACATATAAGTTTGCTGATGACACCACAATTGTAGGCCGTATCTTGGGTAATGATGAGTCGGAGTACAGAGAGGAAATTAAGAACCTGGTGGCATGGTGCGAAGACAATAACCTATCCCTCAACGTCAGCAAGACGAAGGAATTGGTTGTTGACTTCAGGAAGAGTAACGGACTGCACGACCCCATCTACATCGGTGGCGCGCAGGTGGAACAGGTCAAAAGCTTTAAGTTCCTCTGGGTGAATATCACAAATGACCTGACTTGGTCTAACCAAGCAGAGTCCACTGCCAAGAAGGCCCACCAGTGCTTTTACTTCCTGAGAAAGCTGAAGAAATTTGGCCAGTCCCCTAAAACCCTCACTAATTTTTATAGATGCACTGTAGAAAGCATTCTTCTAGGGTGCATCACAACCTGGTATGGAAGTTGTCCTGTCCAAGACCTGAAGAAGCTGCAGAAGATCATGAACATAGCCCAGCACATCACACAAACCAATCTTCCATCCTTGGACTGACATTACACCGCACGCTGTCAGAGCAGTGTTGCCAGGATAATCAAGGACACAACCCACCCAGCCAACACACTTTTTGTCCCTCTTCCCTCCAGGAGAAGGTTCAGGAGCTTGAAGATTCATATGGCCAGATTTGGGAACAGCTTCTTTCCAACTGTGATAAGACTGCTGAACAGATCCTGACACGGATCTGGGCCGTACCTTCCAAATATCTGGACCTGACTTGCACAACCTTACTTTCCCTTTTCTATTTTCTAATTATGATTTATAATTTAAATTTTTATTATATTTACTTCAATTTGTACTTCAAGGAGCATGAAGCACAGAATCAAATATCACTGTGATGATTGTACGCTCTAGTATCAATTGTTTGGTGACAATAGAGTAAAGTAACATTACCTCTCAATTTTTGAACTCAATCCCACAGCTGATGAAGGCCAATGTACCGTATGCCTTCTTAACCACACAGCAGCTTTGAGTGTCCTATGGACTCAGACCCCAAGATGCCTCTGATCCTCCACACTGCCAAGAGTCTTACTATTAATACTATATTCTGCCATCATATTTGACCTACCAAAATGAACCACTTTACACTTATCTGGGTTGAACTCCATCTGCCACTTCTCAGCCCAGTTTTGCATCCTATCAATGCCTGCTGTAACCTCTGACAGCCCTCCACATTATCCACAACACTTCCAACCTTTGTGTCATCAGCAAACTTACTAACCCATCCCTACATTTCCTCATCCAGGTCATTTATAAAAATCACCAAGAGTAAGGGTCCCAGAACAGATTCCTGAGGCACTCCACTGGTGACTGACCTCCATGCAGAATATGCCCTGATGAAAGCTACAGTTATTACTACGTAACGCAGTGGTTTAATTATTGGGTTTTGGATCCTCCACATCAACCCGGCACGGATGGAGAGCGAACTCGGGAACTTCTGTTACCAAGCCCAGTGGTGAAACATACATTCTTAAGTGCTTTATATGCATAGAAAGGTAAAATATATACTAAGACAAACGTTTGACTAACTGACGCTAAATAATACTGGATGTACCTGTTCCGACTTACTTAGTAAGAGAACTTCAGATATTTTTCAATCCCGATCCACGATAACCCATGCACATCCTCCCGTATACTTTAAATCATCTCTAGATTACTTATAATACCTAATACAATGTAAATGCTATGTAAAATAGTTGTTATACTGCATTGTTTAGGGAATAATGACAAGAAAAAAGTCTCTTCATGCTCGAACAAAAAGTGCTGGAAGAGCACTTCCGGGTTTTCTTGACTCGTGGTTGGGTGAATTCGCGGATGAGGAGGGCTGACTGTATGACCTGTCTACAACCACTCTGCCTTCTGTGGGCAAGCCAGTTCTGGATCCACAAAGCAATGTCCCCTTGGATCCCATGCCTCCTTACTTTCTCAATAAGCCTTGCATGGGGTACCTTATCAAATGCCTTGCTGAAATCCATATACACTACATCTACTGCTCTTCCTTCATCAATGTGCTTAGTCACATCCTGAAAAAAATTCAATACACGTAACAATCTCTGCCCCATCTGCTAAGAAGGTCCCAGTTTGTATTAGAAAAGTTGAAATCCTCCATGACAGCAATAAGACCAGAAGACCATAAAATATAGGAGCAGAAGTAGGCCATTCAGCCCTTCGAATCTGCCCATTCAATCATGGGCTGATCTAATTCTTCCAGTCACCCCCACTCCACTACCTTCTCCCAGTACCCTTTGATGCCCTGGCTAATCAAGAACCTATCTATCTCTGCCTTAAATGCGCCCAATGACTTGGCCTCCACTGCTGCTTGTGGCAACAAATTCCACGGATTTACCACCCTATGACTAAAGTAATTTCACCAAATCTCAGTTCTAAATAGACGTTCTTCAATCCTGAAGTCGTGCCCCCTTGCCTTGGACTCCCCAGGACAACCCTATTATTATTACACATTTTCTTAACCTGATTACATATCTGTTCTTCAATGTCCCGGTGATTATCAGGGGGTCTGTAGTACAATCCCATCAGTGTGATTGCACCCTTCCTATTCCTGAGTTCCACCCAAATGAACTCAGTGTCTGATCCCTCCATTGTGTCTCCCCTGAGTGCAGCTGGGATATTGTCCCTGATGAGTAGTGCAACTCCACCACCTCCCCCCACCCCCCCCCCCCCCCGTTCACCTCCTCCTCTGTCTCTTCTGAATCTTCAAAAACCTGGTACATTAATCAACCATTCCTGCCCCTTTCTCAACCAAGTTTCCATAATGTCCACAACTTCGTAGTTCTATGTACTGATCCATGTCTCATCACCTTTACCCATAACACTCCCAGCACTAAAACACACATACTTCAAACTTTCCATCCCAACATACCTGTTCTTTTCATTTTGCCTTTCAATACCTTTCCTGATACCTACCTTCCTGTCCAATCCTTCTCTTACAGACCTGGTGCTCTGGTTCCCAGTCCCCTGCAAAACTAGTTTAAACCCTCCCAAGTAGCACTAGCAAACCTCCCAGCCAGGATATTGGTTCCTTTTCAGTTCAAGTGCAACCCGTCCCTCTAGTACAAGTCACCCCTTCCCCAGAAAACGCTCCAATGATCCAAGACCTTGAAACCCATTCCCTGCACCATCTGCTCAGCCATTCATTAATCTGTGTTATCACCCCATTCCTACCTGCAGTAGGCCGTGGCACAGGGTGTAATCTGGAGATTACAACCTTGGAGGTCCTTCTCTTCAGCCTCTTCCCTTACTCTATATAATCACTACATTCATCCTCCCCCTTGAGAATGTCCTGCTGCCACTCTAATACATCATGGACCCTGGCACTCAAGAGACAACACACCAGAATGGTGTTCATTTGGACAGAAGGGCTTGTTTTCCATACATTATTGTTCTGAAAGAACGATGGTGGAATTTGAACCCCTCCTAGCTTTGTGGCTCATTGGGACAGATAAGGATTAACCATATTACTACAGACCTACATTGATTTATTTTTAGAAATCATATCCTTTTTAAGTACAAGATTTGATTCCAGCTACTGTGAGTATTTCACTCAGTCCCCTAGAAACAGATGTATTCCTCTTACCTTCTCTCTGAGCTGTTCATATCTGGTTTGGAGGAGTCTGCTCTAGTTTTTGTTCGATGAGATTTAGTGAATATACATGTACCAGAGTATTGGTTGACTACAATTTATGGCTAATGTGAGGATGAAATCAAACATGGATTAGACTAAGTAAAGGTGAAAGGTTGAAGAAAATTAGAGATGCAGATTTTTAAAAATATTTGGAAGCCTCTGTCTGTTTCCAATTCACCTTTGTTGTTTATTCTATATCAAGCATGACCAGATTATCATCTCAGAAGACAATAATCTATGCAGCAATATAACATTAAAAACACAATTCTCAGATGTAGCACTATAAGAGAAACATTTTCAATATGGCAAAGGGTATTTCAAAATACAGAATAAGATATTGTATCAAATATATAATTACCATACTGGATAAATTGGAACATAGCACCCTCTGTTGTATTCTAAATAACATTACAGTTGAATGTTTCACTTGCTCCATTTGTGAATTAGGAATAAATTCAATGATTCTAATCAGCACTGGGAATTCCCATAAATACCGAAAGTAGAACCATAGAGCCATAGAACACTACAGCACAGTACATGCCTTTCAGCCCTCCATGTTGTGCCGACCCATATAATCCTTAATAAAAAAGTACTAAACCCACACTACCCCATAACCCTCCATTTTTCCTTCATCCATGTGACTGTCCAAGAGGCTCTTAAATACCCCTAATGTTTTAACCTCCACCACCATTCCTGGCAAGTCATTCCAGGCACTCAAAACCCTCTGTGTAAAAAACTTACCCCGATGTCTCCCCTAAACTTCCCTCCCTTAATTTTGTACATGTGCCCTCTGGTGTTTGCTATTGGTGCCCTGGGAAACAGGTACTGACTATCCACCCTATCTATGCCTCTCATAATCTTGTAGACCTCTATCAAGTCCTCTCTCATTCTTCTACATAACCTTGCTTCATATGACTTGTTCTCCAATCCAGGCAATCTCCTCTGCACCCTCTCCATAGCTTCCACATCCTTCCTATAATGAAGTGACCAGAATTGAACACAATACTCTAAGTGCGGTCTCACCAGAGATTTGTAGAGTTGCAACATGACCTCTCTACTCTTGAACTCAATCCCCCTGTTAATGAAGCCTAGCATCCCATAGGCCTTCTTAACTACCCTATCAACCTATGCAGCGACCTTGAGGGATGTATGGATTTGAACCCCAAGGTCACTTTGTTCATCCACACTCTTAAGTAACTGACCATTAATCCTGTACTCAGTCTTCTGGTTTGTCCTTCCAAAATACATCACCTCACACTTGTCCGGATTGAACTCCATCTGCCATCTTTCTGCCCAACTCTGCAGCCTGTCTATGTCCTCTTGTAACCTTCGACAACCTACAGCTCCATCCACAACTCCTCCAATCTTCATGTCATCCGCAAACTTACTCACCCATCCTTCCGCCTCTGCATCCAGGTCATTTATAAAAATCACAAATAGCAGGGGTCCCAGGACAGATCCCTGCAGCACTCCACTAGTCACTGACCTCCAGGCAGAATACTTTCCTTCCACAACTACCCTCTGCTTTCTTCCTTTAAGCCAATGTTTATCCAAACAGCCAAGATTCCACTTATCCCATGCCTCATGACTTTCTGGATGAGTCTCTCATGAGGGACCTTGTCAAACGCTTTGCTAAAGTCCATGTAGACCACATCCACTGCCCTACCATCAATTTCTTTTGTTACCTCTTCAAAAAACTCAATCAGGCTCGTGAGGCACGATCTTCCCTTCACAAAGCCATGTTGACTATCCATGAGTAGACTGTACTTCTCCAAATGCTCATAGATCCTATCCTTAAGAATCCTTTCCAGTAGTTTGCATACCACTGACGTAAGACTCACCAGTCTATAGTTCCCAGGTTTCTCCTCATTACCTTTCTTAAACAAGGGAACTACATTTGCCATTCTCCAGTCCTCCGGCACTTCCCCTGCAGCCAAAGAGGATTCAAAGATCATAGCTAATGCTCCTGCAATCTCTTCTCTCAATTCCCACAACAACCTGGGGTGTATCATATCCGGCCCTGGGGATTTATCAATCTTAATGTTTTTAAGAAGATCCAGCACTTCTTCTTCCTTAATCTCCACATTTTCCAGCACACAGGCCCGCTCTACTTCGACCTCATCCTGATCAAGATCCTTTTCACTTATGAATACTGAAGCAAAGTATTCATTTAGGACCTCCGCAACCTCCTCTGCTTCCAGGCACATGTTGCCCTCTTTATCCTTTAGCGGTCCCACCTTCGTTCTCGTCATCCTCCTATTCTTCACATACGCATAGAACACCTTGGGGTTCTCCTTAATCCTGCATGCCAAGGCCTTCTCATGCCCCCTTCGAGCTCTCCTAAGTCCTTTCTTTAGCTCCTTCCTGGCTACCCTATATTTCTCATAAGCCCCTCCTACTTCCTGCTTCTTATATCTAACATATGCTTCCTTTTTCCTCTTGACGAGTTGCCTCACATGTTTCGTCAGCCACGGTTCCCTTTCCCTACCATTTTTTCCTTGCCCCAGTGGGACAAACCTGTCCTGAACCCAGCTCAAGTGGTAGCTAAACTTCTCCCACATCTGTGCTTTCCCCTTTGAACATCTGTTTCCAATTTACTCTCGTTAGTTCCTTCCTCATCCCTTCAAAGTTAGCCCTTCCCCAGTTAAGCACTTTACCATTTCATCTGATTTTATCCCTTTCCATAGCTATGCTGAAGCTAAGGGAGTTATGGTCACTCTCACCAAAATGCTCCCCCACCAAGAGGTCTGTCACCTGACCAGGCTCATTACCCTGAACTAGATCCAGTATAGCCTCTCCTCTCATCGGCTGGTCCACATCCTGTGTCGGGAACCCTTCTTGAACACACCTGACAAATTCAGCCCCATCTATCCCCCTTGCAGTCAGGAGGTGCCAGTCAATATGGGGGAAGTTGAAATCACCCATAACTACAACCCTATATTTCCTGCACCATTCTAAAATCTGCCTGCTTATCTGCTCCTCGGTGCCCCGAAGGCTATTTGGGGGCCTATAGACTACTCCCAGCACAGTGATTGATCCCTTCCTATTTCTGACTTCCACCCAGACTGACTCCATGGACACTCCTTCTGCAGCGTCCTCCCTTTCTATAGCCGTGATACTATCCCTGACCAGCAATGCCACTCCCCCTGCCCCTTTTCTACCTCCCTTTCTATTCCTTTTAAAACACCTGAACCCCGGGACCTGCATCACCCAATCCTGCCCTTCCTCCAACCAAGTTTCAGTAACGGCCACAACATCATAGTTCCACGTACTAATCTATGCTCTGAGTTCATCCTCCTTGTTCCTAATACTCCTAGCATTAAAATAGACACATTTCAACCCCTTTAACTGGCTACAATTATGTTTCGTTCCCTGCCTGTCCTTCTTCATCAACTCAGAACTCTTAGCATCATTCCCTTGTCCTTCTACCTTAATCCCTGCACTCACATTCTGATTCCAACCCCCCCCCCCCGCCAAACTAGTTTAAACCCTCCCCAACAGCTCTATCAAACCTGCCCGCCAGGATATTGGTCCCCCTGGGATTGAAGCGCAACCTGTCCTTTTTGTACAGGTCACACCTGCCCCAAAAGAGGTCCCAATGATCCAGAAATCTGAATCCCTGCCCTCCTGCTCCAATTCCTCAGCCATGCGTTTATCCTCCATCTCATTCTATTCCTATTCTCACTGTCACATGGCACAGGCAGTAATCCCGAGATTACTACCTTTGAGGTCCTGCTTTTCAACTTCCTTCCTAACTCCCTGTAGTCTTCTTTCAGGACCTCTTCCCTTTTCCTACCTATGTCATTGGTGCCAATATGTACCATGACCTCTGGCTGTTCTCCCTCCCACCGCAGGATATCTTGGACGCGATCAGAAACATCCTGGACCCTGGCACCTGGGAGGCAAACTACCATCCGAGTTTCTTTCCTGCGTCCACAGAATCGCCTGTCTGACCCCCTGACTATAGAGTCCCCTATCACTGCTGCCTTCCTCTTCCTTTCCCTACCCTTCTGAGCCACAGGGCCAGACTCTGTGCCAGAGGCATGGCCACTGTTGCTTCCCCCAGGTAGGCTGTCCCCCCAAACAGTACTCAAACAGGAGTACTTATTGTCAAGGGGTACTCTCTAGTACCTGATTCTTCTCCTTCCCTCTCCTGACTGTGACCCATTTCTCTGTCCCCCGTGGCCCCGGAGTGACCACCTGTCTGTAACTCCTCTCTATCACCTCCTCACTCTCCCTGACCAGGCGAAGGTCATTGAGCTGCAGCTCCAGTTCCCTAACACGGTCCCTTAGGAGTTGCATCTCAATGCACCGGGTTCAGATGTGGCCGTCCAGGATGCTGGGAGACTCCAGGACCTCTCACATCTGACACCGATCACAGAAAACTGGCCTCACACACATACTACCTCCTTTTGCAATCAACAACTGCCTTACCTCGTCCTGTTACCGCGGAAGCCCGTGGAGCCAAATGCCTTTCACTCTGCTGCCCCTCACTCCGCTGCCCACTGGATATGGCTGCCTTCTTTTTAAACTCTTCACGCTCAACTGGCTGACGTCACGCGCCTGCGCAGTCTGGCCTCTCTCTTCACCCAAGAACTCAAAACGTCTTCCCGCTGGAAATCCTTAGGTGCTCTCCCGCTGCCTTCTTGTTCCAAATCTATAATGTCTTTTTTTTTTTGTCTTTATAGTTAGTCACTGTCACATGATGAATTACAGTTTTCATACCGGGGCCCTAGCAGAGATATTTAAATAATCCTTAACAACAGATGAGGTACTGCAGGATTGAAGGATAGCTAGCTGTGTTCCACTGTTTAAGAAAGACTCTACAAATAAACCAGGGAAGTATATGCTGGTGAGCCTGACATCAGTAGTGGAAAAGTTTCTGGAAGATATTCCAATGAACCGGATGAATAAGTATTTGGATAGACATGTCTTGCACAGTAGGACATGTCTAACCAATTTTAAAGCATTTTTCGATGAAGTTACCAGGAAAGTGGATGAAGGCAAGACAGTGGATGTTGTCTACATGGACCTTAGCAAGGCATTTGACAAGATCACACATGGGAGGCTGGTCAAGAAGGTTCATTCACTCGGCATTCAGGATGAGGTAGTAAATTGGATTAGACATTGGCTTTGTGGGAGAAGCCAGAGAGTGGTAGTTGAGGGTTGCCTCTCTGACTGAATGCCAGTGACTAGTGGAGTGCCGTTGGGATCGGTGCTGGGTCTTTTGCTGTTTGTCATCCATATCAATGATCTGGATGATAATGTGGTTAACTGGATCAGCAAATTTGTGGATAACACCAAGATTGGGAGTGTAGTGGACAGTGAAGAAGGCTATCATGGCTTGCAGAGGGATCTGGACCAGCTGGAAAAATGAGCTGAAAAATGGCAGATGGAATTTAATGCAGACAAGTGCAAGGTTTTGCACTTCGGTAGGACCAACCAGGGTAGGTCTTACATGGTGAATAGTAGGGCACGGAGGAATGCGGTAGAACAAAGGGATCTGGGACATAATTCATTGAAAGTGGCATCACAAGGTAGATAGGGCCGTAAAGAAAGCTTTTGGTACATTGGCTTTCATAAGTCAAAGTACTGAGAACAGAAGATAGGATTTTACGTTGAAGTTGTGTAAGACATTGGTAAGGCCTCATTTGGAGTATTGTGTGCAATTTTGATCACCTACCTACGGGGAAGATGTAAATAAGGTTGGAAGAGTACAGAGAAAATTTACAAGGATGTTGCTGGGTCTGGAGGATCTGAGTTATAATGAAACATTGAAAAGGTTAGAACTTTATTCCTTGGAATGTAGAGGATTGAGAGGAGATTTAATAGTTGCATACAAAATTATGAGGGGTATAGATAGGGTCAATACAATCAGGCTTTTTCCACTGAAGTTGGGTGGGAATGCAACCAGAGATCATGGGTTAAGGGCGAAAGATGAGATGTTTAAAAGGGAACATGAGGGGAAACTTCTTCACTCAGAGGGATGTGAGAGTGTGGAATGAGCTGCCTGTGCAAGTATTGCATGTAAGTTCAATTTCAATATTTGAGAGTAGAGAGTAGAGATTAGTAGAGTTGAGAGTTGAGAGTAGAGATAGGCACATGGATGGTAGGGGTATGGAGGGCTATGGTGCCAGTGCAGGTTGATGGGAGTGAGCAGTTTAAATGGTTCTGCATGGACTAGATGGGCCAAAGGGTCTGTTTCTGTACTGTACTTTTTTATGACTCTATAGCAAGAGTGTATGTCAAGCAATATCATAAGCTAGGACTGTTGATTAAAATGTAAATTTTCCATTTCATCACAATGTTAATCAATAACAAAATGCCACTAGTTTGCCTTCTATAAGTTCTGCTGTTATAATTTAATCATCTTGTACAAAGCTTACAAAGGGCTCCTTTCTGGATACTAGTCCTGTCATGGTCCAGTCCGTGAACTCCACATTCTGGTTTCCAGTCCGGTCCATCGTTCCGTATTTCAGGTTTTTCAGTTTTCCCTTGTTCTGTTGTGTGCTCTAATTGAGGCACCTGATTCTCATTTTGGGCTGGCTACAAAAGTAGCTCCTGGGTTCAGCTTTATTTGGAAATCTAGGAGGAGTGCTCTTGAAGTTGTTGCATTTTTATAACTGAGTGTGGGTGGAGGTAAGATTACCAAGTGCATGGAAAGAAGCAGTAGTAATTCCAATAAGGAAATCTGGCAAGGATCTGTCAAAACCCACTAGTTACAGGCCAATAGCACTAACATCAAATATATGTAAGGTAATGGAAAGGATGATAACAGAAAAGTTATTGTATGATCTTGAGAAGGGAGGAATGTTGGCAAGTTATCAGAGTGGTTTTAGGAAGGGAAGGAATTCCATGGACTCAGTGATAAGGTTAGAGACTGAAATAAGAAAGGCCCAGGCAAATAAAGAATCAGTAGTTGCAGTGTTTTTTGACATTGAAAAAGCCTATGATATGATGTGGAAGGAAGGATTATTAATTAAACTGCACAAGATGGGGGTTGGGGGAGAGTTTTTAATTGGATTAAAGATTTTTTGTTTGGTAGAAAAATTCAAGTTCTGATTGGATCAGAATTATCAAATCAGTACATAGTGGGAAATGGCACACCTCAGGGTAGTGTGATTAGCCTGTTACTTTTCATCATTATGATCAATGATGTCTTCACAAAGATACCAGTGGATATAGGTAGGTCACTGTTTGTGGATGAAGGGGCCTTGTGGAAAAGAGGCAGGAGCATGGAGCATATAATCAGGAAACTACAAGGAGCAATTGATGAAGTGGTAGAGTGGGGTTATGATTGGGGATGTAGATTTTCAGTAGAAAAAACTCAAACTATTTTTCACTAGGAAAAGAATTGAGGTAGGGAAGAAGTTAAGGATGTATGGGATTGAATTAGAAAGGTTTGGATCATTTAAATTTCTGGGAGTTATGTTTGATTCACGATTAACATGGGCAGACCATATCAGGAAAGTTGAGGAGAAATGTAAAAAAAGTAATAAACATGATGAGATGTTTGACTGGTAGGGAATGGGGAGCAAGTTCTTCAGCATTGAAGAGAATGTATGTGGTTTTAATAAGATCTGTTGGATTATGGAAGTGCAGCATATGGATCTAGGTCTCTTATAAGGAAACTGGATGTGATTCAGGCTCAGGTTTTGAGAGTGTGCAGTGGGGCTTTTAAAACATCACCAGTATCAGCCCTACAGGTAGAAATGGGAGTAATGCCTTTAGAATTAAGAAGAATGCAATTGATGGCAAACTACTGGGCTAATTTGCAGGGACACAATGATTTTCAGCCTGCTAAAGGAGTGTTGCAGGAGTCCTGGGAAAATGGGAGGTTTCAGAAGGAAAACTTTAGTCGAGTAGGGAATTATATTGCTAGATCATGTGGAGTGTTTGATCTAAGGATAAGTCCTTCAGTAGTTTATCCAGTTGTAGCTCCATGGAAGCTTGTATGGCTTGACATAGACTGGCATTTGTTAGAGGTAAAAAGGAAAGGAAAATATAAAACTGATTTGGTAAGTGCATTTAACTGTCATGTGATGGAAAAGCATAGTGATTATACTCAGGTCTATACAGATGGTGCTAAGGAACTTGAAACAGGAGTGACAGGGTTTGGGGTGGCTATACCAGCAAAAGCAATTGCAATCAGCAGAAGAACATCTGATAAGTTAGCGGTGTATACAGTGGAGATGATGGCAGTGTTGGTTGCGTTGGGTGGAGAAAACTAAACTCGTCAAAGCGTTGATATGCTCAGATTCATCTTCAGTACTAGCAAGTTTAAGGTCTTGAAGTCCTTCAGTCAGTCACAAGAGTTGCAAATCAGGGAAGTCAGGTTAAATTATGGGTTCCAGCTTATGTAGGGGTGAAGGGGAATGAAAGGATGGATGAGTTGGCAAAGAGGGTGTTAAAGAAAGAAAATATAGAAATGCACATTAGTATCAGTAAAGCAGAGGTTAAGTGTGTAATCTGGGAAAAAATCAACCAAATGTGGTAAGAAAGATGGGACAGGGAGGGGAAAGGGAGGCATTTATATCAAATACAAAAAAGTGTTGCAGGTACTAGGGTAGGTAATACAGAAGAGGAAATTGTGTGGACTAGGTTAAGGCTGGGGCACTGTGCCCTAAACCAAACATTGAAATTGATAGGGAAACACCAGACAGGACTGTGTGAGGAATGTCAGGAAGAGGAGTCAGTGGAACATGTAGTTCTGAGTTGCAGGAAGTATGGGATACAGAGAGAGATGATGAGAATTAATCTAAGAGAATTGAGGGTGCAGGAATTCACATTAATAGGGTTGCTGGGCATGGGTGAGAGAACACAGGTTAGGGTATTTTTAGCTTTCTTAAGGGGTACAGGGGTTTTTATAGGATATGATGGATAAACAGGAATAGAGTACTAGGATGGCCAAAGATGGGAGGATAAAGTGTAGGTTACGGTATGCGTGTGTGTGTGTGCGATTGGGTGAAGGGATTTAGAATGTGAGTCCATCGCACACTCCGGAGCAGAAAGTGGCGGTGATGCACCATTAAGCTGGGTGCCAACTGCCGTAAAACAAGATGGGGAGAGAGAGAGAGAGCTTCATTTGGTGGACTGTTCCCTTCCTCCTGAAGCCTTGTCTGTATTGCTGGAAAGTTCTACTGCTGGAGCAAGACTGGAGCTTTGTGTGTCTAGTTAAGGAACAGTCTATCATTGTTTGGAACTGTATCTGTGTTCATGCCTTTGCTAGGTAGGTCTGGCTGTTTACTGCTACCTTGTGTTGTGAACTGTCTCTGTTCTGTGTATGAGTCCTGGCCCTATCTCCTGCTCCCTAGAAGGGGTCCTGACTCTGTAGAGCTGTGGCCCCAAGTCCTGTTCCTAAGGAGGGATCCCAGCTCTGTTCCATGTCCCTGTTCTCCTGTCTCTCTCAAGACTGAGTCAAGGCTTTGGGTTCTTGTCCTGTCCATGTGCCTTGTCCTATGCAGGAGTTTCATGTCTAGTCCTGCAGCCAAGCCTTGAAGAACCCAAGCCATGTCCAGTCCTGTAGCCATGTCATGTCCTTGCCTAGTTCTGGGCTCTGAGCCCAAGTCAAGACCCAGGTTCTGGGTCCTTGTCCAGTCTTTGGCTAGAAGTCCAAGCCCAGGCTCCTAGTTCCCAGTTCCTTGTCCTGGTCCTGCTTCCTAGCTGAAGTCCTAGTTCCAGCTTAGTCTGTGTCTAGGATGGATTGAAGGGCCTGTTTCTATGCTGTACTCTCTGACTCTTATCTTGTATACTTCTATCAAGCCCAAGCTTACTCAACCTATCCTCATAAGGCATGTTCTCTAATCAAGGCAACATCCTCTGCACTCTCAAGCTTCCACACCCTTCCTATAATGAGGCAAACAGAACTGAACACTATATTTAAAGTATGATATAAACAGTTGTTCAGAGTTGGAGCATTACCTTGCAGCCTTTGAAATCAATCCCCTGACTAATGAAGACCAACACACCAGAAACAACTTTGAGAGATCTAGACCATAAGACATAAGAGCAGAATTAGGCCATTTAGCCCATTGAATCTACTCTGCCAATTCAAGTCTGCTCCCAAGTGGGATTAAGGAAAACCCCAAGGCATTCTACAAGTATGTGAAAGGCAAGACTAAAGATAAGATGTGAGAGAACAGGACCAATCAAGTGTGACAGTGGAAAAGCGTGTATGGAACTGGAGGAGATAGCAGAGGTACTTACTAAGTACTTTGCTTCAGTATTCACTATGGAAAGGGATCTTGGCGATTGTAGGGATGACTTACAGTGGACTGAAAAGCTTGAGCATGTAGATATTAAGGAAGAGGGTGTACTGGAGCTTTTGGAAAGCATTGTTGGATAAGTCACCAGGACTGGGTGAGATGTACTCCAGTCTACTGTAGGAGGCGAGGGAGGAGATTGCTGAGCCTCTGGTGATGATCTTTGCATCATCAATGGAGACAGGAGAGGTTCTGGAGGATTGGAGAGTTGCAGTTGTTGTTCCCTTATTCAAGAAAGGGAGTAGAGATAGCCCAGGAAATTATATTCCAGTGAGTCTTGCTTCAGTGACTGGTAAGTTGGAGAAGATCCTGATAGGCAGGATTTGTGAACATTTGGAGAGGCATAATGATTAGAAAAGCAACACTTTGTAAGGCACAACCTGCCTTTGATGAACCTGATTGAATTTTTTTTTGAGGATATGACAAAACACATTGATGAAGTTAGAGCGTAGTGTATATGGATTTCAGCAAGGCATTTGATAAGGTTCCCCATGCAAGGCTTACTGAGAAAGAAAGGAGGCATGGGATCCAAGGGGACATTGCTTTGTGGATCCAGAACTGGTTTGCCCACAGAAGGCAAAGAGAGGTTGTAGATGGGTCATATTCTGCATGGAGGTCAGTCACCAGTGGAGTGCCTCAGGGATCTGTTCTGGGACCCTTACTCTTTGTGATTTTTATAAATGACCTGGATGAGGAAGTAGAGGGATGGGTTAGTAAGTTTGCTGATGACACAAAGGTTGGAGGTGTTGTGGATAGTGTGGTGGGCTGTCAGAGGTTACAGCAGGCATTGATAGGATGCAAAACTGGGCTGAGAAGTGGCAGATTGAGTTCAACCCAGATAAGTGTGAAGTGGTTCATTTTGGTAGGTCAAATTTGAAGACAGAATATAGCATTAATGGTAAGACTTGTGACAGTGTGGACGATCAGAGGAATCTTGGGGTCCATGTCCATAGGACACTCAAAACTGTTGAGCAGGTTGACAATTTTGTTAAGGCATATGCTGTGTTGGCCTTCATCAAACTTGGGATTGAGTTCAGGAGCCAAGAGGTAATCTTACAGTTATATAAGAACTTGGTCAGACCCCACTTGGAGTACTGTGTTCAGTTTTGGTCACCTCACTACAGGAAGGATGTGAATACTATAGAGAGAGTGCAGAGGAGATTTACAAGGATGTTGCCTGGGTTGAGGAGCATGCCTTATGAGAATAGGTTCAGTGAACTTGGCCTTTTCTCCTTGGAGCGAAGGAGGATGTGAGGTGACCTGATAGAGGTGCATAAAATGGTGAGAGGCATTGATCATGTAGATAGCCAGAGGCTTTTTCCCCAGGGGTAAAATGGCTAACAAGAGCTTTAAGGTGTTTGGATGTAGGTACTGAGGGGATGTCAGGAGTAAGTTCAGAGTGGTGGGTGCATGAAATGCATTGCCAGTGACGGTGGTAGAGGCAAAATCAATAGGGTCTTTTAAGAGACTCTGAAATGGGTACATGGCGCTTAGGAAAATAGAGGGCTATGTGCTACGTAAATTCTGGGCAATTTCCAGAGTAGGTTCCATGGTCGACACAACATTGTGGGCTAAAGGGCCTGTAATGTGCTGTAGGTTGCTATGTTCATGGCTGATCCCAGATCCTATTCAATGCCACACATCTGTCCTTTCACCATATCCCTTGATGCCCCAAACAATGAAGAATCTATCAATTTCCACTTTGAATATGCCCATGGACTTGGCCCCCACTGCAGTCTGAGGCAGAGCATTTGACAGATTCACTTTTATGGATGTGGACCCCAAGATCCCACTGCTGAGAATCCCGCCATTAACCCAGTTATGTCTTCAATTTTGGCCTTCACACTTTTCTGGATTGAACTTCATCTGCCTCTTCTCAGCCCAGCTCTGCATACTATACTATCTTCTGCACTATTTACAACTTTGAGTCGTCCAGAAATTTATTAACCCACCTTTCCAAAGTTCAAAGTAAATTTTATTATCTCAAAGTACATATGTCATCATATACAACCCTGATTCATTTTCCTGTGACACTCAGCAAATCAATAGAATAGTACCTATAACAGGACCAATGGAAGATAAACCAGTATGCAAAAGTCAATAACCTCTGCAAATGAAAATGTAAGTAAATATCAATAAATGATGAGAAAGAGTCCTTAAAGTAAGACCATTGGTCAGACCATAAGACCATAAAAAATTAGGACCATAATTAGGCCATTTAGTCCATTGCATCTACTCTGCCATTTCATCATAGCTGATTCCAGATCACATACACCAGTCCACTTTCCATATCCATTGAAGTCCTGACCAATCGGAATCTATCAACTTCCGCCTTAAATATACCCACAAACTTGGCCCCCATCGCTGTCTGTGGTAGAGCATTCCAGATTCACCACTCTTTGGGTTAAAAAAAATTCTCCTTCCTTCAGTTCTGAAAGGTCAACCCTCATTTTTCAAACAGTACCCTCTTGTTCTGGATACCCCACCAGAGTAAACATCCTCTCCACATTAACTCTACCTAGACATTTCAACATTCGGTAGGTCACCAGCCTCCACGTCCAGCACATAATTCTCCAAAATCGCTGCCACCTCCAAATGGATCCCACCACCGAACACCTTTCCCTCTCTCCTCCCCCCCCCCCCCCCCAATTTCTGCTTTACGCATGTAAAGCATGTCCATTCGTCCCTCCTGGTACTTATCCATGCAAGTAGAACAAGCGCTACACCTGCCCCTACACCTCCTCCCTCACTACAATTCAGGCTCTAAACTGTCCTTCCAGGTGAGGTGACACTTCACCTGTGAGTTTGTTGGGATCATATACTGTGTTTGGTGCTCCTGGCGTGGCCTCCTGTGTATCAGTGAGACCCGATGTAGATTGGGAGACCAAGAACCTACACTACATCCGCTAGAACAAGCGGGATCTCCCAATCGCCACTCATTTTAATTCCACTTCCCATTTCCATTCTGATATGTCCATCCACGGCCTCCTCCACTGCCAGGATAAGGTCACATTTAGGTTGGAGGAACAATACCTTGTATCCTGTTTGGGTAGCCTCCAACCTGATGGCATGAACATTGGTTTCTCAAACTTCCAGCAAAGTCTCCCCTACCCCACCCCTTTACCATTTCCTATCCCCTTGTGCCTGTCTCATGTTATCTCCATGCCTGCCCAAGTTTCACCTATCGCCTGGCCTTTCTCTCCCCTCCCCCATCTTTCAAATCTACTTCTCAGCATTTTTTTTTCTCCAGTCCTACCGAAAGGTTTCAGCCTGAAACTTCGACTGTACCTTTTTCCATAGGTGCTCTCTGGCCTGCTGAGTTCCTCCAGCATTTTGTGTGTGTTGCTCGGATTTCCAGCATCTGCAAATTTTCTCTTGTTCAACATTCGGTAGGTTTCATAAAGATATAGAAAACCTACAGCACAATACAGGCCCTTTGGCCCACAATGTTTTGCCAAATATGTCCCTACCTTAGAAATTACTAGGGTTACCCATAGCCCTCTATTTTTCTAAGCTCCATGTACCTATCCAAAACTATCTTAAAGTCCCTATTGTATCCACCTCCATTACTATTGCTGGCAGCCCATTCCACGCACTCACCACTCTGTGTTTATATTTTAAAAAAACTTACATCTGACATCTCCTCTGTACCTACTCCCCAGCACTTTAAACCTGTGTCCTCTTGTGGCAGCCATTTCAGCCCTGGGGAAAAAGCCTCTGACTATCCACACAACCAATGACTCTCATCTTATACACCTCTATCAGGTCACCTCTCATCCTCCAGCACTCCAAGGAGAAAAGGCCAAGTTCATTCAATGAAATCCTGCTGCATTTTCCTAAATTCCGGTGAGTACAGGCCCAAAGCTGCCTAACAGTCCTCACATGTTAACCCCTTCATTCCTGGAATTATCCTTGTAAACCTCCTCTGGATCCTCTCCAATGACAATACATCCTTTCTGAGATAAGTCATCTAAAACTGTTGACAATACTCAATGTACAGCCTAGCTAGTGCCCTATACAGACTCATATGTGGCACCTTATCTAATGCCTTCTGAAAATCCAGGTAAATTCAGTGGAATAAAAGAAATCAATGGCATGAGAGGGGAACTGGCCAAGGTTGACTGTAAAGAGACACTAGCAGGAAGGACAGCAGAGCAGCAATGGCTAGAATTTCTGTGAAAAATAAAGGAAGTGCGAGACAGATACATTCCAAATAAGAAGAAATTTGAGTGGAAGAAGGACACTACCATGGCTGACAAGTGAATTCAGAGCCAAAGTAAAAGCAAAAGAGAGGGCATACAAGGAAGCCAAAGCCAGTGGGAAGACAGAGGATTGGGAAACTTTTAAAATCTTGCAGAAGGGAACTAAGAAGCTCATTAGGAAGGAAAAGATGAATTATGAAAGTAAGCTGGTGACTAATATCAAATAAGATACTAGAAGCTTTAAGTATATAAAGGGTAAAAGAGAGTTTAGGGTAGATATAGGACTAATAGAAATTGATGCTGGAGATATTGTAATGAGAGAGGCAGAGATGGCAGAGGAACTGAATGTGTATTTTGCATCAGTCTTCACAGTGGAAGACATCTACAATATACCAGACATTCAAGAGTGTCAGGGAAATTAAGTATGTGCAGTGAAAATTACAACTGAGAAGGTGCTCAGGAGGGTGGATTAATGGTTTGACAGTGGATTTCCTGGCCCTGGTGGAATGCACCCTTGGGTTCTGAAGGAAGTAGCTGAAGAGATTGTGGAGGCATTAACAATGATCTTTCAAGAATCAATTGGTTCTGGCATTGTACTGGATGACTGGAAAATTGCAAATGTTACTCCACAATTTAAGAAGAGTGGGAGGCAGCAGAAAGGAAACTATAGGCCAGTTAGCCTGACATCAATGGTTGGGAAGTTGTTGGAATCAATTGTTAGGGATGAGATTATGGAGTACCTAGAAGCACATGACAAGATAGGCCAAAGCCAACATGGTTTCCTGAAAGAAAAATCCTGCCTAACTTACCTACTGCAATTTTTTGAGGAAATTACAAGCAGGGTAGACAAAGGAGATGTGGTGTACTTGGATTTTCAGAAGGCCTTTGACAAGGTGCTGCACATGAGGCTGATAAGAGCATGGGAGTTACTAGTGTGGGTGGAGCATTGGCTGATCAGCAGAAAACAGAGAGTGGGAATAAAGGGATCCTATTCTGGCTGGCTGCCAGTTACCAGTGGAGTTCCACAGGGGACTGAGTTGGGACAGCTGCTTTTTATGTTGTATGGCAATGATTTGGACTCTGGAATTAATGGATTTGTGGCTAAATTGCTGATGATACAAAGATAGGTGGAGGAGCGGGCAACGCTGAGGAAACAGAGCCTGCAGAGAGAATTGGGTAGTTTAGGGAAATGGGCAAAGAAGTGGCAGATGAAATATGTTGGAAAGTGTATGGACATGCACTTTAGTGGAAGAAATAAATGGGCAGACTATTTAGATGGGGAGAGAATTCAAAATGCAGAGATGCAAAGGGACTTGGGAGTCATTGTGCAGGATACCCTAAAGGTTAATCTCCAGGATGAGTCGGTGCTGAAGGTGGCGAATGCAATGTTGGCATTCATTTCTAGAGGTATAGAATAAGAGCAGGGATGTGGTGTTGAGTCTGTATAAGGCACTCGTGAGACCACCACACTTGAGGTATTGTGTGCAGTTTTGGCCTCCTTATTTTAGAAAGGGTACACTGACATTGGAGAGGATTCAGAGAAGATTCATGAGAATGATTCCAGGAATGAAAGGGTTACTGTATAAGGAATGTCTGGCAGCTCTTGGGCTGTATTCCCTGGAGTTCAGGAGAATGAGAGGGGATCTCATAGAAACATTCCAAATGTTAAAAGGCCTGAACAGATTAGATATGGCAAAGTTATTTCCCATTGTGGGGGAGTCAATGACATGATGGCACAGCTTCAGGATTGAAGGACGTCCATTTAGAACAGATGCAGAGAAATTACTTTAGTCAGAGGGTGGTAAATCTGTGGAATTTGTTGCCATGAGTGGCTGTGGAGACCAAGTCATTGGGTGTACTTAAGGCAGAGATAGATAAGTTCTTAATTGGCCAGGGCATCAGAGTATGGGGAGAAGACAGGGGAGTGAGGATGATTGGAAGAATTGGATCTGCCTATGCTGTCCTTCCTGCTAGTGTCTCTTTCCAGTCAACTTTGGCCAGTTCCCCTCATGCAATTGTCACAGATCATTGCACAACACCCAATCCAGCACAGCTGATCCCTTAGTGGGCTCAACAACAAGCTGTTCTAAAAAGCCATCCCTTAAACATTCTACAAATTCTCTCTCGAGGTCCAGTACTGGCCTGGTTTTCCCAAACTACTTTCATGTTAAAATCCCCAACATCATGACATTGCCTTTCTGACATGCCTTTTCTATCTCCTGCTGTAATTTGTAATCCACATCCCGGCTGCTGTTCGAAGGCCTGTGTACAAGTGCCATTAGGGTCCTTTCACTCTTGCCATTTCTTAACTCAACCCATAGAAACTCTAGACCTTCCAATCCTATGTCATCCCTTTCTAATGATTTAATATTTCTTATACACAGGGCCACACCATACCCTCTGTCTACTAACCTATCTTTCCATATATTGGACGTTCAACTCTCAATGGCAGCCATCCTTTAGCCAAGTTTCAGAGATGGCCACAATGTCATATTTGCCAATCTGTAGCTGAATTTCAAGATTGTCCATTTTATTTCTTATGCTGCATGCATTCAAATATAACATTTTCAGTCCAGTATTTGTTGCTTTCTGTTTTAACTGCACCATGCCTCTATTGCCCTGTAACTCATCCCACTGGCTGTGATTATGCCTCATCTCCTGCCTGTCCTTTCTATCATCTCTGTTGCACACTATCTTTGATTTCTGTTTTCCTCTTCCTCAGCCCTATCATTCCTGTTCCCATCCCCCTGCCAAATAAGTTTAAATTCTCCCTAACAGCTCTTTTAAACCTGTCTGCTAGGATATTGGACCCTTTTGGGTTTGGGTATCCTCCTCCAATCCACCTGGGCAAGCTCCTCTCTCATGCTTCTGTAATTCCCTTTATTCCATTGTGATACAGATACATGTGACTTGTGTTTCTCCCTCAAATTGCAGTATGAATTCAATCATATAATCACTGACTCCTCAGGGTTCCTTTACATTAAGTTGATTAATAAAATCTGGGTAATTACACAACACCCAATCTAAGATGGCCTTTCCCTGAGTAGGCTCAAGCACAAGCTGCTCTAAAAAGCCATCTCGGTGGCATTCAACAAATTCCCTCTCTTGTGATCTGACACCAACCTGATTTTCCCTATCTCTTTGCAAATTGAAGTCCTCCATTACAATTGTGACATTACCCTTACTCCATGCCCCTTCCAGCTCCCTTTGCAATCTAAACCCCACATCTGGGCTACTATTTCGAGGCCTATATATGATCTCCATTTTTTAACCCTTGCAGTTCTTTAATTCCACCCAAAAAGGTTCAACATTCCCTGACCTTATGTCAGCTCTTTCTAAAGATGTAGTTCCATCTCTTACCAATGAGAGGGCCATTAGTCTTTGCATGAATGAATTTGTGAACTGTTGTGGAGACGCTAGGGTAGAGATGTTACGACTGTATTGTAAGTAGCTGATAGATATTCATTACCTCTATGACTCTTAACAACCCTCATGTGATTGCTATATCTTTGAACAACTCAGAGTTCATCAACCGGAAAACTACTCTCCATGGTTCAGAACTGAATAAACCTCTCAGATGAGTGGTGAAACATCTTCTAAACAACACAAGTCCAGTTTCCTTGATTTACTGCTGCTTGATATACAATGTCCTGGATGGCTGAATCTTCATAGACATATCAATCCTGTTCTTCAAAAGTTCAAACACATGTTCTTTCTTAACTTTGAGATGTTTCAGCTTGTTCTGTGCTGTCCTCAAGGTCTCTCTGACTAGTGAATACAGAAGCAAATTCCAATAAAAACACCCACTCTTAATATTAGTATTAGGGTTAGGGTTAGCATTCTCTCAAGTCCAATCATCATTCTAAGGAGGATGAAGTGGAGAAGGAGGTCAGCATTGACAATCGTCTCTAATTACTCAAATAATGTGGCCACAAAAACAAATCACAGATTGAAAATCCTTTGATAGGTGATGCACTTCCTGGCTTTGCAAATATTTTTTGCACTATCTGTAAGCCACCAGTCATGAATGTTACAGAATACTTTCCAATTACATGAATGAGTGCTTCTCCAAAAACAAAATAAAATTGATATTTGGAACCATTCCATTCCTCGTGTCTTATTAGCACATTTAGTACATATTTCTTATATCCTTTTGGCCAAATAGGCTTTCCTTGTCTATAGAGGTGGAGATTTCATGGCACAATGTGTGACGTGTGATATATGGGCAGCTTTATTAAGTCTGTGAAAGGACAAATGTTTAAAGAATGCATGTACGAAGGCAGTTGTTATATTGTAACATTACACTTAACTGGACTAACTTCAAATATTTATCGTATAATGCACTGCAGCATTTAAAAGCAAAGTCACTTCTTAGACAAAATGGTAGATTCCTTCTTTGCACCTCTCTCACTATCACCTACAAGGTTCTCCCCATAAAAGATGCAGTTCTGCAGATTTCAACACATTTCATGGGGCATAAGAATTGACCTACGTAATCTTGACCTCACCCACTTTCAACAGAAATCTGTGGACAGTGTTAAATCATGCACTTTGATATTTTTTTTCCTGATGTGTCCTTTAAGATTACTTCAAGAGTAAAAAGAATGCAGATTCCACTATTTAAGGCATATGAGCATACCAATTAAGAGCAGAAAGAGATTCAAAGCAAAACTGAGAAAACAAAATGTTGCTTCAACTTGGATATCAAAAGGCCATCCCTTATTTTTAAACAATGAGACCTAGTTCTAAATTGTTTCAACACTGGAACCATCTCCACATCTACTAAGGATCTGTCGATACAACATCACTAAAGACTGAAGATGTCCTAAGATCCATCAGATTTATTAAAACCTAGGTAAATGCCTACCTTCAAAAATTAAGCCTTAAAGAGTCTTGATGATCTTTTATAATTCTCAGATACTTCCCTTGAACACTAAGTTGTCATTCTTTTATTTACATCATGTGTCTGAAATAGTCTGTTTAAGTATTAAAAGCATAAAATTTTCAGTTAAGAGTGAAATAAGCAAAGTACAAACTTTGTATTATCATAGCATTTATTGGATAATTAGATGAAGGGAGATTTGCCAATGAGTAGAATGTTTCGCCATATTTTGTCTGGATGAAGTGCAACAATAATAAGAATGTTCATCTTGTACTGTAGTATTTAGTACTATCTAAAACAGTGTCTTGTATTATCCACAGTAAACAGTTTTAATGCAACACATTCTACTAAGTAAAATCTAAACAAGCTTTATCAAATGAAAAATTGATGCCAAGACACATGAAAAATAATAAGTGAACAAAAACCTGGTCAGTGAGATTTTAAAGACCCTTTAAATGGAGAAAGAAAGCAGGAAAAAATTTGAGGCCCAAGTCCACCCTATCTTCATTATATGTAGGGGATACGTTCCTCGCAGTCGGCGTGTAATATGGAAACGCATAATGTGAATAATTATTTAAATGGAGACAGGGATGCGTTCTGGAGGGCTTTCTGAATATGTTTTACCTGTAACTTATTCACATTTTCATACCAATACGACACAAAAGCAGTACCACAAGGCAACATTCATATAATATTTCATCAATTTAATTCATCAATATTCAATGTAATAAATCATAGCGTTCAGCAGTTTCATGGTCAGCACTAGCTTGCTCACCACGCACAGCTAAATTGTGAAGCCTGTGATGATTAACAAACTTAGAAAACCATCCCCTACTTGCATTAAAGCTAACAAAATCACTTGACACTTCCTCACTAGCCTCTGACAAAGGCGACCACAAATTTCCAAAGCTTTCACACGAAGATGATCGGAACGGAGTGTTTTTTCTTTGTTTCATGCTCAATGTACAAACTCAACATTTTCTCCATTTTTGTCGTAATCGGGTTACGCACTTTAGTAACAATCTTTGAAGACACTTGTGATGAATCAATCACTGCACTTATTTTCTCAGCATTTTTCTGTTTTTGATCGTGGACTCACCCAGGCCAAGGTAGCGTCCCAGGGCTGTGTTACCTTCACCTGATGCCACCCTGTTTATAATTTCCAACTTTTTTCAAGTGTTAAAGCAGTTCTCTGCTGCTTGGCTGATGGCTCAGGACTTGACATAGGACGCTTAGGAGGCATAGTTAAATATTTCAAGCACAAGATCAGTGCACCGTAGGTAATAACAACAAAAGTTTAAGAGCGCAAGGTCGCACATCCACATGCTGCCAAAACCAATGCAAGTCTGGCGGGAGTGAGACTGAGGTGTGCACATGGGGCTTGTATTGGTGGGAAAGCACTGCTTCTTATCTCAACAGCCTCGCATAACTGAGTTTTGGACGCATATAAGGAGAAGTTGGTAGAAATAGGTTCGACGCATAACTGAATCCGCATTCTGAAGACGCATATAACGAGGATATGGTGTAGATGACAGTGCAAATGCCAGTGGTGGAACAATTATATCTATAGGACAAGGGGGCCTAAATTGAAGAAATGCAGAGACCTTGGAGAACAATAGGTTTCATTGTGAGATTGCTGTAAAATGCATTTTTAAAAAAACTAACAGTTTCTCAAAGTGTTCTAGTCACTTATTTTCTCAACATGTTTTTATTCAGCTTTTTAATGTAAGATTATGTACAAAGTTGAACAACCCTCAATCATATCTTTTTATGATCTGTAAAAGAAAGTTTAGGACTATTGTGAAATAAAGCAAAAAATCAGAAATCTTAAAGGCTCAGAACAAACCACTAAAAGTATTATTCAACAGTTATTTTTCACTAATATTGCTCTTAAAACATGTATCTATTGATACGGAATAAACAACACACTTTTGTTTGATTCTGCTGGAATTGTAATTGTGGCAGGTGTTGTAGACTGCAGACTTATAATTAGGAGATAGCATTTTGTCAGGTTGGTTCAGCCTGACTAAGTCACACTGTTGTAGGAGTAGTCAAATACATTTCTCACATTTTCCTGAATACAGTGTTCTCAAATCCATTTACAGCTCTTAACATAGTTTTCTTGAAAGATTCTGAATGCTATTTCATTCCAATGTATAAGTGAGGTTAAATCTCTAATGCATATGAAGTGCAAAACAATTCCTTTTCCTCCACAAGTTGTATCTACCAGGAGTTATAACATAAAAATGAAGCAGTTAATGATTGCAATTAGGAAGTATTTAATTAAAAGAATTTCTTAATGTTAAACTAAATCAATTGTTATCTACAATGAACAAGAACAAACTAATCTGAATTGTTTCCTGCCACTGTCTCTGCAAGTAATCTGCACTTAACCCTTTACTGACTAATTTCACTGAAAAGCTGAGCTTGGCAGTAAAGTCAGTCATACTCTACCTTGAAGCATTAGTTCAAAGGATAACTATTTTGGTCTATTATATAAAGAAGTGATGGAAAATCAAACATCCTTACACAACACTAACTGCAAGTTTTCAGTGCTTTGGAAACATTTTACTCCAATTAAAAAATGTTTTAACAGTCTAACAGAAAGCACAATAACAAACATTAGTCTTGTACCATCTATCTACTTATCACAAGAGTGTTTGCAAGCAATACAAACACAGTGCTGTGGTATAATTACTGAACTTGCACTCCATCCTTAAAATGTTTGAATTCATGGATGCTGCCTGACCTGCTGAGTTCCTCCAGTGTTGTACGTGTTGCTTTGACCCCAGCATCTGCAGTGTACTTTGTGTTTACACACAAAATGCTGGAAGAACTCAACAGGTCAGGCAGCATCTATGGAGAGGAATAAACAATGTTTCAGGCTGAGACTCTGCTTCAAGACTGGACAGGAAAGAGGATGATGATGGAATAAAAAAGTGGGGGCTAAGGAAGGAGTACAAACTGGTAGGAGATAGGTGAAGCCAGGTAAGTGGGCAAGAGAGGAAGAAGTGTAAAGCTTGAGGTGATAGGTGGAAAAGGTAAAGAACAATGAATCTGACAGGTGAGGTAAGTGAACTGTTGGAGAAAGGGAAGGAGGAGGGGCATCAGAGGGACGTGATAGGCAGGTGAGAAGATGCAAGAGGCCAAAGTGGGGAATAGAAGAAAAGAGGAGGGGGAATAATTACCACAAGTTAGAGGAATTGATGTTCATGTCATCAGAATACAGACTACACAGACAGAACTCCTGCCCCTCCTTCAACCTTGTTATTCTGGCTTCTTCCCCCTTCCTTTCTGGTTCCGATGAAGGGTCTTGGCCCGAATCCTCAACTGTTTATGACTTTCCATTGATGCTGCCTGACCTGCTGAGTTCCTCCAACATTTTGTGTGTTACTCTGGATTTCCAGCATCTGTAGTCTCTCTTGTGTTGATAAGTTCATACTCAACCTTGCATAGGAAACAGTGTTTCTTCCTCTTTAAGCAATTTCAAAGAAGCTTTGGTACAAGAATTGTTAACATTTTGGCCAAAAAAAGAAGAGCTTAAAGTAGATGTAAAGCAGGCTGGTTTCTGCTCTTTTGGTTTCAAAAATAATTGGGAATGCATGTTTCAAAATATGCCCTTAAATGCGTGAATTCTTCATACAATGATCTTAAATTCATTTATAGGAATAATTCATTTATTCCTATAATTTTAATAATAGCAAATCCAAAATGTTTTTATTTATGCAATGAAAAATATGAAGATACTCAGATCACATTTCATTTAAAAATCTTAGGTGGCAATTTTTCATGAATGCTAAATATATGGAATTGGTTGTATTACAGAATATACTGAAAATAAGAACTTCAAGCTGGGCATCAACATATTGTACAAACAATATGAAAGAAAGTTTAATTTTTTTTCTTTTTTATATAAATTCAGTGATTACAGCTAACAAGAAATAATAAAGAAATTATACAGGTGATCAGGATTCTTATACTGTGACAAGCAATTAGGCTCTCAACCACCCTCCTGTCTGTTCCTGATAAACTTCAACCACATCTTCATCCTCCATACCCAGCTGCAGAAGCAAAAACAGAAACAGTTACTTTTCATATCACAAAAGCAGACAATTTTTCAACACAATTCATACTCTCATTTTCTGCGTTCTTTTGTTCAAAAGAATCTAAAACTTCCTCGGGACAAACTCCTTGTAGCTTATCACTGCAATACCCTAAGGATTCGTGTTGAATTTGTTTCTCCACCCTCTGCAGCTGTTATTCATCAACATTTTCCCAGATAACATCACATTAGTAATAATAAAGAAGCATTGATAACATTACAAACTCAAACTAAGTTTAGCAGATTAAAATTTGTTGAAAATATAGCATAATTATTTAATCATCTCACTTTCGTGAGCCCTATCATTTTTTTCCCAGTCATCTTTTAAATTCTACAAAGATATGCAAAATTAAGTCTGCTTGGAAATCTAGACATATGGATTCTTTTTCTGAAATTCAAACTGGGTCAGGTCACAGATCTCTCAGTGGGTGAGCATCTGGGGGACAGTGACCATCGCTCCCTGGCCTTTAGCATTATCATGGAAAAGGACAGAATCAGAGAAGACAGGAAAATTTTTAATTGGGGAAGGGCAAATTATGAGGCCATAAGGCTAGAACTTGCGAGTGTAAATTGGGATGATGATTTTGCAGGGAAATGTACTATGCACATGTGGTTGATGTTTAGGGATCTCTTGCAGGATGTTAGGGATAAATTTGTCCCAGTGAGGAAGATAAAGAATGGTAGGGTGAAGGAACCATGGGTGACAAGTGAGGTGGAAAATCTAGTCAGGTGGAAGAAGGCAGGATCAGATGGGGCTATTGAGCAATATAGGGTAGCAAAAAAGGAGCTTAAGAAGGGCTGAGGAGAGCAAAAAGGGGCATGAGAAGGCCTTGGCGAGTAGGGCAAAGGAAAACCCCAAGGCATTCTTCAATTATGTGAAGAACAAAAGGTTGACAGGAGTGAAGACAAGACCGATTAGAGATAAAAGTGGGAAGGTATGCCCGGAGGCTGTGAAAGTGAGTGAGGTCCTCAATGAATACTTCGGTATTCACCAATAAGAGGGAACTTGATGGTGAGGACAATATGAGTGAGGTTGATGTTCTGGAGCATGTTGATATTAAGGGAGAGGAGGTGTTGGAGTTGTTAAAATACATTAGGACGGATAAGTCCCCGGGGCCTTACGGAATATTCCCCAGTCTGCTCCACGAGGCGAGGGAAGAGATTGCTAAGCCTCTGGCTAGGATCTTTATGTCCTTGTTGTCCACAGGAATGGTACTGGAGGATTGGAGGGAGGTGAATGTTGTCCCCCTTGTTCAAAAAAGGTAGTAGGGATAGTCCGGGTAATTACAGACCAGTGAGCCTTACGTCTGTGGTGGGAAAGCTGTTGGAAAAGATTCTTAGAGATAGGATCTATGGGCATTTAGAGAATCATGGTCTGATCAGGGACAGTCAGCATGGCTTTGTGAAGGGCAGATCGTGCCTAACAAGCCTGATAGAGTTCTTTGAGGTGGTGACCACGCATATAGATGAGGGTAGTGCAGTGGATGTGATCTACATGGATTTTAGTAAGGCATTTGATAAGGTCCCACATGGTAGGCTTATTCAGAAAGTCAGAAGTCATGGGATCCTGGGAAATTTGGCCAGGTGGATTCAGAATTGGCTTGCCTGCAGAAGGCAGAGGGTCGTGGTGGATGGAGTACATTCAGATTGGAGGGTTGTGACTAGTGGTGTCCCACAAGGATCTGTTCTGGGACCTCTACTTTTCGTGATTTTTATTAACGACCTGGATGTGGGGGTAGTAGGGTGGGTTGGCAAGTTTGCAAACGACACAAAGGTTGATGGTGTTGTGGATAGTGTAGAGGATTGTTGAAGATTACAGAAAGACATTGATAGGATGCAGAAGTGGGCTGAGCAGTGGCAGATGGAGTTCAACCCAGAGAAATGTGAGGTGGTACACTTTGGAAGGACAAACTCCAAGGCAAAGAAAATGGCAGGATACTTGGAAGTGTGGAGGAGCAGAGGGATCTGGGGGTACATGTCCACAGATCCCTGAAAGTTGCCTCACAGGTGGATAGGGTAGTTAAGAAAGCTTATGGGGTGTTAGCTTTCATAAGTCGAGGGATAGAGTCTAAGAGACACGATGTAATGATGCAGCTCTATAAAACTCTGGTTAGGCCACACTTGGAGTACTGTGTCCAGTTCTGGTCGCCTCACTATAGGAAGGAAGTGGAAGCATTGGAAAGGGTACAGAGGATGCTGCCTGGTTTAGAGAGTATGCACTATGATCAGAGATTAAGGGAGCTAGGGCTTTACTCTTTGGAGAGAGGGAGGATGAGAGGAGACATGATAGAGGTGTACAAGATATTAAGAGGAATAGATAGAGTGGACAGCCAGTGCCTCTTCCCCAGGGCACCACTGCTCAATACAAGAGGACATGGCTTTAAGGTAAGAATATAGAATAGTACAGCACATTACAGGGCCTTCGGCCCACAATGTTGTGCTGATCCTCAAACCCTGCCTCCCATATAACCCCACCTTAAATTCCTCCATATACCTGTCTAGTAGTCTCTTAAACTTCACTAGTGTATCTGCCTCCACCACTGACTCAGGCAGTGCATTCCATGCACCAACCACTCTCCGAGTGAAAAACCTTCCTCTAGTATCCCCCTTGAAATTCCCACCCCTTACCTTAAAGCCATGTCCTCTTGTATTGAGCAGTGGTGCCCTGGGGAAGAGGCGCTGACTGTCCACTCTGTCTATTCCTCTTAATATCCTGTACACCTCAATCATTTCTCCTCTCATCCTCCTTCTCTCCAAAGAGTAAAGCCCTAGCTCCCTTAATCTCATAATCCATACTCTCTAAACCAGGCAGCATCCAGGTAAATCTCCTCTGCTCAGAGTGAAGTTTAAGAGACTACTAGACAGGTATATGGAGGAATTTAAGGTGGGGGGGATATGGGAGGCAGGGTTTGAGGGTCGGCACAACATTGTGGGCTGAAGTGCCTGTATTGTGCTGTACTATTCTATGTTCTATAATCTAGTTTTTCTTCAAGATGCTGACAAAATGGCTTCTGGTTAACTGTATGAAGAATCAAATAGAAGAAATTGGCATACAATGCTATAAGGCATAAGCTGATCAGCTGATTTGGCCCAATGAGTCTGCTCTGCCATTACATCATGGCTGTTTTATTATCCCTCTCAATCCTATTCTCCTGCCTTCACCCTGTAACCTTTAATGCCCTGATTAATCAAGAACCTTTCAACCTCTGCTTTAAATATACTCAATGACTGGGCCTGCACAGCTGTCTGTGACAATGAATTCCACAGACTCACCACCCTCTGCCTAATGAAATTCCTTCATCTCTGATCTAAATGGATGTCTCTGTATTGTGAGGCTGTGTCCACTGGTCCTGGATTCCCCCATTTTCAGAAACATCCTCCTCACATCTAGTATGTCTAAGCTATACAATGTTTGATATGTTTCAATGAGATCCACCCCCCTCCAATCTTTTAAACTTCAGCAAGTACAGGCCCAGAGCCATCCAATGCTCATATGTTAACCCTTTCATTCCTAGAGTCATTTTTGTCAACCTCCTCTGGATTCTCTCCAATGCCAACACACTTTCTTACATTAGGGGTCCAAAACTGCACACAATACTCCAAGTGCTGTGTAATGCTATAAATGCCTTATAAACTTAGCATTACATCCTTGTTTGTATATTCTAGTCCTCTCAAATTTATTTTATTATTAGTCTCCAAGTACACTGAAACCTCAACCTTAATAGACTCCATCACTTCCCCAAATACTGAGGTTAGATGAACTGGCTTACAATTTGCTTTCTTTTGCCATCCTTCCTTAAAGAGTGGAGTGACATTTGCAATTTTCCAGTCCTCTGGGACCATGCCAGAATCAAGTGATTTTTGAAAGATCATGATCAATGCATCACTCTCTCTTCAGCGACTTCTCTTAGAACTCTGGGAAGTGGTCCATCTGGTCCAGGTGACTTATCCACCTCACGACCTCTGTTAGCCTAGCACTTTTCCCTTTGTAATAGCAACAACACTCACTCCTGTTCCTGACCTCTGGCACACTGCTAGTGTCTTCCACAGTGGACTGATGTAAAGTATTTATTAAGTTCATCTGCTATTGGTTTGTCCCCAATTACTAACTCACCAGCACCATTTTCCAGTGGTCCAATATCAACTCTCACTTCCCTTTTACTCTTTATATAACTGAGAAAGAACTTGTAGTTTCCTACTTTATTGCCTAGTTTGCCTGCATATTTCATCCTTTCTGCTGCCTTTTGTTCGGTTTTAAAAACTTCCCAATCATCCAACTTCCCACTCACTTTTACTACGTTATATGCCCTTTCCTTGGCTTTTGTGCAATCCTTACATTGTCAGCCATGGTTTCCTAGCCCTGCCATTTGAGAACAACGTCTTCAGTGGGATATACCTATCCTGCGCATTGTGAACTATTCCAGGAAACTTCAGCCACCTCTGTTCTGCCATCATCCCTGCCAGTATTCTCTCCCCCCTCATCCACCTGGGCAAGCTCCTCTCTCATGCCTCTATAATTCCCTTTATTGTGATACTGATATATCTGACTTGTACTTCTCCCTCTCAAATTGCAGTATAAATTCAATCATATTTTGATCAGTCTCCCGAATTATTACACAACACCCAATCTGAGATAGCCTTTCCACTAGATAGATAGATAGATAGATAGATAGATAGATAGATACTTTATTCATCCCCAAGGGGAAATTCAACATTTTTCCAGTGTCCCATACACTTATTGTAGCAAAACTAATTACATACAGTATTTAACTCAGTATAAATATGATATGCATCTAAAATCACCCTCCCAAAAAGCATTAATAAATAGCTTTTAAAAAGTTCTTAAATAATTTACTAAAGTGCATTGAGTGGTAACTAGTAGACTCAAGTACACAAGCTGCTCTAAAACGTCATCTCATAGGCATTCAACAAATTCCCTCTCTTGTGATCCAACACCGACCTGATTTTCCCTATCCCCTTGCATATTGAAGTCTCCCATTACAATTGTGACATTACCGTTATTATATGTCTCTTCCAGCTCCCTTTGCAATCTCAACCCCACATCTTGGCTACTATTTAGAGGCCTATATATGATTCCCATAATGGATTTTTTTACCCTTGCAGTTTCTGAACTCCACCCACAAAGATTCAACATTCTCTGACCTTATGTTACGTCTTTCTAAAGATGTAATTCCATCTCTTACCAACAGAGCCACACTACCGCCTCTGCCTTCCTGCCTGCCCTTGTGATACAAAGTATATCCATTGATGTTAAACTCCACCTATGGCCTTCTTTAACTCGTGATTCAATGATGCCTGAACATCATACTGGTCAATCTCTAACTGTGCCATGAGTTCATCCACCTTATTCTGAATGCTATGTGCATTTAAATACAGCACCTTCAGTCCTGCATTCTTTGCCCTTTTGAATTTTGCCTCTGTGGTATAATCTAACTCTTTGCTTTGTCTGCATTTGTGCCCAATCACTGACTTGTCCTTCCTTACATTCATGTTACACCCATCATAGACAATAAACAATAGGTACAGAAGTAGACCATTCAGCCCTTCGAGCCTGCACCGCCATTTTGAGATTATGGCTGATCTTCTACTATCAATACCCGGTTCCTGCCTTGTCCCCATATCCCTTGATTCCCCTATCCATAAGATACCTACCTAGCTCCTTCCTGAAAGCATCCAGAGAATTGGCCTCCACTGCCTTCTGAGGCAGTGCATTCCAGACCCCCACAACTCTCTGGGAGAAGAAGTTTTTCCTTAACGCTCTCCTAAATGACCTACCCCTTATTCTCAAACCATGCCCTCTGGTACTAGACTCTCCCAGCATCTGGAACATATTTCCTGCCTCTATCTTGTCCAATCCCTTAATCTTATATGTTGCAATCAGATCCCCTCTCAATCTCCTTAATTCCAGCGTGTACAAGCCCAGTCTCTCTAACCTCTCTGCGTAAGACAGTCCGGACATCCCAGGAATTAACCTTGTGAATTAACCATCATCTACTTGTAAACCTGCTGGTTCATCCTCAACTCTATCATACTGGTTCCCTTCCCCCTGCCATATTAGTTTAAACCACTCCCAATAGTTCCAGTAAACCTGAAGGTGAATATTGGTCCCCCTCAGATTCAAGTGTAACCTGTCCCTGTTGCCCCAGAAGAGGTCCCAATTATCCAGAAATTTGAATCCCTTCCCCCTGCTATAGTTATCCTCCACCTCACTCCATTCCTACACTCACTGTTGTGTGGCACAGGCAGTAATCCTGAGATTACTACCCTTGAGGATCTGCTTCTCAACTTGCTTCCAAACTCCCTGTATTCTGTTTTCAGGACACCCTCCTTTTATCTACCTACGTCATTGGTACCAATACATAAGTATCCATCACTTCTGGATATTGTGGATGTGTTCAGAAACATCCTGGACCCTGGCACCTGGGAGGCAAACTACCATCCGAGTTTCTTTCCTGCGTCCACAGAATCACCTGTCTGACCCCCCAGCTGCAGAGTCCCCTATCACTGCTGCCATCCTCTTCCTTTCCCTACCCTTCTGAGCCATAGGGCCAGAGGCACGGCCACTGTTCCTTCCCCCAGGTGGGTCATGCCCCCTGGACAGTACTCAAAATGGAGTTCTTATTGTTGATGGGGACAGCCACAGGGGTGCTCTCCACTATCTGATGTTTTCCCTTCCCTCTCCTGGCAGTCACCCATTTATATCTCCTGTAGCCTTTCAATTCTTCTAGCAAAGTGCATGACCAGACAGATCCTGACACTGAATTCCATCTGCCACTTCTTTGTCCATTCTCCTAATCTAATCTAAGTCCTTCCGGAGCCCAATTTCCTCAAGACTACCTGCCCTCCACCTACCTTCATATCGTCTGCAAACTTTGCAACACAGTCATCAAAGCCATCATCCAAATCAATGGTATAAATAAGAAAAAGTAGTCCCAATACAGACCCCTGTGGAGCAACGCTAGTTACCGGCAGCAAACCAGAAAGGGCTGCATTTATTCCCACTCTTTGCTTCCTGCCAATCAGCCACTGCTTTATCCATGCTAGTATCATTCCTGTAATATCATGGGCTTGCAGCTTCTTAACCAGCCTCATGTGTGACACCTTGTCAAAGCCTTCTGAAAATCCAAGTATACAACATCAACTGAATAGTACTGAAAATGAGGTAGCTGGTTTACAAAGAGGCAATGTGTGATGAGGAGAGGTTGGTGATAGGACAAAATTGCAGTAAACAGAATGAGTTGCAACTTAAAAGGCAGACAAAATTGAAAACGGTGAATACAGGATTGAAAGTATTTTATTTGAACATGCACAGTATAGGGAATAATGCAGATGAACTTGCAGCAGTCACAGATTGGTAGGTGTTATGTTGGAGACATCACTGAATCATGGCTGAAAGAAGATTACAGCTGGGAGCATAACGGCCAAGGATATACATTGTAGCAAAAGACAGGCAGGAAGGCCTAAGGGCTGGCGTTGCTCTGGTTAAAAAAAAATTAAATCAAATCATTAGAAAAAGATGTTAAATTGAATTTATTTAAATTTTACATCCATCCCACAATGTGAGGAATAAAAATCTTTGATTATATCTCTGTCGCAATGTACAGACATGTGAATTTATAAGTCTAATGGCTTGTAGAAAGAAGCTGTCCCATAGCTCTTGGTCCTGGCTTTAATGCTGCGGTAGTGTTTGCCAGACAGAAGAAGCTGAAAAAGTTTATGACTGGGGTGACTGGTGTCCCGATGATATTCCAGGCCTTCTTTATGCACCTGCGGCTGTAAATGTCCTCAATGGAGGGAAGTTCACATCCACAGATGCACTGGGTTGTCCATACCAATCTCCGCAGTGCCCAGCAATCAAGGTTAGTGCAATTCCTGTACCAGGCAGTGATACAGCCAGTAAGGATGCTCTCAATGGTGCCCTTGTGTAAGGTACTTGAGGATATGGGGGCTCATGCCAAACTTCTTCAGTCCCCTGAGATGGAAAATAAGCTGCTGTGCATTTTTTTGCCACATAGCCAATGTGTACACTCCAGGTGAGATCTTCGGTGATGTATGTACTGAGGAACTTCAAATTACTCACCCTCTCAACATCAGTCCCATTGATGTTGATTGGAGCGAGCCTGTTTCCATTCCTCCTGTAATCCTCAATCAGCTCTTTTGCTTTTTGGACATTGAGGGAGGTTGTTATCTTGGCACCACCGTGTCAGAGTGTTAACCTCTCCTCTGATGTAGGGGCAGAAGGTGTTGAGTCATTGTGGATAGGACTAAGGAACTGCAAGGGTAAAAAGACCCTGATGGGATCTGTATACACACCACCAAACAGTAGTAAGGATGTGGTCTACAAGTTACAATGGGAGATAGAAAATGCATGCAAAAAGGGCCATATTACAATAGTCATGGGGAATTTCAATATGCAGGTAGATTGGGAAAATCATGTTGGTGCTAGATTACACAAAGGGGAATTTCAAGATGGCTATTTAAAGCAGCTTGTGGTTAAGCTCACCAGAGGATCAGCAATTCTGGATTGGGTATTGTGCAATGAAACAAAATTGTTTAGAGACCTTAAGGTAAAAGTACCCTGAGGGGCAAGTGATCAGAATATGATCGAATTCACTCTGAAATTTGAGAACGAGAAGCTAAAGTCAGGTTGTATCAGTATTACAGCGGAGAAAAGGGAATTAGAGGCAAGGAGGAGGAATTGGCCAGAGCTGATTGTTACAGAGCAATGGCAGGAATGATGGCAGAGCAGCAATGGCTGGAATTTCTGGAAGAATTCAGAAGGCACAGGATATATACATCCCAAAGAGGAAGAAGAATTTTAAAGGAAAGATGACACAACCATGCCTAACAAGAGAAGTTAAAGCCAACATAAAAGCCAAAGAGGGCATATAATAGAGCAAAAATTAGTGGGAAGTTAGAGGACTGGGAAGCTTTAAAAAAACTAACAGAAGGCAATGAAAAAAGTAATTAAGAAGGTAAAAGATGGAATAAGAAAGCAAGCTAGCCAATAATATTGAAGAGGATACCAGAAGTTCCTTCAGATACATTCAGATAAAGGTTGAATAGGTTAGGACTTTATGCCCTGGAGCATAGAAGAATGAGGGGTGATTTGATAGAGGTGTATAAAATTATGATGGGTATAGATAGAGTGAATGCAAGCAGGCTTTTTCCACTGCTGCTAGCGTAGAGAAAAACCAGAGGACATGGGTGAAGGGGGAAAAGTTTAAAGGGAACATTGGGGAGGCTTCTTCACACAGAGAGTGGTGGGAGTGTGGAATGAGCTGCCCGATGAAGTGGTGAATACGGGCTCACTTTTGACATTTAAGAAAAACTTGGACAGGTATATGGATGAGAGGGGTTTGGAGGGATATGGCCAAGGTGCAGATCAGTGGGACTAGGCAGAAAAATGGTTTGGCACAGCCAAGAAGGGCCAAAAGGCCTGTTTCTGTGCTGTAATGTTCTATGGTTCTATACATAGTGTAAAAGAAAGGCGAGAGTGGATATCAAACCACAAGAGAATGATGCTGGAGAGGTAGTAATGGGGGACAATGAAATGGCGGACAAACTGAATAAGTATTTTGCATTAGTCTTCACGGTGGAAAAAACTAGCAGTATGTGGAAGTTCCAGGTGTCAGGGTGCACGAAGTGTGTGAAGTTACCATAACTAGGCAAAAAGTTCTTTGGAAACTGAAAGGTCTGAAGGTAGATAAATCTCTTGGACCAGATGGTGTATACCCCAGATTTCTGAAAGAGGTGGCTGAAGAGATCATGGATGCATTAGTAATGATCTTTCAAGAATCACTAGATTCTGGAATAGTTCCAGGAGACTGGAAAATTGCAAATGTCATCCCACTCCAAGAAGGGAGAGAAGCAGAAGAAAGGAAACTATAGGCCTGTAATCTGACCTCAGTGGTTGGGAAGATGTTGGAACTGATTATTAAGGATGAGGTCTCAGGCTACTTCAAAGCACATGATAAAATAGACTGTAGTCAACATGGTTTCCTCAAAGAAAAATCTTGCCTGACAAATCTGTTGGAGAATCTTTGAAGAAATAACAAGTGGGATAAACAAAGGAGAATCAGTTGACCTTGTGCACTTAGATTTTCAGAAGGCCTTTGACAAGGTGCCATACATGAGGCTGCTTAACAAGCTCGCAGTCCATGCTATTACAGGAAAGATTCTAGCATGGATAAAGTAGTGGCTGATTGGCAGGAGAGCCAGAAAGTGGGAATAAAGTGAGCATTTTCTGATTTGCTGCCAGTGACAAGTGATGTTCCACAGAGGTCTGTGTTGGTACAGATTCTTTTAACATCGTATGTCAAATGATGTGGATGATGGAATTAATGGTTTTGCTGCAAAGTTTGCAGATGATGAAGATAGGTGAAGGTGCAGGTAGTTTTGAGGAAGTAGAGAGACTACAGAATGACTTTGATAGAATAGAAGAATGGGCAAAAAATGGCATATGGAATACAGTGGCGGGAAGAGTATGGTCATGCACTTTGATAGAAGAAATGAGCCGCCAAGGGACTTGGGAGTGCATGTACAGTATTTGCTAAAGATTAATTTGTAGGTTGAGTCTGTAGTGAGGAAGGTAAGTATGATAACATTCATTTCAAGAGGACTAGAATATAAAA
This sequence comes from Hypanus sabinus, assembly GCF_030144855.1. Taxonomy (NCBI): domain Eukaryota; kingdom Metazoa; phylum Chordata; class Chondrichthyes; order Myliobatiformes; family Dasyatidae; genus Hypanus; species Hypanus sabinus. The sequence goes on along the minus strand of NC_082738.1, from coordinate 875,332 downwards.
GCAAGGACGTAAAGTGGAGACTTTATAAAGTACTGGTGAGGCCTCACTTGGGGATTATGCATAGTTTGGGGCCCCTTAGGTGTGCTGACATTGGAGAGCGCTCAAAAGAGCTTCACAAAAATTATTTCAGGATTGAACGGCTTATCATATGAAGAGTGTTTGATGGCTTTGGACCTGAATTCACTAGAATTCAGAAGAATGAGAGGTGACTTCGTTGAAACCTAATGAATGGGGAAAGGCCTTGATAGAGTGGATGTGGCGAGGATGTTTCCTATCGTGGAAGAGTCCAAGACCACAGAACACAGCCACAGAATAGAGGGGCATCTTTTTAGAATGGAGATGAGGACGAATTTCTTCAGCCAGAGTGGTGAAACAGTGGAATACTTGTGTATATTTAAGGCAAAGGTTGACAGATTCTTGACTGGTCAGGGCACGAAGGGATACAGGGAGAAAGCAGGAGACTGGGACTGAGAGAAAAATTGGATTAGCCATGATGAAATGGCAGAGTGGACTTGTTATATCTCGTTATATATGACCTCTTATATCTCATGGTCCCAAGGATTCTTTTACCTTAAGGTCTCTAATCAATTCTAGTTCATTGCACAACACCCAATCCAGAATAGCTGATCCCCTCGTGGCCTCAACCATGAGCTGCTCTTAAAAGCCGTCTCGTAAGCATTCTGGAAATACCTCCTCTTGGAATTCCTCACCAATCTGATTTTCCCAATCTACCTACATATTGAAATCCCCCATGACTATTGCAACATTGCCATTTTGGCAAGCATTTTCCATTTCCCATTGTAACTTATAGACCACATTCTTACTACTGTTTGGGGGTCTGTAATAACTCCCATCAGGGTCTTTTTGTCCTTGGAGTTCCCCTGTTCTCCCTATGTTACTTTCTAATGAATTAATTTCTTTTTTTTAAAAAAACAACAGAGCCACCCCACCCCCTCTGATTTCCTGTCTATCCTTTCAATACAATGTGTATCCTTAGACATTAAGCTCCCAGCTATAATCTTTCAGCCATGATTCAGTGATGCCTACAATATCATGCTTGCTAATATGTAGCTGTGTTACAAGTTCATCTGTGTAATCAGGAAACTATGAGAACTTACTAAGTTGCACTTCTACCAAGTAGAAATAAAATGTACCGAATCTCAAAAACTCTGCCTCTAGAATTTAACAAAGGCATTTTGGTAAAGGACTCTAAGTATGGCAATCAGTAGAAATTTAAAGAGGCAACGTGGCTTCATTTTAACAGAATTTAACTTTGATGGCCTGGCCCCCAGTAGCAGATGAAAGAAGTTGAGATGGGCTGGATTCAAGAGATCAGGTTCAATTTCACTGGCATATGTCGTGAAATTTGTTTTTGCAGCAGCAGTATGATGCAATAACCCTAACCCGGGGGTCGGCAACCCGCATGTGGCTCTTTTACGTCTGTGCTGCGGCTCCCTGTTGCTTTGGGAAATAATTGGTCAGTATTTAATTAAAATGTATTTTATGTTAGTTTGTTAGTTTTTGAAATGTAATTCTAAATTTGAAGATTATGGTGATCTTGTACAATCTAAATAAGACGTTGTGGCGACCCATTTCCTGACACATCCGAACCGGCTCACAATTAGCCAGCGTTCAGGCTAAGGGAGATAGCCTACGGGGGTTTGTGAGTACGTGTCTTTTGCAGCATCCGCGCCCATGGGGGGTGGGTTGAGGGAGGCTTAAAAGCAAGGCTGTTTAGTTCGAATAAAGCTATCTTTGACTGCAGTTTACTGACTGCGTGTAGCACACCGCTACAACGTGTTTTTATCGCTGGCTGTCCAGAGGGGAGGTGCTGAAACGCTTTGTCGCGTGTCTGGAAGAAGTGAAAACTTTCCTGGGCAGCAAAGGGCTCACCTTTCCTGAGCTGGAACAGCCAGAGTGGCTGGAAAAGCTACACTTCATGGTAGACATGACAGCGCACCTGAACACGCTGAACACAGCTCTTCAGGGGAAAGGACGTACAGCCCTGCACATGTTGGAGGATGTTTTGGCATTCGAGCGCAAGTTGACAGTGCTTGCCAGAGATTTACAGAAAGGCACATTGTCTCACTTCCCCAATTTGAGAGAGTTCAAACAAGGTCACGACATGATAAATTCGGAGTATTTACATTCTGCAATCATCGCAATGCAAACATCGTTTGGGAAACGCTTCTGTGAGTTCAGAGAGTTCATTATCCTTCCCGGTCACTCCCCTAAGCATCGATCCATCCCTACTGAATACGACTGCATTGTCAGGTGTGAGTCAACCTGACCAAGTATGATAAATATTTTAATTGCCTATTATTTTACGTATATTCATATGTTTTCATTGTTCAGTGAAATAGTCCTTTTATTTTTCAGGTTGACAGCTGGCTGACGTTATTTTTGGTTTGCTGCTGGCGGCAAGTTTAAGTTTGGCGTTTTTCATAAATACAAGAAGGACTCAAATAGACGTTGAGTATTTTACTTAAAAGTAACCTTCAACCCAACGTCTTTTTTTCGGAGTTCAAAATGTTTTTGTTGCATGCAGAAATGTAATTTCATTTTCTCTGCAGGAGTTCATCAATTTCATAAATGCAACACATTATAGTTTGTTTATACATAGCATAAAGGCAAAACAAAACGTTGTATGCAGTGTTATTTCATTTTAAATGTCAAACGGGTTTTGCGGCTCCCAGTGTTTTCTTTTCTGTGGGAAACGGGTCCAAGTGGCTCTTTCAGTGGTAAAGGTTGCTGACCCCTGCCCTAACCCAAAGGTAGTCATAGCCGAAGCTGTTGCACATGTAGCAAGCTCCCCCTCTTCATGCAACTGATGAACAAATGACTTGTTACCAGCAGCATCACAGAAATTGACAATCAACATTGAACTCAATGTAGGACTGCCTAGGGGCTCCTGCTCCAAATTTTTCCCTTGGGCTTCACTCCTGAAGCCTTCCCCATGCGTGGGTGCAGCTGCAAGGTAGCAGAGGTTTGAGATCAGTTTTCCTTCTCCTAGATGAGCTGCCAAAGGTTCCAAAGGTAGTCATAGCCGAAGGGTGGTAGTGGGGATGAAATTCCACTGCTAAACAAATGCGTCTCAAACAGCCTCTGACAACCAAGTCCAACTCCTGGCCTTCACGTGTGGCGTAGTTCTTATGCCCGGCGGAGCGGTTCTCACTGACAGGAGGAGGAGAAAAGGCGGGCCACTGGCACCTTAAAACCAGCTTCTCTGGGCAGATAGGGCTCGTTAACCACGGATGGTAGCTCATCTAGAAGAGGGAAAACTCTGATTTCAAACCTCCGCTGCCTTGTGGCTATACCCGCTCACGGGAAAGACTCTGGGAGTAAACCCTGAGGGAACAATCCGGAGTCGGAGTCTTGAAGGTGTCTGACTGCTATACCCAGCACCGGCACGGCAACTCCTGGAACGCTGCTGGCACCAAACTGTATCAACGTTCGTCGTTCCTTTGGACCCGTCATCAGCATGGAGGGGGGGGGGGGGGTCCCACTGCATGGGCAACTGACGGATCTCCATATCAACTCTGCCCTGGCTTGTGCCCTGGAGAGGCCACTCCCAGTGACTACCAGAGGCACAGTACCCATGGTCAACCATGACCGACAGAGGCCACACACATATATTAAATCAATAAACGAAATAAGTACAAAATTTTAAACAATAAAGATACATGTAGTGTGAACTTTATTTGTCAGAGGAATGAGTCACATGAATGTCCCAACCAGGCCAAAACTATGAATCTTATAGCTATGATATCCTCCCAATTAACTACTCTCTGCCAACAGTTTAATAATAAACCTCTTGTCATCGACTATTTTTCCCCTTCCCTCAGCATTGATTCTCCTATCGCTATCTCATCCTACATTTCTTGCCATCTCCAACCCACATCTGCTCCAGGCAGATTGTGCTTCGTCCCACTCCACTATAGAAACATAGAAAATAGGTGCAAGAGTAGGCCATTCGGCCCTTCGAGCCTGCACCGCCATTCAGTATGATCATGGCTGATCATCCAACTCAGAAACCTGTACCTGCTTTCTCTCCGTACCCCCTGATCCCTTTAGCCATAAGGGCCATATCTAACTCCCTCTTAAATATAGCCAATGAACTGGCCTCAACTGTTTCCTGTGGCAGAGAATTCCACAGATTCACCACTCTCTGTGTGAAGAAGTTTCTCCTCATCTCGGTCCTAAAAGGCTTCCTCTTTATCCTTAAACTGTGACCCCTCGTTCTGGACTTCCCCAACATCAGGAACAATCTTCCTACATCTAGCCTGTCCAATCCCTTTAGAATTTTATACGTTTCAATAAGATCCACCCTCAATCTTCTAAATTCCAGTGAGTATAAGCCTAGTTGATCCAGTCTTTCTTCATATGAAAGTCCTGCCATCCCAGGAATCAATCTGGTGAACCTTCGTTGTACTCCCTCTATGGCAAGAATGTCTTTCCTCAGATTAGGGGACCAAAACTGCACACAATACTCCAGCTCTGGTCTCACCAAGGCCCTGTACAACTGCAGTAGAACCTCCCTGCTCCTGTACTATATCCAACATTGGTCAAAACAGTCAAGGAAGTGCTGTACAAAAAACTATGGTTTACATAAATGAAATCACTATGGTTTACCTGAAATCTCCCAACTAGAACGAATATTTTGATGTGATGTATTTTTGCCTTTAATCACTGCTCAGGAACATCTGTCTAGATATGTGGAACTGATTCCTTAAGTCTCCAATTATCACTAATTTAACCACCGATAAACTCTCACTAAATACTGACATGAATGTGAGGAAAATGGAGGTCCATTTCAGAATCAGTTTATTATCACCGGCATGTGTTGTGAAATTTGTTAACTTAGCAGCAGTAGATAATGCAATACATATAGAAGAAAAAATAATAAATAAATAACAGTATACATATATCAAATAGATTAAAAATCATGCAAAAACAAATAATATATAATAAAAAAAAAGTGGGGTAGTGTCCAAGGATTCAATGTCCATTCAGGAATTGGATGGCAGAGGGGAAGAAGCTGTTCCTGAATCGCTGAGTGTGTACCTTCAGGCTTCTGTTATCTCCTTCCTGATGGTAATAGTGAGAAAAGGGCATGCCCTGGGTGCTGGAGGTCCTTAATAATAGACACTGCCTTACTGAGACACTGCTCCTTGAAGTTACCCTGGGTACTTTGTAAGCTAGTACCCAAGATGGAGCCAACTAAATTTATGACCCTCCATCCCTTTCTCAATCTCTGTCTCTATCTCGGGAGTCAGCTTATCTACTGATGTCTATTATAAACCCATGGACTCTCACAGCTACCTGGACTATACCTCGTCCCACTGTTACTTGTAAAAACGGCATCCCCTTCTCCCAATTCATCTGTCTCTGCCACATCTGTTCTCAGGATGAGGTTTTTCATTCCAGAATGAAGGAAGTGTCCTCGTTTTTCATAGAAAGGGGCTTCCCTTCCTCCATCATCAACGCTGCCCTCAACTGCATCTCTTTTATTTCATGCACATCTGCTCTCATCCCATCCTCCCATCACCCTACCAGGGATAGGGTTCCTCTTGTCCTCACCTACCACCCCTCCAGCCTCCACATTCAGCACATAATCTCCAGAAGCTTTGTCATCTCCAACAGGATTTCACCACCAAGCATCTTTCCCTCCCCCACCCTCTTTCTGTAGGGATCGCTCCCTACATGACTCCCTTGTCCACTCGTCCCTCCCTACTGATCTCCCTCCTAGAACTTATCCCTGCAAGCAGAACAACTGCTACACCTCACTCACTACCATTCAGGGCCCCAAACAGTCCTTCCAGGTGAGGTGACATTTCTCCTGTGAGTCTGTTGGGTCATATACTGTAGCCAGTGCTCCTGGTGCAACCTCCTGTACATCAGTGAGACCCGATGTAGATCGGGAGACCATTTTGCCAACCACCTATGCTCTGTCTGCCAGAAGCACGATCTCCCAGTGGCCTCCCACTTCCCATTCCCATCCATGGCCTCCTCTACTGTTGCGATGAGGCCACACTCCGGTTGGAGGAACAAACACCTTGTATTCGATTTGGGTAGCCTCCAACATGATGGCATGAACATTGATTTTTCAAACTTCCAGTAATGCCCCCCCTTCACCATTCTCCATCCCCTTTTCCCTCTCTCACCTCATCTCCTTGCCTGCCCATCGCCTCCCTCTGGCACTTCTCTTTCTTCCATGGCCTTCTGTTCTCTCCTATTAGGTGTTCCCCTTCTCCAGATCTGTATCTCTTTCAGCAATCAACCTCCTAGCTCTTTACTTCACCCCTTCCCCTCCTTCCACCTTTTAACTCTATTCCTCATCTTTCTTTCTCTAGTGCTGCTGAAGGGCCTCGGCCTGAAATGTCAACTGTACTCTTTCCCATAGATTCTGCCTGGCCTGCTGAGTTCCTCCAGCATTTTGCATGTGTTGCTTAAAATGGAGGGATGTAGACATTGTGTAGGCAGAAGGGACTAGTTTAGTTGGCCATTTGATTACGAATTGAATTGGTTCAGCAAAATGTTGTGCGCCAAAGGGCCTGTTCCTGTGCTGTAATGTTCTATGTTCTATAAAACTCAAAAACACAAGTAAATAGGAGTGGTCCACCTGGATCCTCAAGCCTGGCCAACTATTCATTATGTCCATGGCTGATCAACTCCTGCTCGGAGCTAGATCCCCAAAGCCTCACCCCCAATTTTTTTAAAATTTATCTAAACCTATTTTATATACTTAAGAGCTAGTCATCATAACTCTCTAAAAGTAGAGAATTCTATAGATACACTATTATCATTGAGAAGAAATTCCTCAGTATCTCTCTTTAAATAACTGGCCCCTTATTTTGAAACAAAACTCAGGACAATAGACAATAGGTGCAGGAGTAGGCTATTCAGCCCTTTGAGCCAGCACCGCTATTCAACCACTTTATTCAGTATCTCCTTTTACCTAATCAAGTGGCCATTCAATGTACGTTAATTGTCTTCTGCACCTTCCTGTCAGCTTGAACCAGTCTGGCCATTCTCCTCTGACCTCTCATTAACAAAACATTTTTGCCCACAGAGCTGCTGCTCACTGGATGGGTTTTCATTTTCACACCATTCTCTGTAAACTTTACAGACTATCGTGTGTGAAAATCCCAGGAGATTAGCAGTTTCTGAGATACTCAAACCACCCCAGCTGGTACCGACAGTCATTCCATGGTCAAAGTCACTTAGATCACACTTCTTCCCTATTCTGAAGTTTGGTCTGAATAACAACTGAAACTCTTGACATGGCATGCTTTTATGCACTGAGTTCCTGCCACATGATTGTCAATTAGATATTTGCATAAAACAAGGTATACAGGTTTACCTAATAAAGAAGCCACTGAGTGAATGATCCCTGATTCATAACTTTCCCATCCGTGAAAACATCTTGACAATTATGTCAACATGCCTCCTCAGGACCGTATGTTTCAAAAAGATCACCCCTCATTTTTGTAAAGTACAAAGAATACAACCAACCTGTTCAGCCTCTTTTGATAGGACAATGCTTTCGGACTAGAAATTAGCCTAAATGTTTCTCCAAAGTTAATTTATCCTTTATTACAAACTATGTACAGTTCTTCAGATATGGCCTCACAAATACTCTTTAACAATACTTCCTTATTTCTGAACTCCAATGCCTTTATAATAAAGGCCATTCTGTCAATAACTCTTTGCTGCACTTGCTCGCTAACCTTCTGAGATTCGTGAACCTTTGACCTTCTGCATTTACTTATTTGCAGTCTCTTCCCATTTAAATAATAATCTGCTTTTTGATTTTAGCATAACTGTTCTATGACCAATATTACTGTACTACCAAAAATAGCAACAGCAACATCTATTTATAATTTTGCATATTCCTTCATAGCTAATGGGTTAAGGAGGTGTGCTTATTAATGCTATATTTAGCTGCTCTAATCCACAATGCAGAGCTGTCTCTTGTGAAAATTCTTTTCTCAGGCACTGTTACATTTCAATTATTTCAACATTACCAAAGTAATCATACACTGAGAATACAGAAAACAACTACACTACCACAGTTTTAACTGGCATGTGAAACTCAGATGAATTAAAAATATAAACATACATAAAAACATGATTTAAATCTAGCTGTGGTGTATTGCTGAACTCCTCACTAATATATGTATAAATTCTAGAGCAGGACTTGAATAATTAAGGCCACAACAAGTGAGAAGTGCATTATGGGTTGAGTACTTCAAAAGTTTTCAAATTCCAAATGCACCAGAGTTCCCAAAAACTAGTCACTTAGACAAGATTACAAAGTTATATTTTTGCAGCGATACTTTCTTAAAATAGATTATAAAACAGGAACAAACAGTTTGTTCAAACCAATAATGAATACAGTTTAACCAAACTCTCGAGAGGCTTTGGGATTAGCAAGCAAAACTGCTTACAAATATTCTTCTCCTTCAATCAAGAAATACCGTGCAATACAAAGAATATAACATTAAACATGGTTCCAGCTCTGCCAGCAGTAAATGTTTCACTTTATAATTTAAATGGAAGAAATCGTAGTGCCCATATAGAACATTATCAGTCAATGCTCTGTTACCATACATCTGTATGCCATGTTATGAATTCCAGAATTCTTTCTGCAGTGTATGGGCAGTAGCTAGTAAAAGTGCATCAATCATCAAGGTCATTGGTAGTTTTCCCTATCACCGGCTTTCTTAATTATTATTACTCATTAGCAATTTTTGAAGTTTTTTGTTTATGTGGAATTTACATATGGTCACTGCATCTTTGTGGAGGAATGCTTTTGTAAGGGAATTGTAAATTATTTCCAAATGCTCCCAGAAAGATGTCACTGGCATTTAAACTGCTCCCAACTGCTCTAACAAATTTTATAGGACTCAAATTCAGGCTGTGTGCTTGTTTCCACCACAAGTTTGAATGGCATCTGCCTATAAAGAATAGCAAAGGAGTGGCAAAGTCATGCAGTATAGTAACAACCCCTACAGCACACTATGCCCATGCTAATCAGAAGTTACATATCGTTACTAATCCCATTTACCAGCAATTGCTCTATAGTCTTCTCTGTTTTAGCAATTCTAGTGCTTGTCCATAAATTTCTAAAATATGGCAGAACCCAACTCCACCCACACTCAGGCAGATTCTAACCATCCTCTAAGTGAAAACATTCTTCCTCAAATGCTCTCTAAATCTCTCTAGTTTAGGAACCTCGTGTATGGAGTAAAGTTCCTATTATCCACTTACACCTGTTATAATTTTGTACACCTCAATCAGGTGCATCCTCATCCTCCTCTGCTTCAAAAGAAAACAGACTACCTGATCTCTCCTCATACTCAAAATATTCCATCCCAGGCAATATCTTGATAAGTCTATTACAAAAATTAGAGTGACCCTCAAGTGCAGTACCGATGTACCATCTTATAGGCAAGCCATTTATCCATGGCAGATGATACTAAAAGAGGTGTTACACAGACAGTGAAGAAGGCCATCAAAAATTACAAGGGGATCTTGTAATTATGAAGTTTGCACTTTGGGAAGTAGGACTTTCCCAGGAAATAAGGCCCTGGAGATTGTTGTAAAACAAACATATCTAAGAGTACAAGTACATACTTTGACAAAAGTGGAAGACAGGGTGGTAAAGAACGTGTCTGGCACACTGGCCTTAATTAGTCAGGCCACTGAGTACGTGTTGGAATATTTTGTTAGTTATACACATGTTGGTTAGTTGGCACCTGGAGTGTTGTGTACAGATTTGGTTATCCTATTATAAGAAAGACAAGCTGGAAAAAGTACCACAAAGATTTACAAGGATATCACTAGGACTCAAGGGTGTGAGTTACAGGAAGAAGTTGGGCAGGCTAGGACATTGATGGGTGGCCTTATAGAAGTGTATAAAACCATAATACAATAACATTTAAAATACATTTAGACAGCTGTACAGATAGAAAAGGTTTATAGCAATATGGGCCAAACATGGGAACACAGGACTAGTTTAGATAGGCATCTTGGTCAGCATGGACAAGCTAGGCCAAAGGGGCCTCTTTCTGTGCGATATTACCTATTACTACTCCAAAATCCCATCTGACCACTCAAGTCAATGTAAAAGGGCCCTTTGAACTCATCTAAAGAACAGGAATTTTCTTTTGTGTTGGCCTTTTAAAATGAGCTCAACTAGGAACCAGCTTCATTGTTTATTATCACCTGCTGTTTGTGAGAGCTTGCTCTGAACTAACTGGCTGCCATTTTACCTCAAAGTAAAACATTAACTGCACTTCAAAATGATTCAACATGATGTTGAGTACTCAAGATGAACAGAGGTCATGAAAGTCACAAAAGTCACCACACAGACCCAAAATTCTTTACTAGTTCCCCACCACCACCATCCCAGCAATTTCTTCATGGCATGGGATGCATTTCTTTTCCTCGCACTTGTGAAGTATTTGGGAATTGCCCAAAATAGGTATGGCAGGGAGAGCGCATTACTGTTTATGTTACACAAGCAAGGTGGTGGACGAACCCAAGTGCAGAACACAGGCACAGAGGTAGAGTCAGAATGCGTTCTTGACATAGCAAGCGTGGAATCAATATCCAGGAGTGATGCTAGACTTAGAACTGACAGTCCTAAGAACTATGAAACAAGGTTACTCACATCAAAGTCAACCAACAAATTGGCAGTTCTTGTTGTGATCACAGAGTTTTTATACTGCATTTGCTGATGGAAAGCAGGTGTGTGTAGTTAGTGGAACCTGGGAATGATTGGAAACTAAATGAGGTGATTGAGGCCCAATTCCTGAGGTAAATAGCCAGGTGGGCAATTGCCAGAAAGGACTATGACAGTTTATGATAGAAACTTATAATGAAGGGAATGCTCATCTTTTTGATTCTTACAAAGATGGGCTATTATGTAAAAAGAGATAAAAAGACTGCTCTAGAGTTTGGAAGAATGTGAGGTCACATTAATGAAACAAATATTAAGGGTAGTGGATGTGGACAGTTTCAAAATAAGGACTCTGTCTTGCAGACAAGCACAGTAAGAAATTTCTTCACCAAAAGATGACAACTAAACTGAAGGGACAGATCAGAAACGATAAAAATGAAAAAAAAATTAAAAATAACTATACAGAAGAGTGTGGAATTTTCCAATCATCAAAAGCTTTCATAGACTTCTTGATCACAGCTTTGGAAGCCCTGCCGTTGCTCAGATCCACCCTATGAATCCAATACAGTTCAAACCAGCAATCCTTGCCAGAAAGATATGGCTCATTATAGAAAATAACCGAACGCTTGTCAAAGAGGCAGGCTGTAAGGAACAAGTTTGGGTGAATAGATGCAGGTACTTAGGCAGGAAATGCCAGAAATTATGGTATTCATAGTTAAAAGAACAGTTTGATAATGGTGGAGAAATTAAAACTGGGATACTCAGGAAGTCAGAATTCGATAAGTAAAAATATCTCAGGACGTAGTTTGCAGATTCCATCGACAAAGAAAGAACTTGAAAAGGATGTGAATTCAAAATCTGGGGCACTGCTCAATTATAACCCGCAATAGTTTATGGAACACTGGATGAACAAGAATTGGTAAACAAAGTAGGCAGCAGATTTATGAAAAGTGGGAGAGGTTGTGAAGTGACTTGAGAAAAAAAAATCAAGGCCTGATGTAACAAAGGCAAAAGGTGACAGAAGTTTGTGTAGGGGAACACTTTGCATCTATCCTAGACCTTACCCAAATGAGATGCTGTGGCATGACTTGAAGAGAACTATTCATGCAAGGTATCGCAGAATATTGATGAACTGACACTGTTTTGTATGGATCAATGGTCTAAAATTTTTCCTCACTGTTATGCAAGTCTAATTTGCAACTACAAGAAAAGTTTGATGGAGGTTATTGCAGCTAAAGGAGTTTCTACCAGTTATTAAGTACAAGGGTTCACGTACTTTGTGCGGCCTGGACTGTGAATGATTAAACAATGTGTTCAATAGACATGAAAAGTCTGTGGGTTTATTCGTTCAGGCAGATAGTGTTAGTCTTTATTGTGATGTATAAAGACCAGACCACACTTTATGAGCAATCTGTCTAAGTCCTTCTATACTCTCTAACTTCCTCAAAACTACCTGCCCTTTCATACAACTTTATATCATCTGCAAACTTTGCAACAAAGCCATCAATTCCATCATCCAAATCACTGACATATAATGTAAAAAGAATCAGTGCCTACACTGGCAACCAACCAGAAAAGACTCCTTTTATAACCATATAACAATCACAGCACGGAAACAGGCCATCTCGGCCCTCCTAGTCCGTGCCGAACACTTTATCTTGCCTAGTCCCACCTACCCGCACTCAGCCCATAGCCCTCCACTCCTTTCCTGTCCATATACCTATCCAATTTTACCTTAAATGACACAACTGAACTGGCCTCTACTACTTCTACAGGAAGCTATTCCCACTCTTTGCCTCCTGCTTTATCCATGTTAGAATCTTTCCTGTAATACCATGAGTAACTTGTGGAGCAGCCTCATGTGTGGCACCTTGTCAAAGGCCTCCTGAAAATCAAGTACACAACATCAACCAGTTCTCCTTTGTCTGTCCTGCTTGTTATTTCTTCAAAGAATTCCAACAGATTTGTCAGGCAAGACTTTCCCTTGAGGGAGCCATGCTGAATATGGCCTATTTTATCCGGCACCAACTTGATTTTCCCAATTTACTTGCATATTGAAATCATTGTAACATTTACCTTTTGGCATGCATTTTCTATCTACCATTTTAATTTGTAGACCATATCCTTATTACTGCTTGGGGATCTTTATAAAACTCAAAAATATATAGACTATACATGTGCATGCATACGTATCAGGTGAAATTTGACAAGTCACTAACGTAATTGGAAAAATGGCAGGTTTCTTTTCAAAATTCCAACATAAATGCCATCCAGTAAGGTACCAAGTGTCCGATAACTGAACAAAACTACCTTAGCAAAGGACAAAAGTAGAGAGAATTCTACAATACAGGCAAAGTAGGAAAATCTGAGGTTGTGTCCTAAACAAAATTTGAATACAGTAATTCCACAATTTGTGAAAGGCATGTACTGCTTGAAAACCTTAAATGAAACTAAATTTCACAAATTGAAAGCCTATAATGCTTACAGTTGTGAAAAATAGCCTTGCAAACTAAAGCCAATTACATTACATTAAAAATTTGTACATCAAATGTATTTAATCAAAGGAATACTATCAAAGGGAGACTATTTGAGGAGACTATGGGAGAGGAGGTTAGTTCACCAGTGGAGCAAGTAAATAGACAGTGTGTGAGGGAGGAAAGGCAGGTGATGGAGAAGGGATGCGCTCAGCCCGAAGATGTAGGGGAGAATAAAGAAAAGGATAATAAATTTGAATGCATTGTTAGGGATGAAAAGAGAGGAGGGGGTGGAGAGTATCTTAAATGTATCTATTTTAATGCTAGGAGCATTGTAAGAAAGGTGGATGAGCTTAAAGCGTGGATTGATACCTGGAATTATGATGTTGTAGCTATTAGTGAAACATGGTTGCAGGAAGGGTGTGATTGGCAACTAAATATTCCTGGATTTAGTTGCTTCAGGTGTGATAGAGTAGGAGGGGCCAGAGGAGGAGGTGTTGCATTGCTTGTCCGAGAAAATCTTAAGGCGGTGCTTTGGAAGGATAGATTAGAGAGCTCCTCTAGGGAGGCCATTTGGGTGGAATTGAAGAATGGGAAAGGTGCAGTAACACTGATAGGAGTGTATTATAGGCCACCTAATGGGGCGCGTGAGTTGGAAGAGCAAATGTGTAAGGAGATAGCAGATATTTGTAGTAAACACAAGGTGGTGATTGTGGGAGATTTTAATTTTCCACACGTAGACTGGGAAGCTCATTCTGTAAAAGGGCTGGATGGTTTAAAGTTTGAGAAATGTGTGCAGGATAGTTTTTTGCAACAATACATAGAAGTACCGACTAGAGATGGGGCAGTGTTGGATCTCCTGTTAGGGAATGCGATAGGTCAGCTGACAGATGTATGTGTTGGGGAGCACTTCGGGTCCAGTGATCACAATAGCATTAGCTTCAATATAATTATGGAGAAGGACAGGACTGGACCTAGAGTTGAGATTTTTGATTGGAGAAAGGCTAACTTTGAGGGGATGCGAAGGGATTTAGAGAGAGTGGATTGGGTCAAGTTGTTTTATGGGAAGGATGTAATAGAGAAATGGAGGTCATTTAAGGGTGAAATTATGAGGGTACAGAATCTTTATGTTCCTGTTAGGGTGAAAGGAAAGGTTAAAGGTTTGAGAGCACCATGGTTTTCAAGGGATATTAGAAATTTGGTTCAGAAAAAGAGGGATGTCTACAATAGATATAGGCAGCATGGAGTAAAGGAATTGTTCGAGGAATATAAAGAATGTAAAAGGAATCTTAAGAAAGAGATTAGAAAATCTAAAAGAAGATACGAGGTTGGTTTGGCAAATAAGGTGAAAGTAAATCCGAAAGGTTTCTACAGTTATATTAAAAGCAAGAGGATAGTGAGGGATAAAATTGGCCCCTTAGAGAATCAGAGTGGTCAGCTATGTGTGGAACCGAAGGAGATGGGAGAGATTTTGAATGATTTCTTCTCTTCGGTATTCACTAAGGAGAAGGATATTGAATTATCTAAGGTGTGGGAAACAAGTAAGGAAGTTCTGGAACCTATGACAATTAAAGAGGTGGAGGTACTGGCGCTTTTAAGAAATTTAAAAGTGGATAAATCTCTGGGTCCTGACAGGATATTCCCCAGGACCTTGAGGGAAGTTCGTGTAGAAATAGCAGGAGCTCTGACGGAGATCTTTAATATGTCATTAGAAACGGGGATTGTGCCGGAGGATTGGCGTATTGCTCATGTGGTTCCATTGTTTAAAAAGGGTTCTAGAAGGAAGCCTAGCAATTATAGACCTGTCAGTTTGACATCAGTGGTGGGTAAATTAATGGAAAGTATTCTTAGAGATAGTATTTATAATTATCTGGATAGACGAAATCTGATTAGAAGTAGCCAGCATGGATTTGTGCGTGGAAGATCATGTTTGACAAACCTTATTGAATTTTTTGAAGAAGTTACGAGGAATGTTGACGAGGGTAAGGCAGTGGATGTAGTCTATATGGACTTCAGCAAAGCCTTTGACAAAAGTTCCACATGGAAGGTTAGTTAAGAAGGTTCAGTCGTTAGGTATTAATGCTGGAGTAATAAAATGGATTCAACAGTGGCTAGATGGGAGATGCCAGAGAGTAGTGGTGGATAATTGTTTATCGGGATGGAGGCCGGTGACTAGCGGGGTGCCTCAGGGATCTGTTTTGGGCCCAATGTTGTTTGTAATATACATAAATGATCTGGATGATGGGGTGGTAAATTGGATTAGTAAGTATGCCGATGATACTAAGGTAGGAGGTGTTGTGGATAATGAGGTGGATTTTCAAAGCTTGCAGGGAGATTTATGCCGGTTAGAAGAATGGGCTGAACGTTGGCAGATGGAGTTTAATGCTGAGAAGTGTGAGGTTCTACATTTTGGCAGGAATAATCCAAATAGAACATACAGAGTAAATGGTAGGGCATTGAGGAATGCAGAGGAACAGAGAGATCTAGGAATAACTGTGCATAGTTCCCTGAAAGTGGAGTCTCATGTAGATAGGGTGGTGAAGAGGGCTTTTGGAACGCTGGCCTTTATAAATCAAAGCATTGAGTACAGAAGTTGGGATGTAATGCTAAAGTTGTACAAGGCATTGGTAAGGCCAAATTTGGAATATTGTGTGCAGTTCTGGTCACCGAATTATAGGAAAGATATCAATAAATTAGAGAGAGTGCAGAGACGATTTACTAGGATGTTACCTGGGTTTCAGCAATTAAGTTACAGAGAAAGGTTGAACAAGTTAGGTCTCTATTCATTGGAGCGTAGAAGGTTGAGGGGGGATTTGATCGAGGTATTTAAAATTTTGAGAGGGATAGATAGAGTTGACGTGAACAGGCTGTTTCCATTGAGAGTAGGGGAGATTCAAACTAGAGGACATGATTTGAGAGTTAGGGGGCAGAAGTTTAAGGGAAACACGAGGGGGTATTTCTTTACTCAAAGAGTGATAGCTGTG
Source organism: Hypanus sabinus (assembly GCF_030144855.1). NCBI lineage: Eukaryota > Metazoa > Chordata > Chondrichthyes > Myliobatiformes > Dasyatidae > Hypanus > Hypanus sabinus. The sequence goes on along the minus strand of NC_082738.1, from coordinate 859,187 downwards.
TGGAATGAGCTTCCTGTAGAAGTAGTAGAGGCCAGTTCAGTTGTGTCATTTAAGGTAAAATTGGATAGGTATATGGACAGGAAAGGAGTGGAGGGTTATGGCTGAGTGCGGGTAGGTGGGACTAGGTGAGATTAAGGGTTCGGCACGGACTAGGAGGGCTAAGATGGCCTGTTTCAGTGCTGTGATTGTTATATGGTTATATGGAATACTGCACAATTAAATCAATAAGATTAAAATTTTATCTCTAATTTGTTTGAGTACCAGAGCTGAGAAGTTTTAGAACCATAGAACACTACAGCACAGTACAGGCCCTTCAGCCCTCCATGTTGTGCCAACCCATATAATCCTTAAAAAAAAGTACTAAACCCACACTACCCCATAACCCTCCATTTTTCTTTCATCCATGTGCCTGTCCAAGAGACTCTTAAATACCGCTAATGTTTTAGCCTCCACCACCAAGTCATTCCAGGCACTCACAACCTTCTATGTAAAAAACTTACCCCTGATGTCTCCCCTAAATTTCCCTCCCTTAATTTTTTACATATGCCCTCTGGTGTTTGCTATTGATGCCCTGGGAAACAGGTACTGACTATCTACCCTAAATATACCTCTCATAATCTTGTAGACCTCTATCATGTCCCCTCTCATTCTACGCTACAAAGAGAAAAGTCCCAGCTCTGCTAACCTTGCTTCACATGACTTGTTATCCAAACCAGGCAACATCCTGGTCAATCTCCTCTGCACCCTCTCCATAGCTTCCACATCCTTCCTATAATGAGAATTGAACACAATACGCTAAGTGCACATCTGCAATTCAGCTTCAGGAGTGTCTTGGATGAACTACAAAGAAACTTAATGTGATAAGAAAGCATTTTCATATTAGTTTGGTGTAAAGTCTTTTAGCGACATTTGAGTAAAGAATACTTAGAATAAAGAGGAGGAAATATTACTTCATAATACCTAGCCTGGAGAGCACGAAACTTAGTACCGCAGATACTTCATAGCAGTCAGAGGATTTACCAGTCTGCAGCATCAAAATCCCTCACTAAAATTATCAATTCTTAAAGATATTGCAGAACTATTATCCTAAGGGCTAAATACATACAGTAGTTCTGAGAAGCAATAGCTCCTCAGGGGTACATCTAAGTTATGAATCGAACATTCAAATCAAATGCCCCCATACCTCTTTAGGTGTTTGCTGATCTGTAATGCGTTGACCTTCAAACAAAAATCGAAGTGAATTTGCGGGGACATCCTGCATTAAAAAAAACACATTAGACAAGGTGCTTAATTAAGAAAATTGTACTTGCAAGCTTTTATTGTTTAATCTGTTGGAAGTTAATAAAATGACCATATGAAATTATGCCATGATTCATCCCAAGTCAAAGATTTTCTCAGCAGTAAAATTTAAAAACAGGAGGTCAGACATTCCATATTTTCTCGTAAATGGTCAGTTCCAAAGCTGCACTTTCAGATAATTGTTCATTATGTTTGGGTTTTGTGTGAGAAATGGCCTTGTGTAATAAATTTGTGAAATACACTGCTTTATCGCAAGAAAAGAAAATTGATATTGAACTAACCACTGTTTAGCAGAGGTTAATCCATTAAGTTTTTTGTGCTTTTAGCCTGGTTAGTGCAGATAAAGGAGTGTCACATACCATTTTGAATTCAATGTTCCCTTTAAGTTGCCTATATCTCAAGTCGTTGATACTAACAGACCTTGGTCTTCTGATTTAGTAAATATCCATCAACGATGCAACATCAAGAGCTCTTCCAAAACTCCAAGCTCACAAAATTATAAATGGAAACTAGAAAATAAGAAATGCAAATAGAACAGAGTTGCCTGAGCTTTGTTGCTGGATTACCAAGGCCCATAGACTGCATTTGGCACAGGCTGTACTTAGCACAACTCTGATTTGTATATTTCACTTTGGGAAGTTTTCCTTAAAAAATTACAATGGATTGTGACGAGCTCTTAATCCTTTGCCTTAATTTTTTATATTACAATTAACTTTTGACAATATAAAAAAAAACCTACCTAGCCAGTTATTGAAATAGTGTCTAATCAATGCACACAGCCAACACTATGAAACCAATTCATCATCTATCAAATTACCAATAATTCAGTTCTCTGGCAAAGCAGATTCAACAATTATTCCCAGCTGGCTTTACTGATTATATTATTCACACAATGTTTAAATAAAACAAAACTGTAAATCTCATCATCCTTGAGATTGTTTTTTTATACATAATCTGTACTTATACATTAATCTTTCTGAGAAATGCATATTAATACTATTTTTTCCTTTAATTTCTGCACCAAAGTGACAAAGTAACTTCCTTTGTGGTTAACTGTCTTGTTCACTTTAAGAGCAAAAGCAATTCCTGCCATTTGAAAAGTACAGGTATATTTCAATCTTGCTTTTGTGTCTGAAGGCTGAAGGTTCAAACAGCACTCCAGAAACTTAAGCACATAATTTAGGTTGACACCCAATGCACTGTTAGAAGAGTAATAACCTGATATAAATACAGTCATCCACACAAACTATTAAACTGAGATCTTGCATGTCCTCAGATGATTATAAAAATTCTCTGCCAACTCTCATAGGACAGCAGGCAAGTTCTCCATGTTAATTGGTTAAGATTTAATCATCAAGACTATATCTAGGACTTGATTGCTCTTTAGGGTACCTTGCTATGTTGCAAGTAATTGTCAAATTTCTCTACAACATGATACATTTCAAAAGTTCATTGCTCAAAAGAGCCACATTCAGATGAAGTGAAAATATAAAATAGATGCTCTGTCCATTTAGTTCTCCAAATCCGTACAGAAAAATTCCAGAATACATGATACAGAATTAGATAAAGACAAGTAACATGGGAAGTTTTGTACTTGTTGATATCTTTGTTGTGCTGCAGATCATGGTCTTTATTGGAGGCTTTGCTATTGCATGCTTGGTAGATGGAGAGCGCTGATGCTTTTTTGCGGAAATGGGTGGGGGCAGGGGAGGGGAGTTGCTTTGGATGCTGTTTGTGTGTGGGAGAGGGGAGTAGGGGGGCTTTGGGGTTCTAATGTTTTAACTGTCACTTATTCTTTGGGCCACTTTTGTTTTCGTGATGGCTGTGAAGAAAAAGAATTTCAGGATGTATAGTGCACATATATTTCTCATATTAAATGGCACAATTGAACAGATACAATAGGGTCTTTTAAGAACCTCCTGGATAGGTAAATGGAGCTCAGAAAAATAGAGGGCTATGGAACCCGAGGTCATTTCTAAAGTAAGTACATGTTTGGCACAGCGTTATGGGCTGAAGAGCCTGTATTGTGCTGTAGGTTTTCTATGTTTCTATTGAACCTTGGTTTTTGAAAGATATTTAGGCTTCGGTTAAGATAAAAGGTATAGCCAGGTAGGAACAAATGGGGTTCTTATGGAAAATAGGAAATTCAAGAGGACACTTCAAAAAGAAATCAGGAGGGATAAAAGGAAGCATGAGGTTGCGCAAGCAGACAAGGTAAAGGAACATCCTAAGAAATTCTACAGGTATGTGAAGAGCAAAACGACTGCAAGAGACAAAATTGGTCCACTGGAAGATCAGAATGGTAATTCATATGTGAAACCAAAAGAGATTGGGGAGATCTTAATTTTTTTTTTACTCAGGAGACAGACATAGAATCTACAGAAGTGAGGCTAAATGGCATTAACTTCATAGACCCAATACAAATTACAGAGGAAGAAGTGTTTGCTGTCCTCAGGCAAATCAAGCTGGATAAATCCCCATGGCCTGACAAGGTGTTGCCTTGGATCCTACAGGAGGCAAGAGCTGAAATTGCTGGGGCCCAAGCAGAGATATTTAAATTATCCTTAGCAACAGGTAAAGTACCAGAGGATTGAAGTATAACCAATGTTGTTCCGCTGTTCAAGAAAGGCTCTGAAAATAAACCAAGAAATTGTAGGATAGTGAGCCTAACATGAGGAAAGGGGAAGTTATTGGAAGATATTCCAAGGGACTGGAAATATATTTGGATAGACATGGACTGATTAAGGAGAGTCAACATTGCTTTATGCATGGTAGATCACGTCTAACCAATCTTGTTGAGTTTTTTTGAGGAAGTTACCAGGAAAGTGGATGAAGGTAAGGAAGAGAATGTTGTCTACATGGAGTTTAGCAAGGCATTTGACAAAGTCCCACATGGGAGGGTTGGTCAAGAAGGTTCATAGAAAAACATAGAAACACAGAAAACCTACAGCACAATACAGGCCCTTCAGCATACAAAGTTGTGCCGAACATGTCCCTACCTTAGAAATTACTAGGCTTACCCATAGCCCTCTATTTTACTAAGCTCCATGGCCTATCCAAAAGTCTCTTGAAAGACCCTATCGTATCCGCCTCCACCACCATTGCCGGCAGCCCATTCCACACACTCACCATTCTCTGAGTAAAAAACTTCACCCTGACATCTCCTCTGTTACCTCCTCCCAAGCACCTTAAACCTGTGTTTTCTTGTGCCAACCATTTCAGCCCTGGGGAAAATGTCTCTGACTATCCACACAGTCAATGCCTCTCATCATCTTATACACCTCCATCACCTCTCATCCTCTGTCACTCCAAGGAGAAAAGGCCAAGTTCACTCAACCTATTCTCATAAGGCATGCTCCCCAATCCAGGCAACATCCTTGTAAATCTCCTCTGCACCCTTTCTATGGTTTCCACATCCTTCCTATAGTGAGGCGACCAGATCTGAGCACAGTACTCCAAGTAGGGTTTGACCAGGGTCCTATGTAGCTGCAACATTACCTCTCGGTTCCTAAATTCAATTCCATGATTGACGAAGGCCAATACACCGTATGCCTTCTTAACCACAGAGTCAACCTGAGCATCTGCTTTGAGCGTCCTATGGACTCAGACCCCTCTGATCCTCCACACTGCCAAGAGTCTTACCATTAATACTATATTCTACCTTCATATTTGACCTACCAAAATGAACCACTTCACACTTATCTAGGTTGAACTCCATCTGCCACTTCTCAGCCCAGTTTTGCATCCTATCAATGCCCCGCTGTAACCTCTGACAGCCCTCCACACTATCCACAACACCTCCAACCTTTGTGTCATCAGCAAACTTAGTAACCCATCCCTCCACTTCCTCATCCAGGTCATTTATAAAAATCACGAAGAGAAGGGGTCCCAGAACAGATCCCTGAGGCACTCCACTGGTCACCGACCTCCATGCAGAATATGACTCGTCTACAACCACTCTTTGCCTTCTGTGGGCAAGCCAGTTCTGGATCCACAAAGCACTGTCCCCTTGGATCCCATGTCTTCTTATTCTCTCAATAAGCTTTGCATGGGGTACCTAATCAAATGCCTTGCTGAAATCCATATATACTACATCTACTACTCTTCCTTCATCAATGTCTTTAGTCACATCCTCAAAAAATTCAATCAGGCTTGTAAGGCATGACCTGCCCTTGACAAAGCCATGCTGACTATTCCTAATCATAGCTCTCCAAATGTTCATAAATCCTGCCTCTCAGCATCTTTTCCATCAGTTTACCAAGCACTGAGGTAAGACTCGCTGGTCTATAATTTCCTGGGCTATCTCTACTCCCTTTCATGAATAAGGGAACAACATCTGCAACCCTCCAATCCTCCGGAACCTCTCCCATCCCAATTGATGATGCAAAGATCATCGCCAGAGGCTCAGCAATCTCCTCCCTTGCCTCCCACAGTAGCCTGGGTTACATCTCATCTGGTCCCAGTGACTTATCCAACTTGATGCTTTCCAAAAGCTCCAGCACATCCTCTTTTTTAATATCTACATGCTCAAGCTTTTCAGTCTGGTGCAAGTCATCACTATAATCACTAAGATCCTTTTCCATACTGAATACTGAAGTATTCATTAAGTACCTCTACTATTTAGTCACATCCTCAAAAAATTCAATCAGGCTCGTAAGGCACAACCTGCACTTGACAAAGCCATGCTGACTATTCCTAATCATATTATGCCTCTCCAAATTTTATAAATCCTGCCTCTCAGGATCTTCCCCATCAACTTACCAACCACTCAAGTAAGACTCACTGGTCTATAATTTCCTGGGTTATCTCTACTCCCTTTCTTGAATAAAGGACCAACATCCGCAACCCTCCAATCCTCCTGAACCTCTCCCGTCCTCATTCGTGATTCAAAAATCAGAGCCAGAGGCTCAGCAATCCCCTCCTTCGCCTCCCACAGTAGCCTGGGGTACATCTCATCCGGTCCCAGTGACTTATCCAACTTGATGCTTTCCAAAAGCTCCAGCACATCCTCTTTTTTAATATCTACATGCTCAAGCTTTTCAGTCTGCTGCAAGTCATCACTACAATCACCAATAAAAACACAAAATGCTGGCAGAACTCAGCAGGCCAGACTGCATCTATGGGAGGAGGTAGAGATGATGCTTTGGGCCGAAACCCTTCTTTCGGCCCAAAACGTCGTCACTATAGAGGATGAGGTTTCAGGGTACATGGAGACTAATGATAAAATAATTCAAAGTCAGCATGGTTTCTGTAAAGGGAAATCTTGCCTGACAAATCTGTTAAGAGTGTTTCAAGGAAATAACAAGCAGGTTGGACAAAGAAGAGGCAGTGGATGTCATTGACTTGGATTTTCAGAAGGCGTTTGATAAGGTGTCACACATGAGGCTGCTTACCAAGATAAAATCATATGGCATTACAGGAAAGATACCAGCATGGATAGCAGAATGGCTGACAGGCATTTTTCGTTGGCTTCCAGTGACTAGTGATGTTCCTCAGGGGTCAGTATTGGGACTGCTGTTTTTCACATTGTTTGTCAACGATTTAGCAAATCGAATTGATGGCTTTGTGGCAAAGTTTGCGTATGATACAAAGATAGGTGGAGGGGCAGGTAGTACTGAGGAAGCAATGTGATTGCAACAGGACTCACACAAATTGGAAGAATGGGCAAAAAAGTGGCAGACAGAATAGTGTTGGGAAATGTATGTAGGTTCTTGATTAGCCAGGGCATCAAAGGGTATGGGGTGAAAGCAGGGGAGTGGGAATGACTGGAAGAATTGGATCAGGCCATGATTAAATGGTGGAGCAGAATCGATGGGCCAAATGGCCTTCTCCTGCTCCTATATCTTGTGGTCTTATGGTCTTTCTTAGAAAGGATGTGCTGAATCTGGAGAGGATTCAAAGGAGGTTCATGAAAATGATTCCATGATTGAATGACTTATGAAGAATGTTTGATGGCTCTGGGACTGTATTCACTGGAATTCAGAAGAATGAGGGGTGACCTCATTGAAACCTACAGAATGGTGAACAGCCTTGATAAAGTGGATGTGGAGAAGATGTTTTCTTTGATGGGAGAGTCTAAGACCAGAGGACACAGCCTCAGAAAAGAGGGGTGTCCTTTTTGAACTGAGATGACGAGGAGTTTATTAGAGAATAGTGAATCTCTGGAATTCTTTGCCACAGGCAGCTGTGGAGGCCAAGACTTTATGCATATTTAAGGCAGAGTTTGATAAGATTCTTGATTGATCAGGGCATGAAGGAATACAGAAAGAAGGCAGGAGATTGGAGATGAGAGGAAAATTGGATTGGCCATGATGAAATGGTGGAGCACAGTCAATGTGCCAATTTGTTTAATTCTGCTCCTAAATCTTATGGTCTTACAATTTAAGTGCCCATCTTTTCTTTTAAAATTGTAATTTTAGTCTAACTTCAGATATTTGGATTTGAGTATTGCATTGCTTTGCAGCAAGGTATAATTGAAGGCATGGAAATTTTCTCTGCCACATCTCCCTCAACTGTGAAAAACACCCAGCGTTACCATTGTAAGTGCTGTTTCTTAAAATTATAGTTATGCCCACAGGGAACTTTTTGAGTCAAGCAACACTAAGGTGAATTACAATATTAAAGTTTTGCTATTGTTGGCAGCTTGCAGCAATTTGATGTGACAATTTTATTTTAAATCACATCTAGAGTATTATCGTGACATAAGTGTATATTTGTCCAAATATGGTTTCCCTACCTTAGCATTGAAGAAAAACACAAGCTCTTGAAAACATTACTGAATAACTTATTATAATTAATTCCATTTGAAACAATTTGTCCCTTGCAAGGAGGATGATATCGGACTTTGTCTGTGGTCTTACCTGCCGCTGACAGTAGGACTCCTTCAGCTTTCTTAGCTGTGTGGTCATTTTCACTTTGAAATGGATCTCACTGTTGTCCTTTCAAAAATAAAGTGTATTTCATGTCCTTTAATTTAATTTATCTGAAATAAATTCATTCTTAATCAAAACTGAATAAGATAAAGTTATTGAGGTATGACACTTACTTGACCTATAACTTTTAATTTAATATATTCTCCATCCTTCTTTTCTCCCGACTGGCTGGAAGGCTTTGCCTCCTAATCACAATAGGAAGGATAACTTAGGTTACAAAAATAACACAGTTGCTCAAGTGGATGCTATCTGCACTTGTGTAAACGAGTCACATTAGAATTTGCTTGAATATAGGAATGTCAATCTTTCCATCTGTTGAATATGGAGGCAGGGAGCATATCACAAAATTATTTAATACATTATTTTATATGCAAAGGAATATAAATAGATAAGAAATATAACTGTATAATGCTGTTCTTCTTCAGTACCACACAAATGCAAATTATTTTAAGCACAACACAATAACTATCATTTCCTCGTGTCCATCACCCTTTCAATCCTGGTGTAGATTCCATCTGCAGCAAAATTACTTCCTACATTCTTATACCCCTAAAATCTTCCCCACAGTTTACAATATTCAAATTGCCTCTCCCAACCTTATAATTCTCCTGCTCATACACACTCAAACCTCTGAATACCTATCTCCTCCAGCGACAACATTCCTTTCCACTCTAGAGAAACAAGGACATATCAGTTCCTGCTCCAATTACTTGTCTTCTCGCTCCCACTCTCTTCAAACACACAAATAAGTCAGTTTCATTTTCTGATTTCCCACACCTAAAAACAGAGCAACAGGCCATCTCTTGAATATTCCCCACACCACAGAACAAAGACAGTCCCTGATCCCAATTACACCCCCAAATGCTTGATTCTAACAACCGCAGCCAAAGCTGTGATCTTCCAATGTTGCCAATGGCCTTGACAACAACTTTCAACTGAAAATGTGCAAGATCTGGTTGTGGTATTTGGTGAGTTTGTACCACAGTGGCACCGTTTTATATACCAAGAGAGTTCACTACAATTGTGTTGGTAGCTGTATATATCCTCACACCCCACCCCCGCCAATGCTGGTGAGGCCCTACATGAGCTCCATGGCAGCATCTGTGACTTTCAAACCAAACACTCTGATGGTCTCTTCATTATCGTAAACGATTTTAGCCATGCAATCCTAAAGACAGTTCTGCCTAAATTCCCCCAGCATGTAGTGTTTGCAACCAGATGTGAAAATACATGAGACCTGGTTTACTCTAACATACCAGGTGCTTATAAATCAGTCCCTTGACCCCACATTGGACTCTCAAATCACTTTTCTGTAATGTTAATTCCAGCATACAAACCAGTGATCAAACGGGTCAACATGAGGAAATCTGCAGATGCTGGAAATTGAAACAACACACACAAAATGCTGGTGGAACACAGCAGGCCAGGCAGCATCTATGAGGAGAAGCACTGTCAATGTCTCTGCCCGAAATGTCGACAGTGCTTCTCCTTACAGGGGCTGCCTGGCCTGCTGTGTTCCACCAGCATTTTGTGTGTGTTGGTTAATCAAATGGGTCAAACCAGTTCTAAAGGTGGTGGAAACCTGTCCTGGGGGTGTAATCTGCATTGCAGGACTGATTTGATAATACAAACTGGAGGATGTTCAGGGAGGCTGCAACTTATAGCAACCATGTTAACATCAAGGAATACGTGGATTCTGTGAGTAGCTACGTTGGGAAGTGTACTGAGGATGTTACTATCATGAAACACATCCAGGTGAGGGCAAATCAGAAGCCATGGCTTACTGCAGAGGTCCATGCCAGGCTGAGGGATTGTGATGCTGCCTTCAAGATCGAGAGATAAGATAGCTCTCAGGGAAGCAAGAACTGTGCTTTCCGGCTCCATCAGAAAGGGAAAATGGGAGCATTCTCAGAGGATTTACAGACACTCTGCAATACGAGAGACAGAAGGCTCATGTGGCAGGAAATTTAGAGGATTATAGACAATAGACAGTAGGTGCAGGAGTAGGCCATTCAGCCCTTCTAGCCAGCACCACCATTCACTGTGATCATGGCTGATCATACACAATCAGTACCCCGTTCCTGCCCTCTCCCCATATCCCTTGACCCTGCTATCTATAAGAGCTCTATCTAACTCTCTCTTGAATGCATCCAGAGACTTGGCCTCCACTGCCTTCTGGGGCAGAGCATTCCACATATCCACCACTCTCTGGGTGAAAAAGTTTTTCCGCATCTCTGTTCTAAATGGCCTACCGTTTATTCTTAAACTGTGGCCTCTAGTTTTGGACTCACCCATCGGCGGGAACATGCTTCCTGCCTCCAGTGTGTCCAATCCCTTAATAATCTTATATGTTTCAATCAGATCCCCTCTCATCCTTCTAAATTCCAGTGTATACAAGCCCAGTCGCTCCAATCTTTCAACATATTGTAGCGGTGTGCTACACACAGCACTAAAATAACGACACGGAGTCGGTAACTGCAGTCGAAGGAAAAAACTTTATTCGAAATCTTCAGCCTCACTTTTAAGCCTCCCTCAACCTGCCCCCTGTGGCGCAGAGGCTCCAAAGCTCTGTGCTCGCAAACCCCCGTAGGCTATCTAACTGTGAGTCGGTTCGGATGTGCCAGGAAATGGGTCGCCACATAACCCCCCCCCCCCCCCCCCAGAACCGGCGATACACCCCCCAATGTCCACAGTCTGGGCCAGAACCTGCTTGGGAGGTCGGCCTCTGCGCCGAGGTGCCGGAAACTCGGCCGGTTGCGCCAGGTCCACATGGGCCGGTTTGAGGCGGTCCACCGTGAAAACCACCTCTTTCCCCCCAACGTCCAGCACGAACGTCCCGTTGTTCCGGAGCACCATAAACGGCCCCTCGTATGGCCGCTGCAGCGGTGGCCGATGCCCGCCCCTTCGTACAAACACAAACTTACAGTTCTGTAGGTCTTTGGGTACGCAGGTCGGGTGCCGCCCGTGCTGTGAAGTGGGTATGGGGTCCAGGTTACCGAGCTTCTCGCGTAGTCTGCCCAGGACTGCTGCGGGATCTTCCTCTTGCCCCCGTGGGGCTGGTAGGAACTCCCCGGGGACGACCAGGGGCGCGCCGTATACCAACTCGGCCGACGAGGCGTGCAGGTCGTCCTTGGGCGCTGTGCGGATGCCGAGTAGGACCCAAGGAAGCTCGTCCGCCCAGTTGGCTCCTAGCAGGCGGGCCATGAAGGCCGACTTCAGGTGACGGTGGAAACGCTCCACTGGCCCGTTCGACTGTGGGTGGTAGGCAGTGGTGTGGTGCAGCTGAGTCCCCAAAAGGCTGGCCATAGCTGACCACAGGTTGGAGGTGAACTGGGCGCCTCTGTCGGAGGTAATGTGGGCCGGTACACCAAAGCGAGATATCCAGGTGGCGATCAGGGCTCAGGCGCAAGATTCGGAGGTGGTGTCGGTGAGCGGGACCGCCTCTGGCCATCTTGTGAACTGGTCCACGATAGTCAGGAGGTGCCGCGCTCCGCGCGACACTGGCAGGGGGCCCACGATATCCACATGAATGTGGTCGAAACGCCAGTGGGCGGGATGGAACTGCTGCGGTGGGGCTTTGGTGTGCCGCTGCACCTTGGCCGTCTGGCAGTGCATGCACGTTTTGGCCCATTCACTGACCTGTTTGCGGAGTCCGTGCCAAACGAACCTGCTGGAAACCATCAGGACAGTTGTCCGGATGGAGGGATGCGCCAAGTTATGAATGGAGTCGAAAACTCGGCGCCGCCAGGCTGTCGGGACGACGGGACGGGGCTGGCCGGTGGCGACGTCACAGAGTAGGATCCTCTCACCCGGGCCCACGGGGAGGTCCTGGAGCTGCAAACCAGAGACTGCGGTTCTGTAACTCGGAATCTCCTCATCCGCCTGCTGCGCCTCTGCCAGTGCCTCAAAGTCTACCCCTTGGGAAAGGGCATGAACGGTAGGGCAAGAGAGCGCATCCGCCACGACATTGTCCTTACCCAAGACGTGCCGGACATCCGTCGTGTATTCAGAGATGTAGGACAGGTGGCGTTGCTGGCGGGACGACCAGGGGTCGGACGCTTTCGTAAACGCAAAGGTAAGCGGTTTGTGGTCCGTGAACGCGGTGAAGGGCCGACCTTCTAAGTACCTGAAATGCCGGATTGCCAGGTAGAGCACCAACAGTTCCCGGTCAAAAGCACTGTACTTGAGCTCGGGTGGCCGCAGGTGTTTGCTGAAAAACGCCAGGGGTTGCCAGTGACCTGCGATGAGTTGCTCCAGCACCCCACCGACTGCCGTGTTAGATGCGTCCACTGTGAGGGCGGTAGGGGCGTCCATTCTGGGATGTACTAGCATTGCGGCGTTCGCCAAAGCTTCCTTCGTTTGAACGAAAGCGGCGGCTGACTCCTCGTCCCAGGTAATGTCCTTGCTCGGACCCGACATCAGGGCGAACAGGGGGCGCATGATCCGGGCAGCTGAAGGGAGGAAGCGGCGGTAGAAATTGACCATACCTACGAATTCCTGAAGGCCTTTGATTGTGGTGGGTCGGGGAAAGTGGCGGACCGCATCTACCTTAGCGGGCAGAGGGGTTGCCCCGTCTTTAGTAATCCTGTGGCCCAGGAAGTAAATGGTATCGAGTCCGAACTGGCATTTGGCGGGGTTGATTGTAAGACCGTACTCACTCAGTCGGGCGCAGAGTTGACGGAGGTGGGACAGATGCTCCTGACGACTGCTGCTGGCTATGAAGATGTCATCCAAATAGATGAACGCGAAGTCCAGGTCCCGTCCCACCGCGTCCATTAACCGCTGGAACGTCTGTGCGGCATTCTTCAGGCTGAACGGCATGGCGGTGGAACTCGAAAAGGCCAAACGGGGTGATGAGAGCTGTTTTGGGGACGTCGTCAGGATGCATCGGGATTTGATGGTACCCTCGGACGAGGTCTACCTTGGAGAAGATCCGTGCGCCGTGCAGGTTTGCTGCAAAGTCCTGAATGTGCGGCACAGGGTAGCGGTCCGGTGTGGTAGCCTCGTTCAGCCTGCGGTAGTTGCCGCACGGTCTCCAGCCTCCCGTCGCTTTGGGCACCATGTGCCGGGGGGAGGCCCATGGGCTGTCGGACCGCCGGATGATCCCCAATTCCTCCATCCTCTGGAACTCCTCCTTCGCCAGTCGGAGCTTGTCCGGGGGAAGCCGCCGAGCGCGAGCATGGAGGGGTGGTCCCTGGGTCGAGATGTGGTGCTATACACCGTGTCTGGGCATGGCCGCTGTGAACTGCGGTGCCAGAACCGATGGGAAATCTGCCAGGACCCTGGTGAAGTCGTTGTCGGACAGCGTGATGGAGCCGAGGTGAGGGGCTGGCAACTGGGCTGCACCCAGGGAGAACGTCTGAAAGGTCTCGGCGTGTACCAGTCTCTTCCTGGGCAGGTCGACCAGTAGGCTGTGAGCTCGCAAAAAATCCGCACCCAGAAGCGGTTGGGCTACGGCGGCCAGTGTGAAGTCCCACGTGAACTGGCTGGAGCCGAACTGTAGCTGCACCTGACGGGTGCCATAGGTCCTTACTGTGCTGCCATTCACGGCCCTCAGGGGGGGACCCGGTGCCCTGCTGCGGGTGTCGTAACTCGTCGGAGGTAAAACGCTGATCTCAGCCCCAGTATCGACCAAAAACCGGCGTCCCGACCTTCTATCCCACACATACAGGAGGCTATCCCGATGGCCAGCCGCCGTAGCCATCAGCGGCGGCTGGCCCTGGCGTTTCCCGGGAACTTGCAGGGCGGGCGACAACGGCGGGCTTCTGCGCCCCACCACTGGTGGTAGAAGCACCAGTGTTCATTGGGCCGGGGGTTGGCGGGCTCTGCAGCCGGGCCTGGACTGGTTTGCTGCCGGGAGCGTGGCTGGGAGATCTGTGCGATGGACGCCCCGCTCACCTTTTTGGCGTTCCACAGCAAGTCCGCCCGGGCTGCCACCTTCCGGGGGTCGCTGAAATCCGCGTCGGACAGCAGTAGGCATATGTCCTCGGGCAACTGCTCCAGGAATGCCTGCTCAAACATGAGGCAGGGCTTGTGTCCGTCGGCGAGAGACAACATCTCATTCATTAAAGCCGAAGGAGGTCTGTCGCCCAAGCCTTCCAGGTGCAGTAAACGGGCAGCCCGCTCGCGCCGTGAGAGTCCGAAAGTCCTGAGGAGCAGGGCTTTGAATTCCGTGTACTTGCCGTCCGCCGGGGGCGACTGTACGAACTCCGCGACCTGGGCCGCTGTGTCCTGGTCGAGGGAGCTCAACACGTAGTAGTAGCGGGTGTCTTCTGAGGTGATCCGGTGAACGTGGAATTGGGCTTCGGCTTGCTGGAACCATAGGTTCGGTCGCTGTGTCCAGAAACCCAGCAGTTTCAACGAAACCGCATGAACAGAGGCGGCGTCGGTCATTTCTGGTCCAAAAATCGTTTGAACCGTCGGGGTCACCAATTGTAGCGGTGTGCTACACGCAGCGCTAAAATTACGACACGGAGTCGGTAACTGCAGTCAAAGGAAAAAACTTTATTCGAAATCTTCAGCCTCACTTTTAAGCCTCCCTCAACCTGCCCCCCGTGGAGCAGAGGCTCCAAAGCTCTGTGCTCGCAAACCCCCGTAGGCTATCTAATTGTGAGTCGGTTCGGATGTGCCAGGAAATGGGTCGCCACAATATGACAATCCTGCCATTCCGGGAATTAACCTTGTGAACCTACGCTGCACACCCTCAATAGCAAGAATGTCCTTCCTGAAATTTGGAGACCAAAACTGCACACAATACTCCAGGTGGGGTCTCACCAGGGCCCTGTACAGCTGCAGAAGGACCTCTTTACTCCTATACTCAATTCCTCTTGTTATAAAGGACGGCATGCCATTAGCTTTCTTCACTGCCTGCTGTACCTACATGCTTGCTTTCATTGACTGATGTACAAGAACACCTCGATCTCGTTGTACTTCCCCTTTTCCTAACTTGACTCCATTTAGATAGTACCGTAAATTCCGGACTATAAGCCGCTACTTTTTTCCCACGCTTTGAACACTGCGGCAACACTGCGGCCTATACTACGGTGCGGCTAATGCATGTTTTTTTTTCATGCCGCCAAAAACATTTTGCCTCGTAACAGTAGACCAATAAAATTGATGAGTAGTTCACAGAGGTCCAATGAAATTGTACGATAAATCAAGCACACTTTCACAATTAAATTATTGTAAATCAGTCATTTGTACTCACCCTCATCAACATGGAAAACACTCGAAGAAAAGCATATGATGCAGCTTTTAAGTTAAAGGCGATCAATCTGGCGATTGAAGAAGGAAATCGAGCTGCTGCACATAATCTTGGCATAAATGAATCGATGGTGAGACGGTGGAGACGCCAGCGTGAAGAACTGAGTCAATGCAAAAAGACGACAAAAGTTTCGGAGGTAATCATAGCAGATGGCCCGAACTTGAAAACTTTCTTGAAGACTGGGTTAACACACAGAGAGCAGGCGGCCGCGGTGTTTCCACCGTGCAGATCAGACTGAAGGCTAAAGCAATCGCCACCAAAATGAAAATCGAAGATTTTAGAGGTGGGCCATCGTGGTGTTTTAGACTTATGAGACGAAAAGGCCTGTCCGTCAGGGTACGCACGACTCTGTGTCAGCAGCTCCCTCCCGACCACGAGGAAAAGCTTGCTAACTTCCGCACACTCACTCAAAGATAGCGGAGAATTCCATCGGGCCAGATGATATCATAAATATGGATGAAGTACCTTTGACATTTGACCTGCCTCTCACTCGGACTGTAAATAAAAAAGGTGACTCGTCCATCACACTGAAAACAAGTGGCCATGAGAGAACGCATTTTACTTGTGTTCTGAGGTGCACAGCATCCGGACTAAAGCTTCCACCGATGGTGATTTTTTAAGCGGCTGACAATGGAAGTTCAGTGAAAGCTGCTATCAAGAGTACAAACTCAATTCCAGCTGTGATTCCTGGGGGCACCATGAAGTATTTGCAGCCACTGGACATCAGCGTGAACTGGGCATTTAAAGTGGCGCTGCGCGTTGAGTGGGAGGCTTGATGACGAGCGGCGAGAAATCCTTTACCAAAACAAGGACGCATGCGAAGAGCATCTTTAACTCAAGTCTGCCAGTGGATCCTAAATGCGTGGAGCCGTGTCACAACATCCACCATCACCAGCGGGTTTCGAAAGGCTGGACTGCTGCGTGATGAAGAGGACCGCGTGCGCTCAAGTGAGAGCGACAATAAAGAAACTGAAGTGAGTGACGAGATCCTGAGGTTTTATTCAATTCGGACACTGAAGGACTTTGATGGTTTTAGTGCGCAGGAGGAAGATGAAGAAGGCGATCAATAACTTTTCCTGGTAGGCTGCAGTATATATATATTTTTTTACCAGTCATTAGGAGATATTGGAATGTTGTTCGTGCACTGTTCAGTAAAAAAGTATACGCAACGTAATTTGTGTGTTACCGATACGTATGTATATTTAAAAGTAGCTGTGTTACAGGCACTGTTCGAAAAAAAGCATTTGCAATATATATTTGTTTATGTTACCATACGGATTTAATTAAAAGTTAAAAAATCCTCACGTGTAATATCTTTCTGTGTAAATATCTCATATTACAACGTGGGACACCTACGGCTTAAAATCCGGTGCGGCCTGTACAAGTACAAAATTGATTTTCTTTCTAAAATTAGAGCGTGCGGCTTTTAATCAGGTGCGCTCTGTAGTCCGGAATCTACGGTAATCTGCCTTCCTGTTCTTGCCACCAAAGTGGATAACCTCACATTTATCCACATTAAACTGCATCTGCCATACATTTGCCCACTCACCCAACCTGTCCAAGTCACCCTGCATTCTCATAACATCCTCCTGACATTTCACACTGCCACCCAGCTTTGAGTCATCAGCAAATTTGCTAATGTTACTTTTAATCCCTTCATCTAAATCATTAATGTATATTGTAAACAGCTGCGGTCCCAGCACCGAACCTTGTGGTACCCCACTGGTCACAGCCTGCCATTCTGAAAGGGACCCATTAATCGCTACTCTTTGTTTCCTGTCAGCCAGCCAATTTTCAATACATGTCAGTACTCTGCCCCCAATACCATGTGCCCTAATTTTGCCCACTAATCTCCTATGTGGGACTTTGTGGGATTCATTTGAATCGGGAGCAAGTTACAGCTTGTGATTCAGCTGGGAGCTCAGAGAATTCGACCGTATAGGTAGGATTTAAGCCTACCTGGTCAATACCTGTGGAGGAGGGGGAACTGCGCAGGCGCGAGTGACGTCAGCGTCGAGCGCGCACTTTAAAAGGCAGGACTTCTTTTCAGAGCGGGCAGCGTCGAGCGGGCAGCGGAGTCCGTGGAAGCAGAGTCCTGGGCTTTGGCTAAGTGGGCTGAGTCCGTGGAAGCAGAGTCCTGGGCTTTGGCTAAGTGGGCTGAGTCCGTGGAAGCAGAGTCCTGGGCTTTGGCTAAGTGGGCTGAGTCCGTGGAAGCAGAGTCCTGGGCTTTGGCTAAGTGGGCTTCGGCGTAAGGGGACTTCGGTAAGCCTGTGTGATTGCTCGCTGAGGGGAAGAAGGTAAGGTCGCTAGGTGCTTTTTAGACTTATTCTATTAATTCAGTTCGGGTATGGGGGAGACAGTCAGAGCAGTGGTGTGCTCCGTATGCAGTATGTGGGAAGTCAGGGTCAACACAGTTGTCCCTGATGACCACACCTGCAAGAGGTGCGTCCAGCTGCAGCTCCTATCAGCCCGAGTTAGGGAGTTGGAGCAGGAGCTGGATGAACTACGGACCATTCGGGAGGTGGAGGCAGAGATAGATAGGAGTTATCAGGAGGTAGTCACACCAAAAAACCAAGAAGTAGGCAGATGGGTGATGGTCCAGAGAGGCAGGGGGAGCAGGCAGAGAGAGCAGAGCACCCCTGCGGCCATTCCCATTAACAATAGGTATACCGTACTGGATACTGTTGATGGGGATGACCTACCAGGAATGCACAGAGGTTGAACCCTCAACTAGAAAGGGGAGGAGGGAAGAGAAGAGAGCGATAGTTTTAGGGGACTCTATAGTTAGGGGGGCAGATAGGAGATTTTGTGGGGCAGATCGGGAGTCTCGGATGGTATGTTGCCTCCCTGGTGCCAGGGTCCGGGACATCTCAGATCTGGTGCAGGCTATTCTTGAGAGTGAGGGCATGAACCCAGATGTAGTGGTCCATGTAGGGACCAATGATGTAGGTAAGGTGAGTGAGGGGGTCCTGCTTAGAGAGTTCAGGGAATTAGGAGTGAAGCTGAAAGGCAGGACCTCCAGGGCGACAATCTCGGGATTGCTACCTGTGCCACGTGTGAGTGAGGCGAAGAATGGAATGATTATGCACATTAATACGAGGCTGAGAGCATGGTGCAGGAAGGAAGGGTTCAGGTTTTTGGATAATTGGTCTTTGTTCCAGGGACATTGGGATCTGTTTCGAAGGGATGGTCTACATCTGAACCGGAGGGGTACTAACATTCTTGCAGGAGTATTTGCCAGTGCTGCTCAGGGGGGTTTAAACTAGATGTGCAGGGGGCAGGGATCCAGATCCAGAGGGTTGGTCAGAAGGTGCATGGGGTTAAATGTGTAGAAGGTTTGGGTGATCTTGAGAAGGTCATCAAAATTCAGGGTGCAATTTGCCCGATGGAAGTTCAAGGAGCTGGGTTAGGTACAGTAGACAGTGTTTTAAGCAAAGAGAGGAGGAATGGGCTAAGAATTCTATACTTGATGCGCGTCGTGTCAGAAATAAGACAGATGAGCTTGAAGCTCAGATGAAAATGGGGAACTACGATATTGTTGGGATAACGGAGACATGGCTGCAAGGGGATCAGGCCTGGGAATTGAGTATACCAGGGTATACGTGCTATCGTAGAGACAGAAATATGGGAAGAGGGGGTGGGATGGCCCTGTTGGTGAGGAATGAGATTCAGTCCTTAGCAAGAGGTGACTTGGGAACAGGGGAAGTAGAGTCTGTGTGGATTGAGCTGAGGAACAGTAAGGGTAAAAAGACCCTAATGGGTGTTGTGTACAGGCCCCCAAACAGTAGCGTGGATATTGGGTACAAGTTGATTAGGGAGTTAACATTGGCATGTGCTAAAGGCAATGCAGTCGTTATGGGAGTTTCAACATGCAGGTGAACTGGGAGAATCAGGTAGGTGCTGGACCCCAGGATAGGGAGTTTGTGGAGTGTCTAAGGGATGTATTTTTGGAACAGCTTGTGCTTGAGCCAACCAGGAACGAGGCTATTTTGGACTTGGTGATGTGTAATGAACAGGAATTGATAAGTGATCTTGAAGTAAAGGAGCCATTAGCAAGTAGTGATCATAACATGATAAGTTTTTATCTACAATTTGAGAGGGATAGGGGCAGATCAGAGGTGTCAGTGTTGCAATTAAATAAAGGAGACTACGGAGCCATGAGGGAAGAGCTGGCCAAAGTTAAATGGGCGGATGCCCTGGCAGGAAAGACAGTGGATCAGCAGTGGCAGATATTCTTGGGCATAATACAAAAGATGCAAATGCAGTTCATTCCAATGAGAAGGAAGGATTCAAAGAGTGGGAAGGGGCCACAGTGGTTGACAAAGGAAGTCAGAGATTGTATAGCATTAAAGAAAAAGAAGTATGACAGGGCTAAGATGAGTGGGAATACAGATGATTGGGAAAGTTTTAAGGAACAGCAGATCTTAACTAAAAAAGCAATACGAAGAGAAAAAATCAGGTATGAGCTCAGTCTAGCCAGGAATATAAAAGGGGATAGCAAAAGCTTTTTTAGCTATGTGAAGAGAAAGAAGATAGTTAAGAACAATGTTGGCCCTTGAAGAATGAATTGGGAGAAATTGTTATGGGAAACAGGGAAATGGCAACAGAATTTAATGCATACTTTAGATCTGTCTTCACCAGGGAGGACACAAGCAATCTCCCAGATGTATGGATGGGCCAGGGTCATAAGATATCAGAGGAATTGAGACAGATTGACATTAGGAAAGAAACTGTGATGAGTAGACTGGTAGGACTGAAGGCTAATAAATCCCCGGGTCCAGATGGTCTGCATCCGAGGGTTCTAAAAGAGGTGGCTCAGGAAATTGCGGATGCATTGGTGATCATTTTCCAATGTTCCTTAGATTCAGGATCAGTTCCTGAAGATTGGAGAGTGGCTAATGTTGTCCCACTTTTCAAGAAGGGAGGGAAGGAGAAAACGGAGAACTATCGCCCTGTTAGCCTAACGTCAGTCGTGGGGAAGATGCTTGAGTCCATTATTAAGGACGAAATAGTGGCACATCTTGATGGCAGTAATAGGATTAGCCCGAGCCAGCATGGATTTACCAAGGGAAAATCATGCTTGACTAATTTGTTGGAGTTTTTTGAGGGTGTAACAAGGACGTTAGACGAGGGTAAGCCAGTGGATGTTGTGTACCTAGATTTTCAGAAGGCATTCGATAAGGTGCCACATAGGAGATTGGTGAGTAAAATCAGAGCTCATGGCATTGGGGGCAGGGTTTCAACATGGATAGAAAACTGGTTGGCAGATAGAAAGCAAAGGGTAGCAGTGAATGGGTGTTTCTCGGACTGGCTGGAGGTGACTAGTGGGGTACCACAGGGCTCTGTATTGGGACCACAGCTCTTTACGATTTATGTCAATGATTTAGATGAGGACATTGAAAACTTTATCGGCAAGTTTGCTGACGATACTAAACTGGGTGGCATTGTGACATGCGAAGAGGACGTTAGGAGAATACAGGGAGACTTGGATAGGCTGAGTGAGTGGGCAGATACTTGGCAGATGTCATTCAATGTGAATAAATGTGAAGTTATCCACTTTGGAAGCAGGAACAAGAGGGCAGAGTATTGTCTGAACGGTGTCGAGTTAGGTAAGGGAGAAATGCAAAGAGACCTAGGAGTCCTAGTTCACCAGTCAATGAAGGTGAATGAGCAAGTGCAACAGGCAGTAAAGAGGGCAAATGGAATGTTGGCCTTTGTTACAAGGGGAATTGAATACAAGAGCAAGGACGTCCTTTTGCATTTGTACAGGGCCCTGGTGAGACCACACCTGGAATATTGTGTACAGTTTTGGTCTCCAGGTTTAAGGAAGGACATTCTGGCAATTGAGGAAGTGCAGCGTAGATTCACTAGGTTGATTCCTGGGATGGCAGGGCTGTCTTACGCAGAGAGATTGGAGAGATTGGGCTTGTACACGCTGGAATTGAGGAGATTGAGAGGGGATCTGATTGAAACGTTTAAGATAATTAAAGGATTTGATAGGATTGAGGCAGGAAATATGTTCCAGATGTTGGGAGAGTCCAGTACCAGAGGGCATGGATTGAGAATAAGAGGTCAGTTATTTAAAACAGAGTTGAGGAAGAGCTTCTTCTCCCAGAGAGTTGTGGAGGTGTGGAATGCACTGCCTCGGAAGACGGTGGAGGCCAATTCTCTGGATGCTTTCAAGGAGCTGGATAGATATCTGATGGATAGGGGAATCAAGGGATATGGGGACAAGGCAGGGACTGGGTATTGATAGTGAATGATCAGCCATGATCTCAGAATGGCGGTGCAGACTCGAGGGGCCGAATGGTCTACTTCTGCACCTATTGTCTATTGTCTATTGACTTTATCAAAAGCTTTCTGGAAGTCCAGGTACACTACATCCACTGGCTCTCCCTTGTCCATTTTCATAGTTACATCCTCAAAAAACTCCAGATGATTAGTCAAGCATGATTTTCCCTTCATAAATCCATGCTGACTCAGACTGATCCTTCTACTGCTATCCAAATAGACTACAAGTCTACCCTGCCTGTCAGTGTGACCAGTATGCTTTACTCCCTGAGAGGCTGAATGTCTTCTACGCCCAGTTTGATGTGCCTCCACTGAGCCCTCTCCAATGCCAGAACATCCAGCCTTAGATCTGAGGCCCAAAACTGCTAACAATACTGCAAGTGCGGTCTGACCAATGTGTTATACAGCCTCAGCATTACATCCTTGCTCTTGACTTCTTGAAATGAATGTTGACATTGTATTTGCCTTCCTTAAAACCAACTCAACATGCAAGGGAAACCTTCAGGGAAATCGGCACAAGGACTTCCACACCCTTTTGTATTTTTTGTAGATTTTTGAATTTTCTCCCCATTTAGAAAATTGCGTACACCTTTACTCCTTCTACCAAAGTGCATGTCCATAGACTTCCCTACACCATATCCCATCTGCCACTTCTTTCCCCATTCTCCCAACCCCCTCCAATTCAACTACAAACCATCCCTTCTGTACAGGTCCGACCTTCCCTGGAAGACAGCCCAATGATACAAAAACCTTATCCCTCCCTTCTACACCAGATCCTTAGCCATGTATTAAACTGTATAATCTTCCTAGTTCTGACCTCACTAGCACGTGGCATGGGTAGGAATCCCAAAATCATAACCTGGATGTCTAGCTCTTTAACTTAGCACCTAACTCCCTGAACTCCCTATGCAGAACCTCATCACTTATCCTACCTATGTCATTGGTACCTACACGACCACTAGCTGTTCACCCTCCCATCCAAGAATGCTGAAGGCTTGATCCAAGATGTCCTAGACCCTGACACCTGGGAGGCAACATACCATCTGGAAATCTCGTTCTCGCCCACAGAAGCTCCTGTCCGTTCCCCTAGCGAATCCCCGATCACCACAGTGTGCCTCTTCTTCCCCCCCCCCACCTTGCCTTCTGAGTCACAAAGCCAGACTCTGTGCCAGAGAGCCAATCACTGTGACTTTCCTCTGTTAGGTCATTTCACCACCCCCCCCCCAGTATGCAAATTGATAAATTGATAAACCTGTTGTTGAGGGGGATGGCCACAGGGGTACTCTTCACTGACTCCTTAACCCCTTTCCCCTTCCTGACTGTCACCCAGTTTCTTGTGTCCTGCACCTTGGGTGTAACTACCTCTCTATATGTCTATCAAACACTCCCTCAGCCTCCCGAGTGTCTGGAGTTCATCCAGTTCCAGCTCCAACTCCTGAACACGGATTGGTTAGAAGCTGCACCTGGATGCACTTCTCATAGTTGTACTTGCCAGGGACACTGGAAATTTCACTGCCTTCCCACATCCTGCAAGAGGAGCATTTCACTGTTCTGCCAGTCATCCCTACTGTCCTAGGATCGTAGAGTCATAGAGTTATACAAGACTAAAACAGTCTTTTCAGCTCACCTCATCTATTGGCACCTTTCTTTATGTCTAGCTACACTAATCTCATTTGCCCACACAGGACATCTGTACTTAAAACTATGCCCTCTTGTTTTTGTTACCTCCACTTTGAGAGAATAAATTCTGACAAATTACCCTATTTATGGCTTTTATAAAATGTTAAATGTTTTTAATCAGGTCACCCTGCAGCTTTCTTTGCTTCAGGGAAAACAAAACCAGCCCAACCAATCTCTCCCCATAACTGAAGTCCTACAATCCAGACAACATTCTATTGAATCTCCTCTGCATTTTCTCCAGCAAAACCACATCCTTCCTGTAGTGTGGTGGTGCGCAATACTCCAATGCAGTAAGCAGAGTTTTGTTAAGTTGCAACACCCCCAATATTCATTGCCCTACAAGCATGTAATATACCTCCATCGCTACCATATCTACTTGCAATGCACTTTTGTGGAATAATGGACTTGAATTCCAAGGTACCTTTATTATTTCTAATTAACAAGTATTTTTTTAAGGATAGAAAGCAACAGTGAGCCTTTTTCTCTCCCACACGGAGGTTAGATGTTGAGCAACTTTGAATGTAGATAGGTTACCAGACCTGCGTGCAGTATCAGAAGCAGTTATTTTATTTTAAAAGTACTCATATGTGACCTGCAGGGCTACAGACCAAGTGCTGAAAATTGCAAATCACCTGGGTCGCTCTTTTTTGTCAAAGATAAAGGCTAAATATCTCCTATTATATTCTCTATTAATCCATGAAATATAAGTAAATAAATCTATATTCAGATTGGGAAGGAGTAGAGGAAGAGCATGGTATTACAGGGAAAAATGAAGGAAAGGAGGCTGAAGTACATTCAACGATCCTGGTACTGTACAGTTACCTGAATTTTGTCTTCCCAATCATGAGATAGTGTATGATATTATTCTACATTATGAAACTTCCTTGATACTGTGCATTTATTGCTCATGTTTTTCGGTTTATCTAATTGATTACTGATGGTGTGATCTTCCCCATCAGCAATAATTAGAGAAAAATAGTATAACCAGGAATGGCAAACTTTTCTTTTTAAACAGCGCATTTACCCAAGTTGCCGATAAGCTTCTAAAAATTCTCTCACGTGCTCTGGTAATTTCGAGCAGTTCATCGCTGATTATTAATAATAATTTTAGAAAGCATTTTAGAAAGCCTGTTCAAAAATTCATCTTTCAAATAGAAAATTGAAAAATCATTTCTTGATGGTGTTGCTACTGCAACAATTTACTACCCAAATACTGATGTGTACACCAGGTTTGCGAGGATTTCAAAATGTATTATTCAATGTCACATGTTTTCACAATCATCTAGTCCAGGGGTAGGCAATCTATGGCCCGCGGGCCAAATCTGGCCCGCAAGCAAATATTGGGATACTATGCTTATCTGGCCCGCGAGTGATTTTTCCTTATTCTGAGTGTTTCATGCGACCACACTGATGGACGTGCATGGCGTCTTGATACACTGGCCCCAAGTTCCGTTTTGTTCCAAACCAAACACTGGTATATACAAATGACAGGATGGCAGACTACCTTATTAATATGTATTAAGATACTCTCCGTGCACGCGCAGGTTTTCAGATGGGATCGTTCAAATTTGTAAACAGAAACAGCATCACTGTGTTTTAACAAGAAATCCATGCTAAATATCCAGATATTTACATGTGCTACGATATTTGTTGAATAACTCGCATTTCGAAATAAAATCGAAGAAAAAAATTCCAATGGCAATGCAGGCAAAATGAGGAAGGTAGACACTGAGTGCCAAAATTTCCAAGACACTTGGACATTAGATTACTTCATCGAGCAAGCTGGAAAACCAGTTTGTCTCATTTGCCTAGAAAATGTTGCTGTGAAGAAGGTGGCAAGTATCAGGCGACATTACAAGATCTGCCATAGCGGAAATTTTAACAAGTCTACTGGGCAAGCAAAGAAAGATGAAGTTGAGCGAATGAAGGCTAGTTTCGGAAAACAAACGTCATTTTTTGCCAAGAAAAGCAGTGAGAATGAAGGAAATACCCGTGCCAGCTACGAAGTCTCAAAATGTATTGCAGAAAAGATGAAGCCTTTTACAGATGGAGAGTTTGTCAAAGAATGTTTACTGGCAGTGGTGGATATTGTTTGTCCTGAAAAGAAATCTTTATTTGCATCTATCAGCCTGTCAGCAAGAACGATCACACGATGAGTTGAAGAAATGTCAGCAGATGTTAAAAGTTGTTTAAGGGATGCTTGCAACAAATTGCAATTTTTTTTCAATTGCGCTTGATGAGAGCACAGACTTGAGAGACATTGCTCAACTGCAGTGTTTGTGCGAGAAGTGACCTCAACTTTTCAAATTTTTGAAGAGTTTATTCAATTAATTCCTATGAAGGACACAGTTACTGGAGCAGACATTTTTGAAGCTTTATTGAAAATGATGTCAGAAATGAAACTTAATGTGTCAAAGCTAACTGGGAAGTATCCTAACTTAGTGGACCATGCAAAAAAGATGGCAACATTGTTTGGCAGCACTTATCTGTGTGAGCAATTATTTTCAAAAATGAAGCATGCCAAGAACCATTTGAGAACAAGATTGACTGATGCCCATCTGGATAATATCTTGCTCTTGGCATCAACAAGTCTGACACCCAATATTGAGAAGCTTTCAAGCAACAAACAGCATCAAATTTCACATTGATTTATCGACTGTTTGCATTAAAATTTTCTTTTTTATTATACTTAATTTACCACCATTCAATGCATCATGTTCATAGGTTTTATGTTTAAAAATTCTTTGTGTCTTTTTAATAGATTCAAAAGGTGTCTTGATTGAAATAAATTGCAACTAAACTGAGTTCTTTGATTACTAATTGGCATCCTTGGTTAAGCACAAATGATTTTCTAGCATGTGTTATTCATTAATTTGAGGCAAAACATAACTAGATGTATTTAAACGGATAATTCCCATATTTCAAGTTTTTTAATGGCATTTATCTGGCTCACCATCCACTCATTAATACGCGATCCGGCCCACAGAGGCAAAAAGGTTGCCGATCCCTGAACTAGCCAGTGTGAAATGTTTCTTGTGAATACATCTCACCGCTTTTGGGTTGTAAAATAAAATCATTCACTGCTTCATTTGGCAGTAAATATAATCATTATGTATCTTTATTATGGGCGGAGTTTAAAAAGCAATTTTGAGGTGGCACTGCATGACACGTGCCAACAAAATTTTCGCGTGTGTCATCTTGGGTCCATGTGCTATAGGTATGCTACCCGAGTATGTTTTGTGAACTAAATATCGAGTTTATTATTTATGTATTAAAAATACAAACATGACAAAGTTATCTATATGGACTTTCAGAAAGCAAATTTCATGTGAAAGTCTATAGGTAAAATGAGAGGGAATTGAAGATGGCAGTTTGACAGGCCAGATATTAGTTGTAGAGGGAGGTCACAACAGTGAAGATAAATAATAGTTTTAAAAAGCAGGTATTCAGATTGATGGGTAATAAATGGACGAACTCCAAGGGTGGATTGGTTTGGAAGCCTCAGGTTTTGAAAGTTGTGTATTTGGATTTTAAACTCTATGAGGTGACACACTAAAAATCAGAAAAATACAGGAAGTTACAGTCATTCGGATATTAAATTAGTGGGCAAAAAATGTGACTATAGAACCTAATATGGCAAATGTAGATATATATTTTTAAAAAATCAAAATAATAAGATACTAAATTTGTGGAAGATCAAATAAGTTTGGCAGAGCAAATATACAAATAAATTAAAACGAGTAGAAAAAAATAAAAGTACTAATGTGATATTAGTCTTTACCTCAAGGAAGCTAAATTAAAAATGACAAATTTGCTCCAGTTGCAGAAAACCTTGGCCAGCCTTCATTCAAGAGCCCTATGGACAGTTTTGAGCACGCAGTTTAGGAAGTAACTGTTCCCCATGATAAATTTTAGGATTAAGTTATGAGAAAATGATAAATAAACTTGACTTTACTGTAGAAGAATAACCTAAGTAAAAAAACTCTAACATTAAGCAGATTTAATAGGATGGACAGGAAAAAAAAACTATTTCATTGAGAAGGAATGAGAACAATGGAATACAAAATACGATGCAATTAGTTAGGTCATAACTTGAGTTAAAGTGGCTGATTGGCCTACTCATGTTGCTCTTGCAAAAATTAATAACCTACACAATTAGACTAAGACTGAACTCTGGAAAAGCAACCTTTTTATGCCAATCCAATCACAAACAAGAGAAAATCTGCAAATGCTTATCCATGATTTCATCTACTGTTGCAATGAGGCCGCACTCAGATCGGAGGAACAACACCTTATACAGGTATGCATCACTTAATGTCTACGATATGTTCTGTGAAATCGGACATTATGTGATTTGGACATTGTGCGAACACCATATATATTTAGCAAACCTATATGGAGTACTGTAGTGTACCTGTATTGACTAAGTAACCAAGAACTTGCACTAAAACTGTGTACTGTACACTATAATCCATACCTACACTATAATTTTTAATTTCATTTTAAACTTTTTAATTTTTTTCACTTTTTAAACTTTTATGTAAACACTTTCTTAGCCTATATCACACACAATTTATCAAAGAGGATCAGGATCATCCACATCACTGTTCTCAACTTCCTCACAGTGTTCCACTTCTTCAGGAGGTGTTGGCTTCTTCAGGAATATGTCCAGTGTTGCTTGCCTAGTTTGCTTTTTCTTTTCTTCACCACTAACTTCCACATCATGCAGCGAAAAGCGTTGCTTGAAGTGCTTGAACCACCCAGAGCTAGCACTAAACTCGATGTCGTAGTCTGGTCCTGCTTTTTCTTTAAGCATTTTGAACAAGCTCCATGCCTTAGCAGTGATTGTCAACGTGCTGAGAGGGATTCTCTTTTGTGTTTGGTCCTCAATCCATGTCATTAGCAATTTCTCCATATCCGATATAGGTCCCTCGCGCATTTTCGTGAGCCTTGTAGTTTTCAGTGAAGCCGATCCTTTAACAGCTTCGAGAAGTTTTTCTTTGTTTTTCAGGATCGTCGTGATTATCGAGTGTGACATGCCTAAATCCCGAGCAATAGCATTCATCGGTTTTCCACCTTCATATTGTTTAATAACCTTTTGTTTCACTTCCAAATCTATACTTTTCCTTTGCCTCTTGCTGCTGCTATCACTAGGAGTGGTTTTGCTGTGTTTGGAAGCCATGATGCATATTTTCGAAAGAAAATTAAACAGAGAGATAATGCTTCTACACTCAAGAGATGCGCGATACACGAGATTGGTTACGTCCGCTTCGTCTCATTCTCTGATTGAGACCAAGGACATATATGCGATCGGATGTTGTCCGAATGGACGTTAAGCGCTGCACACCTGTATTCCGCCTGGGTTGCCTCCAACTAAATGGCATGAACATTGATTTCTCGAATTTCCAGGAATGCCCCCTCCTTCACCATTCCCCATCCCCTTTTCCCCCTCTCACCTCATCTCCTTGCCTGCCCATCGCCTCCCTCTGGTGCTCCAACCCAATTGTCTTTCTTCCATGGCTTTCTGTCCTTTCCTATTAGGTTCCCCTTTCTCCAGCCCTGCATTTCTTTCACCAATCAACTTTCCAACTCTTTATTTCAACCCTCCCCCTCCTGATTTCACCTATCACCTTGTGTTTCTCCCTCCCGTCCCCCTACCTTTTAACTCTTCATTGTTTTTCCCCTCTAGTCCTGCTGAAGGGTCTCGGCTCGAAATGTCAACTGTACTCTTTCCCCATAGAAGCTGCCTTGCCTGCTGAGTTCCCCCAATAGAATGAAGTGGCAGATAAATGTGTGGCTTAAGAATTGGAGCTGGGGCAGGGATTCACATTTCCGGATAATTGGCACCTCTTCTGGGTTAGGTGGAACTTGAATCCGGGTAGCACTTGAATCCGAGGGGGACCGGGTAGCACTTGAATCCGAGGGGGACCAATATCCTTGAGAGCAAATTTACCAGAGCTGTTGGGAGTGGTTTAAACTAATATGGCAGGGGGATGGGAACCAGGATGATAGAGCTAAGGATGAGCCAGCAGGTTTACAAGTAGATGAAGGGTGTAACATGAATGTAAGGAAGGACAAGTCAATGATTGGGTACAAATGCAGACAGAGCAAAGAGTTAGATTGTACCACAGAGGCTAAATTCAAAAGGGTGAAGAATGCAGGACTGAAGGTGCTGTATTTAAATGCACATAGCATTCGGAATAAGGTGGATGAACTTGTGGTGTAATTAGAGATTGATCAGTATGGTGTTATGGGCATCACAGAGTTGTGGATGAAAGAAGGCCATAGTTGGGAGCTTAACATCAAAGGATATACTTTGTATCAAAAGGACAGGCAGGAAGGCATAGGCAGTGGTGTGGCTCTGTTGGTAAGAGATGGAATTACATCTTTAGAAAGAGATGACATTGGGTCATAGAATGTTGAATTTTTGTGGGTGGAGTTCAGAAACTGCAAGGGTGTAAAAAAAACCATTATGGGAATCATATATAGGCCTCCAAATAGTAGCCAAGATGTGGGGCTGAGATTGCAAAGGGAGCTGGAAAAGGCAGATAATAAGGGTAATGACTCAATTGTAATGGCGGACTTCAATATGCAAAGGGATAGGGAAAATCAGGTTGGTGTCGGATCACAAGCGAGGGAATTTGTTGAATGCCTATGAGATGCCTTTTTAGAGCAGCTTGTGCTTAAGCCTACTTAGGAAAAGGCTATCTTAGATTGGGTGTTGTGTTATAACTCAGGTCTTATTAGGGAGCTTAACGTAAAGGAACCCTTAGGAGACAGCGATCATAATATGATTGAATCATACAATTTGAGAGGGAGAAGCATAAGTCAGGTGTATCAGTATCGCAATGGAATAAAGGGAATTACTGACACAAGAGAGGGGAACTTGTCCAGGTGGATTGGAGGAGGATACTGGTGGGGATGACAGCAGAGCAGAGATGGTTGAAGTTTCTGGCAATAGTTCACAAGGAGCAGGATAGATATGTCCCACAGAGAAAGAAATTCTCGAATGGCAGGGGTAGGCAACCGTAGCTGACAAAGGAAGTTAAGGACTGTTTAAAAGCCAAGGAAAGGGCTTAAGTGAGTGGGAAGTTGGCTAGTTTTCCCTCGTATTGCATTTTTTCCCTTCTTACAGTTTTTTTAGTTGCCTTTGGTTGAATTTTAAAAGTTTCTCAATTATCCAACTTCCCACTCACTTTTGTCATATTAAAGATACTGACTGTCTGGTACTTTTTGTGCTCAGATATTGTCTGGACCATGCCACTTCATTTTCTATGAAGTCATGAATGGAATTAAACAATGCACAATCAGCAAACATCCCCAATGCTGACTTCACAATGGAAGGAAAGTTAAAGATGAATCAGCTTAACATACCAGCCCGACAAATTCCTTCAACAATACCGAACTACAATTATCTTCATTTGTGCAATGTATGAGTTCAGCCATTAAAATCTTTGATATCCAATGACCACCACCAGGGCTCCTTAATAACATGGTCAAATAACATCTTGATAACAAGTGCAGTCACTTTCATTGTCATTTCGGCCATAACTGCTGGTACAGTACATAGTAAAAATGAGACGTTTTTCAGGACCATGAAGTTACATGACACAGTACAAAAACTAGACTGAACTACGTAAAAAAAACAACACAGAGAAAGCTACACCAGACTACAGACCTACACAGGACTACATAAATTGCACAAAAACAGTGCAGGCATTACAATAAATAATAAACAGGACAATAGGGCAGTAAGGTGTCAGTCCAGGCTTCGGGTATTGAGGAGTCTGATAGCTTGGGGGAAGAAACTGTTACATAGTCTGGCCGTGAGAGCCCAAATGCTTCGGAGCCTTTTCCCAGACGGCAGGAGGGAGAAGCATTTGTATGAGGGGTGCGTGAGGACCTTCATAACGCTGTTTGCTTTGCGGATGCAGCGTGTAGTGTAAATGTCCGTGATGGCGGGAAGAGAGACCCCGATGATCTTCTCAGCTGACCTCACTATCCACTGCAGGGTCTTGTGATCCGAGATGGTGCAATTTCGGAACCAGGCAGTGATGCAGCTGCTCGGGATGCTCTCAATACAACCCCTGTAGAATGTGATGAGGATGGGGGGTGGGAGATGGCCTTCCCTCAGCCTTCGCAGAAAGTAGAGACGTTGCTGGGCTTTCTTTGCTATGGAGCTGGTGTTGAGGGACCAGGTGAGATTCTCCACCAGGTGAACACCAAGAAATTTGGTGTTCTTAATGATCTCCATCGAGAAGCCGTCAATGATCAGCGGAGAGTGGTCACTCTGTGCCCTCCTGAAGTCAACAACCATCTCTTTTGTTTTGTTCACATTAAGAGACAGGTTGTTGGCTCTGCACCAGTCCGTTAGCTATTGCACCTCCTCTCTGTAAGCTGAGTCGTCATTCTTGCTGATGTGATGCTGAGGCTTTATAAGGCACTGGTGAGGCCTCACCTTGAGTATTGTGAACAGTTTTGAGCTCCTCATCTTAGAAAAGATGTGCTGGCATTGGAGATGGTTCAGAGGAGGTTCACATGGATGATTCTGGGAATGAGAAGGTTATCATACGAGGAACGTTTGATGGCTCTAGGTCTGTACTCACTGGAATTCAGAAGGAAGTGGGGAGATCTCATTGAAACCTTTTGAATGTTGAAAGGCCTAGACAGAGTAGATATTGAAAGGATGTTTCCCATGGTGGGAGAGTCAAGGACAAGAGGGCACAACCTCAGGATAGAGCGGCGCCCTTTCAAAACAGAGATGCAGAGAAATTTCTTTAGCCAAAGGGTGGTGAGTTTGTGGAATTTGAATTTGATGCCACATGCAGCTGTAGAGACCAGGTTGTTAGGTGTATTTACAGCAGAGATTGATAGGTTCTTGATTAGACATGGCATCAAAGGTTATAGGGAGAAGGCCAGGAACTGGAGTTGAGGAAGGGAAAAAAGGGTCAGCCATAATTGAATGACAGAATAGGTTTGATGGGCCAAATGGCCTAATTCTGCTCCTATGTCTTATGATCTAGTATTACTTTGATAATGTTTAAGAGTAGACTGCTTAGGCACTAGCTAAAATGGAACTTGATTTACCTTAAGTGAACCTAGGCAACTTAGTCATTGTTGTAATGAGATGGTGTTGGTGTATATTTTATGCTGCTGCTACTGATGGCCCATGACCCTTCAAGGATATCCAGATTTGGGCTGCAAAATCTGGTCAGAGTCTATCCCATACATCATCTAAAGAAGCTGATAACTGTCCACTGTGTGAAGATAGCCCTTTATATACAACAGGACTGTGTAGTAGTTACTACTACCAATGCTGTAAAGAACAGACCTATCTGCTATAACAGCTAAGGAGCTAAGGAGAGGTCACATAAACAAACTTGCTTACTACTTGCAGACTCAGTCTGACAGTGACAGTATGTCTTCCAAAACTCAATCAGGGCAGTCAACGATGGTATTATGAGCCATTTCTGGTGATAGATATTGAAGTTCCCATCCAAAGTACATTCTAAATGTTGCTCAATATGGAGGATTTCGGATTCATCAACCAAGGGAGGACCAGGTTTGACCTGATGCTTGAGACTTCATTAGGTCTAGAATCAATGATGAGGAGTTGCAGGCCTACTCCCTCCCACCTATATTCCACTTTATTGCTGGTGGCTCTGTCCTACTAATAGAATAGGATGTTCCTGAAAATTATAATGGAGTCATCTAGCAAGATGCTTCCAAGATAGCACAGCTTTAATTCCTCTGACTCTATATCACACAAATACACCTTTCCATACTTCCTGTTTTTCAACCTCTATCACATCATCTCATACCAATATGCCTAATATATCTTCTAATTTCATTCTAATCATATACACGATGAATGACGCTAAACTTAAACTAATTTACAATGCTCTGGATCATATCCATATTTCATTCTTTAAACTTCTACATGCACCTTTCCTGTCTCATTCCGCAGAACCACAACTGCAACATTTTCCTTGCCCTCACATTGTACCCCACCATCATCAACAAATCATAGTCCCTCAGCCTCTTCTTCTGCATTTCAAAGTCTATTCCCTCTAGGAAATGCTGGTTCACTCTTCCATTATCACCAATTACTCTCTTCCTATGGCACATTTCCATCCTACTCCAAGGAATGTAGCATCTACTTTTTAAATCTCTTCTCTTCCCACTGTCCAGAACCCAAACATTGTCTCCAGGTTAAGCAACGTGCACACACTTTCTCCAACTTGACATATTATATTCATGCTTATGATGCCAAATCACGCAGATTAAATTACTGCTTTGCAAAGCACCTCTATTCAGTCCACAACGCATGATTCCAGTCCTCTGGCATTTTAAGGGTCTTGGCCCGAAACACTAACTGTACTCTTTTCCATAGATGCTGCCTGGCCTACTGAGTTTTGTGGGTGTTGCTTGGATTTCCAGCATCTGCAGATTTTCACTTGTTTGGCATTTTAATTTGTTGTTCCACTTCACCCAAACCTCCTGATTCTTAAACTCCTGCATTCTTGCAAAGAAGCTTCATGTAAACTTGGGGAACAGCACTTTACCTTTCAACCAAGCATAATACAAGTTTCTGAAGGCAACAAAGAGAAAACCTATTTTAGATAATAACACCGGACAACAATTTTTTTTTTGAAAGTGTTGCTTCCTCATAATTTTTTTTATTTATGATAGACTGCTTGAGGATGAACACTAATATAATTTCGACTACTTGTATCACGTAGGAATTTGGAGAAACAAGAAATTAACTTTTATTGAATATAATGTGTTCAATTGCATAACAGTGCTGATACTTTGCAACAGTTAACTAAGCTAAAAATGTTTTGTTGGTGATTTTCATTTGTACTTGTAAGTGTCTGAGGCTTCTCGCTTAAGTGTCCAATTAGTGACATGTTGCACTTCATGCTTTTGTATGCATGAAGCATGTTGTCAAGCAGCTGCACGTAGTTTGGTGTTCTGTAGTTGCCAAGAAAATTTTCAACAACATCCTTCCATGCGATTTTCTCCAATCCCACTAGAAGTTCTTCAAACTGCCTGTCATTGATGACCTGTTCAATTTGTGTACCAACAAAAATGCCTTCCTTAATCTTGGCATCACCTATTCTGGGAAACATGCGTCTCAAATATCGAAATCCTTCACTGAAATTTATAGCCTTTCTAAAACCCTGCCGAAGCATGTCAGGACAAGATAGAAATCTTTTCGGCTTACATTGGGGGCAACATTTTAATTGACTTGAATTATAAATTGAAATAACAAATACAGGCAATTTTTTTAAAAAATGGTGCGTGGGAGCTGTAATGTGCTTCTGTGCTGTAATGTTCTATGGAGGGAAATTTCATGGTGATTTTCATGATCAGCAGCCTAAAATACACAAGATCCACCCAAAAGTATTCAAAAAGCAGAATCTTTGTTGTCCAGTGCAATCCTGCTACAAGCGCAGAGCTCTTTTCCATTGCAGATTGCATTGCTATTCTTTTTCAGCCTATGATTCCATGCTTTTTGCCCTCTCCTGCATTTGACCCACCACAAACCTATGTTCTCTCAATCTCTTTTCTTTGCATCTTAAAAATTCTCTAACTTTTCCACAATTCTGAATGAGAAGACAGGATTCTGCTTGACCTGTACATGCACTGTGAACATTTTCAAATTTCAGTTCAGATTTTAGATTATTTTGTTTTTGTTTTATGCCAATCACATCCAGTGCTTGCTCTCTGCAGATTCAGGTATTTTAACAAGAGGGCACAGCCTCAAAATAGAGGGACGCCCTTTCCAAGCAGAGATGTGGAGAAATTTCTTTAGCCAAAGAGTGGTGAACTTGTGGAATTTGTTAACACATGCAGTTGTGGAGGCCAGGTCATTGGGTACATTTAAGGCAGAGAATGATAGGTTCTTGATAGGACACGGCATCAAAGGTTACGGGGAGAAGGCCGGGAACTGGGGTTGAGGAGGAGATAGGAAAAAGGATCAGCCATGATTGAATGGCGGAGCAGACTCGATGGGCCAGATGTCCTAATTCTGCTCCTATGTCTTGTGGTCTACTAAAGAAAATGTAAAATTACAGCTGTCTAAATACTATTGGTGGCAAAGCCTATAGTGTTGACAAGTAAACCACTATTAGTTAATGAAGATCAAACACGAGGAAATCTGCAGATGCTGGAAATTCAAACAACAACACACACAAAATGTTGGTAGAACACAGCAGGCTAGGCAGCATCTATAGGGAGAAGCACTGTCGATGTTTCGGGCCGAGACCCTTCGTCAGGACCAGGGGTTAAGGGTCTTGGCCCGAAACGTCGACAGCGCTTCTCCCTATAGATGCTGCCTAGCCTGCTGTGTTCTACCAGCATTTTGTGTGTGTAGTTAATGAAGATGGCAGAATATACTGGTGGAATTTTTTAATCAAAAATACAATCACATTCCAGTGGTTAATGTACCCATGTGTACACTCCTGAACTCTGAAACTTCACACTTGCAATAATTATCTAAAACATTCAAACTTGCTATATAATTTTGATAAATTTCAGAATTGAATACTGTACCAGTTGATCTCATGTTGAAAACCATAATATGGAAATAACATAACTTTTATTTAAAATAGTGATTTTTTTGGTTTATACTCAAGGACATGATATGTGTACACTCGATTACGTGGATCAAACTGCGCGATTCATTAATATCCTATATTTTGTTCGAAAAACAAAACTCGATCAAAGATTTCAATAACAACATACTTGGATGGCAAATAACATGGAGCAAAATGGAATTGCGATCCAACTCCGTCTCCTATTACTACACTTCGTAATCTTGAAATCATTACCAAACCACTTAAAGGTACACTTTTAAAATAAAATTCACATTGTATCAAGCATTTAAATCAGACAGGGCGCTTCCCGATGCGCGCTCAAGCCCTCGTTCGGCTTCCTTCCCTTCCGCCTCCATTTGAACCGTGTTTGGATGTACACTGGTCTCAATCTTTCACTCAACGACTAGTGAATCCAATATTTGTTTAAAAATACAGTAAATCCCCACCTGATCGGACATCTCAATGCTGAGCAGATCAACTTAAGCAGGAATCCGATCTCCAGTAAATATCAACACTCTCACCGGCCACTTTTGCGCACTAACCAAGCACAGCAAAGCACGTCCTGTACGTCACGTCGTAGTACAAACGCTGACGTAATAATTCAAAGCACTCTGTGACTTGTAGTTTATATAGCTTCCCACACGCTGATGTTCTTTATCACAGCGGCGGCTGGTGCAGCATGGGTCATTAGTTTAAGGTGTATTCTTTTTCCTGCAATTAGCAGACACAACAAAATGGAAACATTGCTTCACACAAAGAACTGAGGGAACATCTGCTTGAAAGGCTGAATGTGAAGTACTGACTTGTTCCGGTTTAATCATAGGCCTCTCCCTTAATTGAAAACAGAAAATACTCCAGAGGACAGACAGCATCTGTGTACCAGAAGTATTTCAGATGTGTAATGCTGCCTGATCTACTGAGTATTGAAAACACAAATGTTTTTTACGTGTTCTGACATCTAGTATCTTGCTTTTATACATTTCATTAAATTTGTTATCATTTGTCATGTGGTCTGGATAGGTACAGTGGCATGCAAAAATTTGGGCACCCCTGGTCAAAATTTCTTGTTACTGTGAATAAGTAAGTGAGCAGAAGATGAACTGATCTCCAAAAGTCATAAAGTTAAAGATGAAACATTCTTTTCAATATTTTAAGCAAGTGTATTGTTTTTGTTTTGTTCAATTTTAGAGTGGAAGAAAGGAAAGAAGCACCATGCAAAAGTTTGGGCACCCCAAGAGATTTGAGCTCTCAGGTAACTTTTACCAAGGTCTCAGACCTTAATTAGCTTGTTAGAGGTATGGCTTGTTCACAGTCAACATTAGGAAAGGCCAGGTGATGCAAATTTCAAAGTTTTATAAATCCCCTGACTCCTCAAACCTTGTCTCAACAAGGGTCCTCTGAGCAGCTGCCTAGCACTCTGAAAATTAAAACAAATAATGCCCACAGAGCAGGAGAAGGTTATAAGAAGATAGCAAAGTGTTTTGAGGTAGCCATTTCCTCAGTTTGTAGTGTAATTAAGAAATGGCAGTTAACAGGAACGGTGGAGGTCAAGTTGAGGTCTGGGAGACCAAGAAAACTTTCCGAGAGAACTGCTTGTAGGATTGCTAAAAAGGCGAATCAAAACCCCGGTCTGACTGCAAAAGACCTTCAGGAAGATTTAGCAGACTCTGGAGTGGTGGTACACTGTTCTACGGTGCAGCGACACGTGCACAAATATGACCTTCATGGAAGAGTCATCAGAAGAAAACCTTTCCTGCATCCTCACCACAAAATTCAGCGTCAGAAATTTGCAAAGGAACATCTAAACATGCTTGATGTGTTTTGGAAACAAGTCCTGTGGACTGATGAAGTTAGAATAGAACTTTTTGGCCGCAATGAGCAGAGGTATGTTTGGAGAAAAAAGGGTGCAGAATTTCATGAAAAGAACACTCTCCAACTGTTAAGCTCGGAGGTGGATCAATCATGGTTAGGGCTTGTGTTGCAGCTAGTGGCACGGGGAACATTTCACTGGTAGAGGAAAGAATGAATTAAATTAAATACCAGCAAATTCTGGAAGCAAACATCACACCGTCTGTAAAAAAGCTGAAGATGAAAGGAGGATGGCTTCTACAACAGGATAATGATCCTAAACACACCTCAAAATCCACAATGGACTACCTCAAGAGGCGCAAGCTGAAGGTTTTGCCATGGCCCTCGCTGTCCCCGACCTAAGCATCATCGAAAATCTGTAGATAGACCTCAAAAGAGCAATGCATGCAAGACAGCCCAAGAATCTCACAGAACTATAAGTCTTTTGCAAGGAAGAATGGGTGAAAATCCCCCAAACAAGAATTGAAAGACTCTTAGCTGACTACAGAAAGCATTTACAAGCTGTGATACTTGTCTAAGGGGTGTTACCAAGTCCTGACCATGCAGGGTGTCCAAACTTTTGCTTTGGGCCCTTTTCCATTTTTGTTATTTTGAAACTTTAAAAGATGGAAATAAAACAAGTAATCTTGCTTAAAATATTAAAATTGGTAAAGACTGAAATAAGTATAAAAATTTAGGGATATACATTTTAATAACATTAATTCAACTTACCAGAGACATAGATAAGGGTAACCATTGTGTCAAACTCTGTTTTGTAGAATTTAAAAGATTAGCAAAATTTTCTCGAAAAAGATTCTTGAAGTTCCTTGTTACTGTAATACCAAGGTAAGTAAATTGTTTATTAACTACTTTGAAAGGGAGGTCATGAAATACTAATGCTTGTGCTTCTCTATTAATTGGGAAGCGTTTACCCTTATGTAAATTAAGTTTATAACCAGAAAGCTGGCTGAATTGATCAGGGAGTAAAAACATTGGGGGTAAGGAAGTAGACGGATTTGATACAAAAAGTAAATGATCATTGGCATAAAGAGAAACTTTATGCTCAACACCTCCCCTCCAAATCCCCGTCAATTCAGGGCAACTTCGAAATGCAATCGCCAGTTGCTCTATAGCCAAATCAAAAAGTAAGGGACTTAAAGGGCATCCTTGTCGGGTGCCACGTTTAAGGCTAAAAGACTGTGATTGCTGAGAGTTAGTCAAAACAGAAGCAGTGATACACAAGTATAACAATTTAATCCATGAAATAAAACTTTGCCCAAAATCAAATTTTTCTAAAACCGCAAAAAGGTAATTCTACTCCACACCATCAAACACTTTCTCCACATCAAGAGAAATGACACATCCAGGAGTCCCAATTGAGGGTGAATACAAGATATTAAATAGACGCTGTATTTTAAAAAAGGGAAGACTATTTTTAATAAAAATAGGTTTGGTCTTCAGAAATAATAGAAGCTACAAATTCTCCAATCTATGAGTTAAAACTTTAGCCAAAATTTTAACATCAACATTTAACAAAATATGTTAACAAAAAACAAAATTTAACAAAAGATATGTGGCATCTTTAACTTTATGCCTTTTGGAAATCAGGTCATCTTTTACTCGCTTAGCTATTCACAGTAACAGAAATTTTGACCGGGGGTGCTCAGACTTTTGCATGCCACTGTATACACATATCAACTTGGAAAGGACATTGTTTTTCTTTTTTGTGGTATGGAAGAAAGCATATTCCATTCCCTGATTCAGTTTGTAGAATATCTAACTATAGAAAAGATATTTACAGTGGGAAAGGGGCAGCCAATCAAAATGTGTGTGGGAAGCTTTGAGGGGAAATTGCAGCAGATCTGGGAACAACCATTAAGTGGGGAAACCAGCCTTGTATCAGAATTGATTGAACTGAATTGGATTTTACATATGCTATTGCTTTTGAGCAGATACAAGTCTGTGAAGGTGAACAAGAATGACTTAAATTGGGTCAGATTTTATAAGAAAAAGATAATATTGTACAATAGGGCGAAGAGACAATTTTGAACGAGGTTGGAGGTGACATCAGATGTATGACAATTCTGGCAGGGTTTGCAAGACACTACAAAGCAAAACCCAACAGTATGAATGGCAGTGAAGTTTCACTACCAGATGAACTCAATGCCTTCTAGGCCTGCTTTGAAAGGGAAAATATAACTACAGCTGTGAAGATCTGCTGCATCTGATGACCCTGTGATCTCTGTCACAGGGGCTGATATTCACTGTCTTCAAAGAGAGTGAACCCTCGCAAGGCAAAAGGTCCTGATGGAGCACCCGGTAAGGCTCTGAAAACTTGTGCCAACCAACTGGCGAGAGTATTCAAGGACATTTTCAAACTCTCACTGCTACGGGTGGAAGTTCCTACTTGCTTCAAAAAGGCACAATTATACCAGTGTCCAAGAAGAATAAACTGAGCTGCTTAATGACTATCACCTGGTAGCACTCACATCTACAGTGATGAAATGCTTTGAGAGGTTGGTCATGACTAGACTGAACTCCTGCCTCAGCAAGGACCTTGCCCATTGTAATTTTCCTATCACCACAACCAAATCAATGGCAGATGTGATCTCAATGGTTCTTCACACGGCTTTAGACCACCTGGACAACACAAACACCAATGTCAGGATGCTGTTCATCAACTATAACTCAGCATTTAAAACCATCATTCACACAATCCTGATTGAGAAGTTGCAGAACCTGGACCTCTGTACCTCCCTCCGCAACTGGATCCTCGATTTTCTAACCAGAAGACCACAGTCTGTGTTGAATGGTAATAACATCTCCTCCTTGCTGACAATTAACAGTGGTGCACCTCAGGGGGGGGGGGTGCTTAGCCCACTGCTCTACTCTGCATATACCCATGACTATGTGGCTAGGCATAGCTCAAATACCATCTATAAATTTGCTGATGATGCAACCATTGTTGGTAGAATCTCAGGTGGTGACGAGAGTGCATACAGGGCATACACTTAGTGGAGTGGTACTACAGCAACAACCTGGCACTCAAAGTCAGTAAGACAAGAAAGCTAATTGTGGACTTCAGGAAGGGTAAGACAAAGAAGCACATACCAATCCTCACACAGGGATCAGAAATGGAGAGAGTGAGCAGCTTCAAGTTCCTGGGTGTCAAGATCTCTGAGGATCTAACTACATATCGATGCAGTTCTAAAGAAGGCAAGACAATGGCTATACTTTATTAGGAGTTTGAAGAGATTTCGCATGTCAACAAATACACTCAGAAACTTCTATACTTGTACCATGGAGAGCATTCTGACAGGCTACATCACTGTCTGGTATGGGGGGGGGGGGGGCTACTGCACAGGACTGAAAGAAGCTGCAGAAGGTTGTAAATCTAGTCAGCTCCATCTTGGGTACTAGCGTACAAAGGACATCTTTAGGGAGTGGTGTCTCAGAAAGGCAGCGTCCATTATTAAGGACCTCCAGCACCCAGGGCATGCCCTTTTCTCACTTACCGTCAGGTAGGAGATACAGAAGCCTGAAGGCACACACTCAGCGATTCAGGAACAGCTTCTTCCCCTCTGCCATCCAATTCCTAAATGGGCATTGAAGCTTTGGACACTACCTCACTTTTTTTTAATATACAGTATTTCTGTTTTTGCACATTTTTTAAATCAATTCAATATACGTAATTGATTTACTTGTTTATTATTTTTAAAATTTTATTTATTATTATTTTCTCTCTCTCTTCTAGATTATGTATTGCATTGAACTGCTGCTGCTAAGTTAACAAATTTCACGTCATATGCCGGTGATAATAAACCTGATTGTGATTCTGATAGTTATACAAAACATTTATCTAATACTGTTCTTTAAAGCTATGTGTTTTAAGTATTTTAAAAGTGATCTATATTTAAGATTTATTAGTCTGTGGTTCTTTTGGATGGTGCAGTGAAATGTATATTGGTGAGCTGTGACGCAGTTATGTAGTAGATAAAATTTGGAACCTTTCAGTCGTTCCTTGAATTTGAAAAGCCATGCCTGTTTTGACATGCTATCCAGCACATCCACACCGCTGCCTTGCATGCATAGAAATATTACAGTTGCCAAATTTATGGTGTTCTGACAAATTTAGTTTTGGTGATGTTGAGCTATGTTTCACCTTCAGTAAAACAGGAAGTAGTTTTGGCCTGTTGCTTTCTAACTTACTCAAGTTGCCAAAATTAATATATCTGAATAATGTTGTAATGCTGGATTTTAATTTGGAAAAATAATGTACTTTTTGTATGAAAAAAGAAATGGAAAATATTGCAAATGTTTAGTAGACCAGGCTATATCTAAAAAGAGAAAGCATTAACATTTTGGGTCGAAGTTCAAGTTTACTGTCATTCACCATACAAAGGTATATACAGCTAAATGAAGCAACATTCCTCTGGGATCAAGGTGCAAAATACAACATATATATCCCATACAACACATAATATAATATTAACACAGTAATATTAACAGATAAAAAAGTAATCTGTAGATGTACAAGTTGAAATAAAGTGCATATATGACATCTAGTTAAATACTACATATTACTGTTATTGGTACTGTCATCAACAATGTGTACCAGGTTGTATCAGGGTGTTTGAAAGTCGCACAGCCTGGGAGAAGAAACTGTTAGCTAGTCTAACAGTCCTTGTTCTTATACTGTGGTACCTTCTGCCTGACGGTAGGAGGTCAAAGAGACTGGAACAGATGCGAGGGCTCTGTGAAGACAGTGCTTCTGGTGTATGTCCTAGATGGGAGGAGGGGGGAGACCCTGATGATTCTTCAGCAGTCCTCACAATCCATGGCAGGGTTTTGTGGTCAGATGCCTTGCAACTGCTATACCAGACGGTGATACAGCTGGTCAGGACACTCTCAATGGTACTGTGGTAGAATGGGGATGAGGGAGCTTCACTTACCTCAATCTCCTCAGGAAGTAGAGGTGCAGCTGTGCTTTGTTGGTGGTGTTGAGGAACCATTTGGGATCATCCGTGATGTGCACTCCAAAAAAAATTTGATGCTTCTGACTCCATGGAGGAGCCACTGATGTGTGGTAGGAAGTGGGTAGCCAGCATCTTCCTAAAGTTCACAATTATCTTTTTAGTCTTGTCCACATTGAGACTCAAGTTGTTGTTTCACACCAGTCCATAATCCGCTCTCATTAGAAATACAAAGTCTTGGTTATATCTTTGAGAAACTAGAAGAATAGAAACACTTAGATTGATTTGAGTATGGATGTATGTGAAAATTGTTATTGTAATATTCACAAAATTCCTAACAATACTGTGCACCACATTATAATGTTGGGTTCCTGTGGACCATGGTTGGCTATCAATGGAAAAAAAAATCCAATTCCAGAGTGACTAACTGCAAAATAGTAGGGCAAGTAAGTGAATAGTTTGGGAGATGGTACACTCCTTCCATGGGTTATGCTTGGCATGTGTGTGCTCCTGATAAATGAACTCAAGTTCATCCATGCCATCCCAGATGCTTCTTCTCCATTTCCAGCAATCATTGTTCAGGGATTCCAATGAGTTGGTGTGATGTTACAATTTTTTGTGTATTGCAAACTTGTTTTCTTTTATTAACCTGTTAATGTCCTGTGATGAAGCTCAGAATGTCTCTTTCAGGAAAGTAACATTCAGCATGGGTAAGACATGACTTGTCCATCTTGGCTCACTGAATGTAATTAAGCCTCAATGCAGTGTATGATAGCCTAAGCGGGAACAAATTGTAGTTTATCCCACAAATAAGAACACAAAACATAGGAGCAGAGCTAGGCCATTCAGCCCATCGAGCCACGCTGTCATTCTGACCCCAGATCCTATTCAAACCCATACACCTGCCTTCTCACTATATTCTTTGATGCCCCAACCGATCAGGAATCTATCAACTTCCACTTTGAATATATCCACAGGTTTGGCCTCCAGCGCAGTCTGTGGCAGAGCATTCTTCAGATTTACCACCCTTTGGCTAAAAAAAATTCTCATTACTTCTGTTCTAAAAGGTCACCGCTCAATTTTGAGGCTGTGCCTTCTAGTTCTGGATGCCCCCAACATCCTCTCCACATCCACCTTATCTAGTCCTCTGGGACCATGCCAGAATCAGGTGATTCTTGAAAGATCATGACCAATGCATCAATTATCTCTTCAGCAACCTCTCTCAGGGCTCTGGGATGCAGTCCATCTGGTCCAGGTGACTTCTCTACCTTAAGATCTTTGAGTTTGCCCAACACTTTTTCTTTTGTAATAGCAATGGCACTCACAAACCTCTAGCATACTGCTTAGTGTCTTCCACAGTGAAGAATGAGGCGAAGTACTTATTAAAATCAACTGCCATTTCTTTGTCCCCTATTGCTACTTCAACAACATCACTTTACAGTGGTCCAATATTAACTCTCACCTCCCTTTTATCGCTTCCTATAACTGAAGAAAAATCATTTAGTATCCTGCTTTATATTACAGATTAGTTTGCCATCGTATTTCATCTTTTCCCTTCTTGTAACTGTTAGTTGCCTTTTGTTGGATTTTAAAAGCTTCCCAATTATCCAACTTTCCACCCCCTTTTGCTACCTATATGCCCTTTCCTTGGCTGTTATGCAGCCCTTAACTGCCACAGA
The DNA here is from genome assembly GCF_030144855.1 of Hypanus sabinus. Taxonomy (NCBI): domain Eukaryota; kingdom Metazoa; phylum Chordata; class Chondrichthyes; order Myliobatiformes; family Dasyatidae; genus Hypanus; species Hypanus sabinus. The sequence goes on along the minus strand of NC_082738.1, from coordinate 814,619 downwards.
TCCCTACCCCTGCCATTTGAGAACAACTTCTGTGGGACATACCCATCCTGCTCCTCGTGAACTATTCCCAAAGACCTCAGCCATCTCTTTTCTGCCATCATCCCTGCCAGTATCCTCCTCCAATCCACCTGGGCAAGCTCCTCTCTCATGTCTCTGTAATTCCCTTTATTCCATTGCGATTCTGATACATCTGACTTATGCTTCTCCCTCTCCAATTGCAGTATGAATTCAATCATATTATGATCACTGCCTCCTATGCATTCCTTTACATCAAGCTCCCTAATAAGATCTGGGTTGTTACACAACACCCAATCTAAGATAGCCTTTCCCCGAGTAAGTTTGAGCACAAGCTGCTCTAAAAAGCCATCTCGTAGGCATTCAACAAATTCCTTTTCTCATGATCTGACACCATCTTGATTTTCCCAATCCCCTTGCATATTGAAGACCCCCATTACAATTGTGATATTACCCTTATTTCATGTCCTTTCCAGCTCCCTTTGTAATCTCAACCCCACATCTTGGAGGCCTATATATATGATTCCATAATGTTTTTACTCTTGCAGTTTCTTAACTCCACCCACAAAGATTTGACAATCTCTGACCCTATGTTACCTCTTTCTAGAGATGTAATTCTATCTTTTACCAACAAAGCCACAGCACCACCTATGCCTTCCTGCCTGTTCTTGTGATACAAAGTATATCCTTTGATGTTAAGCTCCCAACTATGGCCTTCTTTCATCCACAACTCCGTGATGCCCACATTGTCATACCGACAAATCTCTAATTGCGCTACGAATTCATCAACCTTACTCCAAATGCTTTTCTCATTTAAATACAGCACCTTCAGTCCCACATTCTTCGCCCTTTTGGATTTTGCCTCTGTGATACAATTTAACTCTTTGCTCTGTCTGCATTTGTACCCAATCATTGACTTGTCCTTCCTTACATTCATGTTACATCCATCATCTACTTGTAAACCTGCTGGCTCATCCTCAGCTCTATCATACTGATTCCATTCCCCCAGCTATATTGGTTTAGACCACTCCCAATAGCTTTAGTAAATCTGCCCACAAGGATATTGGTCCATCTCTTTGGTATGGGTCCCACCTGCCCCAGAAGAGGTTCCAATAATCCCTGCCCCCTTCATCAATTCTATAGCCACGCACTTATCCTCCACCTCATTCTATTCCTATCCTCACTGTCGCATGGCACAGGCAGCAAACCTGAGATTGCAACCCTTTAGGTTCTGCTTCTCAGCTTCCTTCCATACTCTTCTTATTCTGCTTTCAGGACCTCCTCCCTATGTCGTTGGTACCTCGACTTCTGGCTGCTCCCCTCCCTTTTCAGGATATTGTGGATGCATCCAGAAACATCGTGGACCCTGGCACCTGGGAGGCAAACTACCATCTGTGTTTCCTTTTTGTGTCCACTGAATGACCTATCTGTCCCCCTGACTACAGAGTCCCCTAGTGCTGCTGCCATCCTCTACAGTTCCCTACCGTTTTGAGCCACAGGGCCAGACTCAGTGCCAGAGGCACGGGCACTATTGCTTCCCCCAGGTAGATTGTCCCACCCCCCCAAAGGCACTCAAAATGGAGTACTTATTGCTGAGGTGGATCTGGACAATTTCACATAGAGCATTGTTGGTACTTCTGTGGTGCTTTGAGATGAAAGCTAGTAGCAGATACTAACAGTAGGTTATATCCCTTCATTGTCTCACTTCTCTTTCTCTAAAAATATCATTTCACTTCTTCATCTGTGCTCTCAACTGCATCTCACCTATGTTTCTGTATTTATTCTTGTTTCCCTTCCATGAGGGTTGTTGTGGATCGTGTGGAGGGCTGTCAGAGGTTACAGTGGGACATTGATAAGATATAAAACTGGGTTGAGAAGTGGCAGATGGAGTTCAATCCAAATAAGTGTGAGGTGATTCATTTTGGTAGGTCAAATATGATGGCAGAATTTAGTATTGATGGTAAGACTCCTGGCAGTGTGGAGGATCAGAGGGATCTTGGGGTCTGAGTCCATAGGACACTCAAAGCTGCTGTGCAGGTTAACTCTGTGGTTAAGAAGGCGTATGGTGTATTGGCCTTCATCAATTGTGCAATTGAATTTAGGAACCAAGATGTAATGTTGCATCTATATAGGACCCTGGACAGACCCCACTTGGAGTACTGTGCTCAGTTCTGGTTGCCTCACTACAGGAAGGATGTGGAAACTATAGAAAGGGTGCAGAGGAGATTTACAAGGATGTTGCCTGGATTGGGGAGCGTGCCTTACTAGAATAGGTTGAGTGAACTCGGCCTTTACTCCTTGGAGTGACGGAGGATGAGAGGTGACCCAATAGAGGTGTATAAGATGATGAGAGGCATTGATCATGTGGATAGTCAGAAGCTTTTCCCCAGGGCTTAAATGGCTAGTTCGAGAGGGCACAGTTTTAAGGTGCTTGGAAGTAGGTACAGAGGAGATGTCAGGGGTAAGTTTTTTACACAGAGAGTGGTGAGTGCTTGAATTGGGCTGCCGGCGACAGTGATGGAGTCGGACACAATAGGGTCTTTCAAGAGACTCCTGAACAGGTACATGGAGCTTAGAAAAATAGAGGGCTATGAGTAACCCTAGGTAATTTCTAAGGCACAGCTTTGTGGGCTGAAGGGCCGGTATTGTGCTGTAGGTTTTCTATGTTTCTATTTTTCTCTTATTTCAAGCGTCTGGTATAGATCACGGACTACAAATTTATTGCTACACAGCAAAGAGTGCATTTTCAGTGGTAACACTAAGATCAAGCAATATCTGCAGCAAGAACAAACATTAGTTCCAAAGAACGAATACTTCCATTTCTTTCTTCTCTGACAGTGCCGTTCTTGTTGAGTATTTCAGCATGTTATGTTTTACTTCAGAATTACAGAGTTTGCAATTATTTACATTTGTGTGTTTGCAAGGCCTGGATATTTTAATTTAAAAAAAAATTGTTTCTATTAGAAACATAATAGATCTGCAAATGCTGGGAAAAAAAACTTAAGATTATAGATATAGGAGCAGAATTCGGCCATTTGGCCCATCGTGTTTGCTCCACCATTTCATCATGGCTGATCCAATTTTCCTTTCAGCCCAATCTCCTGCTTTCTCCCCGTATTCCTTCATGCCCTGACCAATCAAGAATCTATCACCTTCTGCCTTAAATATATGTAAAGACTTGGCCTCCACAGCTGTTTATGTCAAAGAATTCCACAGATTCACCACTCCCTGGCTAAAGAAATTCCTCCTCATCTTTGTTCTTAAAGGACACCTCTCTATTCTGAGCAAACATGAGAAAATCTGCAGATGCTGGAAATTCAAACAACAACACACACAATGTGCTGGTAGAACACAGCAGGCTAGGCAGCATCTATAGGGAGAAGCGACATCGACGTTTCGGGCCGAGACCCTTCGTTAGGACTAACTGAATGGAAAGATTGTAAGAGATCTGAAATGTGGATTTTCACATGGACTAGTGGATGCTGCCTAGCCTGCTGTGTTCTACCAGCATTTTGTGTGTGGTGTTGTCTCTATTCTGAGGCTGTGTCCATCTGGTCTTAGACTCGCTCACCATAGGAAACATTCCCAAAGTGTCGTGTTGAAGGGTTTCGACCCGAAACATCGACTGTACTCTTTTCCATAAATGCTGCCTGGCCTGCTGAGTTCCTCCAGCATTTTGTGTGTGTTGCTCGGATTTCCAGCATCTGCAGATTTTCTCTTGTTTGTGATAGAAAACATCCCCTCCACATCCACTGTATCAAGGCCTTTCACCATTTGATTGGTTTCAATTTGATCCCCACACATTCTTTGAATTCCAGTGAATACAGGCCTAGAGCAGGGGTCAGCAACCTTTACCACTGAAAGAGCCACTTGGACCCGTTTCCCACAGAAAAGAAAACACTGGGAGCCGCAAAACCCGTTTGACATTTAAAATGAAATAACACTGCATACAACGTTTTGTTTTGCCTTTATGCTATGTATAAACAAACTATAATGTGTTGCATTTATGAAATTGATGAACTCCTGCAGAGAAAACGAAATTACATTTCTGCATGCAACAAAAACATTTTGACCTCCGAAAAAAAGACGTTGGGTTGAAGGTTACTTTTAAGTAAAATACTCGACGTCTATTTGAGTCCTTCTTGTATTTATGAAAAACGCCAAACTTAAATTTGCCGCCAGCAGCAAACCAAAAATAACGTCAGCCAGCTGTCAACCTGAAAAATAAAAGGACTATTTCACTGAACAATGAAAACATATGAATATACGTTAAATAATAGGCAATTAAAATATTTATCATCCTTGTTCAGGTTGACTCACACCTGACAATGCAGTCGTATTCAGTAGGGATGGATCGATGCTTAGGGGAGTGACCGGGAAGGATAATGAACTCTCTGAACTCACAGAAGCGTTTCCCAAACGATGTTTGCATTGCGATGATTGCAGAATGTAAATACTCCGAATTTATCATGTCGTGACCTTGTTTGAACTCTCTCAAATTGGGGAAGTGAGACAATGTGCCTTTCTGTAAATCTCTGGCAAGCACTGTCAACTTGAGCTCGAATGCCAAAACATCCTCCAACATGTGCAGGGCTGTACGTCCTTACCCCGTTGAAGAGCTGTGTTCAGCGTGTTCAGGTGCGCTGTCATGTCTACCATGAAGTGTAGCTTTTCCAGCCACTCTGGCTGTTCCAGCTCAGGAAAGGTGAGCCCTTTGCTGCCCAGGGAAGTTTTCACTTCTTCCAGACACGCGACAAAGCGTTTCAGCACCTCCCCTCTGGACAGCCAGCGATAAAAAACACGTTGTAGCGGTGTGCTACACGCAGTCAGTAAACTGCAGTCAAAGATAGCTTTATTCGAACTAAACAGCCTTGCTTTTAAGCCTCTCTCAACCCGCCCCCCATGGGCGCGGATGCTGCAAAAGACACGTACTCACAAACCCCCGTAGGCTATCTCCCTTAGCCTGAACGCTGGCTAATTGTGAGCCGGTTCGGATGTGTCAGGAAATGGGTCGCCACAACGTCTTATTTAGATTGTACAAGATCACCATAATCTTCTAATTTAGATTTACATTTCAAAAACTAACAAACTAACATAAAATACATTTTAATTAAATACTGACCATGTAGCGGTGTGCTACACGCAGCGCTAAAATTACGACACGGAGTCGGTAACTGCAGTCGAAGGAAAAAACTTTATTCGAAATCTTCAGCCTCACTTTTAAGCCTCCCTCAACCTGCCCCCCATGGCGCAGAGGCTCCAAAGCTCTGTGCTCGCAAACCCCCGTAGGCTATCTAATTGTGAGTCGGTTCGGATGTGCCAGGAAAAGGGTCGCCACAACCAATTATTTCCCAAAGCAACAGGGAGCCGCAGCACAGACGTAAAAGAGCCACATGTGGCTCCGGAGCCGCGGGTTGCCGACCCCCGGCCTAGAGCCATCAAACACTCTTCATATGACAAGCCATTCATTCCTGGAATCATTTTCGTGAACCCACATTTGAACCCTCTTAAGTCTCAGCACATCCTTTCTAAGATAAAGGGCCCAAAACTGCTCACAATACTCCAACTGAGGCCTCAACAGTGCTTCATAAAGCCTCAATATTACATCTGAAAGAAGCTACAGAAAGTTGTAAAATTAGTCTGTTCTATCTTGGGCCCTGGCCTCCGTAGTACCCAAGACATCTTCAAGGAGCGGTGCCTCAGAAGGGTGATGTACACTATCAAGTTACCCTGTCACCTTGGGTATGCCCCCTTTTTATTGTTACTATCAGGAAGGATGTACAGACTCAGCAGTTCAGGAACAGCATCTTCCCATCTGCCATATGATTCCTAACTGGACATTAAACCCATGAACACTAGCTCACTTATTAAAAAAATATTTTGTGCTTATTCTACATAAATTTAAACCTAGCTATGGCTTTTAAAATGAGTATTTTGTATTATCATTCTGTAATATTTATTTCATTGTCCTGCTGCTGCTAAGTTAACAAATTTCACAACACATTCCAGTGAAAATAAACCTGATTCTGATTCTGACTCCTTGGTTTTATATTCTAGGCGTCTTGAAATGATTGCTAACATCGCATTTGCCTTCCTCACTCCAGACTCAACCTGCAAATTGACCTTTAGGGAATCTTGCATAAGGACTCCCGAGTCCCTTTGAGAAAAGAGTAGCCAACGTTTCGGGCCGAGACCCTTCATCAGGAATGGGGTGGGGGGGAAGAGAGGGCCGAAGCCCAGTAATAGAGATAGGGGAGGGGGAAGGGCTAGAGGCGCCTGGTGGAGAACCAATCAGAGGAAGGATAAAGGGGGGAGGGGATAAGCATGAAAGAGCTGTAGAGACAAAGGAGCAGAAAGTTGAAAGGGGAGAGGGGCAGAGAGGGACCTAGGATGGGGGGAGGGGGAGGGGGAGGGAATTACCAGAAATTGGAGAATTCAATGTTCATACCACCAGGCTGGAGGCTACCCAGACGGTAGATGAGGTGTTGCTCCTCCAACCTGAGTTTGGCCTCATCATGGCAGTAGAGGAAGCCATGTATAGACATATCTAGATGGGAATGAGAGGCAGAGTTGAAGTGGGTGGCAACCTGGAGGTCCTGTCTACGCTTCACCTGCGAGTCTGCTGGAGTTGTCCATTGCATCCGGTGCTCCTGGTGCGGCCTCCTCTGCATCGGCAAGACCCGACGCAGATTGGGGGACCGCTTCGTCGAGCATCTCTGCTCCGTCCGTCACAATAGACAGGACCTCCCGGTTGCCACCCACTTCAACTCTGCCACCAAAATGTATGACCATACACTTCCTGAAACAATATTCCATTTGCCATTTCTTTGCCCATTCTCCTAATCTGTCTAATCCTTCTGCAGCCTCCCTACTTCCTCAAAACTACCTGCCATTCCACCATTCTTCATATCGTCTGCAAACTTTTCAACAAAGCCATCAATTCCATCATCCAAATCATTAACATATAATGTAAAAAGAATCAGTCCCAACACAGACCCCCTGTGGAACACCACCACACTGGTGCCCAACCAGAAAAGACTCCTTTTATTCCCCTTTCTGGCTCTCCTGCCAATCAGCCACTGCTTTATCCATACTAGAATCTCTCCTGTAATACCATGAGCTCCTAGCTAGCTAAGCAACTTCATTTGTGGCACCTTGTCAAAGGCTTTCTGAAATTCCAAGTACACAATGTCAACTGATTCTCCTGCTTGTTATTTCTTCAAATAATTCCAACAGATTTGTCAGGCAAGATTTTCTCTTGAGGAAACCATGCTGACTACAGTCTATTATGTGCCTCCAAGTACCCTGACATCTCATTCTTAAGAATCGACTCCAACACCTTTACAACCACTGAGATCAGACTACATGGCCTATAGATTCCTTTCTTCTGCCTCTCTCCCTTCTTGAAGAGTGAATTGAATTGAATTAACTTTTTTTCTTATATCCTTCACATATGTAACTCTTGCTTCGGCAAGTGGCTTAATATAGGGGGTGATAGCCCTCCGCTTGTCCAAATTTAAGAAATCTCATTTGGGTGGATGCTGCGCTGTCCCCTGTTACAAATCAGTACCCTGAAATAACAAACAGTACACAATATGCAATTAAATGATTGAGCTTTATAATTCTTATTTTGACTATATGGTTAGTAAAGAAAATGAAAAAAAAAAGAAAAAGGGCCCAATCTTATTAAACAGTCTGATGCACAAACGTTAGAGCTCTCTGATAAGCCAGTCATCCTCCATCGACCTCCTCCGATCGTCACTGACCTTCAGACCCTTGCTCCAAGTCCACTGTCCGGTGGTCGACCAACTCTCTCCATTTGCGTCTTCTCTCCTCATCTCTCCCCGGCAAAAGACCATGACAATCTCTCTTCCAGACTCACAAGAAAGAACAACATTTCTCTCATTGGATAGCCCCAGCATTCCAAACCCTGTTATCTCTAGTCATAACCCAAACATTGCTGCTACAGAGAAACCATTACATTAGCAGTGAAACCTTGCAGCATGTTACACATACATGAGGAGTAAAAATCTTTACGTTATGTCTCTGTCCAAATGTGCAATGTGCAATTTATAGTAATTTATAATAAATAGGTTGTACAACAGGACAATCAATATAACATAGAAATACAGTTGTGTCAGCATGAATTAAGCAGTCTGATGGCCTGATGGAAGAAACTGTCCTGGAGCCTGTTGGTCCTGGCTTTTATGCTGCAGTACTGTTTCCTAGATGGTAGCAGCTGGAACAGTTTGTGGTTGGGGTGACTCGGGTCCCCAGTGATCCTTCGGGTCCTTTCTACACACCTGTTTTTGTAAATGTCCTGAATAGTGGGAAGTTCACATCTACAGATGTGCTGGGGTGTCCACACTACTTTCTACGGAGTCCTATGATTGAGGGAAATACAGTTCCCTTACCAGGCAGTGATGCGGCCAGTCAGGATGCTCTCAATTGTGCCCCTGCAGAAAATTTTTAGAACTTGAGGGCCCATACCAAACTTCCTCAACTGTCTGAAGTGAAAGAGGTGCTGTTGTGCCTTTTTCACCACACAGCCGGTATGTACAGACCACGTGAAATCCTCGGTGCTGTTTGTGCCAAAGAACTTAAAGCTGTTCACCCTCTCAACCCCAGATCCATTGATGTCAAAAGGGAATAGCCTTTCTCCATTCCTCCTGTAGTCCATAACCAGCTCCTTTGTTTTTACAACATTGAGGGGGAGGTTGTTTTCTGAACACCACTGTGTCAGGGTGATGACTTATTCTCTGTAGGTTGCCTCATTATTATTTGAGATTAGGCTAATCAGTGTAATGTCAGCTAATTTAATTAGCAGATTGGAGCTGTGGGTGGCGACATAGTCATGGGTATACATAGAGTAAAGGAGATGACTTTGTACATATCCCTGAGGAGCACCTGTGTTGAGGGGTGGAGGTGAGGGAGCCCACTCTTGCCACCTGCTGGCGATCTGACAGGAAGTCCAGGATCCAGCTACACAAGGCAGGGTGAAGGCTGGGGTTTCTGATCTTCTTGTCGAGCCTGAAGGGAATTATGGTGTTGAATGTTGAACTGTAGTCCAAGAACAACATTCTCACATAAGTATCCTTCTTCACCTGATGTGTAAGGACAGTATGTAGAGCTGTGGTTATGCGTCATCTGTCGATTGGTTGTGATGGTAGGCGAATTGTAAGGTGTCCAATATGGGTGGTAGCATGCTGCAGATGTAGTCCTTGACCAGCCTCTCAAAGCATTTGCTTATTACTGAGGAGTGATATTTGCAATTTTCCAGACTTCCAGTCTAGTGATTCTTGAAAGATCGTTTCTAATGCCTCCACAATACCTGTATGTATCTGAAGAAACTTTTGGTATCATCTTTAATATTATTAGTGAGCTTACTTCTGTATTCCTTCTTGCCCTTCTTAATGATTTTTTTAGTTGCCTTTTTGAGTTTTAAAAGTTTCCCAAACCTCTAACTTCTCACTAATTTTTGCTCTATTATGTGCCCCCTCTTTGGCTTTTATGTTGGTTTGACATAGCCACGGGGTGTCATCTTGCCTTTAGGTAATACTTCTTATTCTTTGGGATGTATATACCCTGTGCCTTCTGAATTTCTTCCAGAAATTACAGCCAATGATACTCTGCCATCATTCCTGTCAGTGTTCTCTTCCAATCAATTCTGGCCAACTCATCTCTCATGCCTCTGTAATTCCCTTTACTCCACTAGAATACTGATATATCTGACTTTAGCTTCTCCTTCTCAAATTTCAGGGTGAATTCAATCATATTATAATCAATTACACCAAAGGGTTCTTTTACCTTATCAACCTGATTTTCCCAATCTACCTCCATGTTGAAATACACCATGACTCAAGTCGTCAAGTCTCTTTTATTGTCATTTCAACCATAACTGCTGGTACAGTACATAGACAACGTTTTTCAGGACCATGGTGTTACATGACACAGTAGAAAAACTAGACTGAACAATGTAAAAAACAACACAGAGAGAAAAAAAAACACACAACAACTACACCAGACTACAGACCTACCCAGGACTGCATAAAGTGCACAGAACAGTGCAGGCATTACAATAAATAATAAACAGGACAATAGGGCAGTAAGGTGTCAGTCCAGGCTCTGGGTATTGAGAAGTCTGATAGCTTGGGGGAAGAAACTATTACATAGTCTGGTTGTGAGAGCCCGAGTGCTTCGGTGCAGATGGCAGGAGGGAGAAGAGCTTATATGAGGGGTGTGTGGGGTCCTTCATAACGCTGTTTGCTTTGCAGATGCAGCGTGTAGTATAAATGTCCGTGATGGCGGGAAGAGAGACCCTGATGATCTTCTCAGCTGACCTCACTATCCACTGCAGGGTCTTGCGATCCGAGATGGTGCAATTTCGGAACCAGGCAGTGATGCAGCTGCTCGGGATGCTCTCAATACAACCCCTGTAGAATGTGATGAGGATGGGGGGTGGGAGATGGACTTCCCTCAGCCTTCGCAGAAAGTAGAGACGTTGCTGGGCTTTCTTTGCTATGGAGCTGGTGTTGAGGGACCAGGTGAGATTCTCCACCAGGTGAACACCAAGAAATTTGGTGTTCTTAATGATCTCCATCGAGAAGCCGTCAATGATCAGCAGAGAGTGGTCGCTCCATGCCCTTCTGAAGTCAACAACCATCTCTTTGGTTTTGTTCACATTCAGGGACAGGTTGTTGGCTCTGCACCAGTCCCAGTAGGCTCAGCTTTCCAGTCAGTTTCTGAGGGGTGATTGTGTTGAATGCTGAACTGAAGTCTATGAACAGCATCCGAACATATGTGTCTTTTTTGTCCAGGTGGGTTAGGGCCAGGTGGAGGGTGATAGCAATGGCGTCATCTGTTGAGCGGTTGGGATGGTACGCAAACTGCAGGGGGTCCAGTGAGGGGGGCAGCAGGTTCTTGATATGCCTCATGACAAGCCTCTCGAAACACTTCATGATGATGGATGTAAGTGCAATGGGACGGTAGTCATTTAGACAGGACACTGAAGACTTCTTCGGCGTGGGGACGATGGTGGCGGCCATGCAGCACGTTGGAACGGTGTCGCTGCTCAAGGAGATGTAGAAGATGTCAGTGAGAACATCTGCCAGCTGGTCTGCACATCCTCTGAGCACTCTACCAGAGATGTTGTCTGGTCCAGCAGCCTTCCATGGGTTGACCCTGTACAGGGTTCTTCTCATATTGGCCACGGAGAGACACAGCACCTGGTCATTCGTAGGAGGGGTGGACTTCCTCGCCGCCACGTCATTTTCTACCTCAAACCGGGCGTAGAAGTTATTCAGCGCATCTGGGAGGGAGGCATCACCTGCACAGTCAGGTGATGTTGTCCAGTTATTGGTGATGTCCTGGATGCCCTTCCACATGCGCCGCGTGTCACCGCTGTCCTGGAAGTGGCTGTAGATTTGCTGGGCGTGTGCACGCTTTGCCCCTCTGATGGCTCGGGACAATTTGACCCTCGCTGTTGTTAGTGCTGCCTTGTCGCCTGCTCTGAAGGTGGAGTCACAGGTCCTCAGCAGTGCACGCACCTCCATGGTCATCCACGGTTTCTGGTTAGCGTGTATAGTGATGGCCTTGGACAGAGTAACATCATCAATGCACTTGCTGATGTAGCTGGTCACTGATGCTGTGTACTCCTCTAAGTTGGTAGAGTCGCCATCAGTTGCAGCCTCCCTGAATATGTGCCAGTCAGTGTGCTCAAAGCAGTCTTGAAGAGCAGAGTTGGCTCCTGCTAGCCAGGCTTTCACCTGCTTCTGAACTGCTCTGGAGTGCTTGACGAGCAGTCTGTATGCTGGGATTAGCATAACAGAGATGTGGTCTGAGTAACCGAGGTGGGGGCGGGGCTTTACCCAGTATGCATCGAGGATGTTTGTGTAAACCAGGTCCAATGTGTTCTCCCCCCTCGTTGAAATGTCCATATACTGATGGAATTTGGGGAGCACTGACTTAAGGTTCGCGTGGTTAAAATCACTGGCGACAATATACAGACCATCAGGGTTCGCTAATAGCCCTGCACAGTTCACAGAGCGCCTCCTTAGCATTAGCACTTGGGGGAATGTAGATACTGAATATAAGGACAAAGATGAATTCCCATGGCAAATAAAATGGTCTGCATCTAACCGCCACAAACTCCACTAGCGATGACTATTGTAACATTGCCCTTTTGGCATGCATTTTCTATCTTCCATTGTAATTTGTAGACCACGTCCTTACTACTGTTTGGGGATCTGTGTACAACTCCTATCAGGGTCTCTTTACCCCTGCAGTTCCTCAGCCCTATTCACAATGATTCAACATCTTCCAGCCCCATGTCACCTCTTTCTCATGATTTACTTTCATTTTTTACCAACGGAGCAATACTGCCCCTACTGCCTTCCTGTCTATCCTTTCAATACAATGTGAATCCTTGAACATTAAGCTCCCAGCTATAATCTTCTTTCAGCTATAATTCAGTAACACCTTCAACATCATACAAGCCAATCTGTAACTGTGCTACAAGTTCATTGACCTTATTCCATATTCTGCATGCATTCACATATAATATCTTCAGTCCTGTATACACCCTTTTCAATTTGGTCCGCCTTTTACCTTGCAACTCATCCTGTTGACTGAAATCAGATTTGTCAGGCAAGATTTCCCTTTACAGAAACCATGCTGACTTTGACTTTTTTTTATCATTATTCTCCAAAGTACCCGAAACCTCATCCTGAATTATGGACTTCAACACTTTCCTCAACCACTGAGATAAGGCTAACTAGCCTATAATTTCCTCCATCCTTAAAGAGTGGAGTGACATCCCTTAAGACACAGAACCCCTTTGCTACCTCTGCGGGCTGCATGCAAGCACTAGAAAATGTTTTTGGCATGACAGGAAGCCTAATGGAGCTTGTGACAGGGTTTCAGAACATGTTTCGGGAGAAGGGGGAGAATCTTCCTGCCTACATTTTCAGCTAGAGAGGCAGCTGAGTTACTTGCAGTGTGGGGGGGGGGGGGCATTCAAACGGCTAAGGTAAATCAGTTAAGAATGGACCAAGTGGCTAAAGGTGCTCAGTCACAGGTCCTGATCCCTTGGGTCTCCAAATGTCTCATAAGATGCGTCCCCTCCCTTGTGTGGTAGTAGCCCCGTTTTTTGACGTGACCACTGATAGCCCACCCCAGTGTGTGGTAAAAAAGCTCGTGGCAGAGTTTAGGACTGAGATGTCCTGGTTTATATCGGCAGGTGCGGCCACCCCGCATGATAAAGATGACAGGGAGTTGGACCCCCCTGAGGGGACGGACTAAGCAGAGGGCTGCAATTGAATGGGGTCCCACAAGAATGGGGGTGGGGACTGGTATTGTCTGTTATAACTGAGCTGAAGAGGGACAGGAAAACTCTCAGAGAATGTGTCCCTAGGTACCTAAGCACATTAGACCCAGTGAGGGAATGGCTTGGCATCTCAGGGGAACATGTTTCCAGTTATATATCAAGGAACATACTAAAGCAAAAAAAAACCCTATTCCTGAAGGCTTAGTGGGGCCAATCTCCAGTGTATTGCTATGGATTGAGGGTATTTATGCTAGAGCCATACTTGACACTGGCTCTCAGGTTACTTTACTGTACCATTCGTTTTACAACTGGTATTTGATGCATTTACCATTGACGCCACTCAGTGCGCTAGAGATCTGGGGTTTTAGTATGGTTGACCAACGACATTCTGTTCAGAGAAAGATTGCGACGGCTGGCGCTTGCAGAGATGGAAGATGTTCAGCAGCATCTGTGGAAGGTGAAGGAAGCTGGGATCATCACTGAGTCCAGAGCCCCTTGCACATCTCCAATAGTGGTGGCCAGGAAGAAGAATGGGAAGGTATAGATGTGTGTGGACTATCAGACTCTGAAAAAGGTTACAGTCCCCAACCAGTATACGGTCCTGAGAATCGAGGATGCGCTGGCCTGTCTGAATGGTGCGAATTGGTTCAGTGTGCTGGACTTGAGGAGTGGATATTATCAAATCCCCATGAGTGAGACTGACAAGGAGAAGACAGTATTCATATGTCCACTGGGATTCTTCCAGTTTGAAAGGATGTCCCGGGACCTAACAGGATTCCCGGTGACTTTCCAGTGTGTCATGGAGAAAACGGTAGGGAATATGAACTTGCTTGAGGTATTGGTGTATCTGGATGATCTCATAGTGTTCGGGTCCACCTTGGAGAAAGGCTACTGAAGGTGCAGGGCCACCTGAAGCTGAAAGGTTAGAACTTTCCCTGGACAAGTGCCAGTCCTGCAAGACGTCTGTCAACTACGTTGGGCACATAGTCTCATGGAATGGAGTAGCTGTAAATCCGTCTAAGATAGATGCGGTGACCTTGTGGCCAAGGCCCCAGATTGTGAGTGCTTTGCGCATGTTCCTTGGATTCTCTGGGTACTATTGAAGAACTACTCTAAAGTAAGTAACCTTTTAAGTCCGTTTCTGTGTGGTTACTCTCTCTTGGGGAAGAAAGGGAGGATGAAAGGAGAGGATGGTAAAGATTATAACCCTTAGAGCCTTTTGGAATGAGATGGGATGTGAAATGTGAAGAGGCCTTTCAGTTGCTGCAGGAGCTGCTGACAAAAGCACCTGTGCTGGCTTTTGCAGACCCCCCAGTTGCCATATGTATTGCATACTGTTATAAAAAATACTTTTTATAACGATGATTAGTGAGGCACAGGAAGATCTGTATTTACTGACAAGTACCTTTATTGTTTAAATGAGCAAGTACATGAATTCATACACTAAATACCTTGTGTGCATACCTGCTAAGTATCCCGACTCTCCTGAATAGTCAAAGAATAGCAAAGGTATTACCCAGGCAAAGAAGTTTATGCTGACCAGGTTTACCTCGTAGTCCCGAATCATTCGCCACATGTTTCATGCAAGGTTGCTTACGCTTGTATCCGCGATGGTTATTGTGGTGAACTACGTATACCTGTCTGGATACGCCCCCTGCTGACTGCTCCTGTGGCCCCTCCCACTGACCGTGGCTCCGCCCACAGACCCCGGAATGAGGGCGATTGGCCCTCAGTCTCCAGGATGTAGTATGGTGGTTAGCTACTGCTTTTTCTTTCTTCCAGTCAATAAAAGCCGATATCTCGCCTTCACGTCTCAGAGAGAGTTATTGATGGAGCATCAATTTTATTGACTGGAAGTTTTAAAACGTGGAAAGTATTTTACGTCCGGAAAAATTGGATTTGGACCCCCAAGCCCCTGAAGCAGCTCTTGCCTTTGAACTCTGGCTTGCATGCTTCCAATCGTACTTGGAGGAGGTTAGTGCAACTGAACCCACTGTTATGCACAGAATTCTCCTCTCAAGGGTCACCCCAAAAGTTTACTCACTTATCAGAGACCTGTCGACCTATCAAGGGGCACTGAACGCCCTCAAAAGACAGTACCTGCGGCCGGTGAAAACCGCCTATGCAAGACATCGCTTAGCTATGCGACGACAGTGGCCTGGAGAGTCGAGCGCCGAGTTTCTCCAAGCCCTACAGACACTCGTGCGAACTTGCGACTGCAAAACTCTCACGGCGGAACAGCATGCGGAGCTCCTCGTACGAGACGCCTTTGTTACAGGGATCAGGTCAGTGTACGTGCACCAGCAGCTGCTGGAAAATGCCAATCTTACCTTACGCTCGGCGATCGAGACGGCTGGCACACTGGAGGCTGCTCTGCACAACACTGACGCTGTCCAGCAGCAGGATCCCCCGGCGGTTCCGTGGACACCTCAGACCCCACTGCCGCCGGTTCCTGCGAGCGAATTCACCAATGCTGCTGCCAGTCGCGATTCCACGAACTCCCCGAACACGACCATAGCTGCTGCCAGTCGCAAGCACGCGCAGTGTTACTTCTGCGGACTCGAAAAGCACACCCGAAAACGCTGCCCGGCCCAAGAAGCAACCTGTTCCAGCTGCGGGAAGAAGGGCCATTCGCCAAGGTCCGTAAGTCTAAATCACGAGCAGGGTCGGGCAGCGCTGTGTGTGAGGCATGGGGGCCGCCATCTTGCCTGCCCACCTCGTGCGAGGCATGGGGGCTGCCATCTTGCATGCCCGGATGGGGGCGGCCATCTTTGTCGGCGCCAACATGCCCCGCCCCCTACCCACCGGTGCTTACTGGGCACCAAGACGGCAGTTCAAGTCTGGCCTCCGTAACCCTCGACCAAAGCGCTCCACACCAGCTTGCAAGGTCAATGATGGACATCCTGGTGGTAGGGCACAGGACTAGCTGCCTGTTTGACATGGGCAGCACTGAGAGTTTTATTGACCCAGACACAGTGCAACGCTGCAGACTCGTGACACAGCCGGTAAGCCAGAGGGTCACCTTGGCTTCTTGGTCGCATTCCACAGACATCCGGGGGGGTTGTGTAGCGACATTGGTGGTGCAGGGCACAGAATATCGGAACTTTGCGCTACTGGTCATGCCTCAACTGTGCGCGCCTGTGCTATTGGGGCTGGACTTCCAGAGCCACCTTGAAAGTGTGACTATGGCATATGACGGGCCCCTCTCACCACTCACTGTCAGGAATCCTCAATTTTGTGGGACTTCGTCATGTACCCCGGTACTGACCACACACACACACACACCGACCCGCACATCCCACCCAGCACCATGCCGACAGCTGCGCTACTGACACCACTTGCAGCCTCTCCACCCTCAAGATCCCTCCCCCACCGCTGTTCGCCAACCTGACCCTCAACTGTAAACCTGTGGCAACTAAAAGCAGGAGGTACAGCGCTGGGGACAGGGCCTTCATTCAGTCAGAGGTGCAGCGGCTGCTCAGGGAGGGGATCATTGAGCCAAGCACAAGCCCTTGGAGGGCCCAGGTGGTTGTTGTTCGGACCGGGCAGAAAAATAGGATGGTCGTGGACTATAGTCAAACCATCAATAGGTTCACACAGCTTGACGCGTACCCCCTACCCCGCATCGCGGATATGGTCAACCAGATAGCTCAGTACAAGGTGTACTCGACAATAGATCTGAAATCCGCTTATCACCAGCTCCCCATCCGCCCGGAGGACCGCCCCTACACCACCTTCGAGGCAGGCGGCAGGCTCTATCACTTCCTGCACGTCCCATTCGGTGTCACAAATGGTGTCTCGGTCTTCCAGAGGGAAATGGACCGGATGGTGGACCAGTGCCAACTGAAGGCCACATTTCCCTATCTGGATAACATCACCATCTGTGTTCACGACTAGCCGGATCACAACACCAACCTCCAACGATTTTTCCAAATGGCCAAAGCCCTGAACCTTACTTATAATAGGGACAAGTGTGTGTTCGGAACCACCTGACTCGCTATCCTTGGGTATGTCGTGGAAAACGGGGTCATTGACCCTGATCCCAACCGTATGCGCCCCCTGTTAGAACTCCCTCTTCCCACCACCCTCAAAGCCCTCAGACGGTGCCTGGGCTTCTTTACCTATTACGCCCAATGGGTCCATTATTACGCAGACAAGGCCCGCCCCCTGGTCAAGTCTACCACTTTTCCCCTCTCTGCCGAGGCCTGCGCGGCCTTCAGCTGCATTAAAGGGGACATAGCCAAAGCAACGATGTATGCGGTGGACGAGACCATTCCCTTCCAAGCAGAGAGTGACGCCTCCGATTTCACGCTTGCTGCTACCCTCAATTAGGTAGGCAGGCCAGTAGCATTCTTTTCTTGTACCCTTCAAGGCTCTGAAATTCGGCACTCCGCGGTGGAGAAAGAAGCCCAGGCCATAGTGGAAGCTATTAGGCACTATCTCGCCGGCAAAAGGTTCACCTTGCTGATCGACCAGCGCTCAGTTGCATTCATGTTCAGCAACCAACAACGGGGCAAAATCAAAAATGATAAAATTTTGCGGTGGAGAATAGAACTCTCCACCTACAACTATGATATCCTGTACCGGCCTGGAAGGCTCAATGAGCCCCCTGATGCCCTATCCCGGGGAGCGTGTGCCAGCGCACAACTTGACCAGCTATATGCCCTCCATGCACATCTTTGCCACTCAGGGGTCACCCGATTTTGCCATTTCGTGAAAGCCCGGAACCTGCCCTACTCCCTTGAGGACATCAGGACGATGACCAGGGACTGCCAAGTCTGCGCTGAGTGCAAACCGCACTTCTACCGTCCTGAAAAGGCACAACTTATCAAGGCCACACGCCCCTTTGAGCGACTGAGTGTTGACTTTAAGGGCCCCCTTCCCTCCACCGACTGCAATGTCTACTTTCTCAACATTATTGACGAGTACTCGCGGTTCCCCTTTGCCATCCCCTGCCCCGACACCACTACCACATCCGTCATAAAAGCCCTGCGCCAACTCTTCACTCTGTTCGGATATCCCTGCTATATCCACAGTGATAGAGGGTCCTCCTTTATGAGTGACGAGCTGCGCCAGTACCTGCTGGCTAGGGGCTCCGCTACTAGTCGGACCACGAGTTATAATCCCCGGGGAAATGGACAGGTGGAGAGGGAGAATGCCACAGTGTGGAAGGCCACACTTTTAGCCCTTAGGTCAAAAGGATTGCCGGTCTCTCGATGGCAGGAGGTCCTCCCTGAGGCACTCCACTCTATCCGCTCCCTGTTATGTATGTCCACTAATGCCACCCCTCACGAGCGCCTATTCTCTTTTCCCAGGAAGTCTGCCACTGGGATCACCCTACCAGCTTGGCTGACGTCCCCAGGACCAGTGCTGCTCTGGAAACATGTGAGGAGCAGTAAATACTCCCCGCTGGTCGAGAGGGTTCACCTTCTACATGCGAACCCCCAGTATGCTTACGTGGTCTTACCTGATGGGCGGGAGGACACGGTCTCCGTCCGCGACCTGGCGCCCGCAGGAGCAGCAGACCACTACCCCGAACACTCCATGGTAACTATGAACCCTGTACCCGAGGTGACACCGCGCATACCGAGCCCTACACAGACTCCTCACGACACTCCTATACCGGGCGTCTCATACGCGCATATACCAGGCGCCTCGCACACGCATGAGGGATCACTGACGCCTAGTGGGCTGACACTTCCAGTTAGGCCGGAACCAGCACAACCACCGTATCCGGTGCAAGCACCACCGGCACCTGTGCAATCACCACCGGTGCTACGTAGATCGCTGCGACAGATTTGACCACCTGATAGACTTAACCTGCAAATATACTTGTAAGAAACTTCGCCCCATGGGGATTCTCTTTTAAAACAAAGGGGGGGGGGTGAATGTGGTGAACTACATATACCTGTCTGGACATGCCCCCCCAGCTGACTGCCCCTCCCACTGACCGTGGCTCCTCCCACAGACCCCGATATAAAGGCGACTGAGGCCTGAGCCCGGCTCTCCAGGATCTCCAGGATGTAGTATGGTGGTCAACTACTGCTTGTTCTTTCTTCCGGTCCATAAAAGCCGATATCTCGCCTTCACGTCTCAGAGAGAGTTATTGATGGAGCATCAGTTATTCTTTGAAGTTACCGCTGCCAGCACACACAAAGCATCCACTTTTATAGCCATTCCTTATCAATTCAAATACTGCATTCCAGTGTCATTGGCCACAGGTCATGCGTCTGTCCTTTAACACCTTATTATTGGCTCTGCTCCAAGCCAACATCCATTTATTGCCTTTTTCCTCATCAAGTGACAGTTGATAATTTATGGCTCTTTGATGACAATCAACAATGAGCTCCAATCACTTCAGGCAGGCATCAACCCCAAGATTTACAAACCTGCATGTTATAGCCAACCAAAGAACATCTCATAAATAACTTCTTATTCAGAAATTATCTCCAGTCTAGCAGATTACCCTAAGTATCACTGTGCCTTCTTTGAAACATTGATCAAGCCAAGCATGTCAAGCTCATAAAATGGAGAATAGAGCATCTTCACAAAATGGCAGCCTCCATCCCCAAGCATGTGGCAAGAACAAAGACAATTAGTCTGTCTGCTTCCACTGTCCTTTATTCATTTGAATCCACAGATTTGTAGGCTGTCATTCTTTTTGGCCAACAATACAATGCCACCAGAGAGGGCTTCAGGGGTGTTCTGTATCAGGATCAGGGCATAGGTTTGAGACCTGTCGCATTTGTCAACCAGAGTCTGTCATCCTCTGAGTGAAACTATCTTACGAGAGTGTTTAATTATAATGGGCTCATTTTGTTTTTTCTTTCTTTTCTTTACTAACCCTTTAGTTAAGATTCATAAATGTAATTTCTTTAATCGCGTACAGTGTGCTGTCTGTTGTTTCTTGGCACTGAGTTGTAACAGGGTAGCAAATTGCACAGCATCCACACAAACTGGGGTTTGGGGTGGGAGAACCATCTCAATCTCATGGGATTGGCGGGACCAGAGTGTGTCTTCCCTCGAGTTACGCAGCCAAGGAAACCAGTGGGTTTTCATTTGTTTAAACCTCTCCCAACAGATCTAATAAATCTGCCCAGAAGAATATTGTTCCATCTTGGATTCAAGTGCAACCTGTCTCTTTTGTACAGGAACCCCTGCCCCAGAAAAGGTCCCAATTATCTAGAAATCTGAATCCCTGTCCCTGCTCCAATTCTTTAGCCACGCACTTATCTGCCAGCTCATTCTATTCCTAACCCCCTATATTCTGTTTTCAGGACCTCCTCCCTTTTTCTACCTATATCATTGATACCAATTTGTACCACGACTTCTGGCTGCTCACTCTCCCTTTTCAGAATAGCCTCTCCTCATTTCACATTGCCTGTTTGCAAACCAGCTACCTCATCTTCAGCACAATCATTCCAGTTCCCCTGCCAAATTAGTTTAAACACTCATGAACAACTCGAGCCAAACTGCCCACAAGGATGTTGGACTCTCTGTGGTGTTAGGACCGATTCTTTTTACTTTATTTGTTAATGATTTGGATGAAGGAATTGATGGCTTTGTTGAAAAGTTTGCAGACAATATGAAGATAGGTGGAGGGGAAGGTAGTTTTGAGGAAGTATAGAGGCTACAAAAGAACTGAAGTAGATTAGGAGAATGAGCAAATAAATGGCAAATAGAATACAGTGTCAGAAAGAGTATGGTCAGGCACTTTGGAAGAAGAAATGGTTGACCACTTTCTAAATGGAGAGAAAATACAAAAGACTGAGGTGCAAAGGGACTTAAGAGTGCTTGTGCAGGATTCCCTGAAGGTTAATTTGCAGGTTGAGTCTGTGGTTTGGAAGGCAAATGCAGTGTTGGCACTCATTTCAAGAGAACTAGAATATAAAAGCAAGGATGTGATGTTGAGACTTCATAATGCATTTGTGAGGCCTCACTTGGAGTACTGTGAGCAGTTTTGGGCCCTTTATCTTAGAAACGATATGTTGAAGCTGGAAAAAGTTCAAAGAAGGTTCACGAAAATTATTCCCTCTGGGTCAGATAAAATGGCCCAGTAGGAATGCTCATGGTCACAAACAATGTGAGGATGGACATGCATTAAAACAACAAATAACTCCCATTTAGGATGCTTTTCTTGTTGAATAATTCAACAAGCATCTTTACAATACATGTGGACTGTCCATCTACACATTATTTTTGTTAGATAATGAAGAAAATTTCCAGAAAATATGGTAGAAATGCAGCTGTCATTTTAATTCATTTAACCCTTATCTTAAAGCAAAGAACTTATTTTCTTCATTGTAATATCTTTATGTACATGAGGAATTCTATTAAAATTAAAATATTATTGAAACAATATGAACATTTGTGTCATATTCCAACAATTGTTTTGTTTATACTGACTCAAACATGTCTAAATGTGTGACAAGACCAGAACACTGAAAAGATTTTAACAATTTATCAGCACATTTCATGACAAGGGTAGTTCTGAAATGTGCAGAGATTTTTAAAAGTTACTGATATATAAAAACATATAGGAAACTTATGTGAATTCCCAGATGGAAGACACCTGCAAATGTACCACATGACTTAAAACTGCAGCAGTACTGCACCATATTGCATTGGAAAATGACTTAAGAAAAGAGAAAGAACAGATTATTTGCAAGCCACCAATAAGATTAACTTGGAAATACTCCCTCAAGCAAATTCCCTACAGTTCAATATCATGCTGTGCAAATAAAAATAAGATAGCAAGAATGCATTCAGTTCAAAAATAGAGGGGTTCCTCTGTTAGGCAACAGTGTTAATGCTGGGTAATGAAATGTTTATTTCAAAGTGATAATTGTAAAGATCACATATTTGCAGACTGTGTTGACACGGTTTGATCTTCCCCAAATCCACTGCCCAAGAAGAAAAAGACCATGTCGGATTGTGGCAGCATAATTGAGCTCTAACCAGCAACCAATTGATTAGCAAGAGCAATTTAAAGGAAGGCAGGGGCAAGTGCAGGATTCTAGTACAACTGCAGTTGGATTCACTTCTCGCAGTTTTGAACAATCCACACTAAGCAGTTGGAGCTGGAGATGGAACTAGATACTCTGAATAATTCAGGAGGCTGAAGGGCTGATAGATCGGAATGAAAGGAATGATAGGTATGAAAGAATGAAAAGATTACCATATGAGGTACTTTATGAGGTCTGGCAGCCCTTAGGCTGTATTCCCTGGAGTTCAGGAGAATGAGGGGGGATTTCATAGAAACATTCCAAATGTTAAAAGGCCTGAACAGATTAGATATGGCAAAGTTATTTCCCATGGTAGGGGAGTCTAGGACAAGAGGGCACGACTTCACAATTGAATGACATCCATTTAGATCTGAGATGCGGAGAAATTACTTTAGTCAGAGGGTGGTAAATCTGTGGAATTTGTTGCCACGAGCAGCTGTGGAGGCCAAGTCATTGGTGCATTTAAGATAGAGATAGATAGGTAATTGATTAGCCAGGGTATGAAAGGGTATGGGGAGAAGGCAGGGGAGTGGGCATGACTGGAAGAATTGGATCAGCCCATGATTGAATGGCAGAGTAGACTCAATGGGCTGAATGGCCTACTTCTGCTCCTATATCTTATGGTCTTATATAGAGTGGTAGTTACACCCGAGGTGCAGAACACAGGAAACTGGGTGACAGTCAGGAAGGGGAAAGGGGATAAACAACCAGTGCAGAGCACCCCTGTGGCTGTCCTTCTCAAGAACAGGTATACCACTTTGGATACTGTTGGGAGGAAGGACCTAACAGAGGAAAGTCACAGTGGTCAGGTCTCTGGCACTGAATATGGCTCTGTGATTTAGAAGAGAAGGGGGAGAAGAGGCGAGCTGTGGTGACAGGAGATTTGATAGAAGAACAGAAAGGAGGTTCTGTGGGTGAGAATGAGATTCCTGGATGGTATGTTGCCTCCAGGTGCCAGAGTCTGGGACATCATGGATCGAGTCCTCAGCATTCTTAAGTGTGACAGTGAAAAGTCAGAAGTCATGACCCACATATATTTCAATGCAAGAAGTATCGTAGGAAAGATGGATGAGCTTAGGGCATGGATCAACACCTGGAATTATAATGTTGTAGCCATTAGTGAGACTTGGTTGCAGGAGGCAGGACTGGCTACTCAGTGTTCCAGGGTTCCATCATTTTAGATGTGACAGATTGGGAGAGATTAAAGGAGGAGGGAAAGTGTCACAGCAGTGCTTTGTCTGGACAGACTGGAGAGCTCGACTATTGAAGTGTTATGTGTGGAAAAGGTATAACCACGTTAATGGGGCTTTCTTACAGAACACCCAACAGTCCTAGGAATTTAGAGGAACAAATTTGTAAAGAGATCGCATACTGTTGCAAGAAACATAGGGTTGTTATAGTTGGTGATTTTAATTTTCCATATATTGCTGGGAATCCTATACTATAAAAAGACTAGGTAGAGTTTGTCAAATGTATTCAATAAAGTTTCCTTCATCAGTACGTAGAAGTCCCAAAGAGAGAGTGTATGATATTGAATCTGCTATTAGGGAAAGAGACAGGACAAGTGACAGAGGTTTGTGCTTGGGAGCACTTTGCATCTAGTGACCACAATGCCATTAGTTTCAAAGTAAGTATGTCAAAAGATAGGTCTGCTCAGTGGGTTAAGATTCTAAATTGGAGAGAGGCCTATTTTAATGGTATCAGTAATGTTCTGGCAAGTGTGGATTGGGACAGGATGTTCTCTGGCAAGGGTGTACTTGGTAAGTGGGAGGCCTTCAAAAACGAAATTTTGAGAGTACAAGGCTTGTGTGTGCCTGTCAGAATAAAAGGTAAAGATAACGTGTGTAAGGAACCTTGGTTTTTGAGAGATATTGATGTCCTGGTTAGGAGAAAAAAAGTCAGTAGCAGGTAGAGGCAAGTAGAAACAAATGAGGTGCTTATGGAGTCCAATAAATGCAAGAGAACACTTAAGAAAGAAAGCAGGAAGGCTAAAAGAAGACATGAAGTTCCTTTAGCAAACAAGTGAAGGGGAATCCTAAGGGATTTTACGGATATGTTAAGAGCAAAAAGATTGCAAGGGGCAAAATTGGTCCTCTAGAAGACCAGAGTGGCAATCTATGTATGGAGACAAAACAGAAGGGGGAGATCTTAAATGCATTCTTTGCATCTGTATTTACTCAGGAGACGGATACAGGGCCTATAAGATATGAGGCAAAGTGGTATCAACTTCATCGACCGTATATTGATTATAGAGGAGGAGATATTTGCTACCCTGAGGCAAATCAGGATGGATAAATCCCCAGGGCCTGACAAAGTGTTCTTTGGGCCCTACGGAAGGCAAGTGCAGAAATTGCTGGGGCCCTAGCAAACAAGTTTAAGGGAAACATGAGGGGAAATTTCTTCACTCAGAGGGTCAGAAGAGCATAAGAAATAGCAGCAAGAGTACACCATCTGGCCCGTCAAGCCTGCACTGCCATTCAAAAAGATCATGGCTGATCTGGCCATGGACTCATCTCCACCTACCTGCTTTTAACCCTTAATTCCCCTACTATGCAAATTTTTTCCAACCTTGTCTTAAATATATTTACTGAGGTAGCCTCCAATGCTTCATTGGGCAGAGAATTCCATAGATTCACCACTCTTTGGGAAAAGTAGTTCCTCCTCATCTCTGTCCTAAATTTATTCCCCTGAATCTTGAGGTTATTTCCCCTAGTTCTAGTCTCGCCTACCAGTAGAAATAAGTTTCCTGCCTCTAACTTACCTATCCTTTTCATAATTTATATATTTCTCGAAGATCCCCTCTCTTTCTTCTGAATTCCAGAGAGTACAGTCCCAGGTGACTCAATCTCTCCTCATAGTCTAACCCCTTCATCCCTGGAATCAACCTGGTGAACCTCCTCTGCACTGCCTCCAAAGCCAGTATATCCTTCTTCAAGTATGGAGACAAGAACTGCATGCCATACTCCAGGTGCGGCCTCACCAGTACCCTGTATACTTGCAGCATAACCTCCCTGCTCTTAAATTCAATCCCTCTAGCAATGAAGGCCAACGTCTCGTATGCCCTCTTGATAGCCTGCTGCTCCTTGAAACCATCCTTTTGTGATTCAAGCACAAGCACTCCCAAGTTCCTCTGCAAAGGTTCAAAGGTTCAATTTAATGTCGGAGAAATGTTTCAATATACAGTATATCCTGAAGAAGCGCTGTCGACATTTCGGGCCGAGACGCTTCGTCAGTCCTGATGTCGACAGTGCTTCTCCCTATAGATGCTGCCTGGCCTGCTGCGTTCCACCAGCATTTTATGTGTGTTGCTTGAATTTCCAGCATCTGCAGATTTCCTCGTGTTTGCAGTATATCCTGAAATGCTTTTTCTTTGCAAAACATCCATGAGAACTGAGAAGTGCCCCAAAGAATGAACAACAGTTAAAAGTGAGAACCCCAAAGTCCCCACCCGCTCCCCCCTCCTGCGCGTAAGCGGCAGCAAGCAACAATCTCCCCTTACCCCACCAGCGAAAAAAACGCACTTGCTACCGAGCACAAGCGGTGAGCTAAGCGGTAGAAAAGACACAGACCTTGTAGTTACCCCAAAGACTGAAATTTCTTACCATTTAAATGATAATCTGTTCTTCCATTTCTCCTTCTAAAATAGATGACCTCGCATTTACAACATTGTACTCCATCTGCCAGACCTTTGCCCACTCACTTAATGTACCTCTATCTCTCTGCAGACTCTCCATATCTTCTGTACAATTTGCTTTTCCACTCAATTTATTATCATCAGCAAACTACACTTGGCCCCCTCTTCTATATCATTGATGTATATTGTGAACAGTTGCAGGCCCAGCACACATCCCTGTGGCACACCATTCACCACTGGTTGCCACCGAGAGTAACACCTATAATTCTCTGCTTTCTATTGGTTAACCAATTCTCTATCCATGCTAATATATCAGCCCCAACTCTATGCATCTTTATCTTATGGATAAGTCTTTTATGCGGCAACTTATCAGATGCCTTTTGGAAATCCAAGTAAATAACATCCACCTGTTCCCCTCTATCCACTGCTCTTGTAATATCTTCAAATATCTCCAGTAAGTTTGTCAAACAGGACCTGCTTTTGCTGAATCCACGCTGTGTCTGCCTGATGGATCCATTTCTTTCCAGATGCCTCGCTATTTCTTCTTTAATGATAGTTTCATGCTTTTTCCCAACTACAGATGTTAAACTACCTGGCCTATAGTTACCTGCCTTTGGCCTACGCCCTTTTTTGAACAGTGGCGTAACATTTGCTGTCTTCCAATCTGTTGGGATCGGCCCAGAGAATTTTGGTAGATCATCACCAAAGCCTCTACTATAACTTCTGCCATTTCTTTTAGTACCCTGTGATGCATTCCATCAGAACCAGTGGACGAATCTATCTTCAGGCCCATAAATTTTCTCAGCGCTATCTCTTTAGCGATAGCTATTGTATCAAGGTCCTCACTTCCCATCACATCCATAACATCTTTCTTTGCATGTTAGACATGTCCTCCGCTAAGACTGACACAAAATAGTCATTCAAAGCTTCTGCCATTTTCCTCATTACCCAATATCAATTCCACCTTCTGGTCCTCCAAGGGGCCTACATTCACTTTAGCCATCCTTTTCCGCTTTATGTAATTGTAAAAACTTGTACTTTTTAAATATTTTGTGCTAGGTTATTTTCATAATCTAGCTTCCCTTTCTTTACTGCCCGCTTACTGGTATTTTGTTGCTTTTTAAAGTTTTCCCAGTCTTCCAGTTTCCCACTACTCTTGGCGACTTTGTATGCATGAGATTTTAGTTTGATGTCTTCTTTTATTTCCTTAGTTATCCAAGGTTGGCTCTCCCCACCCTTACTGTCCTTGCTTTTAACTGGAATATACTTTTGTTGAGCATTCTGAAAAATTTCCTTGGAAGTCTTCCACTGTTCCTCAACTGTCCCACCATATACCCTGTGTTCCCAGTCAAATCCTCCTGCATCCCATTGTAGTTTCCATTGTTTAGGCATAATACACTGGTTTTAAATCAAACTATTGGTGCAACCTTGTATGAAAATCTCAGTCATACTGTGATCACTCTTTCCAAGAAGATCCCTAACTACAAGATCACTAATTTTACCTGTCTCATTGCACAGGACCAGATCTAAGACAGCATGTTCCCTTGTAGGTTCAGTAATATACTGTTCAAGAAAGCCATCTTAGATACATACTATACAGTCCTCCTCAAGACTGCCTCGACCAACTTGATTCACCCAATCTATGTGCAAGTTAAAGTACCCCACGATAACTGCTGTTCCATTCTTACATGCCTCAGATATTTCTCTGTTTATTGCCTGTGCCACTGTAATGTTATGATTCAGTGGCCTATAGACAACTCTTACTAGTGGTTTTTTCCCCTTTACTATTCCTAATCTCTACCCAGATAGATTCAACATTCTCCTCCTTGGATCTTGTATCGTCTCTCACTATTGCCCTGGTGCAGTTCGATGGGAGTGGGCAGTTTAAATGGTTTCGGGATGGAATAGATAGGTCGAAGGGTCTGTTTCTATGCTGTACTTCTCCATGACTCCTAAAATTCTGAAGAACTCTTTACATCATTCTAACTTACTATTCAAGCATCCTGTAGTCTCACTGAGAATGGCAATTAAGGGGCCATTTTGTTCCCTGCCATTGTGCCTATTATGAACCAGCAAAAAGCTACTTAAAAGAATCTTTCACTGGACACTTGGAATGAATCTAAAAAAAGACATTTGAACATAAGCATTAGGCAAAAAAAGGCTAACCATTGTTAAATTCATATGTACAAACTGTGCTCACAAAAAAAAACACATTTTTCAGTCTTTAATTCATGTAACCTAAACTCAATGTTGGTTTCATTTGAGCCACTTTCTTGGAAATCCTCCTATTGGATTTAAGAAAAGAAATCACTTTTCAGGAGCCAAAAGGAACTGCAGAAGGAAGTCAACAGGTGAGGCAGCAGACTCTTCATCTGGATTGTAAGAGCAGAGAGGAGAGGATATTAGTAAGGGCAAGAGTTGACAAGTGATAGGTGGATACAAGTGAGGAGAGGTGTTGGACAGACAGAAGAGGGAAGGATTTCAAAGTAAATTTATTATCAAAGTACATATTTGTCATCATAAACAACCCTGAAGTTTGTTTTCTTGAGGGCATACACAGCAAATCCAAGAAACAAAATAGAATCAATGCAAGACCGCACCCAACAGAACGGACAAACAACCAGTGTGTATAAGACAACAAACTGTGCAAATACAAAGATATATAAATAAGCAATAAATACAGAGAACACGAAATGAAGAATCCTTGAAAGTGAGTCCATTGGTTTTCAAGGGCTGAGGCACCTCCAGACTCCAGAAGTGAGTCATTTCAATGATGAGGTAAGTGAAGTTATCCCCACTGGTTCAAGAACCTGATGGTTGAGAGGTGATAACTTTTCCTCAACCTGGTGTTGTGGGTCCTGAGGCTCCTGTACCTTCTTACAGATGGTAGCAGCGAGAAAAGAGCATGTCCTCGATGGTGGGAGTCCTTGACAGTAAATGTTGCTTTCTTGTGACAATGCTCCATGTGTTCAATGGTAGGAGGGCTTTACCCAGCATGGACTGGGCCATATCTACTATTTTTTGTAGGATTTTCCATTCAAGGGCATTGGTGTTTCCATACCAGGCATGATGCAACCAGTTAATATACTCTCCACTACACATCTATAGAAGTTTGTCATGTCAAGTCTTCACAAACATCTATGGAAATAGAGACATTGCTGTGCTTTCTTCATAATTTTGCTTACATGCTGGACCTAAGACAAATCCTCTGAAATGATAACACCGAGGAATTTAAAGTTGCTGAACCTCTTCATCTCTGATCACTGATGAGTACTGGCTCATGGACCTCTGGTTTCCTTCTCCTGCAGTCAATAATCAGCTCCTTGGTCTTGCTGACATTGAGGGAGAGATTGTTGTCAGGGCACCACTCAGACAGATTTTCAATCTCCCTCCTATATGCTGATTTGCCACCACCTTTGATTCGACCAATGACAGTGGTGTCAGCAGCAAACTTGAATATGGCATTGGAGCTGTGCTTAGCCTCACAGTCATAAGTGTAAAGCAAGTAGAGCAGGGGGCTAAGCACAGAGCCGTGTGGTTCATCTGTGCTAATGGAGATTGTGGAGGAGGTGTTATTGCCAATCCAAAATGACTAGGGTTTGCAAGTGAGGAAATCGAGCATCCAATTGCACAAGGAGATATTCAGGCCTAGATCTTGAAGCTTATTCTTTAGTTGCTTCTCAAGTAGTAGTTGATATGTTTCATCATCAACTTCTCAAAGCATTTCATCACAGTGGATTGAAGCAGGTTACCATGTTCTTGTTATAATTGAAGCCTGCTTGAAGCAGGGGCAGGAAGTTTCAGATATTTAACACTCCAGCCAGTTGATCAGCACAGGTCTCTAGTACTCTGTGGATAGAAATATCCAGAGATTGGGCATGATAGTTGAGGGCAATTTCTTCAGCAGTTTGAACGGGGCACAATTGCGCAAGCGTGTGAAAGTTGGCCCATGAGGCAGCAGGAGAATTTTAAAAGCGAGCAGATTAACGGAGCGGGCGACGTAGTATCGAGCGACGGAGTAGTGGGAGACAAAGTAGGAAGGCTTTGGCTCGAGAGGCTTTAGTGAGCAAACGCTGAGGAAGAGCTTCACTCCAAGTGAGGTAAGGCCGGGTAAGTTCCTTTAATTAATCTAATTAGGAGTAGGTAATGGAGGCAGCAGTTAGGGTAGTTGAGTGTGCCATTTGCACTATGTGGGAAGTCAGGGCGAGCACAACTGTCCCTGATGACTACACCTGTAAAAGGTGCATCCAGCTGCAGCTCCTGACAAACTGAGTTAGGGAACTGGAGTTGGATGAACTTTGGATCATTCTGGAGGCAAAGACAGAAATAAGCAGAAGTTACAGGGAGATAGTCACCACTAAAAATCAGGAGACAGGTAGCTGTGTGACTATCAGGAGAGGGAAGGGGAATAGACAGAATGATAAGAGCACTCCTGCGGCCGTTCCCATCAATAATAAGTATACCGTTTTGGATACTGTTGGTGGGGACAACCTACCAGGGACAAGTTGCAGTGCTTGCATCCCTGGCACCGAGACTGGACCCTCAGCTCAGAAGGGAAGGAAGATAAAGAGGAGAGCAGTAGTGATAGGGGATTCGATAGTTAGGGGGACAGATAGGAAGGTCTGTGGAAGAGATCGAGAATCCCGGATAATCTGTTGCCTCCCTGGTGCTATGGTCTGAGATATCTCGGATCGAGTTCTTAGTATTCTCAAGAGGAAGGGTGGGCAGCTGGATGTCATGGTCCATGTAGGGACCAATGACGTGGGTAGAAAGAGTGAGGAGGTTCTGAAAGGTGAGTTTAGGAAGTTAGGCACCAAGTTAAAGGACAGGACCTCCAGGATAGCAATTTCAGGTTTGCTACCAGTGCCACGTGCAGACAGGTTTAGAAATAGTAAGATAGCGCAGATCAACACGTGGCTGAAGACATGGTGCAGGAGGGAGGGCTTCAGATTTATAGATAATTGGGCAGTTTTCCAAGGAAGGTGGGACCTGTTCTGGCGGGATGGTTTACATTTGAACTGGAGGGGGACAAATATTCTTGCAGGTAGGCTTTCTAGAGAGGCTCCAGTGGATTTAAACTAGATACAAGGGGGGAGGGGAACCAGAGTGTAGGAACAGATGTAGGGGAGAAGGAAGAAAAAGAAGATAGTAAAGTTGTTTGCACCGTTAGTGATAAACAGAGAGTAAGAGATGGAGAATTTCTTAAATGCATTTATTGTAATACTAGGAGCATTGTAAGAAAGGTGGATGAGCTTAGAGCATGGATTGATACCTGGAAATACGTTGTAGCTATTAGTGAAACATGGTTGCAGGAGGGGTGTGATTGGCAACTAAATATTCCTGGATTTCGTTGCTTCAGGTGTGATAGAATCGGAGGAATAAGAGGGGGAGATGTTGCATTGCTTGTCAGAGAAAATATTACAGCAGTGCTCTGGCAGGATAGATTAGAGGGCTCGTCGAGGGAGCCTAATTGGGTGGAATTGAAAAATTGGAAAGGAGTCGTGACACTTATAGGGGTGTATTATAGACCACCTAATGGGGAGCGAGAATTGGAGGAGCAAATTTGTAAGGAGATAGCAGATACTTGTAGTAAGCACAGGGTTGTGATTGTGGGAGATTTTAATTTTCCACACATAGAGTGGGAAGCCCATACTGTAAAAGGGCTGGATGGTTTGGAGTTTGTAAAATGTGTGCAGGATAGTTTTTTGCAGCAATACATAGAAGTACCAACTAGAGAAGGGGCAGTGTTGGCTCTCCTGTTAGGGAATGAGATAGGTCAGGTGATGGAGGTATGTGCTGGGGAGCACCTCGGGTCCAGTGACTACAATACCATTAGTTTCAATATAATTATGGAGAAGGATAGGACTGGACCCAGGGTTGAGATTTTTCATTGGAGAAAGGCTAACTTTGAGGAGATGTGAAAGGATTTAGAAGGGGTGGATTGGGACAATTTGTTTTATGGGAAGGATGTAATAGAGAAATGGAGGTCATTCAAAGGAGAATATTTGAGGGTACAGACTCTTTATGTTCCTGTTAGGTTGAAAGGAAAGCTTAAAAGTTTGAGAGAGCCATGGTTTTCAAGGGATATTGGAAACTTGGTTCAGAAAAAGAGAGATCTACAATAGATATAGGCAGCATGGAGTAAATGAGGTGCTTGAGAAATATAAAGAATGTAAAAAGAATCCTAAGAAAGAAATTTGAAAAACTAAATGAAGATACGAGGTTGCTTTGGCAAGTAAGGTGAAAATAAATCCAAAGGGTTTCTACAGTTATATTAATACCAAAAGGATAGTGAGGGATAAAATTTGTCCCTTAGAGAATCAGAGTGGACAGTTATGTGCGGAGCCAAAAGAGATGGGAGAGATTTTGAACAATTTCTTTTCTTCAGTATTCACTAAGGAGAAGGGTATTGAATTGTGTAAGGTAAGGGAAACAAGTAGGGAAGTTATGGAAACTATGATGATAAAAGAAGAGGAAGTACTGGCACTTTTAAGGAATATAAAAGTGGATAAGTCTCCTAGTCCTGACAGGATATTATCTGGGACCTTAAGGGAAGTTAGTGTAGGAATAGCAGGGGCTCTGACAGAAATATTTCAAATGCCATTAGTAACGGGAATGGTGCCGGAGGGTTGGCGTATTTCTCATGTTGTTCCATTGTTTGAAAAGGATTCTAGGAGTAAACCTAGCAATTATAGGCCTGTAAATTTGACGTCAGTGGTGGGTAAATTAATGGAAAGTATTCTTAGAGATGGTATATATAATCATCTGGATAGACAGGGTCGGATTAGGTACAGTCAACATGGATTTGTGCGTGGAAGGTCATGTTTGACAAATCTTATTGAATTTTTTGAAGAGGTTACTAGGAAAGTTGATGAGGGTAAAGTAGTGGATGTTGTCTGTCTGGACTTAAGTAAGGCCTTTGACAAGGTTCCACACTGAAGGTTAGTTAGGGAGGTTCAATCGTTAGGTATTAATATTGAAGTAGTAAAATGGATTCAACACTGGCTGGATGGGAGATGCCAGAGAGTAGTGGTGGATAACTGTTTGTCAGGTTGGAGTCTGGTGACTAGTGGTGTGCCTCAGGGATCTGTACTAGGTCCAATGTTGTTTGTCATATACATTAATGATCTGGATGATGGGGTGGTAAATTGGATTAGTAACGTAGGTGGCATTGTGGATAATGAAGTAGGTTTTCAAAGTTTGCAGAGAGATTTAGGCCAGTTAGAAGAGTGGGCTGAAAGATGGCAGATGGAGTTTAATGCTGATTAAGTGTGAGATGCTACATTTTGGTAGGACTAATCAAAATAAGACATACATGGTAAATGGTAAGGCATTGAAGAATGCAGTAGAACAGAGTGATCTAGGATGGTGCATAGTTCCCTGAAGGTGGAATCTCATGTGGATAGGGTGGTGAAGAAAGCTTTTGGTATGCTGGCCTTGGTAAGGCCAAATTTGGAGTATTGTGTACAGCTCTGGTCACCAAATTATAGGAAAGATGTCAACAAAATAGATAGAGTACAGAGAAGATTTACGAGAATGTTACCAGGGTTTCAGCACCTAATTTACAGAGAAAGGTTGAACAAATTAGGTCTTTATTCTTTGGGGCTTAGAAGATTGAGGGGGAACTTGATAGAGGTATTTTAAATTATGAGGGGGAAAGATAGAGTTGATGTGGATAGGCTTTTTCCATTGAGAGTAGGGGAGATTCAAACAAGAGGACATGAGTTGAGAGTTAAGGGGCAAAAGTTTAGGGGTAACACAAGGGGGAACTTCTTTACTCAGAGAGTGGTAGCTGTGTGGAATGAGCTTCCAGTAGAAGTAGTAGAGGTAGGTTCAATATTTCCATTTAAAGTAAAATTGGATAGGTATATGGACAGGAAAGGAGGGTTATGGGCTGAGTGCAGGTTGGTGGGACTAGGTGAGATTAAGCATTCGGCACAGACTAGAAGGGCTGAGATGGCCTGTTTCCGTGCTGTGATTGTTATATGGTTATATGGCAACAAAGGGCTGCAGAGGAAAGGTAGGTGGGGCCTGGAAGGAGGAGCTTGGGTGGAGTAATGGCACCTAATGGCGACTCCTTTGCTTGCATCTTCAGAAACAGCTCTATTTCCATCTTTACTATCTCTATTTTTCCCTTTCAGGGTTCTTTAGAAGACACTGACCCGGAGTTACACGTTGCGGGAATGGGACCCACTCTCGGGGTTTCACGACTGGCTGTTCTTTGACATGCTAACGGCTCGGCCTATGAGCTCAGCTTGCCTTCAGAGGACCAAGATCTCGTGGCTCTGGAGACGGGCAGATCGAAGGTCAGCGTCACAGCAGGAGATCACTGTGTCGTCGGGGGAGTTGGAAAATCTATGGCTGTGTGCCCGGAGACCCTAGATCTTTGGGCACAGAGCTCAGATAAAGTGACGTATCGGACTTTTAACATCATAAACCAGTGAGTTGTTTGTTATGTCTCCCCTCTCACTGTGAAATGGAGATACCTCTTTCTCCCTTATTAGGGAGAGAGAGAGAGAGAGAGCCTGTGGTATGTCGAATACTGGGAGAACAAGTAGTCTTTGGAGTACGGCAAGTCTGTGTCTTTGCTGTTGCTTTGCTGCATGCTTGAGTGCTCAATGGTGGGTGCTGATGCTTTTTTTGCTGGTAGGGGGAGGGGTGATCATTGCTTGCTGCTGCCTACGTGTGGGAGGGGGAGCTGGGGGGGGACTTTGAGGTTCTAACATTTAACTGTCATTTATTCTTTGCGGGCACTCCTCTGTTTTTGTGGATGGTTGTGAAGAAAAAGCATTTCAGGATGTATATTGTATGCATTTCTCTGACTAAATGTACCTTTGAAACCAATAGGGAAGGTGGGATAGGCAGATGAGAACAGTGAAGGGAGAGAACCCAGTGGGAGGAATGTGTGGATGACTGAGTAGATGGAGGAAGGGGATGAAACTGGGTGATAGAATCTGAGGGTTTGGTGTCTGTGGGAGGAACTAGGTAGACCAGGAAGAGAAAGGAATGGGGGGGGGGGAAACAGGTTACCTGAAATTGAAGAATTCAGTGCCCGTGGTGTTGGATTGTAGACTACACAGGTAGAATGTGAAGTGTATTCCTCTAGTTTACATCTGGTCTCACTGTAATAGTGAAGAAGGCTGACAACAGTCAGGTCGATGTGGGAATGGGAAATTAAAAGGCCTTGATCACCTTCACTGCCAATGTGAGGCTAAACTTCCTTTATGCAATGTACGATTGCATCTATTTTCCCCGTTATAGTATATTGCCATCAAGCGGAATTTGTGATATCAATGCAGCTATCATGAAGAAGGCAAGACAGCAACTATATTTCATCAGGAGTTTGAGGAGATTTGGTTTGTCACCTGTGATGAGATCTGATGGATTATTAAATATGGACTGTTCCTTTAAAAGAGAGAGAGAGAGCATGAAGAGCATGTGTGCTATTTCAAAGATGAGAGAGAGCCACAAAAAGCCTGTGGGTTGCCTTGGAAACAGCAAGGCGGAGCTATATGATGGACAGCTGGTGTTCAGCAGTTGTGGAATATATTCAAGGTCAACTGGGTTTGTAATCAGACACACCAGACACAAGATACTGACACTGGTTGAGCTTTGTGTGCCCACAACAAATGTGGGGTTTTTGCTCACAGTGTGGACAAAGGGGTGACCAGTGGATTTAACCCTCGCCTGGGTTGATAGCTGTACCACGTGAAAACAGCATCCTTTTTTGTGTGGTCACAGTCGGTTACTTTAATAAATTTCAGGAGCAGGAGGACGATGTGGAAGATTCGACAGCATCAGCACAGGGAAGACAAAACATCTCCCTCTCTCTCTCCAATCTACTCAATTCAATATCCAGAACTGAACTGACTTCATACCTATACCATCGTAAGCCTGTATCATTTATCACCTGAGCTGGGAGAAGTTTGGGGACTTTATTTACTCATTTATATATGCATATACTCTGCTAACCTGTTTGCCTTGTCTTGTTTTATATTACTTTATCACGTAGTTACTAATAAAATAATGCTTATAACTGAAGACTCAGGCTCCAGGTGTATCCATTTCTGCTGGTCCTTTTTAACCCGTTATGGGGTACGTAACACACCTAAAACACTTGAAAACTTCTACCATGGAGAGCATTCTCACTGACTGCATCAACATTTCGTTTGGGGAGGGGGGTTAGCTACTGCACAGGATTGAAGTAAGCTGCAGAAAGTTGTAAGATTAGTCAGTTCAGTTCCATTATGGGTACTCGCCTCCATAGTATCCAAGACATCTTTTTGGAGCAGTGCCTTAGAAAAGTGGCTTCCATCATCAAGGACCTCCAGCACCTAGGACATGCCCTTTTCTCACTGTTACCATCAGGAAGGAGGTACAGTATCTTGAAGGCACACACTCAGCGATTCAGGAACAGTTTCTCCCCCTCTGCCATTCGATTTCTGAATGGACACTGAACCCATGAGCACTGTCTTATTACTTTTTATTTCTGATTTTTACACTACTTATCTTAATTTAACTATTTAATTAACATATATATATATATATACACACATACATATTTACTGTAATTCAGCTTTTCCCCCTATCTTTACCTTCTATCACATTGACCTGTTGCTGCAAAGTTAACAAATTTCACAACACATGTCGGTGATATTAAACCTGATTCCCCTCAGTCAAATGCTGGCTTGTTGTGAAGGGTGGTCTTCGTTCATCTCTGCAATTCTGTTCTTTAGTCCATGTTTGAACCAAGGCTATAATAAGGCCTGATGCTGAGGTAGCCAGGCAAAAGTCAAAGTAGGCATCAGTGAAAGTGAAAACAGAAAAATGTTGGAAATGCTCAGTAGGTCAGACAACATCTCCAAATCTCTGGTGAGACTGCACTTAGAGTATTGTGTTCAGTTCTGGTCACCTCATTATAGGAAGGATGTGGAAGCTATGGAGAGGGTGCAGAGGAGATTGACCAGGATGTTGCCTGGTTTGGAGAACAAGTCATGTAAAGCAAGGTTAGCAGAGCTGGGGCTTTTCTCTTTGGAGCGTAGAAGAATGAGAGGTGATTTGATAGAGGTCTACAAGATTATGAGAGGCATAGATAGGGTAGATAGTCAGTACCTGTTTCCCAGGGCACATGTAAAAAATTAAGGGAGGGAAGTTTAAGGGAGACATCAGGGTAATTTTTTTACACAGAGTGTTGTGAGTGCCTGGAATGACTTGCCAGGGATGGTGGTGGAGGCTAAAACATTAGGGGTATTGAAGAGCCTCTTGGACAGGCACATGGATGAAAGAAAAATGGAGGGTTATAGGGTAGTGTGGGTTTAGTACTTTTTTTAAGGATTATATGGGTCGGCACAACATGGAGGACTGAAGGGCCTGTACTATGCTGTAGTGTTCTATGGTTCTAAACATCTGTGGAAAGAGAAAGAGAGACAACATCTGTGTTCCATCTGTGAAGTGGCTATTGATGAGTAATATCAGTTTGATAGCACTGATGGTGCTGAAACATAACATCCAACTCAGTGCTTCTGGCCGAATACAGATGCAAATACTTTTGCTTTGTTTTTAGCTCTCATATGATGGTTCTCCTTTATTGTGGATGAAAGGCAAGAGGTTTCTGAGCTAATATTTTATTTTGTGGAATCCTAGATGAAAATATAATGCACCTAAACAACAAAAAGCACATTCAGCATAGCATAGGTACTACCACAAGGGATGTATCAAATTAAATGAGGTCAAGGCTGAGCAAGGTTGAACAAGTTAGGTCTCTATTCATTGGAGCGTAGAAGGTTGAGGGGGGATCTGATCGAGGTATTTAAAATTTTGAGAGGGATAGATAGAGTTGACGTGAATAGGCTGTTTCCATTGAGAGTAGGGGAGATTCAAACGAGAGGACATGATTTGAGAGTTAGGGGGCAGAAGTTTAAGGGAAACACGAGGGGGTATTTCTTTACTCAGAGAGAGATAGCTGTGTGGAATGAGCTTCCTGTAGAAGTAGTAGAGGCCAGTTCAGTTGTGTCATTTAAGGTAAAATTGGATAGGTATATGGACAGGAAAGGAGTGGAGGGTTGTGGGCTGAGTGCGGGTAGGTGGGACTAGGTGAGATTAAGAGTTCAGCACGGACTAGGAGGGCCGAGATGGCCTGTTTCCGTGCTGTGATTGTTATATGGTTATATGATTATAAGGCATAGAATAAATTATCAGGACAGAAGTCCAAGAGTAAGCTTAATAAACAGTTTTTAATGGAAATGTTTAAAAAAAAAGCTTAGGGATATGGACAAATATAGAGAAAGCTTCTCAGTGCTTAGGTCCAAAATGCTTGTCAGTAATTCAGTAACAAATATGAAGTACTGTATATGCAAAACATTGTAATTAGATGAATGCAGAGGTATAAGGCTTGTAAGTCCAGAGCGATATCAGAGAAACTAAAGAACAAGGCCACAGGGGAGGATTGAAATAAGGTAAGAATTTTTACAATGCAGTCATTACTGGATTAGGAGTCAGTGCAAGAGTGGTGGATTGAGTTGGGCAAAATGTCATCAAGGATCAAGGATCAACTTTATTCATCATATACATTTACATGAATTTGGTTTGGTCTGTTGGTATGGCATGCAACAAAAGAAATTGACAACTATAAAGAATAAATTACATAAAATTGTTAGAAATATGGATATGGAATAATAAGTGCATAAATACATAAATATCAGTATGTTTTACAATGTAAAAAGCATTATAAAAAGTGGTTTGAACTGTTTACAGTGCAATGACTGTGGTAATAGATGGTGGGGGGGGGGCTTCCTAGAAGTGTATCAGATTAACTGCCAGAGGAAGAAACTTTAAAGATACAGTACTACAAAGTTTTAGTTTAAATAGCCCTGTAGCACTTTGTAGAAGGAACTTTCAGAAAAGGCAATTTGTTGGGTGGGATTATCCTGCAGTTATTTTTCTACCCTGATATTACTGTCATATGGCTCCAGATAAATAACTGGAACAGTCTTTTGAAGGCACTTGCAGATAAGCAACAACAGCATGAGAAATCAACCAGCAATTAACCAATATGTAGTCAATGTTTTCCTCAATTAAAATTGATATAAAACCATAAGTGTCAATACCTCGAGTTGAACTCTCTTTTTGTGTGTTTTCCCCCAGCCATCAGTCTGTGGTTTTGTATTGCCATGTGCTCCTGTCCCCACTCCTACTCTACTCTAGCCCCTGTATTACTCAGTACTCCATCTCTCACCTGTTTCTCATTATTACCAGTATTGCTGCGACCTGTGTCTCATTGTGCTCCACCTATCATCTGCCTTTCTGGTTATTGCTCAGTGTATTTCAGTCCTGTGTTTTCAGCTGTTTGTTGTCAGAATGGGCCAGTGAATTTTCCTGAGCCTGGCCAGCATTTGTATCTGAACTCTGTCTGAATATTGACTCTGCCTATTTCCTGATTCTGGTTTTTTGGATTTCTCTGGATGTTTTGATCTCTACTTGAACTTTGACACTGAAGGATAACTTCTGGGAAGGATGCCTTCTCTGGTGCATGGGTGATTTAGGAAGATGGTTTGAGTTAAAGCTGAGCTGGTGGTTATGTTTTAGATATACATTTTTCTTGATCTATACTCACAAGCAAGGCTAACATTTATTGTTTATCCCTTGAAAGTGGTGGTTCCTCTTAAACCTTTGTGTCCTTCTAGTAAAATGACTCTTACAGTGCTGTTGCATAGGATACAGACAAAGCAACAAGAAACAATGTCAATATACTTCCAAGTCAGAATGGTATACAGATTTGAGGGAAGTTTACAGAGAGTGGCATTCCATGCATCTGAAGCCCTTATCCATTATACTGTTCAAAGCTATGGATTTTGGTATAACCTACTTGTTATATATACGGAATATTAAATCTTGTGCTTCTTTATTAATTGGGAAAAGTTCACTCTTATGTAAAGTAAGTTTATAGCCAGAGATCTGGCCAAACTGATCAAGAAGTGAAAACATTGGAGGTAAGGATGTAGACAGATTTGAAAGAAAAAGTAATAAGTCATCAGCATAAAGAGAAACTTTATGCTCAACACCCCCTCTCCAAATCCCGGTCAATTCAGGACAATTTCGAAATGCTATCGCCAAAGGTTCTATAGCCAAATCAAAGAGAAAGGGACTTAAAGGGCATCCCTGACGGGTGCCACGTTTGAGGTTAAATAACTGAGATTGCTGAAAATTAGTCAAAACAGAGGCAGTAGAACACAGATACAGCAATTTGATCCAAGAGATAAAACTTTGACCGAGGTCAAATTTTTCTAAAACTGCAAACAGGTAGTTCCACTCTATACGATCAAATGCTTTATCTGCATCGAGGGAAATAACAC
Source organism: Hypanus sabinus (assembly GCF_030144855.1). Taxonomy (NCBI): domain Eukaryota; kingdom Metazoa; phylum Chordata; class Chondrichthyes; order Myliobatiformes; family Dasyatidae; genus Hypanus; species Hypanus sabinus. The sequence continues at coordinate 774,290 of NC_082738.1, read as the reverse complement.
ATTCAGGAATCCCAGTTGGAGGTGAATATAAAATGTTAAATAAATGCCGAATGTTAAAAAAAGGAAGACGGTTTTTAATAAAACCAGTTTGATCCTCAGAAATAATAGAGGGAATAACAGTTTCTAATCTATAAGCCAAAACTTTGGCCAAGATTTTAACATCAACATTAAGCAAAGAAATCGGCCTATACGAGGAACATTCTGTTGGGTCTTTACCCTTTTTTAATAAAAGAATAATAGATGCCTCATTAAAAGAGGGTGGCAATTTACTGTAATTAAACGAATCAGATAATACTGAGAATAACTGAGGAGAAAGAAGTGAAGAGAATGATTTATAAAATTCTACAGGGAACCCATCAGGTCCAGGAGATTTCCCTGAAGACAATGCAGAAATTGCAAAAGATATTTCTTCTGATGATATAGGCGCATTAAGTTTAGCTTTAAAATCAGATGAAAGTGAAGGAATATTCAGATTATTTATAAAATGATCAACAGAGATATTCTCATTCAGAGATTCAGAGGAATAAAGTCGAGAATAAAAATTTTTAAATGCGTCATTGATTTCTAAGTGATCTGATGTAAAGTCTCCATTCTCCTTCCGGATCTTTGTAATAAGTTGTTTGGCTTTGGAACGCTTCAGCTGATTGGCTAGAAATTTACCAGATTTGTCACCATGTATATAAAAGCGACTCTTACTTTCAAGAAGTTGGCGTTCAACAGGTTGAGTAGACAGAAGATTAAATTTAGTTTGAAGTTCTACACGCTTCTTGTATAATTCAGGATTCTTAGTTTGAGCATACAGTTGATCCAATTCTTTAATCTGATTAATGAGGTCTAATCGATCTGCACAGGACTTTCTATTAAGATTTGCTGTATAGGAGATTATTTGACCCCTCAAATATGCTTTCATGGCATCCCAGACAATCTGGGATGACATTTCAGATGATGTATTGGTGTTAAAATAAAAGGTTATCTGATCCTTAATAAATTTTAGAAAATCATCATCCGATAATAAAGTTGAGTCAAACCGCCAGTGTTTATTCCTCTGAGGGAGACCAGGAAAATTTAAAGACAGAGTAATTGGGGCATGATCAGAAATCAGTATACTCTGATAATCACAAGAATAGACAAATGGAATAAGTTGATTATCGAGTAAAAAGTAGTCAATTCTAGTAAAGGTATGGTGAACATGTGAGAAAAAAGAATAATCTCTCTCAGTAGGATGAAGGAAAAGCCATATATCAGAGATACCATAACTAGAGAGAAACGATTGAATAGCTAAGGCAGATTTAGTAGGTGGTCTAGTAACAGAGGACGATCGATCCAAATTAGGATCTAACCAACAATTGAAATCGCCACCCAGTATAAGAGAGTATGAGTTTAAGTCTGGTAGTGAGGAGAAAAAACGTTCAAAAAAATTAACATAATCAAAATTGGGGGCATACAGGTTTGCTAGTACAACTTTAGTATTATATAATTTACCAGAAACAATAATAAAATGGCCATTTGTATCAGATATCTTATTATGGAGTTCAAAAGGAATATTTGAGTTAATAAGGATGGAGACCCCCCCTAGCTTTGGCGGCAAAGGATGAATGAAAATGCTGACAGGCCCACTTTGACAAAAGCCGAGAATTATCAAAACTACGAATATGAGTTTCTTGAAGGAAAGCAATGTCAGCCTTGAGTTGTTTAATATGTGAGAAGACCTTCCTTCTTTTAACAGGGTGATTCAATCCCTTTACATTCCAGCTCACAAGTTTAAGTGTATTAACCATTATCAATTGTTAGTACATAGAAGGCAGCAGGCATATAAAAAATCAAGCAGTATAATAACAGTCTGGGAGCAAAAATGTAAACATAGATTCGTAGAATCAAAACAGAAACATGTCCTGAGTAACAAAGGAAAGCAAAAGAAACAATGAGTAGTGTTGGAACTGGAGAATCCACCCCACCCTCGCAACCCAAAACTAGACGGCTACCTAAAAAAGCAGCTAGCTCTACCAAAAAAATTAACCCAAGTATGACTTCCAGTTCTGTGTCATTAACAAAAGTTCCATATAAATACTATAGCAAATAATAACTAATTTATGCACTAGAAAACAGAATTACAAATAGAAACAACTTCAACAGAAGTATAAAACTTAATACAAAGAAAATCAGAAGAAAACCAAAACTAACCTACCCGCGAAAAATTATAAAAGATTAAAAGAAGGAAAAGGGGAGGGAGAAAAGGGGGAAATTATAGATTCGAGGAGAGTACTTATCAACCATTTACAGAAAAAAAAGCAAAACTTAAACTATGAATCAACCAACAGGGAGGCCTTCAATAAAAACTCCAAACCTCCAAAACAAGTTAAAGTCAATTGTAGATCTCTATAGATAAAGTTATACAAAAATAAAATAGATTACACAGGTACAATCTAAAAGTCCGCAGGGAAACATTAAACTTAGATTATCTATTTAGAAAAAACGCACCAGGGAGAGATTGACTACAGCCCTTAGAGTTTCAATAGATAATGTCTGAATTATTCAAGTAAAGTCTGAGTTCGGAAAAAATAGTTTTACTTCGAGAAGTACTTATCAACCATTTTAGAAGGTCAGACCGGTTCCAAAGAAGACGGGGTGGCCGGAAGACTTCCAACAAATGCCTCAGCCTCCTTCACTGATTTAAACCATTTATAATCTCCAGTAGTAAGCGTAATTCGAAGATCAGCTGGATTTCGGAGAGAGGGTCTGAATCCGCGATCAAAAAGCACTTTCATTACACCTTTAAACTCAGCACGCATCTTCAGAACCTGGGGGGCATAATCCTCCACAAAACGAATGACCGTATTTCAAAAAGCAAAAGTACCTCTGTGGCGTGCCTCCATAATCAAACGGTTTTTCACCTGGTATTGATGAAAGCACAAAATTACCGGCCGTGGACGGGAACCCAGGGTTTCACAGGGAACATACATCCTGTGAGCCCTTTCAAGCTCAGGTGGAGTCGGAAGAAATTCTTTCCCAAAAATCTCACAGAGAAAATCGGAAAAAAATTTCACGGGAGAGCCCTGTTCGGTGGCCTCTGGCAAACCAAGAATTTGTAGATTGCAACGTCTGCTCCGGTTTTCAAGATCCACCATTTTGGAAAAAAGTTTACTATTCTTCTCCTCCAGGTTGGAGCAGAGAATTTCAAGATATTGAACACGGCGTTTTAAATCTTCAGAAGTTGAGTCAATGCGAGATAAATGTTCAGCACGTTCATCCACTCTAGCATTGATCTGATCCAATTTGAAATCCAGCTGGTTGAAAGAAGTTCTAAATTCATTTCTAAAATCCATTAAAATATCTTGTCGATGTTGTTCCAAAACTGTGAGAATGTCAGCCGGCAAAGCCGTAGAAGTTTCCTTTTTCCCGGTTTTAGTACTTTTGGTAGCCATTATAAGATAGATGTGTTCGCAGGCAGGTAAAAGAGAACTAATAAAATACTTAACTAAGGTTTAAGAAGGGAGACATATAGTGCAAAGATAGGAAGAATGTCGGAGCAAAAGTTCGGAGCAACTAAATGATCGCCATCTTACCGGAAGTCTTCCTTCTCCCTCCTTTCTTAAAAAGTGGGATTACATTAGCCATTCTCCAATCCTCAGGAACTGATCCTGAATCTAAGGAACATTAGAAAATGATTACCAATGCATACGCAATTTCCGGGGCCACCTCCTATAGTACCCTCGGATGCAGACCATCTGGACCTGGGGACTTGTTAGCCTTCAGTCCCATCAGTCTACTCATCACCGTTTCCTTCCTAATGTCAATTTGTTTCATTTCCTCTGTTACCCTATGTCCTTGGCCCATCCATACATCTGGGAGATTGCTTGTGTCTTCCCTAGTGAAGACAGATCTAAAGTACTTATTAAATTCTTCTGCCATTTCTCTGTTTCCCATAACAATTTCACCCAATTCATTCTTCAAGGGCCCAACATTGTTCTTAACTATCTTCTTTCTCTTCACATACCTAAAAAAGCTTTTGCTATCCTCCTTTATATTCCTGGCTAGCTTGCGTTCGTACCTCATTTTTTTTCTCCCCATGTTGCCTTTTTAGTTAAGTTCTGTTGTTCCTTAAAAATTTCCCAATCATCTGTCCTCCCACTCACTTTAGCTCTGTCATACTTCCTTTTTTTTAATGCTATGCAATCTCTGACTTTCTTTGTCAACCACTGTGGCCCCTTTCCCCCCTTTGAATCCTTCCTTCTCCGGGGGATGAACTGATTTTGCACCTTGTGCATTATTCCCAAGAATACCTACCATTGCTGTTCCACTGTCTTTTCTGCTAGGATATCCATCCAGTTAACTTTGGCCAGCTCCTCCCTCATGGCTCCACAGTTTCCCCTGTTCAACTTCAACACTGACACCTCCGATCTGCCCTTATCCTTCTCAAATTGCAGATAAAAACTTAACATATTATGGTCACTACCTCCTAATGGCTCCTTTACTTCAAGATTGCTTATCAAATCCTGTTCATTACACAAGACTAAATCCAGAATAGCCTTGTCCCTGGTCAGCTCTCGTACAAGCTGTTCCAAGAATGCATCCCTTAGGCACTCTACAAACTCCCTACCCTGGGGTCCAGCACCAACCTGATTCTCCCAGTTCACCTGCATGTTGAAATCCCCCATAACTACTGCGACATTACCTTTGTCACATGCCAATGTTAACTCCCTATTCAACTTGCACCCAATATCCATGCTACTGTTTGGTGGCCTGTAGACAACACCCATTAGGGTCTTTTTGCACTTACTGTTCCTCAGTTCTATCCACACAGACTCTACTTCTCCTGATCCTATGTCCCCCCCCCTTGCTGAATCTCATTCCTCACCAACAGGGCCACCCCACCCCCTCTGCCCACATTTCTGTCCCTACGATAGCATGTATACCCTTGTACATTCATTTCCCAGGTCTGATGTCCCTGCAGCCATGTCTCCGTTATCCCAACAACATCATAGTTACCAATTCGTACCTGAGCTTCAAGCTCATCCGCCTTATTTGACACTTCGTGCATTCAGATATAGAATTTTTAGCCCATTTCTCCTCTCTCTGTTTAAATCGCTGCCTATTATGCTTAACCCAGCTCCCCAAACTCCCTTCCGGCTATATGCCCCTTGTATTTTGTTGTCCCTTCTAAATTTACTTATTCTTTCAGCACATCTAACTCCATGTTCCGTCAGACCATCCCTCTATACATGTGTCCTCCTTATCACTTGTTCCGCCTCACCTTTCTCTACTACACACTTAATATTCCAGAATCGTGTAGTCCCCACTTGTCCTTTATTCTTCATCTCGCTATCCTCTCTTGCATTCTGGATCCCTGCGAGAGAATCCGCAGAGGATCCGTAAAGAGGAGAGAGAAGTAGGGGATGGGCAGGGAGGGGGAGGAGGGGAGAGCAAGGGGGGGAAAAAGGAGAAGGAAGGAGGAACAGAGGAAGGAGGGGAGGATGAGGGGAGAAAGTGAGGGGAAAGAGGAGAGGGGGTAAGAAGAAGGGGAGGAAGGGTGAAGTGGGAGGACAGGGGAGGGGGAAGGTGAGGAAGGGGAGATGAGGGGGAAGGGGAATGAGGACGGGAGAAGGAAGGAGAGTAGGAGGGGGAAGGAGGTGAAGGGAGGTGGGAGGGAGGGAGAAGGGAGGATGGAGGACATAGTGTTTGAGAGAATGAATTACCTTGTGTTGTCACTCAGTCACTCCTCCGAGGCTCTGTCGGTATTCCGATGACTAACCTCTTGTTTTTGTCTCTTCCTGGGGATCCTGCCATTCCTCTGCAGTCCAGTCCTTCTTGAGCACATCATGACAAAATTAAATCATGCTGCAGTTGGTAATTATTAACAATGAAAACACAACCACCATTTGGAACAATAATAGGATCAGGAGCAGGCCATGTGCACCCTCAAGATTATGGCTGATCTGAGAATCAAAACTGAAGAGAACATTTCTTAAGTAATATGAATACTGCAACCAAACATTTCTATTACTTTGTCCTAAAATGTAGATCACATGCTGTTCAACACAAAGTATGATTACCTAAGATAGGTTAAAAAAATTGTTGCATTTATCAATAATAGATTTACTTGTATTCCATTGGCTTACAATAATTAATATCTTCAACTTCTACATTTTCAATAGAAGAAAATAAATTCCATTTCAATATACCTTCAAAGTTAAACAGCTTTTAATATTGGTTTATTATTGTCACATGTGCCAGGTTACAGTGGAAAAGCTTGTCTTGGATACTGTTCATACAGATCAAATCATTACACAGTGCATTGTACGAGAATAAGATAAAACAATAACAATGCAGAATAAAATGTAAATGCTACCAAAAAGTACAGTGCAGATAAATGCTAAAGTGAAAAACCATAATTTAGTTTTGCAATGTTCAATCCTGGCATTGTTTGTAACAAGAAAATACTTCAAAATTTTAAAAGATGTTAAAATAGACCATATATTTTTTAAATCATTCTGATAAATAATCATAGATGGCTTATTATATTGCAGTTCTTTGCCTTCTGCTCAGTCACATAGGCATTCAAGACTTTTTGATATCAATATTTTGTATGTATGGATATTTTTTGTACCTAGATTTTTCCCAAACATATATAATGCTTACTTGGTTTCTAAGAATCTTTACTCCTATATTCAATGAAGAGGACATCACAAGAGTGAAGCCTATCTATTTCCAAGATATTCTGAGATGTTCACCTTGGTGTTTCCTCATAGTAATGAACAATGATAATTTAATTAGAGAAGTAATTTAGTGTAGAAGGTGGTGATGCTATCACTTGCTATTAGTATTCAATGATTTGAGCCAGTCACTTAAAATGTTATCCAGTATTAGGTCTTGGTGCAAGTTTGTATGTTTAATTATAAAGGTTATTTGGCTCATTGAGCCTGTTTTGGATTCATCAAGATTATGACTGATCTACTTCAGCTCCCTTTTCCTTCACTGTCTCAATATCTGTCGATTTCCTTAACACTAAGAAATCTATTGACTTCTGTTTTGAATGAACTCACTGAAAAAGCTTCTATGGCATGCCATGCCATGATAGTTAATTCAAAAGATTCGCCATCTTCTTAAGATATTTCTCCTTATCTCAATCCTGAATGGCCTACCTTTTATTCTGAAGTTGCAAACCTGTTGAGTCAATGGACTCCTCAGCCAAAGGAAAATCTTCTCTATATTCACTCTGTTGAGCCCCATAAGAATTGTATGAATTTCAAGAAGTGTTTCATTCTTATGAAATCTACAGAATGTTGATCTGGTCCATCCACCATTCCTGGAACCAAAGTAATCAGTCTTCATTGCATTCCTTCTGTAGTAAGTACATCCTTTCTTTAGGATAGATAGTAAACCAAAAGAAGTTGTGGTGGTGAAGGAGTACAAATACTTGTGCGTTCACCTCGACAACAGACTTGACTGGAAAACCAACAACAAGGCTGTTCACAAGAAGGGGAAGGGCTTCTATTTTCTAAAGAAGCTGAGATCCTTCAAGGTATGCAGCAGGATGTTGGAGATCATTTATCAGTTTATTGTAGCGAGTGCAGTCTTTTCTGCGGGAGCAGCATCAGAGCTGGTGATGCAAAAAGACTAAATAAACTCATCAGAAAGGCTGGATCTGTCCTTGGCTACAACCCAGACATTTATGAGTCAGTGGTGGAGAGGAGGTCACTGAACAAACTGTTACAAATTATGGACAATCAGGCACATCCTCTCCATGACCTACTGAATAAGCAGTGGAGCACTCTTTCAAACAGACTCATTCAGCTCCTCTGTCACAAGGATCATCACAGAATATCTTTCCTACCAAATGTAATAACTTGAACAGTTCCTCTCCATGCGGCAGAACACCCATCATAGTACAACGTCTTGTTATTCCGTACCTTATTATTGCACATTGGTAAATTATTCTTGTGTATATTATTCTGTCCTTTATTATTAGTTCCTATTATTTACTTATTTATTTATTTTTATTGCTAAGTGTGTTTCCCATTCGGGATCAATAAAGTACTTATTATTATTCCAAACAATACAAGCACAAATACATACTACAAGGTGTTGTATTTTAATTATGCTTTCACAGAACCAAATATAAAGTACTGGAGATATGCAATCTTCACCTCTGAACAACAAACGGCTGAGATCATTTGGCTGTTATAGAACAAGTTTCACTGGAAAAGAAAATATCTAGTTAAACAAAAAATAGACATGGCTCCGGCATTTGAGATTAATATGAAAATGCCTATTAAAAATGTATATATGCTTAATACAAATCCTCCCTGTCTTCCTTTGATAAACGATAAACACTCCAGTAGATTAGAATATTGATTTATATAAAGATGTTAGCAAGGAACATTGCTTAATGCGTACCCTGCTGACAGAGCTTGTTTGGAGACTGATGAAGATTTAAACATACATTCCCAGAAAATGTAGGGTTAGGAGATTTCCCACAAGAAGGAACGAAGATCCAACTGACATAACTCAACCACAAAAGCGCAATCTTCATCTCGAATTTAGAAGCATTGCGGCGTTTTTCACTGAACAGATTTTCAGTCAGTAAAATGTAATTTGACAAAAGTAGCGGGAAAATAATTGGAGCAAATTACACTCGGTAATAAAGTCACTTCTCTTTTAAAAATTCAAAGCCCTTTAATGCCTCGAACGAGAAGCTTTAACCAGTATAACCATATAACAATTACAGCACGGAAACAGACCATCTTGTCCCTTCTAGTCCGTGCCGAACGCTTTCTCTCACCTAGTCCCACCCACCTGCACTCAGCCCATAACCCTCCATTCCATTCCTGTCCATATACCTATCCAATTTTACTTTAAATGACAATATCGAACCTGCCTCTACCACTTTTACTGGAAGCTCGTTCCACACAGCTACCACTCTCTGAGTAAAGAAATTCCCCCTCATGTTACCCCTAAAATTTTGACCCCTAACTCTTAACTCATGTCCTCTTGTTTGAATCTCTCCTACTCTCAATGGAAAAAGCCTATCAACGTCAACCCTACCTATCCCCCTCATAATTTTAAATACCTCTATCAAGTTCCCCCTCAACCTTCTACACTCCAAAGAATAAAGACCTAACTTGTTCAGCCTTTCTCTGTAACTTAGGTGCTGAAACCCAGGTAACATTCTAGTAAATCTCCTTTGTAAATCTCTCTATTTTGTTGACATCTTTCCTATAATTCGGTGACCAGAACTGTACACAACACTCCAAATTTGGCCTCACCAATGCCTTGTACAATTTTAACATTACATCCCAGCTCCTATACTCAATGCTCCGATTTATAAAGGCCAGCATACCAAAAGCTTTCTTCACCACCCTATCCACATGAGATCCCACCTTCAGGGAACTATGCACCATTATTCCTAGATCACTCTGTTCTACTGCATTCTTCAATGCCCTACCATTTACCATGTATGTCCTAATCTGATTATTCCTACCAAAATGTAGCACCTCACACTTATCAGCATTAAACTCCATCTGCCATCTTTCAGTCCACTCTTCTAACTGGCCTAAATCTCTCCGCAACCTTTGAAAATCTACTTCATTATCCACAACGCCACCTATCTTAGTATCATCTGCATACTTACTAATCCAATTTACCACCCCATCATCCAGATCATTAATGTATATGACAAACAACATTGGACACAGTACAGATCTCTGAGGCACACCACTAGTCACCGGCCTCCAACCTGACAAACAGTTATCCACCACTACTCTCTGGCATCCCCCATCCAGCCACTGGTGAATCCATTTTACTATTTCAATATTAACACCTAAAGATTGAACCTTCCTAACTAACCTCATGTGTGGAACCTTGTCAAAGGCCTTACTGAAATGCATATAGACAACATCCACTGCATTACCCTCGTCAACTTTCCTAGTAATCTCTTCAAAAAATTCAATAAGATTTGTCAAATATGACCTTCCACGCACAAATCCATGTTGACTGTTCCTAATCAGACCCTGTTTATCCAGATAATTATATATACCATCTCTAAGAATACTTTCCATTAATATATTCACCACTTGGCGCATGTGGAAGGGCATCCAGGACGTCACCAATTACAAGACAACATCACCTGACTGTGCAGGTGATGCCTCCCTCCCAGATGCGCTGAATAACTTCTACGCCCAGTTTGAGGCGGAAAATAACGTGGTGGTGAGGAAGTCCACCCCTCCTACGAATGACCAGGTGCTGTGTCTCTCCATGGCTGACGTGAGAAGAACCCTGTGCAGGGTCAACCCATGGAAGGCTGCTGGACCAGACAACATCTCTGGTAGAGTGCTCAGAGGATGTGCAGATCGGCTAACAGATGTTCTCACTGACATCTTCAACATCTCCGAGCAGCACCACTGTTCCAACATGCTTCAAGGCCGCCACCATCGTCTCTGTGCCGAAGAAGTCTTCAGTGTCCTGCTTAAATGACTACCATCCTGTTGTACTCACATCCATCATCATGAAGTGTTTCGAAAGGCTCGTCATGAGGCATATCAAGACCCTGCTGCCCCCCTCACTGGACCCCCTACAGTGTGCGTACCGTCCCAACCACTCAACAGATGAAGCCATCACCACCACCCTCCACCTGGCCCTAACCCACCTGGACAAAAAAGACACATACTTTCGGATGCTGTTCATAGACTTTAGTTCAGCATTCAACACAATCATCCCTCAGAAACTGACTGGAAAGCTGAGCCTATTGGGCCTGAACACCTCCCTCTGCAACTGGATCCTAGACTTCCTGACTGGGAGACCTCAGACAGTCTGGATCAGGAGCAGCATCTCCAACACCATCACACTGAGCACGGGGGCGACCCAGGGTTGCGTGCTCTGTCCACTGCTGTTCACTCTGCTGACCCACGACTGTGCTGCAACACACAGCTCGAACCATATCATCAAGTTCACCGATGACACAACTGTGGTGGGTCTCATCAGCAAGAACGACGAGTCAGCTTACAGAGAGGAGGTGCAGCAGCTGACAGACTGGTGCAGAGCCAACAACCTATCTCTTAATGTGAACAAAAGAGATGGTTGTTGACTTCAGGAGGGCATAGAGCGACTACTCCCCGCTGAACATCAATGGCTCCTCAGTAGAGATAGTAAACAGCACCAAATTTCTTGGTGTTCAGCTAATGGAGAATCTCACCTGGTCCCTCAACACCAGCTCCATAGCAAAGAAAGCTCAGCAGCGTCTCTACTTTTTGCAAAGGCTGAAGTAGAGGAAAGTCCATCTCCCAACCCCATCACATTCTACAGGGGTTGTATTGAGAGCATCCTGAACAGCTACATCACTGCCTGGTTTGGAAATTGCACCATCTCGGATTGCAAGACCCTGCAGTGAGGTCAGCTGAGATCATCGGGGTCTCTATTCACGCCATCAGGGACATTTACACTACACGCTGCATCCACAAAGGAAACAGCATTATGAAGGACCCCACGCACCCCTCATACAATCTCTTCTCCCTCCTGCCGTCTGGGAAAAGGCTCCAAAGCATTCAGGCTCTCACGACCAGATGATATAACAGTTTCTTCCCCCAAGCTATCAGACTCCTCAATACCTGAAGCCTGGACTGACACCTTGCCCTACTGTCCTGTTTATTATTTATTGTAATGCCTGCACTGTTTTTGTGCACTTTATGCAGTCCAGTGTAGGTCTGTAGTCTAGTATAGCTTTCTCTGTGTTGTTTTTTTTACGCAGTTCAGTCTAGGTTTTTTGTACTGTGTCATGTCTCATTTTTACTATGCACTGTACCAGCAGTTATGGTTGAAATGACAATAAAAGTTGACTTGACTTGACACTGACATCAAACTTACAGGCCTATAATTGCTAGGTTTACTCTTAGAACCCTTTTTAAACAATGGAACAACATGAACAATACGCCAATCCTCCGGCACCATCCCCGTTTCTAATGACATTTGAAATATTTCTGTCAGAGACCCTGCTATTTCTACCCTAACTTCCCTCAAGGTCCTAGGGAAATCCTGTCAGGATCCGGAGATTTATCCACTTTTATATTCCTTAAAAGCACCAGTACTTCCTCCTCTTTAATCGTCATAGTTTCCATAACTTCCCTACTTGTTTCCCTTACCTTACACAATTCAATACCCTTCTCCTTAGTGAATACTGAAGAAAAGAAATTGTTCAAAATCTCCCCCAGCTCTTTTGGCTCCATACATAGCTGTCCACTCTGATTCTCTAAAGGACCAATTTTATCCCTCACTATCCTTTTGCTATTAATATAGCTGTAGAAGCCTTTCCCCTTACTTGCCAAAGCAACCTCGTATCTTCTTTTAGCTTTTCTAATTTTTTTCTTAAGATTGTTTTTACATTCATTATATTCCTCGAGCACCTCATTTACTCCATTCTGCCTATATTGATTGTAGATATCTTTTTCCAAACCAAGTTTCCAATATCCCTTGAAAACCATGGCTCTCTCAAACTTTTAAGCTTTCCTTTCAACTTAACAGGAACATAAAGAGTCTGTACCCTCAAATATTCTCCTTTGAATGACCTCCATTTCTCTATTACATCCTTTCCATAAAACAAATTGTCCCAATCCACCCCTTCTAAATCCTTTCGCATCTCCTCAAAGTTAGCCTTTCTCCAATGAAAAATCTCAACCCTGGGTCCAGTCCTATCCTTCTCCATAATTATATTGAAAATAATGGTATTGTAGTCACTGGACCCGAGGTGCTCCCCAGCACATACCTCCATCACCTGACCTATCTCATTCCCTAACAGGAGAGCCAACACTGCCCCTTCTCTAGTTGGTACTTCTATGTATTGCTGCAAAAAAACTATCCTGCACACATTTTACAAACTCCAAACCATCCAGCCCTTTTACAGAATGGGCTTCCCACTCTATGTGTGGAAAATTAAAATCTCCCACAATCACAACCATGTGCTTACTACAAATATTTGATATCTCCTTATAAATTTGCTCCAATTCTCGCTCCCCATTAGGTGGTCTATAATCCACCCCTATAAGTGTTACGACACATTTCCCATTTCTCAGTTCCACCTAAATAGCCTTCCTAGACGAGCCCTCTAATCTATCCTGCCACAGCAGCGCCGTAATATTTTCTCTGACATGCAATGCAACACCTCCCCCTCTTGCCCCTCCGATTCTATCACAACGGAAGCAACGAAATCCAGTAATATTTAGTTGCCAATCACACCCCTCCTGCAACCATGTTTCACTAATAGCTACAACATCATATTTCCAGGTATCAATACATGCTCTAAGCTCATCCACCTTTCTTACAATGCTCCTCGCATTACAATAAATGCATTTAAGAAATTCTCCACCTCTTCCCCTCTGTTTATCTCTAACGGTGCAAACAACTTTACTATCTTATTTTTCTTCCTTCTCCCATACATCTGTTCCTACACTCTGGTTCCCCTCCCCTCTTGTATCTAGTTTAAATCTACTGCCCAATTATCTATAAATCTGAAGCCCTCTCTCCTGCACCATGTCTTCAGCCACGTGTTGATCTGCGCTATGTTACTATTTCTAAACCCACCTGCGCGTGGCACTTGTAGCAATCCTGAGATTGCTATCCTGGAGGTCCTGTCCTTTAACTTGGCACCTAGCTCCCTAAACTCAACTTTCAGGACCTCCTCACTCTTTCTACCCACGTCATTAGTCCCTACATGGACCACGACATCCGGCTGCTCACCCTCCCTCTTGAGAATACTGAGAACTCGATCCGAGATATCACAGACCCTGGCACCAGGGAGGCAACAGATTATCCGGGATTCTCGATCTCTTCCACAGACCTTCCTATCTGTCCCCCTATCACTGATCCCTCCTTCCCTCCTGAGCTGAGGGGCTAGTCTCGGTGCCAGAGGCGCAACCACTGCAACTTGTCCCTAGGACCAGGCCCTCACGCCCCTGTGTGGCGGGACTCTTACAGAGCGAGCGAGGACTCAACCAATCGGCAGGTGTCGAGAGTCCGTCGCCTGAGTTTCATCCAATCATAATTGAGGTTTCGCAGTCCTTTTACCCAATCGACCGGGTTGGGCGGAAGAGCCGCCTGGCTTCGGGGAGTGTGAACGTGCGAGATTTGAAGGTTGTTTCGTAGCTGGCGGTTCGCGCCGAGTGACGACAAGTTGTACTCCTCGTCCACAGAAGCTGCGGGTGACCAATTCGTTGAGCGCGAGAGGCGCGTGTGTGAGATCGTGAGCTAGTGGACTCTCCAACGGTCGTTGCTTGCCAGTACATAGGTAGCTGATGGGCGAGGACGGAGCAGAAACAGAGCCAGGTGATCCGCAACTGACCCTGTTCCTCGCCCGACAAAAAAACCCCGTTCTCTTCGCCAGTGAAGGCCGTTTGAAGGTGTATGGAGGTGAGACCGTCACTGCTGGCGAATAAAGTCAACGTCTACACATTTCAAACTCCAGTTCACAATTTTAATGGTCCCCAGCAAATGGTATTCAATAGACGAGGTCCCTTCTAATTTATCATTATATGTACAATTATAACGTAGGGAGACTAAGACGTTGGTTGGGTTCGTTGCTTCATTTGCTAAATTGTGTTTTGAGCGGGGTGGGAAAAAATTCTCCCGCGGGTTTTACTGCTTTTGAAGGGTACCGTTCGAGGTCGGGCTCGACGGTTTGAGGGTCAAATTTCAGTAATTTCTTGTGACTCCAATGACAATACAAACTAGTGCAGGTTAGGATCAGGCTCTTTACCCACTAAGTCTGTACAAATGTAATCCCTTTTACAGTATTTGGTAACCTCTAGAGACTAGATTGACTAGTAAAATGACTCTACCTTACTAACAATGAGATGACGCACTGAAAACAAAATAACTCGAGATGAAGAACACCTAGACATGATGTAATGTTGTAAAAAGAACTAGGATATTGTTCAATATATTCAATTACTGCAAGGTAGTAATCAATATTACCAAAAGAATGTTGTGATAGAAAGCACAAATAGAATTTAAACCAGAAGAATACAGTTTATTTTCCATGGAGCACAAAGCCAAAGTAGGACTTGATACCAAAAATATAAAGAGCATAGTTGTCTAGATAAAAGGAGCAGAGATGTCTAAGGTCAAAATCGGGTGGAGGGTGTTAAAGGATTAGGGGTGATGAGATTTTCATACATATAGTGGCTGTGATCTGGAATGCAATGTCTAATGGAGATGAAGAAGGTCATTGAATTTTAAGAGTTAATTTCATTTCCCAACATTGGCTGATGTATTATGATTAGACAAGTAGTAAGATCAGTTTTCTGGAGATTGAAGCTACGTAAAACATCTGGCCTAGATGGTGTCCCTGGCATAGATCATGCGCAGATCAACTGGCAGGGATATTTGCAGACATTTTTAACTTCTCCCTGCTTCAGTCTGAGCTTTGTGCTCGACACATCACTGAAACTAGCCTCCCCTTTGTCTACGCTTTTCACTGCTTCAGTAAAATTATATCATAATCAAAAATCCCACCCTAGACATTCCTCCCCTTTCCTATTGGACAGATGATGCAAAAGCCTGAAAGAAATGATAGTGACTTCAGGAAAGCAAGAGGTAGTTTAAAATTGTTTGGATTACCAAGGAGTTCTCTTGGTCTGTCAACATGACCTCGATAGTGGAGAAGGCACAACAGCCTGAGGTGCTTAAGCAGAGCTAATCTGCTCCAAAAATTGCTGGCCAACTTTTATTGATATGCAATAGAAAGGATGCTGACATAGAGAATGTCAGCAAAACAGATCACAAAGTACTTTAACAGGTGATTAGGATGGCTCAGCGCATCATTGGGACTCAATGACAGGACTGGAGATGGTCTATAACTCTTGATGCTATACCCCATGCATTGTAAGTATCTGTTTTGCATGGACTGGAGCAGGAGTGCAATCGTTGTCTTGAGCAATGACAATAAGTATCTGTTCATCAGGCTCAGGAAAAGCCACTACCCTGCTGTTAAAAGACTCTTTAATGGTTCCCCAATATAAGATGGACTCCTGACCTCACAATCTAACTTGTTATGGTTTTGCACATTATTGTCTACCTGTACTGCATTTGCTCTGTAGCTGGTGTACTTTATTCTGCTTCCTGTTATTTTACCTTCTACTGTTAATGCACTGTGTAATGATTTGATCTGTAAGACAAGCTTTTTGCTGTACCTCAGTATGTCAATTGTACCTCAGTAATTGTCAACCAAACCAATTAGTATCTTTGAAAAGTCACTAACCCAAAAACGTCCACTTTGTTTCTGTCTTGAGAGATTTGCCTAAGATGCTGAGTGTTTTTATTTTAATATCACAAGTTCCAAGCATGTTTGCATCCCTTATTGTAGGCCCAACTCTCAAGGGAGGGAAGTTCCTGACTTGTTGAGGTAGTGAAATTGTTAATTTTCACTCCCAGCCAGTTCCAGCATTTCCCAGCCTGAATGTGCAAAACTGCATTGAGCAAAACAGTTCTGAATTGTTTTCCTGCTTATTTTTCACCAACTCAAAAAGGCAACAGTTATACGAGTGCCTAAGAAGAGTGGTGTGAGCTGTCTTAATGTCTATTGCCCGGTAGCACTCACATCTAAGGTGATAAAATGCTATGAGAGGTTGGTCATGACTGGAATGGACACCTGCCTCAGCAAGGACCTGGACCCACTGCAAATTGCTTATGGCCACAATAGGTCCATGGCAGACACAATCTCCATGGCTCTTCGCACAACCTTAGATCGCCTGGATTATCACAGTTCAGAGATGTGTGCTTAGTCCACTGCTCTACTCCCTCTATACCCATGACTGTGTGGCTAGGTATAGTTCAAATACCAAATTTTTGGTAGAATCTCAGATGGAGATGAGAGAGCGTATAGGAGTGAGATGTACCAGCTAGTTGAGTAGTGTCACTAAAGCAACCTTACTCTCAATGTCATTAAGATGAAGGAAGGGTAAGACGAAGGAACACATACCAATCCTCACTGAGGGATCAGAAGTGAAGAGAGTGAGCAACTTCAAATTTCTGGGTGTCAAGATCTCTGAGGATCTAAACTGATCCAACATATTGATGCACCTGTAAAGGCATCACAGCAGATATATTAGGAGTTTGAAGAGATTTGGATTGTCAACTAAAATACTCAAACTTCTTATAGAAGTACTATGAAGAGCGTTCTGACAGGCTACATCACTGTCTGGTCTGGTGGGGCTACTGCACAGGACCAAGAGAAGCTACAGAAAGTTGTAAAGTTAGTCAGCTCCATCTTGGGTACCAGCCCCTCATAGTACCCAAGACATCTTCAAGGAGCAGTGTCTCAGAAAGGTGACATCCATTATTAAGGACCCCCATCACCCAGGGCTGTTACTGTCCAGAATAAGGTACAGAAGCCTGAAGGCACACACTCAGCAATTCAGGAACAGTTTCTTCTCATATGCCATATGATCCCTAAATGTTCATTGAACCCATGAACATTAGCTCACTTTTGAAAATATAGTATTTGCTTTAGCACCATTTTTAATTTATTCAATATACATGTACTTACTGTAATTGATTTTTTCTTTCTATATTTTTAAATCAATTTGATATAAGTAATTGATTTACTTGTTTATTATTTTTTATATTTTATTTTTCTCTGCTAGATTATGTATTACATTCAACTGCTGCTGCACAGTTAACAAATTTTATGACACATGCCAGTAATAAACCTGTTTCTGAATCTATCGTGACAAAAATCACTTTTTTTTAACTCACAAACACATGCAAATGATGCTATTTAAAAACATGTTCACTCTAAGCACACTGTAGTGTCTAACAGTGCACACGACTGACACTAGTTAGAAATTTCGGCAATGGTCTCTTGCTCCAATTAAGCAAATCACAGCAATTTTCTTGATTAGTTTTTTTTAAAAGACTTGTCCTAAGTAAGCAGCTGCCCTGTTAACCGATGTCCCAATTAACCAGAATTCACTGTATTTTTTCATTATACTCTTAAGAATTACTAATTGTATTGTATTGAATAGAAAATAAAGTTGTTGGTTCTTTTTTTAGCCCAAAACGGTTTGGAAAAGTGTGAATCATTTCTACTATGGCATTGATGCTAACAGCAGATCAGCAGATGTATTTGGTGATGCTTTGGTCAATTGCAATTCATTCTTCAATCCTTATAAAGCACAGGTAAAAATTGTTTCTAAATTACTTTTAGAATATGATTCTTGTATCTTTTGTTTACAAACTGTCATTTAAGTTTGGTTATATAACCTCATTAAAATTCAAGTCAAAATAGTGAACAAAATTTATTTGGGAAAAGTAATAATGGCAGAGTTATAACTCAATATTAATGTAGAAAAACGCTAGTATATTCAGATTTGGATTGGCGAAAAGCATCTCCACAATCTCCG
This sequence comes from Hypanus sabinus, assembly GCF_030144855.1. Taxonomy (NCBI): domain Eukaryota; kingdom Metazoa; phylum Chordata; class Chondrichthyes; order Myliobatiformes; family Dasyatidae; genus Hypanus; species Hypanus sabinus. Next base: position 755,907 of record NC_082738.1, on the reverse strand, counting down.
TCAGCACAGGTGCACCAGGAAGGCTTTGTGCTTAGTCCCCTGCTCTTCTCGCTTTACACTTATGATTATGAGGCTAAGCACAGCCCCAATTCTGTATCTAAGTTCGCTGACGACACCACTGTTGTTGGCCGAATCGAGGTGGTGGTGAATCAGCATATTGAAAATCTGGCTGAGTGGTGCCTCGTCAGCAAACTGTCACTGAATGTCAGCAAGACCATGAAGCTGATTACTGACTGCAGGAGGAGGAAACCAGAAGTCCACGAGCCAGTTCTCATCGAGGAATCAGAGGTGGACAGGGTGTCAGATCTGGTGTCTTTGATCCTCAGGTTCTTTTAGGAGTCTAAGAATGAGTGAAAACCTGTAGCTTAATGATCATGTATTTAAAATTTAAATGACAAAACAGGTTCAGAGCATATGAAACTAAAGGAAAGAACCTCAGGGGAAAAAAACAAAGACAAGATGCTAAGAATGAAGATGGCATTTTTCTTTGCAGCAACCAACACTTTTATACCTTGATAAAGCCACGTTCCTAGGATAAGCAAAGGCCCTATGGAAGACGCACAGGCATGGCCTGTTTTAACACTTGGCCAATGAAAAATGAAAGGTGATAAACCATATCGCTTTGCCACCAGTAGGTGGGTCTAACACCAAATACTGTGGAAAAATACAAGTTATTTATCGGCATGCAGCGTGACATAGGCCCATCCGGCCCTTTGAGCCTTGCCTCCCAGCAATCCCCCGATTCAATCATAGCCTTATCATGGGATAATTTAATACAACTTCATGTGTTAGTAAAAAGTACATATTCAATCTTGCTTAAAAACTTATTAATCCAATTAATACCTTATTTAAAAACATTTTTAAAAAAAGAGACAACAGATTCCAACAAGCCCCCGTTGTTAAAGCACACATTTAGAATCATTACATCTGAAAATTCGGATGCAGGAAAAATACAGATGCCAGCGTAGAGGTGTTAGGACTGCATTGTAAGTAACTGATAGCAGTCCTAACATCTCTACCTCGTGGTCTCCACAAAAGTTCACACCTCTATTCATGCAAGTATAAAACTAATGACCCTGTCATTACCTCTATGACTCTTAATGACCCTCATGTGTTGCCATACCTTTTAAACAACTTGGAGAGTTTATAAACTGGAAAACTACGCACCATGAATCAGAACTGAAGAAGCTTCTCGGATGAGTGGTGAAACGTATTCTAGACAACATAGCAAGTCCGGTTACCTTGATTTATTACTGCTTGATGTATAAACTATCTACGTTACAGAATGATCAAAAACTACTTCAGTTGTGTAATATCAAAGAACATACATGTTCTTAAAAGTATAGCATTATGCCATGTTTGGATACATCAGGGACACTTATATGAGTTTGGATTCTGATGATGATCACCTTTAAACAAACACAAAAAAGTAAATTATAATAATGCATATTACTATGAATATTATGACTTAATATTTAGTAACCCCAGCTTCCAAGACTGAAATGAACTCATTTAAAGAAATCCCATCCATCAGTTTGATGTCAGCTTCTTTACAAATGTAGTCAGCCAAATTAGTTATCTTCGGTGTTGTCAAGTATGTAGGTGCAACATTACTCACCTATGACTGCACATGTTCCCTCATTGACTGCTAGGAGAAGAGCTGTGCCCTACTGGAATGGTACCTTCTGAACTCAGGCTAAAAGCAGCTTTGATGGTAAATATATGATAAGTTTGGATAGCTTTGCCATGAACAGAGATGGTTGTGTTTGGGGTTATAATACGAATGGGGTCAGATGTGTCATTTCGCAAATCATGTTGATCGTATTCACAAATAACTGAGTTTGAGGCACTATGTAGACGGGGGGAGGGTGTGGTATGACCATTGTATACTTACGACTTTTTGTCAGAATGATGAACCACAGGTAAAGTAACTACACCACCATTGTGGGAATGTTTAATGAGAAGGAAATATACTTGCTCTGGATCTGTAGGAATACGTAACGTATGTATTGACATACCCAACAATTTGAATCATTAACAGATCTGCATATTTGTGTGATACCCATAAGTATACTTTGAGTCATTTCAACGTGCACATCATGAGTAGAGGAAGCAAGAAAACTTATAACAACAAACATCGAAATAAAATCCATAATAAGACCGTAAGATATAGGAGCAGAAGTAAGCCATTTGACCCATTGAGTCTGGTTTGCCATTTCATCATGGCTGATCCAATTTTCCTCTCAGCCCCAATCTCCTGCCTTCTTGTACCCCTTCAGGCTCATTCTTCTGAATTCTCGTAAATACAGACCCCAGAGGCATCAAACGCTCTTTATATGACAAGCTATTCAATGGACAATAGGTGCAGGAGTAGGCCATTCAGCCCTTCGAGCCAACACCACCATTCACTGTGATCATGGCTGATCATCCACAATCAGTACCCCGTTCCTGCCTTCTTCCCATATCCCTTGACTCTGTTATCTTTAAGAGCTCTATCTAACTCTTTCTTGAAAGCATCCAGAGAATTGGCCTCCACTGCTTTCTGAGGCAGAGCATTTCACAGATCCCAACTCTCTGGGTGAAAAAGTTTTTCCTCAATTCCGTTCTAAATGGCCTAGCCCTTATTCTTAAACTGTAGCCTATGGTTCTGGACTCCCCCAACATCAGGAACATGTTTCCTGCCTCTAACATGTCCAATCCCTTAATAATCTTATATATTTCAATCAGATCCCCTCTCATCCTTCTAAATTCCAGTGTATACAAGCCCAGTCGCTCAAATCTTTCAACATATGACAGTCCCGCCATCCCGGGAATTAACCTCGTGAACCTACGCTACACTCCCTCAATAGCAAGCATGTCCTTCCTCAAATTTGGAGACCAAAACTGAACACAATACTCCAGGTGTGGTCTCACCAGGGCCCTGTACAACTGCAGAAGGACCTCTTTGCTCCTATACTCAACACCCCTTGTTATGAAGGCCAACATGTCATTAGCTTTCTTCACTGCCTGCTGTACCTGCATGCTTGCTTTCATTGACTGATGTACAAGAACACCTAGATCTTATTGTACTTCCCCTTCCCCTAACTTGACACCATTCAGATAGTAATCTGCCTTCCTGTTCTTGCCACCAAAGTGGATAACCTCACATTTATCCACATTAAACTGCATCTGCCCACTCACCCAACCTGTCCAAGTCACCCTGCATTCTCCTAACATCATCCTCACATTTCACACTGCCACCCAGCTTTGTGTCATCTGCAAATTTGCAAATGTTACTTTTAATCCCTTTATCTAAATCATTAATGTATATTGTAAATAGCTGTGGTCCCAGCACCGAGCCTTGCGGTACCCCACTAGTCACTGCCTGCCATTCTGAAAGGGACCTGTTAATCCCTAATGTTTGTTTCCTGTCTGCCAACCAATTTTCTATCCATGTCCGTACCCTTCCCCCAATACCATGTGTTCCAGTTTTGCCCACTAATCTCCTACCTGGGACCTTAACAAAGGCTTTCTGAAAGTCCAGGTGCACTACATCTACTGGGTCTCCCTTGTCCATTTTCATAGTTACATCCTCAAAAAATTACAGATTGGTCAAGCATGATTTCCCCTTCATAAATCCATGCTGACTCGGACCAATCCTGTAACTGCTACCCAAATGTGCTGCTATTTCATCTTTTATAATTGACTCCAGCATCTTCCCCACCACTGATGTCAGGCTAACTGGCCTATAATTCCCTGTTCCCTCTCTCCCTCCTTTCAGACAGACATACTTTATTGATCCCGAGGGAAATTGGGTTTCGTTACAGTCGCACGAACCAAGAATAGTGTAGAAATTTAGCAATATAGAACCATGAATAATTAAATAATAAAAAATAAATTATTCCAAGTGGAAGTAAGTCCAGGACCAGCCTATTGGCTCAGGGTGTCTGACACTCTGAGGGAGGAGTTGTAAAGTTTGATGGCCACAGGCAGGAATGACTTCCCGTGATGCTCAGTGGTGCGTCTCAGTGTAATGAGTCTCTGGCTGAAAGTACTCCTGTGCCTAACCAGTACATTATGGAGTGGATGGGAGACATTGTCCAAGATGGCATGCAACTTCGACAGCATCCTCTTTTCAGACACCACCGTCAGAGAGTCCAGTTCCACCCCCACAACATCTCTGGCCTTACGAATGAGTTTGTTGATTCTGTTGGTGCCTGCTACCCTCAGCCTGCTGCCCCAGCACACAACAGCAAACATGATAGCACTGGCCACCACAGACTTGTAGAACATCCTCAGCATCGTCTGGCAGATGTTAAAGGACCTCAGTCTCCTCAGGAAGTAGAGACGGCTCTGACCCTTCTTGTAGACAGCCTCAGTGTTCTTTGACCAGTCCAGTTTATTGTCAATTCATATCCCCAGGTATTTGTAATCCTCCACCATGTCCACACTGACTCCTTGGATGGAAACAGGGGTCACCAGTGCTTAGCCCTCCTCAGACAATAGACAGTAGGTGTAGGAGTAGGCCATTCGGCCCTTCTAGCCAGCACCACCATTCACTGTGATCATGGCTGATCATACACAATCAGTACCCTGTTCCTGCCCTCTCCCCATATCCCATGACCCCGCTACCTATAGGAGCTCTATCTAACTCTCTCTTGAATGCATCCAGAGACTTGGCCTCCACTGCCTTCTGGGGCAGAGCATTCCACATATCCACCACTCTCTGGGTGAAAAAGTTTTTCCGCATCTCTGTTCTAAATGGCCTACCCCTTATTCTTAAACTGTGGCCTCTAGTTCTGGACTCACCCATCAGCGGGAACATGCTTCCTGCCTCCAGTGTGTCCAATCCCTTAATAATCTTATATGTTTCAATCAGATCCCCTCTCATCCTTCTAAATTCCAGTGTATACAAGCCCAGTCGCTCCAATCTTTCAACATGTGACAGTCCCGCCATCTTGGGAATTAACCTTGTGAACCTATGCTGCACTCCCTCAATAGCAAGAATGTCCTTCCTCAAATTTGGAGACCAAAACTGCACACAATACTCCAGGTGTAGTCTCACCGGGGCCCTGTACAACTGCAGAAGGACCTCTTTACTCCTATATTCAACTCCCCTTGTTATGAAGGCCAACATGTCATTAGCTTTCTTCACTGCCTGCTGTACCTGCATGCTTGCTTTCATTGACTGATGTACAAGAACACCTAGATCTCGTTGTACTTCCCCTTTTCCTAACTTGACTCCATTTAGATAGTAATCTGCCTTCCTGTTCTTGCCACCAAAGTGGATAACCTCACATTTATCCACATTAAACTGCATCTGCCATACATTTGCCCACTCACCCAACCTGTCCAAGTCACTCTGCGTTCTCATAACATCCTCCTGGCATTTCACACTGCCACCCAGCTTTGTGTCATCTGCAAATTTGCTAATGTTACTTTTAAACCCTTCATCTAAATCATTAATGTATATTGTAAACAGCTGCGGTCCCAGCACTGAACCTTGCAGTACCCCACTGGTCACAGCCTGCCATTTCGAAAGGGACCCATTAATCACTACTCTTTGTTTCCTGTCAGCCAGCCAATTTTCAATCCATGTCAGTACTCTCCCCCCAATACCATGTGCCCTAATTTTGCCCACTAATCTCCTATGTGGGACTTTATCAAAAGCTTTCTGGAAGTCCAGGTACACTACATCCACTGGCTCTCCCTTGTCCATTTTCATAGTTACATCAGGTCCACCACCAGCTCCTTAGTCTTTTTCACATTAAGCTGCAGATGATGCTGCTCACACCATGTGACAAAGTTTCCCAGCGTAGCCCTGTACACCGCCTCATCTCCCTTGCTGATGCATCCAACTATGGCAGAGTCTTCAGAAAACTTCTGAAGATGGCAAGACTCGGTGCAGTGGTTGAAGTCCTAGGTGTAGATGGTGAAGAGAGGGAGTCAGGACAATCCCCTGTGGAGCCCCAGTGCTGCTGACCACTCTGTCTGACACACAGTGTTGCAAGTGCACGTACTGTGGTCTGCCAGTCAGGTAATCAATAATCCATGACACCAGGGAAGCATCCACCTGCATTACTGTCAGCTTCTCATCCAGCAGAGCAGGGCAGATGGTGTTGAACACACTGGAGAAGTCAAAAAACATTCTTAAAAAGTGGGATTACATTAGCTACCCTCCAATCCACAGGAACTGATCCTGAATCTATAGGACATTGGAAAATGATTACCAATGCGTCCACGATTTCTGGAGCCATCTCCTTAAGTACCCTGGGATGCAGACCATCAGGCCCTGGGGATTTATCAGCCTTCAGTCCCATCAGTCTACCCAACACCATTTTCTGCTGAATGTGAACTTCCTTCAGTTCCTCTGTTACCCTAGGTCCTCTGGCCACTATTACATCTGAGAGATTCAATCCTGGAATCACTCATGAACCTCCTTGAATCCTCTCTAGTTTGGAAACATCCTTTCTAAGATAAGAGGTCAAAACTGCTCACAGTATTACAAGTGAGCCCTCACCAGTGCTTTATAAAGTCTCCACATTACATCCTTGCTTTTAAATTCTAGTCCTCTTGAAAGGAATGCTAACATTACATTTGCCTTCCAAACCACAGACTCAACCTGTAAATTAACCTTAAGGGAATTCTGCACAAGCACTCTCTTTGCGTCCCTTTTTTGTATTTTCTCTCCATTTAGAAAATAGTCAACCTTTTCATTTCTTCCAAGCTGCATGACCATACACTTCCTGATACTGTATTCCATCTGCCATTTCTTTGCCCATTCTCCTAATCTGTCTAAGTCCTTCTTTAGACTCTCGATTTCCTCAAAATTACTTGCCTCTTCACCTATCTTCATATTGTCTCCAAACTTCACAACAAAGCCATCAATTCTTTCATCAGAATCATTGACAAAATGATTTAGTCCCAACACAGACCCTGTGGAACACCACTAGTCACTTCAGCCAACCAGAAAAGGCTCCCTTTATTCCCACTCTTTGCCTCCTGCCAACCAGCCCCTACTTTATTCATGCTAGAATCTTTACTGTAGTACTACGGTTTTGTAGCTTGTTAAGCAGCCTCGTGTATGTCGCCTTGATAAATGCCTTCTGGAAATCCAAGTACACAACATCAACTGATTCTCCTTTTATCTATCCTGCTTTTCATTTCTTTGAAGAATTCCAACAGATTTGTCAGGCAAGATTTTCCCTTGAGGAAACCATGCTGACTATGGCCTATTTATCATGTGCCTTCAAGTACCCTGAGACCTCATCCTTAACAATTGACTCTAACATCTTCCCAACCACTGAGGTGAGACTAACTGGCCTATAGTTTCCTTTTTTCTGCCTCTCTCCCTTCTTGAAGAGTGGCATGACACTTGTAACTTTCCTGTCTCTGGAACCATTCCAGAATCTAATGATTCTTGAAAGATCATTACTAATGCCTCCACAATCTCTTCAGCCACCTTTTTCAGAACCCTTGTGTGTACACCATCTAGTCCAGGTGACTTATCTACTTTCAGATCTTTCAGTTTCCCAGAACCTTCTCCCTAGTAAACTTCACATACTTCATGACCCTCGACACATGGAAGTTCTACCATACTGCTAGTGTCTTTCACAGTGAAGACTAATGCAAAATACTTAATCAGTTTGTCTGCCATTTTGCTGTCCCTATTACTACCTCTCCAGCATCATTTTCCAGTGGTCTGATATCCACTTTTGCCTCTCTTTTGCATTTTATGTATCTGAAGAAACTTTTGGTATCATTTTTAATATTATTGGCCAATTTACTTTTGTATTCCATCTTTACCTTAGTAACTTTTTTAGTGAACTTCTGTTTGTTTTTAAAAGCTTCCCAATCCTCTAAGTTCTCACCAATTTTTGCTCAATTATGTGCCCCCTCTTTGACTTTAATGTTAACTTTTCTTGTTAGCCACGGAGGTGTCTTACTTTTTAGGATGTATATATCCTGTGCCTTCCAAATTGCTTCCAGAAATTCCATCCATTGCTGCTCTGCCATCATCCCTGACAATGTTGTTTTCCAATCAATTCTGGCCAGCTTCTCGCTCATGCCTCTGTAATTTCCTTTACTCCACTATAACACTGATACATCTGACTTCAGTTACTCCTCAAATTTCAGGGTGAATTCAATCATATTATGATCACTTGCCCCTAAGCATTCTTACCATTAAGTGCTCTCATCAATTAGAATCATTGAACATTACAGCACAAAAACAGGCCTTTTGGCCCTTCTTGGCTGTACCGAACCACTTTTATGCCTAGTCCCACTGACCTGCACCTGGACCACATCCCTCCATACACCTCTCATCCATGTACCTGTTCAAGTTTTTCTTAAATGTTAAAAGTGAGCCCACATTTAGCACTTCATCTGGCAGCTCATTCCACACTCCCACTACTCTCTGTGTGAAGAAGCCCCCCCCCCCCCCAATGTTCCCTTTAAACTTTTTCCCCTTCACCCTTAACCTATGTCATCTGGTTTTTTCTACACTAGCCTTGGAAAAAGCCTGCTTGCATTCACTCTATACCCATCATAATTTTATATACCTCTATCAAATCTCCCCTCATTCTTCTAAGCTCCAGGGAATGAAGTCCTAACCTATTCAACCTTTCTCTGTAACTCAGTTTCTCAAGTCCCGGCAACATCCTTGTAAACCTTCTCTGCACTCTTTCAACCTTATTAATATCCTTCCTGTAATTCAGTGACCAAAACTGCACACAATACTCCAAATTTGGCCTCTCCAATGCCTTATACAACCTCACCATAACAATCCAACTCATCTACACAATACTTTGATTTCTAAAGGCCAATGTACCAAAAGCTCTCTTTACAACCCTATCTACCTGTGACGCCACTTTTAGGGGATTTTCTATCTGTATTCCTAGATCCCTCTGTTCTACTACACTCTTCAGTGCCCTACCATTTACCTTGTATGTTCTACCTTGGTTTTTCCTTCCAAAGTGCGACACCTCACACTTGTCTGTATTAAACTCCATCTGCCATTTTTCAGCCCATTTTTCCAGCTGGTCCAAATCCCTCTGCAAGCTTTGAAAACCTTCCTCACTGTCCACTACACCTCCAATCTTTGTATCATCAGCAAATTTGCTGATCCAATTTACCACATTATCATCCAGATCATTGATATAGATGACAAATAACAATGGACCCAGCACTGATCCCTGTGGCACACCGCTAGTCACAGTCCTCCACTCAGAGAAGCAATCCTCCACTACCACTCTCTGGCTTTTCCCATTGAGCCAATGTCTAATCCAATTTACAACCTCACCATGTATACCTAGCGACTGAATCTTCCTAACTAACCTCCCATGTGGGACCTTGTCAAAGGCCTTACTGAAGTCCATGTAGACAACATCCACTGACTTCCCTTCATCCACTTTCCTTGTAACCTCCTCGAAAAAAATCTAATAGATTTGTTAAACATGACCTACCATACACAAAGCCATGTTGACTCTCCCTAATCAGTCTCTGTCTATCTAAATACTTGTAGATCCTATCTCTTAGTACTCCTTCCAATAATTTACCTACTACCGACATCAAAATTACTGGCCTATAATTTCCTGGATTACTTTTAGAGCCTTTTTTAAACAACAGAATAACATAAGCTATCCTCCAATCCTCCAGCACCTCACCTGTCGATACTGACATTTTAAATATATCTGCCAGGGCCCCTGCAATTTCAACACTAGTCTCCTTCAAGGTTCGAGGGAATACCCTGTCAGGTCCTGGGGATTTACCTACTCTGATTTGCCTTAAGATAGCAAGCACCCCCTCCTCTTCAATCTGTATAGGTTCCATGACCTCACTACTCATTTGCCTTATTTCCATCGACTCCATGCCAGTTTCCTTAGTAAATACAGATGCAAAAAAAGCCATTTAAGATCTCCCCCATTTCTTTTGGTTCCATACATAGCTGACCACTCTGATCTTCAAGAGAGCCAACTTTATCCCTTATTATCCTTTTGCTCTTAATATACCTGCAGAAGCTCTTTGGATTATCCTTCACCTTGACTGCCAAAGCAACCTCATGTCTTCTTTCAGCCCTCCTGATTTCTTAAGTATGTTTTTGCACTTTTTATACTCCTCAGGCACCTTATTTGCTCCCTGTTTCCTATACGTGCCATACATTCTCTTCTTTATCAGAGTTGCAATCTCCCTTGAGAACCAAGGTTCCTTATTCTTATTCACTTTGCCTTTAATCCTGACAGGAACATACAAACTCTGCACTCTCAAAATCTCTCCTTTAAAGGCCTTCCACTTACCAACGACATCCTTACCAGAGAACAACCTGTCCCAATCCATGCTTTTTAGATCCTTTCTCATTTCTTCAAATTTGGCCTTTTTCCAGTTTAGAAGCTCAACCCGAGGACCAGATCTATCTTTATCCATGATCAAGTTGAAACTAATGGTGTTATGAGCACTAGAACCAAAGTGTTCCCCTACACACACTTATGTTACCTGTCCTGACTTGTTTCCTAATAAGAGATCTAATATTGCATCCTCTCTGGTCTGTTCCTCTATATATTGATTTAGAAAACTTTCCTGAACACATTTTACAAATTCTAACCCATCTAGACCTTTAACAGTATGGGAGTCCCAATCAATATGTGGAAAATTAAAATCCTCTGCTATCACAACTTCATGTTCCGTGCAGTTGTCTGCTATTTCTCTGCAGATTTTCTCCTCCCATTCTCGCTGACTATTGAGTGGTCTATGATACAACCCCATTAAAGTGGTCATATCTTTCCTGTTTCTCAGCTCCACCCATATGTCCTCGGTAGACAAGCTCTCTAATCTGTCCTGCCTGAGCACTGCTGTAACATTTTCCCTGATTAGCAATGCCACCCCCCTCCCACTCTCCATCCCTCTGCCTCTGTCACATCTGAAACATCTGAACCCTGGAACATTAAGCTGCCAGTCCTGCCCCTCCTGTAGCAAAGTTTCACAAATGGCTACAGTGTCATAATTCCACGTGTCAATCCATGCCCTCAGCTTGTCAGCCTTCCCCACAATACTCCTTGCATTGAAAATAGACACACATCAGAAGAGTATTACCTCCACACACAACGCTTCTCTTTGTGACCTTGCATGAAACTTTAACATCATTTATTTTCACCCCCGCTCCACTATCTACTCTGGCACTCTGGTTCCCATCCCCCTGCCAATCTAGTTTAACCCCCCCCCCCCCCCCAATAGCACTAACAAACCTCCCTGCAAGGATATTGGTCCCCCTGTAATTCAGGTGTAACCCGTCTCTCTTGTATAGGTCCTACCTGCCCCAGAAGGTATCCCAATGATCCTGAAACCTTAAACCCTGCCCCCCTACATCAGTTCCTCAGCCATGTGTTCATCCTCCAGAGCATCCTATTCTTACCCTCACTGGTATGTGGCACAGGTAGCAATCCTGAGATTACCACTCTCACAGTTCTGCTTTGAACTTCCTACCAAGCTCTCTATACTCACTATTCAGGACCTCCTCACTCTTTCTTCCTATGTTATTGGTACCGATGTGTATCATGACATCTGGCTGCTCACTCTCCCATTTCAGAATGCTGTGCACATGATCAGAGACATCCCTGACCCTAGCAACAAACCATCTGGGAGTCTCTTGTCGCAACCACAGAACCTCCTATCTGTACCTCTAGCTATCGAGTCCCCTACCACTACTGCTCTCCTCTTCCTACCCCCCCCCTTCTGCACTGCAGAACCAGACTCAGTGCCAGAGTTCCAGCTGCCGCAGCTTGTCCCAAGTAAGTCATCCCCCCCCAACAGTATCCAAATCAGTATACTTGTTGTTGAGGGGAATGGCCACAGTGGAGCCCTGCTCTGCCTGCCCTTTCCCCTTCCCTCGCCTGGCGGTAACCCAATTACCTGTGCGCTGCTCCTTTGGCATAGCTACCTCCTTGAAACTACTATCTAAAAACTTCTTATTCTCCCGAATGATCCGGAGGTCATCCAGCTCCTGCTCCAGTTCTCTAACGCGGTTTATTAGGAGCTGCAGCTGGATGCACTTCTTGCAGGTGTCGCTGTCAGGGAGACCAGAGGCCTCCCTGACTTCCCACATCCTGCAAGAGGAGCATTTCAACATCCTGCCTGGCATTCTCTCTACTCTAAATGAAGAAAACAAAACTTACCAGAACCCACCCTTGCCTCTGCCTATTCACGCCGAAACCTGTTGAGCCAAAGCTGTCCCACTCTGACTCAGTCCACTCCGACGGCCACTGTATGTGGCAGTTTTTTTTTAAACCTTTGGCGCGCTACGTCACGCGCCTACGTGATTCTGGTTGATTGCACAATGCCCAATCCAAAATAGCTGATCCCTAGTGGGCTCAACCATGAGCTGCTCTAAAAAGCCATCACAAAGGCACTCTAGAAGTTCCCCCTCCTACAATCCAGCACCAACCTGATTTTCCCAATCTACCTGCATATTAAAATCCCTCATGACTATTGTGACATTGCCCTTTTGGCATGCATTTTCTATCTCCCGTTGTAATTTGTAAACCACTTCCTTGCTACTGTTTGGCTGCATACAATTCCCATCAGGGTCTTTTTACCCTTGCAGTTCCGTAGCTCTATCCACAATGATTCAACACCTCCGACTCTATGTCACCTCTTTCTAATGATTTGATTCAATTTTTTTTTTACCAACAAGAACACTGCCTGCTCTGCCTTCCTGCCTGTTCTTTTGATAAAAGGTGTATCCTTGGACATTAAGCTCCCAGCTATAATCTTCTTTCAGCTATGATTTGGTGATGACTGTTCTGGCACTTTGGTTCCCATCGCCTGAAACTCTAGTTTAAACTCCACTCTGCAGTATTAACAAACCTTCCTGCTATGATGCTAGTCCCCCTCCAGTTCAGGTGCAAACCATCCCTTCTGTATAGGCCCCACCTTCCCTCTATGAGAGCCCAATGATCCAAAAATCTTACACTCTCTCTCTAACACCAATTCCTTAGCCATGTATTAGACTGTATAATCTTCCTAGTTCTGGCCTCACGAGCAAGTGGCATGGGTAGCAGTTCTGAAATCGCAATCCTGCAGGTTTATCTTGGCATCTAACTCACTGAAATCCCTATGCTGAACCCCTTGAAACATCTGGTTTCAAGCCATCCAAGAAGGCTAACTTGAGGGGGCCACTTAGAGATTCTTCTATATTATCTTCAGTTATTCCTTAACTCCTGAGCAGCTGATCCAAACTGTCCTATAGCATTAGTCATATTCAGAAACATTATCTGATAGCTTTGTTTACAATCAACCACTTTCCTCTAATCAATCAGTGTTGAGGATTGTTTTTCCAACCAAATCTTAATTGCATTCCAGCTACCTTCTGTTTATCCTCTCCGATACCATCTTCAACTCAATCTTTCAACCATCTTATTTACTGGGAAAACAGCATGGTAGCTAAAACTTGGATGCCATCACATGGATGCAATTTGTTTATGTTCTTAATTGGTTAAAGTTCAGTCCAAGTCTTTAAACTTACCATTTTAGAATGTAGCATTTCTTTGAACCATTTGTCAACTTTTCCTGGTTCTGGTAGTTGATTGTAAACCTCATGTCTCCTTTCATAATATCCATTTTCATTCTTGCATGCTTTCATTCCCTTAGTTTTTATTGGGGCAAGTTGTGGCATGGCTGCCAGACCAATTACCTCATTGCTGTCATTACTAAGACACAAGAGGTCTCTGAATTGTGTTATATTCATTTTGCAGTTCCATAGAGTTCCCAAGGTGGCACTGGTTCTGGGGACAATTCAGTGTTGCCTACATACCAGCATGTGACATCACTGTTAACACTGCCCATTGGCTTGGCAAACCGTTCATCAAAGGTCCCTTCTGTGCACTGCAGCTTTGTCTCAGTTTACTCTGTAACTGTGAATCGTGCCTCTTGATACGGATACACTTTTCATGCTGTTTTTTCACTTGCTCAGTTAACAAAGAGATTCATTTGCTGGACTTGTTATTGTCCCTATCATGTTGTTCATTGAGCATGTTACACATTTCTTCCTTTTCCCCCCCAAATGATTAGTTAAATTATTTACTTGGTGCTTGCTTCACCATGTGCTCGGTTTAGTTTGCTTTGATTTTCTAACTTGGCTCGTTCACATTTAAATTCTTCTGTTTGACCTTGTAGCTCGGCATGCTTATGCTTTTTAAGCTTTAATAGTACTGCTAGAGTCCAGCCAGGTTTTTAGCTTCCCAACAAAATTTTCTTAAAGCTCAAAGTAACATTTATTATCTGTACATACATGAGACCACGTACAACCCTGAGATTCTTTTTCTGCAGGCATGCTTGGCAATTCTACTAAGTGAGAGTCTTGAGGCTCCTGTACCTTCTACCTAATGGCAGCAATGAGAAGAGAGCATGGCCTAGGTGGTGATAAATCTTTGGATGCTGCTTTTCTACAGCAATTTTCCATGTAGTTGTTCTGAATCTTATTCCATAGCTTCTCAACTTTGGCCATAGTCTTAAGTTTGATGTTAATGAATACTCTCACTTTAGACATCAATTACAGTTGTTATAGAATATAATTATTGAGTTATGACCCAAACTAGAGCCTACAGACTGAATTTTCTTTGAATAGAGCTGTGCCCAAAATACAGTCGACCCAAAATTTAAATAGAGCCAGCCCGAAATATTTTAATAGAGACAAGAACGTTCACTCATTCGCCATTCAAGATGAGAATCAGTAAATCTATTGATGCTCTACCACAGACTGTGGTGGAGGCCAAGTCCATGTGTATATTTAAGGCAGAGGTTGATTGTTTCCTGATGGGTCAGGGCATCTAAGGATATAGTGAGAAGGCAGGTGTATGAGTGGAATCCAGGATCAGCTATGATGGAATGGCGGAGCAGACTCAATGGGCTCAATGGCCTAATTCTGCTCCTGTATCTTATGGTCTTATGAGGTAGTAAAGTAGTTCCCTCTCTGACTGGAGGTGTGATGAGTGGTGTGTTGCAGGATTCAGTGCTGGGTCCCCGTTTGTCATCTAGATCAATGATCTGGATAATCATGTGGTGAAATGGTGTAGTGGACAGCAAGGAAAACTATCATGGCTTGCAGCAGGATCTGGACCAGCTGGAAAAATGCGCTGAAAAATAGCAAATGTAATTTAATGCAGACAAATGTGGGGTGCTGTACTTCAGTAGGGCCAACCAGGATAGGTCTTACAGAATGAATGGTAGGGCACTGAAGAGTGTGGTAGAACAAAAGGATTTGGGAATACAGGTCCATAATTAGTTGAAAGTAGCGTCACAGGCAGATAAGGCCATAAAGAAGGCTTTTGGCACATTGGCCTTCATAAATCAATGTATTGAGTACAGGAGATGGGATGTTATGTTGAAGATGTACAAGATTATTATGGTGAAGATTGATGAGGATAATCTGGATTATTGTGTGCAGTTTTGGTCACCTACCTACAGGAAAGATGTAAATAAGGTTGAAAGAGTACAGAGAAAATTTACAAGGATGTTGCTGGGTCTGGAGGACTTGAGTCATAAGGAAAGATTGCATAGGTTAAGACTGTATCCTTTAGAATGTGGAAGATTGAGAGGAGGTTTGATAGAGGTATACAAAATTATGAGGAGTATAGACGGTGTAAATCCAAGCAGGCTTTTTACACTGGTGGGACTACAACCAGGGATCATGGCTTAAGGGTGAAAGATGAAAAGTTTGAGGGGAAACATCACTGAGGACCGTGAGAGTGTGGAATGAGCTGCCAGCACAAGTGGTCCATGCGAGCTTGATTGCAGCATTTGTGAGTTGCTTGGATAGTTACGCGGATGGTAGGGGTATGGAATGCTATGGACCCTGTGCAGATCAATGAGACTAGGCAGTTTAAATGGCTTGGCACTGACTAAATGGATCAAATAGCCTATTTCTGTGTTGTACTTTCCTATGACTCTAGCCTAGTAGAGCTGTGCCTGGAATAAGAGCTGTAACCCAGAACATTTAGCATGGATTCGCCATAAATAACAAAGTAAAATAGAGTTTTCTTCTCACTCCTAAACTTCATTCAGGTGGGGTACTGAAGCAAAATCAGACAATTTCTCTAACATTTCAGGAATGGAGGATTCTCTTGCCTCCTGTTAATGCGCACTAAAAGTTCCTTCTTTATTATAGGAATCTTCAAACTGTTTTTCATTACCATACCATTCTCGTTGCCAAAATTTTCGGATCTGGTGATTTTTTGATCCACTGGTTCTTTTAAGAGTCCAAGAATAAATGAAAATTTATTGCTTCATGATTGTTGATTTAAAGTATAAGCAAAAACATGCACAGAGCATATGAAACTAAAGGAAAGAACCTTGGTGGGGGGGCAAACAAAGGCAATACTAAGGACAAAGACAAAATGGCACTTTTTTTTGCAGAAACCGACAGTTTTATACCTAAATAGAACCACATTTCTGATATAAGCAAAGGGCCTGTAGAAGACATAGGTGTAGCCTGTGTTACACTTACAAATAAAAATTGAAATAATTAACCATTATGTAACTGGTATATTGCTTTGCCACCAGTAGGTGGAGTCCAACACCATATATTGTGAAAAATACAGTTTAAAATGCAAATTGTTAGTTAAAAACTACAAATTCAATCTTCTAAAAATTTAATCTATTTAATACTTTATTAATAACAAAAAACAACTTATTTCAACAAGGTCACGACTTTAAATTACTCGGTGTTATCATTTCAGAGGATCTGTCCTAGGTCCAGCAGGCAAGTGCCAAAGAAAGCATAGCATTACAAAGAAAGCATAGCAGCTCCTCTGTTTCCTTAGTTTTGTGAAGATTCAGCATGATATCTAAAACTTTGACTAATTTCTACAAATCTGGTGGTGAGTACAGTTGGCCCTCTTTATCTGAGAGGGATTGGTTCCAGGATTCCCTCGCAGATACCAAAAAACGCAGATGCTCAAGTATTCAACCTGTCGCAATGCAGTGGACCTTAGGACCCAGTGGAACCCCAGACTTTATTTAACCTGTCTCAGCACGGTAGGACATTAGGACCCAGCAGTGGAGCTCTGAATCCGCAGTGTTTCTGTTCACGAAAATAATCACGATCACGATTGAAAATTAAGTGGAAATAATAAAGCGATCGGAAAGAAGTGAAATGCCATTGGTCATTGTAAAAGCGTTAGGCTACGTTGGCCAATGATCTGAACAATTTTAAAGGATAAAGTGAGAAAGACCCTCCCTCGATGAAAGCTACAATTTTTACTAAGCAATGTAGTGGTTTAATAGTTGGGTTTTGGGGTTTGGGGTTTTTGATCCTCCATATCAACCCGGCACAGATGGAGAGTGCATTTGGAAGCAGTCTGTCACTGGATCGAACCCGTTCTTAAGTGTTTTATATGCATAGAAAGGTAAAATGTATACTATATACTAAGACAAACGTTTGACTAACTGAAGCTAAATAATACTGGATGTACCTGTTCCGACTTACTTAGTAAGAGAACTTCCAATAATTTTTGATCCCGATCCACAATAACCCACGCACATCTTCCCATTACTTTAAATCATCTCTAGATTACTTATAATATCTAATATAATGTAAATGCTATGTAAAATAGTTGTTATACTGCATTGTTTAGGGAATAATGACAAGAAAAAAAGGGTCTGTACATGCTCAAACAACAAGTGCTGAAAGAGCACTTCTGGGTTTTCTCGATTCGCGGTTGGTTGAACTTACAGATGCGGAACTCGTGGATAAGGAGGGCCGACTGTATATTGACTGGTTGCATCATGGCTTGATATGGAAGCACAAATGCAACACCCAAAATGCTGGTCAGGCAGCATCTATGGAAATGAATAAGCAGTCAACTTTTGAATTGAATTGACTTTATTTCTTACATTCTTCACATACATGAGTAAAAATCTTTACGTTACGTCTCTGTCTAAATGTCCAATGTTCAATCATAGTAATTTATAATAAATTATAATAAATAGAACAGTCAACATAATATAGAGTACACTCAAACCAGTGTGAGTTAATCAGTCTGATGGCCTGGTGAAAGAAGCTGTCCTGGAGCCTGTTGGTCCTGGCTTTATGCTGTGGTACCGTTTCCCGGATGGTAGCAGCTGGAATTGATTGTGGTTGGGGTGACTTGGGTCCCCAATGATCCTACGGGCCCTTTTTACACACCTGTCCTTGGAAATGTCCTGAATCATGGGAAGTTCACAACTACAGATGCGCTGGGCTGTCCGCACCACTCTCTGCAGAGTTCTGCGATAAAGGGAGGTAATCATAAGGGACGTAGTTCCCATACCAGACAGTGATGCAGCTAGTCAGGATGCTCTTAATTGTGCCCTTGGAAGAAAATTCTTAGGATTTGGGGGCCCATACCAAACTTCCTCAACTATCTGAGGTGAAAGAGGTGCTGTTTTGCCTTTTTCACCACACACCTGGTATATACAGACCACGTGAAGTCCTCAGTGATGTGGATGCTGAGGAACTTAAAGCTACTTACCCTCTCAACCCCAGATCCATTGATGTCAATAGGGGTTAGCCAGTCTCCATTCCTCCTGTATTCCACAACCAGCTCCTTTGTTTTTGTGACATTGAGTGAGAGATTGTTGTCTTGACACCACTGTGTCAGAGAGATGACTTCTTCCCTGTAGGCTACCTTGTTATTGTTTGAGATAAGGCCAATCAGTGTAGTGTCGTCAGCAAACTTAATTAGCAGATTAGACCTGTGGGTGGTGATACAATCATGGGTAAACAAGAAGTAAAGGAAGGGACTCAGTATGCAGCCCTGAGGAGCTCCTGTATTGAGAGTCAGAAGGTTGGAGGTGAGGGAGCCCCCTCTTACAACCTGCTGGCGATCTGACAGGATGTTCAGGATCAAGCTGCACAAGACAGGATCAAGGCCGAGGTCTCTGGGCTTCTTGTTGAGCCTGGATGGAAATATGGTGTTGAATGCTGAACTGTAGTACAAGAACAATTTCCCAAATATCGATTGGCATGTTCCTGGAGTGAGAGGTTTAGATGGGGTGGAGATTGTTATGTGTGTTCAAGAAGGTTTCTTGACACAATATGTGGATAAGCCTACAAGAGGAGAGGTTGTACTTGATCTGTTATTGGGAAATGAACCTGGTCAGGTGTCAGATCTTTCATTGGGAAAGCATTTTGGAGATAGTGATCACAATTCTATCTCTTTTACCATAGCATTAGAGAGGGATAGGAACAGACAACCTAGGAAAGCATTTAGTTGGAGTAAGGGGAAATGTGAGGCTATCAGGCAGGAACTTGGAAGCATAAATTAGGAACAGATGTTCTTAGGGAAATGTACAGAAGAAATGTGGCAAATATTCAGGGAATATTTGCGTGGGGTTCTACATAGGTACTTTCCAATGGAACACAGAAAGGATGGTAGGGTACAGGAACCGTGCTGTCCAAAGGCTGTTGTAAATCTAGTCAAGAAGAAAAGAAGAGCTTATGAAAGGTTCAAAAAAACTAGGTAATGATAGAGATCTAGAAGATTATAAGGCTAGTAGGAAGGAGCTGAAGAATGAAATTAGGAGAGCCAGAAGGGGCCATGGGAAGGCCTTGGCAGACAGGGTTAAGAAGAAACTTAAAGCATTTTACAAGTATGTGAAGAGCAAGAGGATACAATGTGAGAGAATAGGACCAATCAACTGACAGTGGGAAAGTGTGTATGGAACTGCAAAGGTACTTAATGAGTACTTTGCTTCAGTATTCATTACGGAAAAGGACCTTGGCAATTGTAGGGATGACTTACAGTGGACTGAAAAGTTTGAGCATGTAGATATTAAAAAAGAGGATGTGCTGGAGCTTTTGGAAAGCATCAAGTTGGGTAAGTCCCCGGGACCAGATGAGATGTACCCCAGGCAACAGTGGGAGACAAGGGAGGAGTTTGCTGAGCCTCTGGTAATGATCTTTGCAACATCAATGGGGACAGCAGAGGTTCTGGAGGATTGGAGGGTTGCAGCTGTTGTTCCTTTATTCAAGAAGGGGAGTAGAGATAGCCCAGGAAATTATAGACCAGTGAGTCTTACTTCAGTGGTTAGTAAGCTGATGGAGAAGATCCTGGGAGGCAGGATTTATGAACATTTGGAGAGGTATCATATGATTAGGAATAGTCAGCATGGCTTTGTCAAGGGCAGGTCATACCTTGGGAGCCTGACTGAATTTTTTGAGGATGTGACTAAACACATTGATAAAGGAAGAGCAGTAGATGTAGTGTATATGGTAGTGTATGTATATGTATATTTAGTGTAGTGTATATGTAGTGTAATGCAAGGCATTTGATAAGGTATCTCATGCAAGGATTATTGAGAAAATAAGGAGGCGTGGGATCCAAGGAGGCCTTGCTTTGTGGATCCAGAATTGGCTTGCCCACAGAACGCAAAGAGTGGGTGTATATGGGTCATACTCGGCATGGAGGTCGGTGACCAGTGGTGTGCCTCAGGGATCTGTTCTGGGACCCCTGCTCTTTGTGATTTTTATAAATGACCTGGATGAGGAAGTAGAGGGATGGGTTAGTAAATTTGGTGATGGCACAAAGGTTGGGGGTGTTGTGAATAGTGTGGAGGGCTGTCAGAGGTTACAGTGGGACATTGATAGGATGCAAAACTGGGCTGGGAAGTGGCAGATGGAGTTCAACCCAGGTAAGTGTCGGATGGTTCATTTTGGTAGGTCAAATATGATAGCAGAATATAGTATTAATGGTAAGTCTCTTGGCAGTGCGGAGGATCACAGGGATCTTGGGGTCCGAGTCCATAGGACACTCAAAGCTGCGGCGCAGTTTGACTGTGTTGTTAAGAAGGTATACGGTGTGTTGGCCTTCATCAGCCATTGGATTGAGTTCAAGAGCCGTGAGGTAATGTTACAGCTATATAAGACCTTGGTCAGACCCCACTTGGAGTACTGTGCTCAGTTCTGGTCACCTCACTACAGGAAGGATGTGGAAACCATAGAAAGAGTACAGAAGAGATGTATAAGGAATTAAGGAGATTGAAAGGGGATCTGATTGCAACATATAAGATTATTAAGGGATTAGACAAGATAGAGGTAAGAAATATGTTCCAGATGCTGGGAGAGTCCAGTCCCAGAGAGCATGGTTTAAGAATAAGGGGTAGGTCATTTAGCACAGAGTTAAGGAAAAACTCCTTCTCCCAGAGAGTTGTGGGGGTCTGGAATGCACTGACTCAGAAGGCAGTGGAGGCCAATTCTCTGGATGCTTTCAAGAAGGAGCTAGATAGGTATCTTATGGATAGGGGAATCAAGGGATATGGGGACAAGGCAGGAACCGGGTATTGATAGTAGATGATCAGCCATGATCTCAGAATGGCGGTGCAGGCTGGAAGGGCCGAATGGTCTACTTCTGCACCTATTGTGTTTTGTCTACAAGGATGTTGCCTGGATTGGAGAGCATGCCCTATGAGAATAGGTTGAGTGAACTCAGCCTTTTCTCCTTGGAGCGACGGAGGATGAGAGGTGACCTGATAGAGGTGTATAAGCTGATGAGAGGCATTGATTGTGTGGATAGTCAGAGGCTTTTTCTCAGGGCTGAAATGGCTAGCATGAGTTGGGCATAGTTTTAAGGTTCTTGGAAGTTGGTACAGAGGAGATGTCAGGGATAAGTTTTATATGTAGTGTGTGGTGAGACCATGTAATGGAATGCCGGCGACGGTGGAGGAGGCAGATACAATAGGGTCTTTTAAGAGACTCCTGGACAGGTACATAGAGCTTCAAAAAATAGTGGGCTATGGGTAACCCTAGGTAATTTCTGAAGTAAGTACATGTTCGGCACAGCATTGTGAGCCGAAGGGCCTGTATTGTGCTGCAGGGTTTCTATGTACCAGCATTCTTGCATAAGCAAACTTCTTCTCCAAAAGAGTCTTCAGGGCTGGAAAGGAAGGGGGGAAAGGGGAAAGATGACAGAATAAAAAGTTGGGGGAGGGGAAGAAGGACAGTGAGAAGGTGATGGGTGAAGCTCGGTGGGTAGGCAAATTAAAGGGCTAGAGAGGAAGGAATGTGATAGGAGATTGGACCATAAGAGAAAGAAAAGGAGATGGGGATCCAGGGGATAGCAATAGATTGGTGAGACAGAAAATCCATAAAAAGTAAAAATCCATTAAAAAAAAAATCCATGGCCCAGTCTATCACAGGTAAAGCTCTCCCCACCGTTGAGCACATGTACATGGATTGTTGTCCCAGGAAAGCAGCATCCATCATCAGAGACCCCCACCACCCAGGTCATGCTCTCTTCTCACTGCTGCCATCAGGATTAAGGTACTGGAGCCTCCGGACCCACACTACCAAGTTCAGGAACAGTTATTACCTCCCAACTAGAAGGCTCTTGAACCAATAGGGATAACTTTACTTGCCCCATCATTGAACTGTTCCCTCTGAACTGGACTCATTTTCAAGAACTCTTCATCTCATGTTCTGAAATCTATTGCTTATCTGTTTATTAATATATTTTAATTGAAGTATTAGTAGTCTGAAGCCTCCGTCAGTCAGAGTTGACCATGAATATTGTGTCCTAGCTGTCTAGATACACAAGCCTGGGCAGTACGACATGGAGAGCAAGCTGTTGCCCATGTAGCAAGCTCCCTCTCTCCATGTAGCTGATGAGCCCAAAGGAACGGCAGGGACCACACAGTTTGACACCAACAGCATCGCAGTGGTTGCCAGTCTGTACTGAACTTAATGTATGACTGCCTTAGGGACACCGGCTATGGACTTTTCCCTCTGGCTTTACTCTCAAAACCTTTGCCATGAATGGGTATAGCCACGAGGCAACGGAGGTTTGAGATCAAAGTTTTGCTTCTAGATGAGCTGCTAACCACGGCTGATGAGTGCCATCTGCCCAAAGTGACTGGTAAGGCGCCAGTAATCTGCCTTTGCCCCATTTTCTGTCAGTAGAAATTGTTCCACCAGGCTTAGTAGCTAAGCCACATGCGAAGGCCAGGAGCTAGACTTGGTTGTTAGAGGTTATTTGAGACGCACACCATTGAGAGCATTTAATAGGTAATGGGAACTTGACCCCATTACCACCCCCAGCTCCTAACAATTTTAAGGAACCCAAATATTAATATATATTTTTGTATTTGCATGATTTGTTGTCTTTTGCACCATTGATTGTCCATCCTGTTGGGTGCAGTCTTTAATTCTGGCGTGTTTCTTGGATTTACTGTGTATGCCCACAACAAAATTAACCTCAGGGTTGTATATGGTGATATATATACTTTGATAGATAATGCATTTATTTTGTTAACGGTAAAAAATGCAAATATCTAGAAATTGCTGGTTGAATCATATCACTTTGGTACTTGCTCTATGAAAATAGGATCTTGGCCTAAGCCTAACTAGAATATGTGGAATTGCCTATCACTTGATCATTAAGTTGATGCACAATTTTAGCATATATAATTAACTGCATAAGAATCCTTTTCATGGGCAAGCTAAGAGGTAAAGCAAATACTGTGGAGCTGATATGTAAAAGTAGATTGAATGTGTGAATCAAGTGAGTATCTTTGAAAGGTCACTAACCTGAAAATGTTATCTTCAATCTTTCTTAGATTTACTAAATCACTTTTACATTGTTAAATTACATTTTATTTGTATTTTTTCTAGAAAGAGAATCTTCATTCAGACTTGGTAATTTTTTTCTCTGCTTTTCTGATTAATTTACCCCCTATGGCTTTTTCGCAGTCCTTGATTTTGATTAAAATGGTTTATCATTGGTGTTTTATTTATTTCTTGAAATACAGTGCAGATTAGGCCCTCCCCTTTGAGCCATGCTGCCCAGCAATCCCCTGATTTAATCCTAGTTTAATCGTGGAACAATTTACGATGACCAATTAATTTACCAACTGATATGCCTTTGGACTGTGGGAAGAAACCCATGTGTTCACGGGGAGAACGTACAAACTCCTTACAGGCAGCAGTGGGAATTATTCAGTAAGGTCACAGATTTTCATTTCTTTTTAACTTAAACAATTTAGAATCCCATTCCCAGTAGCTGTAAAGTCACATTATCTCTCAAGCTGCATGATTTTTTATACCTTTCCATTCTGGTATATTAGACTTGTATCATTTCAGTTTGGAGCACGCACCTGCATGAAGGAAAGGATTGATCTCTGCTTTAGGAAGAGAAAATTAGGAAGGACTGAGTGAAGAAGGAAAGTATAAGGAGGTAGGAGGGGTACAGATTAGATAAAGGCCAGTAGGTGATTGGTAGTCTGCCAAGGAGTGAAGGGTAAGTGTGAGTTGTTGCACTTTGGGGGGGGGGGGTGGTCAAATAAAAGGAAAAAGTATATTGTTAATTGTAGGTCCCTTACTAGCATTAAGGTATTGAGGTAGTGTCATTGACAATTTATAGATGGCGTTTGAGCTATGCCTAGCCACACAGTCCTGGTTATAGAGAGTAGAGCAGTGGATTAAGCACACATAGAACCATAGAAAATTACAGCACAGCAACAGGCCTTTTGGCCCTTCTTGGCTGTGCTGAACCATTTTTTTGTCTAGTCCTACTGACCTGAACCTGGACCACATCCCTCCATACACCTCTCATCCATGTACCTGTCCCAAGTTTTTCTTAAATGTTAAAAGTGAGCCCACATTTACCAGTTCATCTGGCAGTTCATTCCACACTCCCACCACTCTGTGTGAAGAATTCCCCCCCCCAATGTTCCTTTAAACTTTCCCCCTTCACCCTTAACCCATGTCCTCTGGTTTTTTTTTTCTCCCCTAGCCTCAGTGGAAAAAGCCTGCTTGCATTCACTCTATCTATACCCACCATAATTTTAGACCATAAGACAAAGGAGCAGAAGTCAGCCATTTGGCCCATTGAGTCTGCTCCACCATTTCATCATGAACTGATCCAATCTCCCCTTTAGACCCATTCCCCTGCCTTCTCACCATAACCTTTGATGCCCTGACTACTCAGATACCTGTCAATCTCTGCCTTAAATACACCCAATGACTAGGCCTCCACTGCTGCCCTTGGCAACAAATTCCATAGATTCACCACTCTAGCGAAAAAAATTTTTTCGGAACTCTCTTCTGAATGGGGGCCCTGCAATCCTCAAGTCTTCTCATACTAGACTCCCCCACCATGGGAAACAACTTTGCCACATCCACTCTGACCATGCCTTTCAACATTCAAAATGTTTCTATGAGGTCCCCCTTCATTCTTCTGAACTGCAAGCAGTACAGTCCAAGAGCAGTCAAACATTCCTCATATGTTAACCCCTCCCATCCCTGGAATCATTCTAGTGAATCTTCTCTGAACCCTCTCCAATGTCAGCATATCCTTTCTTAAATAAGGAGCCCAAAACTGCACACGGTACTCCAAGTGAGGTCTTACCAGTGCCTTAAAGAGCCTCAACATCACATCCCTGCTACTATACTCTGTTCCTCTAGAAATGAATGCCAACATTACATTCTCCGTCTTCACCACTGACTCAACCTAGAGGTTAAACTTTATATTTTATATACCGCTATCAAATCTCCCCTCATTCTTCTATGCTCCAGGGAATAAAGTCCTAACCTATTCAACCTTTCTCTGTAACTCAGTTTTTCAAGTCCCAGCAACATCCTTGTAAACCTTTTCTGCACTCTTTCAACCTTATTAATATCCTTCCTGTAATTCGGTGACCAAAACTGCACACAATACTCCAAATTCGGCCTCACCAATGCCTTATACAATCTCACCATAACATTCCAACTCTTATACTCTTTCTTTTTCAATCTTTTTATTATTATTGATAATATGAACAAAATACAATTGATACGTTGGTAATGGGATTACAAACATACACATTTCCATTGCACATGAAAGAATACATAAGCAATGTTTACAGTAGAAATGAGTATTCCCAAATCATGAATGATACTATATATATATATATATAAACAAAGTAAATCTAGGTATATCATAATATATAATATAAAAAAAACAGAAAAAAGAAAAAAATATATTATGCAAAAAAAACTAAACTAATAATCTAATAGCTAATAAAGAAAAGAAAGCAAAAAAAGAGAGAAAGAAAAACTGGAAAAAGAAAAAAAAGGGCTGTTTATAATATCTCACAAGAATACATAATCATCAGTGTCGTCAACTCCGATCCTCTCAACATATATAAGTTTAAAGCTGGAAAATCAAATAGGCTTGAAACAGGGTCATATTACATCATATGAAAATATTGAATAAATGGTCTCCATATCTTTTCAAATTTAATAGAAGTATCAAATACACCACTTCTAATTTTTTCTAAATTTAAACATAACATAGTTTGAGCAAACCAATGAAATACAGTGGGAGGATTAATTTCCTTCCAATTCAGCAAAATAGATCTTCTAGCCATTAGAGTAAGAAATGTAATCATTCGACAGGCGGAAGAAGATAAGTGAAGTGAGTCCATCATTGGTAAACCAAAAATTGTGGTAATAGGATGAGGTTGTAAATCGATGTTCAATACCGCAGAGATAATATCAAAAATATCTTTCCAATATTTTTTCAAAAGCGGACATGACCAGAACATATGAGTTAAAGATGCTATTTCAGATTGACACCTATCACAAATAGGATTTATATAAGAATAAAAATGAGCTAATTTATCCTTGGACATATGGGCCCTATGTACGACCTTAAATTGTATTAATGAATGTTTGGCACATATAGATGATGTATTAACTAATTGAAGAATTCTATCCCAATTCTCAATAGGAATAATAAGATTAAGCTCTCTTTCCCAATCATTTTTGTCTTATAAAGGGGCTCTGAATGTATCTTCATAATTATATTATAAAGTTTTGATATAAGCCCTTTTTGAAAAGGGTTTAATTCAAACAAACTCTCCAAAATTTCTGAAGACACAAAATTTGGAAAAGTAGGAAGTACAGTACTTAAAAAATGCCTAATCTGTAAATATCTAAAAAGATGAAATCTAGGCAAATCATATTTATTAGATAATTGCTCAAAAGACATAAAACAATTGTCCAAAAATAAATCAGAAAATTATAGTAATCCCTTAGTTTTCCAAGCTGAATAAGCTTGGTCTATAATTGAAGGCTGGAAAAACAATTAGATACAATAGGAATATTTAAAACGAACTGAGTCAACCTGAAAAATTTCCGAAATTGAAACCACATACGTAAAGTATGTTTAACTATTGGGTTGTCAATTCGTTTCGGCAATTTAGAAAGAGCAAAAGGGAGAGAAGTCCCTAAAATAGAACCCAGAGCATAACCTGGTACCGATTTAATTTCCAAACTCACCCAATGAGAGCTAAAAGATCCATCCCAGTCTTTCAACCAACATAACAAATATCTAATATTAACTGCCCAATAATAAAATCTGAAATTAGGTAATGCTAACCCACCTTCCTTCTTTGCCTTCTGTAAGTATATTTTACCTAACCTGGGATTTTTATTCTGCCATATATATGAGGAAATTTTTGAATCAACATTAGTAAAAAAAAGATTTCGGAATAAAAATTGGTACCGCTTGAAAAATATATAAAAACTTAGGTAAAATAACCATCTTAATAGCATTAATCCTACCTATCAAAGATAAAGATAATGGTGACCACTTAGTAAACAAGCATTTAATCTGATCAATTAAGGGTAGAAAATTAACCCTAAATAAGTCTTTATGGTTTTTTGTGATTTTAATCCCGAAGTAAATAAAAGAGTCATTAACTAATTTAAAAGGTAAATTTCCATAAATTGGGACCTGTCTATTCAAAGGAAACAATTCACTCTTATTAAGATTTAACTTGTATCCAGAAAAATCACTAAATTGAGCCAACAATGATAGAACTGCTGGAATAGATTTCTCAGGGTTAGAAATGAATAATAATAAATCATCTGCATACAAAGATAACTTATGAATATCTGTCCCACGATTAATACCCAAAATATCCTGTGATTCTCTGATGGCAATTGCCAAAGATTCTAAAGCAATATTAAATAATAATGGGCTAAGAGGACAGCCCTGTCTAGTGCCCCAAAATAAACGAAAAAAGGGAGATCTTTGATTATTAGTAAACACCGAGGCTACTGGAGTGTGATAAATCAGTTTAATCCAGGAAATAAATGTCGGACTAAAATTAAACTTCTCCAACACATTAAATAAGTAAGGCCATTCAACTCTATCAAATGCTTTCTCCGCATCTAATGAAATAACACATTCTGAAGTGCTATGTGAAGGAGTATAAACAATATTCAATAATCTCCTAACATTGAAAAAAGAATAGCAATTTTTAATAAAACTGGTTTGATCTTCCGAAATAATTTGTGGTAATACCTTCTCCAACCTGGATGCCAGTAACTTGGAAAAGTTCTTGGAATCTACATTCAGTAGAGATATTGGTCTATAGGATGCACAGTCAGTAGGGTCTTTATCTTTCTTCAGTATTAAAGAAATGGAAGCTCTATAAAAAGATTGTGGCAAATTCCCCAATCTAATTGCTTCTTCAAAAACCCTGCATAACCAAGGAGAAAGAGTAGCGGAAAAACATTTAAAAAATTCTACTGTATACCTATCTGGACCTGGTGCTTTCCCAGAATTCATTGAGGAAATAACCCCTTTAATTTCTGCATCTGTAATAGGAGTATCTAATATTGAAAGATCATCTGATGATAATTTTGGAAAATTCAATTTCCCAAGAAAATCACACATGGTATTACGATCCTGGGGGAATTCAGAATGATACAGGGAGGTATAAAAATCTTGAAATGAATTATTTATCTCATCATGGTTAACTGTCAAATCCCCATTCTGCTGACGAATCTTAGTGATTTGACGTTTAACCAAAGCATTCTTCAACTGACTAGCTAACAGTTTACCTGATTTATCACTATGTATATAAAAATCAGATCTGGTTTTCATTAATTGATTTTCAATCGGAGATGTGAGTAATAAACTATATTCCGTTTGAAGTTCAACCCTTTGTTTGTAAAGCTCCTTACTAGGAGCAATCGAATATTTCTTGTCAATCTCTTTAATTTTATCAACCAATAAAAGAGTTTCCTTCTTAATGCGTTTTCTCAGACCAACAGAGTAAGAGATAATCTGTCCACGTATATACGCTTTAAAAGTGTCCCAAAGTGTTCCGCAAGAAATATCATCCGTGGAATTAGTTGAAAAGAAGAAATCGATCTGTTCCTTCATAAATTTAATAAAATCCGGATCTTGCAGTAAGGTAGAATCAAATCACCATTGTCTAATATTAGAAGCTGTATCCGTAAATTTAATAGAAAGTTTTAATGGAGCATGGTCAGAGATGGCTATAATATCATAATTACAACCAATTACTGATGGAATAAAACAAGAGTCAATAAAAAAATAATCAATTCTCGAATAAGAATGATAAACATTTGAGAAAAAAGAAAACTCTTTGTCCTTAGAATGCCGAAATCTCCAAATATCAAGAACTCCATTATCAGTCAAAAAGGAGTTAATAGAAGTGGCCGACTTATTGGGTAAAGTCTGAATAGATGTAGATTTGTCCATCAAAGGATTTAAACAACAATTAAAGTCACCACCCATTATTAACTTATATTCATTTAGATTAGGTAAAGAAGTAAATAAGCACTTAAAAAAATCAGGACAATCCACATTTGGAGCATAAACATTAACTATAGCAACCTTTTTATTACAAAGTAAACCCGTAATTAACAAAAATCTATCATTCGGATCCGAAAAGATATCGTGTTGGACAAATACAATAGAGGAGTCAATAAAAATTGAAACTCCCTTTACTTTGGCATTCGAATTCAAATGGTACTGTTGACCCCGCCAAGACCTAAAAAAGCGATAGTTATCCTCCTTCCTCACATGAGTTTCTTGTACAAAAATGATATGAGCATTAAGTCTTTGGAATACTTTGAAAATCTTCTTTCGTTTAATCGGATGGTTTAAACCATTAGTATTCCAAGACACAAAATTGATGGTCTGAGCCATATTTCTAAAATCAACCCTTTGGTATAAAAAGGGTTAACCAAATTATAAACTCATGCACCCGGAAGAGGAACAAAAATAGAGAGCGGACCCAGAAGTGACGACATCGTAGACATATTTGAAGTTCAAAAACAGCCCAAATGAAAAAACTAAAACAAACTGGTAAAAGAAAATTAAAATTAGTAAACAGACCATCCCCCACCCCCACAAGAAAAAGAAAAGAAAAAGCCAAAATATGGCTAGAAAAAGGAAAAAATGAGACTAACTCTACCCCCATATCAGCGGAAGACCACTCCGTGTATAAAGGATATATATAAAAAAAACCACCCAGACATTAAAAATTATAATCACTATACTAAAACCACACTTCTTAATATACTTGGTTGTAAAAAAAACAAAAAGAATATAATCACTAAAAGCTTATAAATCGGGTTATAACCCAAACAAATCAAAAAATATTTAAACTGTGATAAGCGATGCATTGTAGGAAGAAGACAAGAGAAAAAAAAAACGCCATCTTAAACAAAACCAAGAATATTTTTCCAAAAAACCACCATCTTAATAAAAAAGAATTCACTTTCGAAGGGTTAAAAATACACCTTCGAACGAACAAAAATAATAGTCAAGAATATAGTATAATGGTTAAAGTGTATAAAACAGAGCGATTATTATGACGAAAACACACTTTAACTTAAATATAAAGTATAGGATAAACCTACACCAATAGCCAGAAATTAAATCTGGTTTGAGGAATCGAAAACCATCTTACACGATCAGATCACTCATTTATTAAAGTCTGTAGCAGTAGGGAAGTTCTTCTTCAGAAAACTTCTTGCTTCAGATGTAGAAAGGAAAATCTGGCGTGGAGCATTCGGCGGAGAGATTCTAAGCTTCGCAGGGTATAAGAGTGCAGGTTTTAGATTTTTCTCATAACATTCAGACATCAGAGGTTTAAAAAGAAGCCTTTTCTTCATTACTTCAGGACTAAAATCTTCAACCAAACGGAAATAGTAATCCTGAAATTTAACCATTCCTACCCGCTGAGCCACAAGAATAAGTTGTTCTTTGTCGTGTACGTAATGAAACCGGACAATTACAACCAAAGGTTTAGCTGGAGCACTCGATGATCGACGCCTAATTCTATGTGCGTGATCGAGTAACGGAGGGTTATCTGGAAATACCGACGGGAACGCACCTTTTAAAAGTTGAGCAAAATATTTCAAAGGGTCGTCTTTTTCTATGCCGTCTGGGAGACCAAGTATACGTAGGTTCTGTCTTCTGGACCGATTCTCAAAGTCGACACTCTTGGCTTTAAGTGTTTCCACCAGTTTAGTGGTCGAAATTAAATCGTATTGCAATTTTTCAATTATCAAATCCCGTTTCCGAGCGTCTTCTTGCAGAGATGTGATAAGAACTTGCTGCTGGTTAATTACTGAATCCGTCTTAACCATATAATCTTGAAAAGCCTTTATATCTTGTTTAAAAATTTGTTGTTGTTCAAGAAACTTTTTATCCAAAACTTCCAGAAACAATTCATAAGTTAATTCAGTGCGTTGTGGATGAGCTTGCTTCTTTCCGTTACCGTTCGGGTTCCGCCCAGGTTGCCGTTCTTTAGATCTAAGAGACATTTCTGATTGCATATCCTCAAAAATTCACAATAAACTCTTAACGATAAGTCCAAAAAGATAACAAGAGTCTTTTGGTTTAGGTAAAAATAAGTTGAATAAGGGTAATCAAAGGTTAAAAAAAGTAAAGGTTATGGAGCGAATCTGAAACAGTACTCACTCCATGAGCGTCACCCGCTGACCTGAGACCAACTCTTATACTCAATACTTTGATTTATAAAGGCCAATGTACCAAAAGCTCTCTTTACGACGCTATCTACCTCTGATGCCACTTTTAGGGAATCTAATATCTGTATTCCCAGATCCCTCTGTTCTACTGCACTCCTCAGTGCCCTACCATTTACCTTGTATGTATCATCCAGATCATTGATATAGATGACAAATAGCAATGGACTCAGCACTGATCCCTGTGACACACCACTAGTCACAGGCCTCCACTCAGAGAAGCAATCCTCCACTACCACTCTCTGGCTTCTCCCATTAACTAACCTCCCATACAGGACCTTGTCAAAGGCCTTACTGAAGTCCATGTAGACAACATCCACTGCCTTCCCTTCATCCACTTCCCTGGTAACCTCCTCAAAAAACTCTAATAGATTGGTTAAACATGACCTACCACGCACAAAGCCATGTTGACTCTCCCTAATAAGTCCCTGTCTATCCAAATACTTGTAGATCCTATCTCTTAGTACTCCTTCCAATAATTTACCTACTACCGACGTCAAATTTACTGGCCTATAATTTCCTGGATTACTTTTATAGCCTTTTTTAAACAACAGAACAATATGAGCTATCCTCCAATCCTCCAGAAGCTCACCCGTAGATACCGAGATTTTAAATATATCTGCCAGGGCCCCTGCAATTTCAACACTAGTCTCCTTCAAGGTCCGAGGGAATACCTTGCCAAGTCCTGGGGATTTATCTACTCTGATTTGCCTCAAGATAGCAAGCACCACCTCTTCTTCAATCTGTATAAGTTCCTTGATCTCACTACTTGTTTCCCTTATTTCCATCGACTCCATGCCAGTTTCCTTAGTAAATACAGACTCAAAAAAAAACCATTTAAGATTTCCCCTGTTTCTTTTGGTTGCATACATAGCTGACCACTCTGATCTTCAAGAGAGCCAATTTTATCCCTTACTATTCTTTTGCTCTTAATATACCTGTAGGAGCTCTTTGGATTATCCTTCACCTTGACTGCCAAAGCAACCTCATGTCTTCTTTCAGCCCTCCTGATTTCTTTCTTAAGTATGTTTTTGCACTTTTTATACTCCTCAGGCACCTTATTTGCTCCCTGTTTCCTATACGTGTCATACATCTCTCTCTTCTTTATCAGAGTTGCAATCTCCCTTGAGAACCAAGGTTCCTTATTCTTATTCACTTTGCCTTTAATCCTGACAGGAACATACAAAACTCTACACTCTCAAATCTCTCCTTTAAAGGCCTCCCACTTACCAACGACATCCTTACCAGAGAACAACCTGTCCTAATCCACGCTTTTTAGATCCTTTCTCATTTCTTCAAATTTGGCCTTTTTCCAGTTTAGAACCTCAACCCGAGGACCAGATCTATCTTTATCCAAGATCAAGTTGAAACTAATGGTGTTATGATCACTGGAACCAAAGTGTTCCCCTACACACACTTCTGTCACCTGTCCTAACTAGTTTCCTAATAGAAGATCTAATATTGCATCCTCTCCAGTTGGTACTTCTATATATTGATTTAGAAAACTTTCCTGAACACATTTTACAAACTCTAACCCATCTAGACCTTTAACAGTATGGGAGTCCCAATCAATATGTGGAAAATTAAAATCCCCTACTATCACAACTTTGTTTCCTGCAGTTGTCTGCTATCTCTCTGCAGATTTTCTCCTCCCATTCTTGCTGACTATTGGGTGGTCTATAATACAACCCCATTAATGTGCTCATACCTTTCCTGTTTCTCAGCTCCACCCATATGTCCTCGGTAGACAAGCCCTCTAATCTGTCCTGCCTGAGCACTGCTATAATTGGTGCTCATCTTGGAGGTGCACCAGTGTTGATTGACAGCAAGGAGATGTTATTTCCGATCTGCACTGACTGTGGTTTCACAATGAGAAATTCACGGATCCAGTTGCAGAGGGAGGTATTGAGGCTCAGGTTTTGGAGCTTGTTGACTAGGACTGAAGTATGATTGTGTTGAACGTTGAGCTTTAATCAACAAACAGTAGGCTATCGTAGGTATTGCTATTGTCCAGGTGATCCAAGACAGTGGAGAATCAGTGAAATGGCATCCACTGTAGACCTAGTGTGCTGATAGGCAAATTGCAGCAGATCTAGGTCCTTGCTTAGGCAAGAGTTGATTCTAGCCATGACCAACCTCTCAAAGCACTCATGTCTACTGTGATGAATTGCAACTGGATGATAGTCATTGAGGCAACTCACCCTGCTCTTCTTGGGCACTGGTATAATTATCATTCTTTTAAATCAGGTGGAAACTCCCAACTGCAGCAGTGAGAGATTGAAGATGTTCTTGAATACTCCAGGTTGGCACAGTTTATCAGAGCCCAAGCAGGTACACTGTCAGGAACTGACACCTTGCGAGGGTTCAACTTCTTGAACGATAATTTGACTTTGGCTCCCAGGACAGAGATCACAGGGTCACCACATGCTGCAGGGATTTGCACAGGTGTAGTTTTATTATCCCTTGCAACACATGCATAAAAGGTGTTAAACTCATCTAGAGGTAACGTATCACAGCCAATCATGAAGTTAGGTTTCACCTTGTTGGAAATAATGGCTTGCAAACCCTGCCAGAGCTGACATGCATCCAATTCTTTCTCTAATCTGAATTGAAATTGTTTTTTCCACCCTTAAAATATAACCATATAACAATTACAGCACAGAAACAGGCCATCTCGGCTCTTCTAGTCCATGTGGAACGCTTACTCTCACCTAGTCCCACCTACCTGCACTCAGCCCATAACCCTCCTTTCCTTTCCTGTCCATATACCTATCTAATTTTTTTAAAATGACAAAATCGAACCTGCCTCTACCACTTCTGCTGGAAGCTCTTTCCACACAGCTATCACTCTCTGAGTAAAGAAGTTCCCTCTCGTGTTACCCCTAAACTTTTGCCCCTTAACTCTCAACTCATGTCCTCTTGTTTGAACCTCCCCTACTCTCAATGGAAAAAGCCTATCAACGTCAACTCTATCTATCCTCCTCATAATTTTAAATACCTCTATCAAGTCCCCCCTCAACCTTCTATGCTCCAAAGAATAAAGACCTAACTTGTTCAACCTTTCTCTGTAACTTATGTGCTGAAACCCAGGTAACATCCTAGTAAACCTCATCTGTACTCTCTCTATTTTGTTGACATCTTTCCTATAATTTGGTGACCAGAACTGCACACAATACTCCAAATTTGGCCTCACCAATGCCTTGTACAATTTTAACGTTACATCCCAACTCCTATACTCAATGCTCTGATTTATAAAGGCCAGCATACCAAAAGCTTTCTTCACCACCCTATCCACATGAGATTCCACCTTCAGGGAACTATGCACCATTATTCCTAGATCACCCTGTTCTACTGCATTCCACAGTGCCCTGCCATTTACCATGTATGTCCTATTTTGATTAGTCCTACCAAAATGTAGCACCTCACACTTATCAGCATTAAACTCCATCTGCCATCTTTCAGCCCACTCTTCTAACTGGCCTAAATCTCTCTGCAAGCTTTGAAAACCTACTTCATTATCCACAATGCCACCTATCTCAGTATCATCTGCATACTTACTAATCCAATTTACCACCCCATCATCCAGATCATTAATGTATATGACAAACAACATTGGACCCAGTACAGATCCCTGAGGCACACCACTAGTCAAAGGCCTCCAACCTGACAAACAGTTATCCACCACTACTCTCTGGCATCTCCCATCCAGCCACTGTTGAATCCATTTTACTACTTCAATATTAATACTTAATGCTTGATCCTTCCGTGTGGAACCTTGTCAAACCCTTTGGATTTATTTTCACCTTACTTGCCAAAGCAACCTCATCTTCTTTTAGCTTTTCTAATTTCTTTCTTAAGATTCTTTTTACATTCTTTATATTCTTCGAGCACCTCATTTACTCCATGCTGCCTATATTTATTGTAGATCTCCCTCTTTTTCTGAGCTAATTTTCCAATATCCCTTGAAAACCATGGCTCTCTCAAACTTTTAACCTTTCCTTTCAACCGAACAGGAACATAAAGATTCAGTACCCTCAAAATTTCACCTTTAAATGACTTCCATTTCTCTATTTCATCCTTCCCATAAAACAAATTGTTCTAATCCACTCCTTGTAAATCCTTTCGCATCTTCTCAAAGTTAGCCTTTCTCCAATCAAAAATCTCAACCCTGGGTCCAGTCCTATCCTTCTCCATAATTATATTGAATCTAATGGCATTGTGATCACTGGACCTGAAGTGCTCCCCTACACATACTTCCGTCACCTGACCTATCTCATTCCCTAACAGGAGATCTAATACTGCCCCTTCTCTAGTTGGATGGAGAATAGAATTCTCTATTCTATATTAGTGTAGAAATAGCAGGGGCTCTGACAGAAATATTTCAAATGTCATTAGAGACAGGGATGGTGCTGGAGGATTGGCATATAGAAATAGAAAATAGCATTCAATAGGTCATACCTGGACTGCTTGTGTAGTTCTGGATCACCAGTCTTGAATGCCACATATCTAACCTTCAGCAGACTGCAAATCTCTTGGTTCATCCATGGATTTTGTTTTGAGTATGTCCAGTATGTTCTCGAAGGCACACACTCATCCACACAGGTCTTGATGAAGCCAGTGACAGATGTAGCATATTCATTCAGATCAGAAGATGAATCCCTGAATATTGTCCAGTCCACTGACTCAAAGCAGTCCTGTAAGTGCTCCTTTAGCTCCCTTGACCATAGTTTCCTGGTCCTCAGCACTGGTGCTGCAGTCTTTAGTCTCTGCCTCTATACTGGAGTAGAAGTACAGTCAGGTGATCGGACTTTCCAAAGTGTGAGCATGGGTTGACACAGTTACATTTCTTGATGTTGATATATGATGCCTATAAAAAGTATTCACCTCCCACTTGGAAGCTTTCATAGTTTATTGTTTTACAGCATTGAATCACAGTGGATTTAATTTGGCTTTTTTGACACTGATCAACAGAAAAAAGCTCTTTCATGTCAGTGAAGACAGATCTCTACAAAGTGATCTAAATTAATTACAAACATATAGCATAAAATAATTAATTGCTTTAGTATTCACCTCCTCCCTTAACATGACACGCCAAAAGTCATCACTGGTGCAGCCAGTTGGTTTGAGAAGTTACATAATTATTTACTGTAAATGGAGATCACCATATGCAGTCAAGGTATTTCAATTGATTGTGGTAAAAATACACCTGTGTCTGGAATTTCCAACTGCTGGTGAGTCAGTATCTGGGAAAAACCACACCATGAAGACAAAAAAACACTCCAAGCAACTCTGTGAAAACATTTTTGAAAAGCACAGGTCAGGAGATGGATACAAGACAATTTCTGAGCCATTGAATAGTTTAGTTCAGTCAATCATCAAGAAATTGAAGTAATGTGGCGCAGCCGTAAATCTGCCCAGGGCAGGCAGTCCTCAAAAGCTGAGTGACAGTGCAAGAAGGGGACTAGTGAGGGAGGCCACCAAGAGACCTATGACCAGTCCGGTGGAGTTACAAGCTTCTGTGGCTGAGATGGGAGAGTCTGCGCATATAACAACTGTTGTCCATGTGTTTCAACAGTTGCAGCTTTATGGGAGAGTGGCAAAGAGAAAGCCTTTGTTTGAAAAAAAAAATCACATGAAATCTTAGCTAGAGTTTGCCAAAAGGGAGACGCTGAAGTCAGCTGGAAGAAGGTTTTCTGGTCTGATGAAACCAGAATTGAGCTTTTTGGCCATCAGACTAAATGGTATGTTTGGCATAAGCCAAATACCACACATCATTAAAAACACACCATCCCTACCATGAAGCATGGTGGTGGCTGCATCATGCTGTGTGGATGCTTCACTATAGCAAGCCCAAGAAGGCTTTTGAAGTTAGAGGGTAAAATGAATACAGCAAAGTACAGGGAAATCCTGAAGGAAAACCTGATGTAATCTGCAAGAGAACTGCAACTTGGGAGAAGATTTGTTTTCCAGCAAGACAATGATCCCAAGCATAAAGCCAAAGCTACACAGGAATGGCTTAAAAGCAACAAAGTTAATATCCTGGAGTGGCCAGGTCAGAGTCCCAACCTCAATCCAATTGAGAATTTGTGGCTGGACTTGAAAATGGCTGTTCACTCACGAACCCCATGCAATCTGACAGAGCTTGAGCAGTTTTGTAAAGCAGAATGGGGAAAAATTGCAGTGTCCAGATGGGCAAAGCTAATAGAGACCTATCCACAGACTCAAGACTCAAGGTACAGAGGTCCAGGTTCTGCAACTTCTCAATCTGGATTGTGGGAATGATGGTATTAAATGCTGAGCTATACTCGATGAACAGCATCCTGACATTGGTGTTTGTGTTGTCCAGGTGGTCTAAAGCCGTGTGAAGAACCATTGAGATCACATCTGCCATTGATTTGGTTGTGGTGATAGGAAAATTACAATGGGCAAGGTCCTTGCTGAGGCAGGAGTTCAGTCTAGTCATGACCAACCTCTCAAAGCATTTCATCACTGTAGATGTGAGTGCTACCAGGTGATAGTCATTAAGCAGCTCAGTTTATTCTTCTTGGACACTGGTATAATTGTGCCTTTTTGAAGCAAGTAGGAACTTCCACCCGTAGCAGTGAGAGTTTGAAAATGTCCTTGAATACTCTCGCCAGTTGGTTGGCACAAGTTTTCAGAGCCTTACCGGGCGCTCCATCAGGACCTTTTGCCTTGCGAGGGTTCACTCTCTTTGAAGACAGCAACCATCAGCCCCTGTGACAGAGATCACAGGGTCATCAGATACAGCAGATCTTCACAGCTGTAGTTACATTCTCCCTTTCAAAGCGGGCATAGAAGGCGTTGAGTTCATCTGGTAGTGAAATATTGCTGCCATTCATGCTGTTGGGTTTCGCTTTGTAGGAAGTAATGTCTTTGCAAACCCTGCCAGAGTTGTTGTACATCTGATGTCACCTCCAACCTCATTCAAAATTGTCTCTTCACCCTTGAAATAGCCCGCCGCAAAGCTTACCTGCTTTTCTGGTATAGACTTGGGTCGCCAGACTTGAATGCCACAGATCTAGCCTTCAGCAGACGATGTACCTCCTGGTTCATCCACAGCTTTTGTTTTGGTAATGTACAATAAATCTTTGTAGGAACACACTCATCCGCACAGGTTTTAATGAAGTCGGTAACAACTGCTGCATACTCATCCAAGTTTGAAGATGAATCCCTGAATACAGTCCACTCCAATGATTCAAAGCAGTCCTGTAGGTGCTCTTGTGCTTCCCTTGTCCATACCTTCTTGGACCTCCCTACTGGTGCTGCAGTCTTCAGTCTACCTATACTCAGGGAGTAGAAGTACAGCCAGGTGATCAGACTTTCCGAAGTGAGGGTGTGGAATAGCATAATATGCATTCTTGATGGTGATGTAACAGTGGTCCAATATGCTGTTTCCACTGCCAGGATGATGGTAGAAAACTCCCTTAGCAGATAAAATGGACGACATTTGACCACTAGATGTTCCAGGTCAGATGAGCAGGACTGACAGAACTGCCATGTCTCTACATCTGAGTTAATCAGAAAGGATACTCCACCTACTTGACCTTTAAAAGACTCAGATGTCCTGTCTTTGTGGTGAATGGTAAAGCCTTTGGGCTACAACACTGCATCAGAATGGCGGGGAATAGCCATCCTTCCATGAAGTGAAGTACACATCAGTCCCTGATGTCCTTCTGGTACAGCAATCTTGCCCTGAGGTCTTCAGTTTTATTTTCTACAGACTATATTTGCCAGCTGGGGCAGGGGATCTGAGGGCTATGTTTCAATCGTCCCTGCAGACTGGCTCGTCTTCTGCACTTCCATTTCCTTAAAGGGAAACTGCAATCATGTCCTGTGTCTGCTGTCCGGGGTCCACCAATTTTTGAGGATTGATAGATTTTTTTTTTAATTGTCTTAAAATGAAGCTTATTGAAGTACCCATGGCTGTGATTGGATTTCAGCTGTAGTAGTCCAAAACAAGAATATTTGATGATTCCCATTGGAGTTGCATGTGACGAGTCGCCACTTAATGGCACCATCTTTGATCACTGTACACTGAAAGTGGTTATGCAAGTGGATAAGATGGTAACAAAGGAATATGGCATGCTTGCCTTCATTGGGACGGGTACTGATTAAAAGAGTAAGGAAGTCGCACTGTAGCTATATAAAGCTTTAGCTAGACTGCACTTGGAATTTTGTATGCAGTTGTATGCAGTATAATTGTCCAAATATAGGAAGGATGTGGAGACTGTGGAATGGTGCAGAAGAGGTTTACCAGGATACTGCCTGGATTAGAAGGTATGTGTGATAGTTAGAAATGTTAGATATACTTGGGTTGCTTTCCCCGAAATGTCAAGAGGCTGATTGGAGGCCTGATGGAGGTCTTTTATACAATGAGGGGCATAGATGGGGTAGACAGTCAAAATTTTCTCCCAAGCATGGAAATGTCAAATACCAGAGGACATTCTTCTAAGTTGAGGTTGAGTTGACGGGGGGTGTGGAGTTTAAAGATGACATGTGGTTTTTGCACAGTATGATAGGTGCTTGGAATGGGATACTAGGAAAAGGAGTGAATGTAAGCAGTTTGGAGTTTAAAAAGGCTTTTAGAGTTGCACATAAATGCAAAGGGAATGAGGAGATGGATGATACACCAGAAGAGAACATTCAGCATAAATTGATATCAAGATCAGCATGACATCGTAGGCTGTACTGATCTATAGTTGACAGCTGGAAAAAGTGGAGAGATAAGGTGGAGACAGCTTCTGGAAAGTGATAATTGAGAACAAAGCCAGTAGTGCTGGAATTTGATAAGTAAAGAAAGTGAAGGGAGCCATGAGGGAAGAGGGCAGATGAGGAAGGAAGATGTGGGCAAAATATATGGGTCATAGGTGGATGGAACCAGGTGGGGGTGAAGATAGGTGGTGGCTAGAAAGGTGTGGGGGGAGTGGTTTTGGCAATAAAAGTGGGAGGACTAGAGGTAGATTCTCCAGATAGATCAAAGGGGAAAAATGAACACTGGAGGTAAAATGTTACTGAAGTAGAGAAACCAAGTGTTCATGCATGTTCTTTCTTTTTACCCCTGACCTTGAACATGATGTTTTCTGCAGCTACAATACATGCAACTGAGATCAAGAGTTCAAAGCTTGTCCCTCACCAGCAAATGATATGTGGGTATTATTGGGGACCTCTCCAAGTATTGACAGGCCACCCAGGTACTAAGGTCAAGCTATTTCACATCTATCAACAGTAGAGTAGCTGCTGTTAGTGAATGCAGGACTTTGCTGAAGACTGTGCTAACCAATTTCACATCTCAGTGCTGCGTGCACAATGCTGAATGACCACACCCCATCTAACCTCCCCAACACCATCATCCTCTCCATACAGCAGTAGATGATTGATTGCTTTGTGCTAGTGTTGCCCAAATTTATCATATTCTCAGCGCAGCAGAGAGTACCAGTGACAAGAGCAGCAGTTTGCACCAGGTTCCCAGCACAACAGTTCAGCTTTTCTGTCTAAATAGAGCTTTATTGACTCCCATTTATTGCTGATTTCATGAGCACTCTTTCATATGAGAATATTTCTCAAGAACTAGGTAAGTTATCACTGTACTTCAGAGCCCATGTCCTTCAAAGTCAAATGCAGTCTTTGGGTCCTAAGGTTTTTTGGCTTTCAGTTTTATTAACTTCTGCAGTGCTCCACGTTTTACTTGTGCTAGTTTCTTTCAGTTCCTCCTTTGATACACCTGTTGCTCCATATTTAACAAGTAAACCAAAGGAGGAACAAAAAGAAATTTTTTTCTCTCTTTGACACAATATTTCCTGATTGGGATGCTGTTCATTTTTATGTGGGGGGGGGGAGGAGATTTTGTGTCTCTGAGCATCTTTGATATTCATGTTTTTGTGGCTACTTGGAGAATACAAATTTCAAGTTGCATTTGGATACATGATTTGATAATAAATTAACCTTTGAACCTTTCTATCCAATAAAATTTCTCCTTTCTCAATCTATGAGGTTCCACAAATATGATCTTAACTTTTATTTCCCTTGTCCTCAAGTTTTAGGATTTTTAAAAATTCTTTACTTTTAAAGGAATTTGCCAAACACTATCAATACTATTCCTTGAATAACTTTATACTATTCCTCTGTTCCATAACTGCTTTTTTCAGAATCACTTAAATTCGGTTAAAAAAAACTTTCATTTTCTCTTAAGTCACTGATATCAGCTTTACATCAGTTTAGTATTTTTATCCATTTTTCTCTGATGACTTTACATTGTTAACCATAGATTTTAGACTATAAGACCATAAGATATAGGAGCAGACTTTCATTCTGCATGACCATTCACTTCCT
The DNA here is from genome assembly GCF_030144855.1 of Hypanus sabinus. Lineage (NCBI taxonomy): Eukaryota > Metazoa > Chordata > Chondrichthyes > Myliobatiformes > Dasyatidae > Hypanus > Hypanus sabinus. The sequence goes on along the minus strand of NC_082738.1, from coordinate 713,759 downwards.
GACACTGTATTCCATATGCCTCTTCTTTGCCCATTCTCTCAATCTATCCAAGTCCTTTTGTAGCTTATCTACTTTCTCAAAACTACCTGACTCTCCACCTATCTTATTGTCCCAACACTTGGCAACAAAGCCATAAAGTCTATCATTCAAGTTATTGACATATAATGTAAAGAAGCGGTCCCAACACGGACCCCTGTGGAACACCACTAGTCACTGGCAGCCAATGAGAAAAAGCTCCCTTTATTCATACTCTTTGCCTACTGCCAATCAAACACTGCTTTATCTATGCTAGAATCTTTCCTGTAATACCATGGGGTCTTAGCTTGCTAAGCAACCTCATTTGTGGCACCTTGCCAAAGGCTTTCTGAAAATCCAAGTATACAACATCAACCAATTCTTTGTCTATCCTGTTTGTTATTTCTTCAAAGAAATCCAACATATTTGTCAGATCAGACAAGACTTTCCCTTGAGGACCCCATTCTGACTTTGGCCTATTTTAGCATGTGCTTCCAAGTACCCTAAAACCACATCCTTAACCATCAACTGCAACATCTTCCCAACCATTGAGGTTAGACTAACTGACCCATAGTTTCCTTTCTCCTGCCTCTCCCTTCTTGAAGAGTGGAGTGACATGTGTAATTTTCCATTCCTCCAGAATCAATTCATTCTTGAAAGATCATTACTAATGCCACCACTATCTCTTCAGCCACCTCCTTCAGAACCCTGTGGTGTGTACCATCTGGTCCAGGTGAGTTATCTACCTTCAGTTTCCTAAGAACCCTCTCCCTAGTAATGACAACTTCACACACTTCTGCCCCCTGACATTTTTGAATTTCTGGCAAACTGCTAGTGTCTTTCACAGTGAAGGCTGATGTAAAATACTTATTCAGTTTGACTGCCATTTCCTTATCTCTCATTACTACCTCTTCAGCATCATTTTCCAGCGGTCTGATATCTATTCTTGCCTCTCTTTTACACTTTATATATCTGAAGAAACTTTAAGTATCATCTTAAATATTGGTTAGCTTACCTTTGTATTCCATCTTTTCCTTAATGACTTTTTTAGTTGCCATCTGTTGGTTTTTCAAAGCTTCCCAGTCCTTTAATTTCCCACTAATTCTTGCTGTATTATATGCCCTCTCTTTGGCTTTTATGTTGGCTTTGACTTCTCTTGTCAGCCACGGTTGCGTCATTCTACCTTCAGAATATACCCTGTGCATTCCAAATTGCTCCCAGAAATTCCAGCCATTGCTGCTTTGTCATCATCCCTTACAGTGTTCTTTTCCTATTGATTTTGACCAGATCCTCTCTCATGGCTCTGTGATTGCCTTTACTCCACTGTAACACCGATACATCAGACTTTAGTTTCTCCTTCTCAAATTGCAGGGTGAATTCAATCACATTATGATCACTTGCCCCTAAGGCTTCTTTTACTTTAAGTGCTCTAATCAATTCCACTTCATTGCATAATACCCAATCTAGAATAGTTGATTCCCCAAGTGGGCCCAACCATGAGTTGCTCTTAAAAAGTCATCTATCTTGTAGGCATTCCAGAAATTTTCTCTTGGGATCCAACAACAACCTGATTTTCCCAATCTACCTGCATATTGAAATCCCCCATGACTATTGTAACATTGCCCTTTTGGCATGCATTTTCTATCTGCTGTTGTAATTTGTAGATCACATCTTTACTGCTATTTGGGTGTCTGTATATAACTGCCATCAGGGTCTTTTTACCCTTGCCGTTCCTTAATTCTACCCACAATGATTAAACACCTTCCAACCCTATGTCACCTCTCTAATGATTTGATTTGGTTTTTTTAAACCGGTGGAGCCACAACACCCTATCTGGCCATCTGCTTGTCCTTACAATACAATGTGTATCCTTGGACATTAAGCTGCCAGCTATAATCTTCTTTACAGCCATGACTCAGTGATGTCTAGAACATCATACCTGCCAATCTGTAACTGCTACAAGTTCATCTACTTCATTCTGTATACTGTGCGCATTCAAATATAACATCAATCCTGTATTCACCCTTTTTGATTTTGTCTGCCTTTTACATTGCATCTCATCCCGCTGACTGCAATTTTGCATGATCATCAGCCTCTCCTTGCTAGCAGTCTCACTATGCATTGCCTCTGTTTATAAATCAACTACTTTATCCTCAGCACTATCATTCCAGTTCCCTGTCAAATTCAATTAAATCCTCCCAAACCTAGCAAACCTGCCTGCAAGGGTGTTCATCCCCCTCTAATTTAGGTTTAACTCATTCTTTTTATACAGGTCATACCTTCCCCAGAAGAAATCCCAATCTGAACCCCTGCCCCTGCACCATTTCCTCAGCCACACATTCAGCTGCCAAATCATTCTATTCCTATCTTCACTGGCACGCGGCACAAGTAGCAATCCAGAGATTACTACCCTGGAGGTAGTGTTTTTCAGCTTTCTACCTAGCTCTTGTAATATGGGGTCAATTCATCCAACTTTGTATCTCAACTACAATCTTATTTCCTTCAAGACGTGTTGATAAATTTATACTGCAAAATCATTCTCATTAAAGACTTATATTAAATCTTACAATATTACAATTCTCAGTGTTTCAGAGCCATGATTAAACATGTCTGATTGGGATATGGGTATATGTAATCTCTTGTAATATCTTTGCTGAAAATGTTTTGTAAGAACTAGTATTTATTTCTAAAGAAAAGTATTTCATGATGCTTGCTTTAACATGTGAATTCCTTTTAGGTACCTCAATATGAAGAAAATGTTGATTCGCATCAGTCCTACACTACGTCTGTGTCAACCACTCCTGATTCTTCATTGTTTTATGTTCCTTGGTCAACATCTGGAGACGACTATAAGCTCCTTGCTGGATCACAGAGTAATCCTAACCAGTATGTGGATTATCTGTTTTTTTTAATTGGGTGAAATCAATGCAAAATTAATGTTCAAGCAACCCCCACATTGTGAGAAGTGTGAGAAGGGATCTCATCTGTGCATGTATCAAGAAACAGAAGATGGGGGTGGGGTATTATTTTTCACAATTTCTGAGAATGAATCATACTCCCAATCCCAGATTATTGGATTCTGTATAGGTGATTTTTTAACCATAATCATGGGGGTCACTTTTATAAGTAATGCCATATTTTGAGAACTGTCAATTATTGCCCTGATGATATCAGAAGGAATTACTTTGCTAAGGCTATTATGAGAAAGTGAGTCTAACTTCAATCCCATATCTGTGGTCATTTCCTTTTAACAATGAGAAATTAATAACTTAAAAATGAGAAGTATTTTAATCATATATATTAGAGAGAGAGAGAAATTGAAGGTAAGTAGGCAGCTAACCAAAATTTAAATTAATAGGTACACAATAAAAAGAATTAACTGTCATAACAAATCACAGCCATCATAGTGTGTATGAGGGAACTAATGGCTAAAGTCAAAATGACAAGACCCCACAATCACAGAATAGAGACTTATAGTAAGCAATTATGAGTAAGTTAGGAATGGTATAATCAACACTTTTTTTCTTTCATGAGTTTGGTGCAAGCTGGGTTTGTTCCCTTTTTCTGGAGAGTGCAACTACACTTTTGGGGTGGATGGCCTAGAGTTGCCTGTCAGGTCTAGAAACGGGTAGTGAAAAACCAGATAAATGACCAGATAAAAAAGGAGAGACTAAGTGAGGTAGTTCTCTTTTGGAAGAGGACAGCGAGGCTTTGAGAGAAAGTGCGGCGGCGGCCATTTTCAAATTGTCCAGTTGCATCTCAGATCAGAGTTCTGAGAGGCGGGACTGCGCAGGCGCGTGAGGAGGCCTGGGAAGGAGGGAAGATATAAAAAGAACGCAGCCTTAAGAAGCGGGCAGCTTCGTTTGCGGGCAGCGGAGTGCACCAGGAGCAGAGTGTAGGGCTTGGGCTCAGAGGTCTTAGGTGGAAGAGGGCACAGTAGGCTTATCTTTTAGTTCTTGTTATTTTTCAGTTTTTCGAGAAGTATGAGTGTGAGGGCAGCTTGTTGTTCTCGGTGTCAGATGTGGGAGGTCCTGGAGTCTCCGAGCCTCCCGGACGTCCACATCTGCGCCAGGTGCACCGAACTGCAGCTCCTGAGGGACCGAGTTAGGGAACTAGAGCTGCAGCTCGATGACCTTCGCCTGGTCAGGGAGAGTGAGGAGGTGATAGAGAGGAGTTACAGGCAGGTGGTCGCTCCGGTGCCACGGGAGGCAGATAGGTGGGTCACGGTCAGGAAGGGGAAGAGGCAGGTACTAGAGAGTACCCTGGTGGGTGTACCCCTTGACAATAAGTACTCATGTTTGAGTATTGTTGGGGGGTACAGCCTTCCTGGTGGAAGTGACAGTGGCCGGGCCTCCGGCACAGAGGACGGCCCTGTAGCTCAGATGGGTAGGAATAGAAGAAAGAGGACCATAGTAATAGGGGACTCGATAGTCAGGGGTTCAGACAGGCAGTTCTGTGGAGGTGATCGGGAGTCCCAGATGGTAATTTGCCTCCCTGGTGCCAGGGTTCGGGACGTTTCTGATCGTGTCCAAGATATCCTGAAGTGGGAGGGTGAGAAGCCAGAGGTCATGGTACATGTAGGTACCAATGACATAGGTAGGAAAGGGGAAGAGGTCCTGAAACGAGAGTATAGGGAGTTAGGAAGGCAGTTAAGAAGAAGGACCGCAAAGGTAGTAATCTCGGGATTACTGCCTGTGCCACGCGACAGTGAGAGTAGGAATAGAATTAGGTGGAGGATGAATGTGTGGCTGTGGGATTGGAGCAGGGGGCAGGGATTCAAGTTTCTGGATCATTGGGACCTCTTCTGGGGCAGGCGTGACCTGTTCAAGAAGGACGGGTTACACTTGAATCCTGGGGGGACCAATATCCAAGCGGGGAGGTTTGCCAGGGCTACAGGGCAGACTTTAAACTAGTAAGATGGGGGGAGGGGCGGGAATAAATTTGAGGAAACCATGGGAGAGGAGGTTAGTTCACCAGTAGAGCAAGTAAATAGACAGTGTGTGAGGGAGGAAAGGCAGGTGATGGAGAAGGGATGCGCTCAGCCCGAAGATGTAGGGGAGAATAAAGAAAAGGATAATAAATTTGAATGCATTGTTAGGGATGAAAAGAGAGGAGGGGGTGGAGAGTATCTTAAATGTATCTATTTTAATGCTAGGAGCATTGTAAGAAAGGTGGATGAACTTAAAGCGTGGATTGATACCTGGAATTATGATGTTGTAGCTATTAGTGAAACATGGTTGCAGGAAGGGTGTGATTGGCAACTAAATATTCCTGGATTTAGTTGCTTCAGGTGTGATAGAGTAGGAGGGGGCAGAGGAGGAGGTGTAGCATTGCTTGTCTGAGAAAATCTTATGGCGGTGCTTTGAAAGGACAGATTAGCGAGCTCCTCTAGGGAGGCTATTTGGGTGGAATTGAGGAATGGGAAGGGTGTAGTAACACTGATAGTTGTGTATTATAGGCCACCTAATGGGGAGCGTGAGTTGAAAGAGCAAATGTGTAAGGAAATAGCAGATATTTGTAGTAAACACAAGGTGGTGATTGTGGGAGATTTTAAATTTCCACACGTAGACTGGGAAGCTCATTCTGTAAAAGGGCTGGATGGTTTAGAGTTTGAAATGTGTGCAGGTTAGTTTTTTGCAACAATACATAGAAGTACCGACTGGAGATGGGGCAGTGTTGGATCTCCTGTTAGGGAATGCGATAGGTCAGCTGACAGATGTATGTGTTGGGGAGCACTTTGGGTCCAGTGATCACAATAGCATTAGCTTCAATATAATGATGGAGAAGGACAGGACAGGACCTAGAGTTGAGATTTTTGATTGGAGAAAGGCTAACTTTGAGGAGATGCGAAGGGATTTAGAGAGAGTGGATTGGGTCAAGTTGTTTTATGGGAAGGATGTAATAGAGAAATGGAGGTCATTTAAGGGTGAAATTATGAGGGTACAGAATCTTTATGTTCCTGTTAGGGTGAAAGGAAAGGTTAAAGGTTTGTCAGCACCATGGTTTTCAAGGGATATTAGACATTTGGTTCAGAAAAAGAGGGATGTCTACAATAGATATAGGCAGCATGGAGTAAAGGAATTGCATGAGGAATATAAAGAATGTAAAAGGAATCTTAAGAAAGAGATTAGAAAAGCTAAAAGAAGATACGAGGTTGGTTTGGCAAATAAGGTGAAAGTAAATCCGAAAGGTTTCTACAGTTATATTAAAAGCAAGAGGATAGTGAGGGATAAAATTGGCCCCTTAGAGAATCAGAGTGGTCAGCTATGTGTGGAGCCGAGGGAGATGGGAGAGATTTTGAACAATTTCTTCTCTTCGGTATTCACTAAGGAGAAGGATATTGAATTGTGTAAGGTGTGGGAAACAAGTAAGGAAGTTATGGAACCTATGACAATTAAAGAGGTGGAAGTACTGGCGCTTTTAAGAAATTTAAAAGTGGATAAATCTCCGGGTCCTGACAGGATATTCCCCAGGACCTTGAGGGAAGTTTGTGTAGAAATAGCAGGAGCTCTGACGGAGATCTTTAAGATGTCATTAGAAACGGAGATTGTGCCGGAGGATTGGCGTATTGCTCATGTGGTTCCATTGTTTAAAAAGGGTTCTAGAAGGAAGCCTAGCAATTATAGACCTGTCAGTTTGACATCAGTGGTAGGTAAATTAATGGAAAGTATTCTTAGAGATAGTATTAATAATTATCTGGATAGACGGGATCTGATTAGGAGTAGCCAGCATGGATTTGTGCGTGGAAGGTCATGTTTGACAAACCTTATTGAATTTTTTGAAGAAGTTACGTGGAATGTTGACGAGGGTAAGGCAGTGGATGTAGTCTATATGGACTTCAGCAAAGCCTTTGACAAAGTTCCACATGGAAGGTTAGTTAAGAAGGTTCAGTCGTTAGGTATTAATGCTGGAGTAATAAAATGGATTCAACAGTGGCTAGATGGGAGATGCCAGAGAGTAGTGGTGGATAATTGTTTATCGGGATGGAGGCCGGTGACTAGCGGGGTGCCTCAGGGATCTGTTTTGGGCCCAATGTTGTTTGTAATATACATAAATGATCTGGATGATGGGGTGGTAAATTGGATTAGTAAGTATGCCGATGATACTAAGGTAGGAGGTGTTGTGGATAATGAGGTGGGTTTTCAAAGCTTGCAGGGAGATTTATGCCGGTTAGAAGAATGGGCTGAACGTTGACAGATGGAGTTTAATGCTGAGAAGTGTGAGGTTCTACATTTTGGCAGGAATAATCCAAATAGAACATACAGGGTAAATGGTAGGGCATTGAGGAATGCAGTGGAACAGAGAGATCTAGGAATTAAAGTGCATAGTTCCCTGAAGGTGGAGTCTCATGTAGATAGGGTGGTGAAGAAGGCTTTTGCAACGCTGGCCTTTATAAATCAGAGCATTGAGTACAGAAGTTGGGATGTAATGTTAAAATTGTACAAGACATTGGTAAGGCCAAATTTAGAATATTGTGTGCAGTTCTGGTCACCGAATTATAGGAAAGATATCAATAAATTAGAGAGAGTGCAGAGACAATTTACTAGGGTGTTACCTGGGTTTCAGCACTTAAGTTACAGAGAAAGGTTGAACAAGTTAGGTCTTTATTCATTGGAGCGTAGAAGATTGAGCGGGGATTTGATCGAGGTATTTAAAATTTTGAGAGGGATAGATAGAGTTGACGTGAATAGGCTGTTTCCATTGAGAGTAGGGGAGATTCAAACGAGAGGACATGATTTGAGAGTTAGGGGGCAGAAGTTTAAGGGTTTAAGAAACACGAGGGGGTATTTCTTTACTCGGAGAGTGATAGCTGTGTGGAATGAACTTCCTGTAGAAGTAGTAGAGGCCAGTTCAGTTGTGTCATTTAAGGTAAAATTGGATAGGTATATGGACAGGAAAGGAGTGGAGGGTTATGGGCTGAGTGCGGGTAGGTGGGACTAGGTGAGATTAAGAGTTCGGCACGGACTAGGAGGGCCGAGATGGCCTGTTTCCGTGCTGTGATTGTTATATGGTTATAAACCAGATACGGCTTTCATGCAAACTTGCAGTTCAAGTCAAGTCACTTTTATTGTCATTTCAACCATAACCACTGGTATAGTACACAGTAAAAATGGAACAACATTCCTCCAGGACCATGGTGCTACATGAAACAACACAAAACTACACTAGACTACGTAGAGCAACACAAAACTACATTAGACTTCAGACCTACAGGAGATTACATAAAGTGCACAAAACAGTGCAAGACAGTAGAATAATTAATAAACAAGACAATAGGCACAATAAAGGGCAAATTACAATATAATAAATGATGCAAATGTAAACAATGTTTTAGCAGGAATTGAGAAAGAAATAAGCAAAAATTGCAATGGGAGTAGAGTGGTGTTCAGTTGAGTGTGTGTGTGTGTGTGTGTGTGTATGTCAGACTAGACTCTGGGAATTGAGGAGTTTAATGGCTTGGGGTAAGAAACTGTTACACAGTCTGGTCGTGAGAGCTCGAATGCTTCAGTACCTTTTGCCAGACGGCAGAAGGGAGAAGAGTTTGTATGAGGGGTGCGTGGGGTCCTTCACAGTGCTCTTAGCTTTGCGGATGCAGCGTGTGGTGTATATGTCTGTAATGGCGGGAAGAGAGACCTTGATGATCTTTTCAGCTGACCTCACTATCCGCTGCAGGGTCTTACGATCCGAGACGGTGCAATTTCTGAACCAGGCAGTAATGCAGCTGCTCAGGATACTCTCAATACATCCTCTGTGGAATGTGATGATGATGGGGGTTGGGAGATGGACTTTTCTCAGCCTTCGCAGAAAGTAGAGACGCTGCTGGGCTTTCTTTGCTATGGAGCTGGTGTTGAGAGACCAGATGAGATTCTCCGCCAGGTGAACACCAAGAAATTTGGTGTTCTTAACAATCTCTACGGAGGAGCTGTCGATGTTCAGTGGAAAGTGGTCGCTCCGTGCTCTCCTGAAGTCAACAACCATCTCTTTTGTTTTGTTCACATTCAGATACAGGTTGTTGGCTCTGCACCAGTCCGTTAGCCACTGCACCTTTTGTAAGCTGACTTGTCGTTCTTACAGATGAGGCCCACCACAGTCTTGTCATCGGTGAACTTGATGATGTAATTCGAGCTGTGTATTGCTGCACAGTCATGGGTCAGCAGAGTGAACAGCAGTGCCCTCAGGGCCCCCATGCTCAGTGTTATGATATTGGAGATGCTGTTCCCAATCTGGACTGCCTGAGGTCTCCCAGTCAGGAAGTCCAGAATCCAGTTGCAGAGGGAGGTGTTCCTTTATTTCTACTTGATCCTTGCTTTAGCAATGCAAACAATCAAGGTGCAAACTTCAGTTGACAAGGATGGTACACTCATTTTCCAACATTGACTTTAGTAGGGTGGGGACCAAAAGACACTGACTAACACAAAAGGATGTAGTGCCAGCTCAGAGAGGTTGGTGAATGCTTGTTAATGGCTGATGACTCGTCTGAATGAGATGTATAGAAGAGATGAATGAAAACAGAAAATAGAGAAATAAAAGTTGGGGATAGAAAGTGTTGGAACTGAGAAAGAAACTGGAGAAGGAAAACACGACATATATATTGGCCAGTTCTGCAACGTGGGAAAAGTTGCTTACCTGCAATTGTTGAATTCAGTGTTGAGTCTTGAGGGCCACAATGTGCCTCAACAGATGACAAGATGCTCGTTTCCACAGATGCTGCCCGACCTGCTGAGTTCCTCCAATGTGTTGTAAGTGTTGCTTTGACCACAGCATCTGCAGTGTACTTTGTGTTTAAGATACTGTTAGCGTGTTTGTGTTGGGTTTCTTTGGAACAGTATAGGAGGGCTTGGAGGTAGAGAATTAAAGTACTAGGCCTCCATGCAGACTGAATAATAATGAATTTATGTTTTCACTTTGAGTACGTTTAAGTTACCTTTTAAGTACTCGTGTTTGGTCATAGAAGATGGAGGCTATTTATGAAAAGATGCTTCTCTGACTGGAGATCTGTGATTACCTGTGTTCTGTAGGGATTGGTGCTGGATCCTCTGTGATAAAAATGATGTGGATGAAAATGTAGATGGGCTGATTAAGTTTTCAGCTGAGACAAAAATTGGTGGAGTTGTGGATAATGAGGATTGCTGTCAAAGGATTTAGTAGATCTATTGGAGATATGGCAGATGGAGTTGAAACCCCCTTTTACTGGGCTCTGGAAATGCAGCTCATTAGCCCCTCGCTAACAGCCACTGGAGTCCTTGGCAAGAAACTCGCCTTTCTCAGGCGTCATATGTCTAGGGTATATATGACCTTGGTCCTACCAAATCCCGGAGGTTGGGATGTCTTGTCCACCCAAACCCCAGTTTGTGTGAACGTTGTGTGATTTACTGCCCCAACAATTGCCCGTCAACAAGAAATAACAGATCATACATTGAAGAAATATATTTAAGAATGTTAACTTAAGCAAACAGTCAAGGAAGGCAAGCAAGAAAAACAAACAAAAAGGGCCCATTACTCTTGCAGTTAAATGTGCACATAAGTTGGAACTCATCTTGAACTTGTCTGTCACTCATGGAAAAGCAAGTAGATGGGAGAGGGGGTAAAGAAGGCATTCAGCATGCTTGCCTTCTAAGTATAAAAGTCAGGAAACCACATTTCAGCTGTATAAAATGTTAGTTAGGCCACATTATGGAGTATTGTGTGCCGTGTTTATTGCCACATTATGGGACTGATAATGGAGGCTTTAGAGAGGGTGCAAAAAAAGGTCTACCTGGATGTTCCCTGGATCAGAGAGTATTAGCTATAAAGAGAGGTTGGACAAACTTGGATTGCTTCCTTGAGAGTGTCAGAACTGTCGATGGTCTTTTTCATTATACACCTGCTCAGGACCAAGAAACTGATTGTAGACTGAGGGAAACCAGAGGTCCATGAGTCAGTAATCATCAGAGGATCGGAGTTGGAGAATCAGTAACTTTAAATTCCTGTGTGTCACCATTTCAGAGGACTTGTCCTGGACCCATGATATAAATATTATTGTGAAGAAGCACGGCAGTGCCTCTACTTCCTCAGGAATCTGCAGAGGTTTGGCATGTCATCTATAAATGTGTAGTGAAATTGTGCTGTCTGGTTACATTACAGCCTGGTATGAGAACACCAATGCCTTTGAACGGAAAATCCTGCAAAAGGTAGTGGATTCGGCCCAGTACATCATGGGTAAAACCCTTCCAACTATTGAGCACATCTACACGAAATGTTGCCGTAGAAAAATGGCATCAATCATCAAAGATTCTCACCACCTAGGCCATACTCTTTTCTCACTGCTGCCATCAGATAGAAAGTACAGGTGTCTCAAGACTCTCACCGCTAGGTTCAAAAACACTTACTATCCCTCAACCATCAGGGTCTTGAACAAAAGGGGATAGCTAGACTCGTTTAAGGATTTTGTTATATTGTTATTTCACTTTTGTTATTTATTGCAATTTATTTATATCTGCATTTGCAGTTTGTTTGCAGCTAACAGTTCCTGACCTTTATAGTTTAGTTACTATAGATTTGCTAAGTATGCCCGCAGAAAAAGAATCTCGAGGTTGGGTGTGGTGATGTATGTACTCTGATAACAAATTTTACTTTGAACTTAAACATGAAAGGGGATTTCACTGAAATTTTTAAATAGAAAAGTGTCTGGTGCTTATTTTTAAAAGTTGTGCTTTCAGTGTTAATTATGTAATATAAAAGTTACACATACAGAACTTGTAGACAAAGAAGTAAAAGCATTTTTTTCTTATTTTCACAGCATGTCATCTTCTGGAGCATGTAGTGGATAATGTGGAGCTAATTTTTTTTTTGGAAGAGCAAGCCCCAAGTAGACCAAGCCTAAATAATTGTTAGCCATATTTGAGGTGCTGAGAACAAATTGGAGCACATAAATCTGTCTTTAGTATTTGAAGATTAAATTTCCCTTATTCTTCCAGACTTGGCTGAAGATTTATTTTTTGCCATCTATCAGCTGAGGACTGGGTGAATGCTGCAATTTTTTTCTTTGGATGGTTCAAAAGTAGGAAATGCAGTGGATTCAGGTTAATTGGGCCATTGGTTAATCGGGGCAGCTGTTTATTTGGGACACCTTTCAAAGAACAAAAACTAATCAAGAAAATAGTCAGGATTCCCTTCATTTATTTGGGATACTGTGCTCCTTAATTGGGACAGGAGATTGTTGACAAGCAGTTTCTAATTAGCATCAGTCGCATGCATTTCTGAGGCTGTTAGACACTACACCATGCAAAGAGCAAATGATTTTTAAATAGCATCAGTTGCATGTGTTTGTGTCCAAAATGTAGTGATTTTTCTCTTGTTTATGATTGGACTACTACACTGCAAAGTCTCTTGCAGTGATGCTTACCCTGAAGAAGTTTAAATCTTCCCTTCGCATTTTGTGTGTGTTGATTTTTGTCACTGATAGTTGGCAAGAAATAAGCAGTAAGATAATTCAGAACTGTTGCTTGCCATGGTTTCATGTTTTCAGGCTTAGAGATGCCAGAAACAGGCCGGAGTGAAAATGAAACTATTTCACTAGTTCAAGTTAAGAACTATGAAGTATTTGAAGGTATCAACAATCACCTTGAATGTTTCAATGAAAATTAAGATTTGGTGGATGCAATTGTTGATAGCATTGTTTGAAGGCAGTTCATTATCTGCACTGATTTTGTTTATTTACACAATCAAAAGAACATGGCAGTGTACACCGGATTAATTCCTCTGTCAATAACTATTAAGAACTATAGACAGTTTTGTAGTGCTGTGGAAGATTTGGTAGTGTTCTAATTTGTTCTGAATTTCCATTTAAATAAATTTTTACTCAGTTAACTAGTAGTCTTGTCTTTTTAAAATCTTTTTAACCATTTCCGTGAAACTTTGGCTAATTGGGGCAGCTGTTTAATTGAGCCAAAATATACTGGTCCTGATATATCCCAATTAAGTGGAATCCACTGTATATTTTAATTGAAAGAAAAATAAGTTAATATTTTGGACCTATGTATAATGGCCTTGGGAACATAAAACAATTTAATATAATTTAGCAGCACATAAATTCAGTGTAATTCAATGGTTTAATCCTGCTAGTTTATTTAAATATTTAAATAAAACAAAATGTTTTGAAAAATGCTCTTTCAAAACATTTTGTGTTATAATTGGTGGGACTACTGAGCAAATGTAGATTTCAGCGGATGTGCTCCTTGTGATGTTTAATCTCAAAATCCGTGGTATCTAATTTAACACCTACCTATCTTAGCTATATCATATTGCTACCATTTATTCTGACTTGAGGAAGTTAGGACAATAGTAAAAATATTGATATTTTTGGATTTTATTTCCTGGATAGGTCACAGGATGAAATGAATGAATTTGGGAGTGCTGCAGACTTGTATAGACTTGTTTCCAACATTCTGGAAGAACCTGATGAGTCACAGTCGTTATTTGTTGAAGGGTAAGTTTATGCATAAGAAATCTATGGTAAAACCAAATAAATATCTGAGGATGGAGCATCTTTAACTAGAAATTGGATCAGTTAGCACTATAAGCACAGCAAAATTAAACATTTTGTTTTTCCACATAAAATCGCAAAACCACAGTTATTCTCCAGAAATTGCATAGTTTGGATACTTGAGTGTGATGCATGATAGCACATGTCCAAATATTGGTCTCATAGCTCACAAAGACAGTGCCTTGAGCAATGTTGTTCGTAGAATATTTGTGGGACAAATTGGTCTGCACATTTCAACTTATAACTTTATTGACCATTCAGTGAATCACTTTCATAGCGCCTCATTCATTGCATATGCTTGATTTTGTGTAGGCATGCATGTGCACCTCTTCAGTCTGCCGCATAACGGTCTGGAATCTGTCTCATGATTCAAGGTTGCTGCTTTTTATCATAGTGATTTGAATGCATTGCCATTTGTACACTTGATGGCTCATCTATGGGTGCTTTGGAGCTCTCATTGCATGTAATTAACCAACTGGAGCTGCAAGGCAGAGAACCTTGAAGAATAAGAAGTGCTGGTTTTGCAGGCCCCACTCACCACTCCTAAACAAATTTATAGAGAACTATTGTCCTATCTCCAGTTCTTTGAAAATCAGTGTACCCAGATGTTACGGTTTTTAAATGAATAACCAGAGGTTGTGAACTTTTTGTGGATAGAGCTTGGCACTGTGAACTCTGAACATTATATGCTGCAGCAATCAATTATGGAATGCTTCCCAGTTTGTTGCACATCACAGCATTCAGACTTTGAGTATTTCCTGTTCAACGAGTGAGGGAACTTAATACCCTCTTCTTCTCATGAAGGTGTAGTCTATGGACATGAAAATGACAGGTTGCATCCTCAACATCAGCCTTTGGATTTCAATAACACAGGTGCCTTGGCAAGAGGTGAGCACCTTTTGGCACCTCAAACCTTGTCTGAAGAGAAACTTGCACAATGTTGACAATACCTACTGGTAGATTCCACTGAGGGATGGAGCATACCTTGATCACTAATACGGTGTGAACGAAGAAACAGATTTTTGTAGAGCATTCTTTCTTTAAGGATTCTCTGCCTTAAGCTATTAGCCACTCAGGAACACCAGATACATCGTCCACAGCTATTCTCATCAAGATTCTTTTTAGTATACTATGAATGTTACAATCATATGGATTAATGAAAGTTCTCACATTTCAGTCAATGCTACTTTGTATCATTTGAGAAATCAATTAGATTGTTTCTATCCACACAACTGGTGAAGGCAGGAAATATTTAATATGTTCTAAGCTACATCACTCAACAGACCACAGCTGGGTAGCTAACTCTTTGGCTGTCCTGACGAAGGGTCTCAGCCCAAAACGTCGACAGTGCTTCTTATAGATGCTGCCTGACCTGCTGTGTTCCACCAGCATTTTGTGTGTGTTACTTAATTGTGGTGTTGAGTCTAAAGGAACCCCATATAAGGTGACTTAGAGACTTTGAAAGTTGGACCAGTGCATTAGAATAGTGCTTTCCTGCCAAGTAAACTTTATTGTTCCCTTAACACGTTTATTTCAATCTGAGCCAGTTTCAAAAGTGTCTTTTAATTTGCTGGCTTCAAAGACATGGATCTTGAGTATTGAGAATCATATCTCTTCTCGTTGCAGTCCTGCCCCCCCTCAAAACAAAAGACATAATGAAAATGCATGATGCAGCTATAAAGAAACTTGCTACTTGACAGTAGATTAAGCTGCTGTCAAAGCATCTAGACGTGCCAGCACATGATCAATTTCCACATAGCAGTGGGTGTTCTCACTTGTCTGAACTTTACACTTGTAGAATAAAAATCCACTCCTGGATGACAGTGCTCCAATGAAATTTCTCTTGTTGCAGAAAGCTCTTTGATGACAAAAGCATTGATTGGAGTGGCTTAACATTTTATCGTGGCACATGACTTGGCATAGTCTCTACCTGTGCCTCTGGTTGCTGCATAGTAAAAGTACATCAGGAGACATGGAAGTATATTAACCTTTTACTGGGGAAATAATCTGCCCTGTTTGAAAATGAATTCTTTAATATCATCTTGGATTCTATAATGCAGTCTGTATAATGTGCTAGTTATCCTGATGCCAACTGTTTCACTAGGTGATGCATGACTTTAAAGCGCCTCTCAAGTGCTTTGATGCTAGTAAATGAGCTGGTATTTTGTAGTACAGTCGGCCCTCCTTATCCGTGGATTCCGCATGCACGAATTCAACCAACCGCGAATCGCAAAAACCTGGAAGTGCTCTTCCATCACTTGTTGTTTGAGCATGTGCAGACTTATTTTTTCTTGTCATTATTCCCTAAACAATGCATTATAACAACCATTTTACATAGCATTTACATTGTATTAGGTATTACAAGTAATCTAGAGATGATTTAAAGTATACGGGAGGATGTACGTGGGTTATTGTGGATCAGGATTGAAAAAAATCGGAAGTTCTCTTACTAAGTAAGTTGGAACAGGTACATCCGGTATTAGTTAGCGTCAGTTAGTCAAACGTTTGCCTTAGTGTATAGTATATGTTTTACCTTTCTATGCATATAAAACACTTAAGAACGTATGTTTCAGTGCCGGGCTCGGGAACGGAAGTTCTCGGGACTCGGGACAGATTGTCCCCAAACAAGCTCTCCACCGTGCCGGGTTGATGTGGAGGATCAAAAACCCAAAACCCAATAATTAAACCACTGCGTTGCTTATATCATGTACCCCCGTGACCAGGTTACCAAACCAGCAGAAATGGAATAATATGTTAGAGTCTGGTATTACTGTAACTAATAATGTTTATTAGTAAACTACGTAATACAGTACTACAAAATGCAAATATATATGAAACAGGTTAGCAATTATATATACAGAAGGGTGGAAATAGGAATCAAAACCAAGCTCTTTCAAAGTCTAGGGGTAAATGAACAGTCTCACGATGATGCAGAGTTCAGTTCAGTTTAGTTTAGGTCGAGGTAGTTGCTGGTGTACCGTTGGGGGAAGAGAGAGAGGTGATGCAGTTGCCGTCAAACCTTCCATTGTCTTCTTGTCCTATTGTATTCACTGACTGTGACCCCTCCGTACCAGCGCGACCGTTCTTCACCTGTCACCCAGGTGAGGGTAGACACACAAACAAGCCCCCACTGGTCTGCCTTCACACACTGTGAGCTTCTGATTGATTCTCCCGAATTGATCCTCCAAACCCCCACCTTCACGTGGGTGCACAACTCTCTTTCAGTGTCCTGTGGTGTATCTGCTTGCGTCTCAGCAGACTTGCTTTTTATCTCCCCTGACGGGGTACCGGCTGTCCATCAGCTGTCCATCACCTGGTACCGCCTTGCTGTTTCAGCAGGAATCCACCCAAGCAGGCAAAGAAAGTGTCCTTGGAGCAAAGTAAATAATTAGCGAAGAAACCATAATACTAAATCATATCTCTCTCTCTCTCCCTCTCCCTCTCCCTCTCCCTCTCTCCCTCTCCCTCTCTCCCTCTCCCTCTCTCCCTCTCTCCCTCTCCCTCTCATCAGCATCTGCAGCAGGATGCCTCCCCCCCCTTCTCTCTCTCTCTCGTTAGCAGCATCGTTTACAGGGGGGTCAACTCTGGACCCCATCTCAGCCTGGTTTGCTCATCACACATCACACCCCCACCCTTTAAAGAATTTTTACGGGAGGGAGGTAAAAATTCAATATTAATGCATGTCTAATATCATACATAAGTAGTCATTAACCAACAGAGTAACACAGGTATAATTTCAAATCTAACACCTAGATAAACAATCAGCAATTACATTGTCAGTCCCCTTTTGTTGTATCTTTACATCAAATTCTTGTAACAAGAGACTCCAACTCAGCAACTGTCTATTCTTATCCTTCATGTTAGTCAAAAAATACCAATGGATTGTGATCAGTATAAACTATTAGTGGCTTCTGTGCCAGACAGATGTAAACCTCAAAATGCTGTAACGCCAGAATAAGTGACAGTAATTCTTTTTCTACAGTGGAATAATTTCTCTAGTGCACATTAAACTTCCTAGAGAAATAAGCCACTGGGTGTTCAATTTCGTCCTTATCTTTCTGCAGCAACACTGCCCCTGCAGCCTCGTCACTAGCATCCATTGCTAGGGAGAACGGTTTTGAAAAGTTAGGTGCTTTTTAACACAGAATGGTAACACAATATAGTTTTCAGCCTCTCGAAGGCTTGTTGGCAAGGGTCACTCCACACAAATTTTTCATTCTTTTGCAAGAGCTTGGTAAGAGGGAGGGCAATATCCGCAAAAGTTTTACAAAACTTCCAATAGTACCCCAGCATTCCCAGAAACCTCAGAGCTCTCTTATCAGTCAGGAAGGAAACTTCAGAAATAGCCTGCACTTTAGCCTGTGCAGGAGCTAGCTGCCCCTGTCCTACCACATACCCCAAGTATGTGACTGTAGCGTGGCCGAATTCACTTTTGACGAGGTTCATTGTGAGGTTGGCTTCAGACAGCCATTTAAACAGTTCCTCCACAGCTGCAATGTGCTCGTCCCACGTATCACTCCAGACCATTAAGTCATCAATATAAGCCCCTGTGTTCTTTAACCCTCTAATCACTGAGTCAATCATCCTTTGAAATGTCCCTGGAGCATTTTTCATTCCAAAAGTCAAGACATTATACTCATATAACCCTGATGCTGAAATTTCTCGAGCCCTGTCAGTTAAAGGAACACACCAGTACCCTTTTAGTAAGCCAATCTTCATGATGTACCTAGCCTTCCCCACTCTATCAATGCAATCATCCACCCTTGGGATAGGATAAGCATCAGTCTTTGTGATGGCATTTACTTTCTTGTAATCTGTACAGAATCTTACACTACCATCAGGCTTCGGAACAACCACACATGGAGATGCCCAGTCCGAAGTAGATCACCTGATAATACCTGTAGCTAACATATGTTCAATTTCTTTTTCCACTAGCTTGCTCTTTTCTAAATTCATCCTATAGGGGTGTTGCTTAATAAGCTGGGCTGCATTAACAATAACATCATGTACTGCGACCGTACATCTCTGAGGAACATCTGGACAGAAATCTGTATGCCGGTTAATTAGTTTTGTCAGCTGTTCCCTCTGCTCAGACTTCAAATGACAGACCTTATAGCAAAGTTGGTCAAAACAACAGTTCTCTAGTGGACACTATATTTATCTTTTCAAAGTCCTCTTGCCCCTCATTAGCAGTTTCCACAGCCTCATTTGTTTTTGTGATAGCACTGACTGGTGCTTCCTTAGGGTCATGATAAGCTTTTAGCATATTGATATGGATTAAATTGAGTTGGTTTGTGCCAATTAGGGGTTTCAATAACATAATTCAAAGAGTCTATTGTCTTAATTACCTTGTAGGGACCTTGGAATCTCGCCTGTAGGGGGTTGGTCACCAAGGGAAATAAAACTAGGACCTTATCACCAACCTGAAATGCCTGTTTTCATGCTCGTTTATCATACCACTGCTTCATTTTGACTTGGGAGTCTTGGAGATTTTTCTTTGCAAGGTCGAATATCTTACTAAGCCTCTCACAGAATTTTAAAACATAGTCAATCACATCGACCATTTCTCTCTAAGTAAGGTCAGAGGTCCCTTGCATAGTTCACAGGGGGGTCAACTCTGGACCCCATCTCAGCCTGTTTTGCTCATCACACATCACACTTAGTAATAATTGTAGCTTTCATCAGGGCAGAGCCTTTCTCACTTTATCCTTTAAAATTGTTCTGATCGTTGACCGATGTAGCCTAATGCTTTTCCAATGACCGATGGCATTTCACCTCTTTCCAATTGCTTTATTTCCACTTTATTTTCAATTGTGTTTGTGATTATTGTCGCAAACAGAAACACTGTGGATTCAGATCTCTACCGCCAGGTCTTAATGTCTACCGCACTGAGCCAGGTTAAATAATGTCTGGGGTTCCGCTGGGTCCTAAGGTCCACCGCATTTGAAACAGGTTGCATAAGGGACTTGAGCATCCGCAAATTTTGGTATCCGTGAGGGGTCCTGGAACCAATCCCCCGCGGATAAGGAGGGCCGACTGTACCTTATGGAGTGATGTTCTTGTTAAGCTGTGTGTCCTACGTCCTGATGCATTTGTGCATTCAAAAAAAAAAGCATGGAAGTGAATGTGGTGCTTTTAGGTGATTAACATGCATGCATATAAATAGAACATTAATTACTGTAAGAGAAGGATGTATAGTAAAGGTTTAGAAAATACTAGCATGTCTCAGATAGCTGACTTGTCCTTGACCTCGCTGTATGCTATGGTTTGAATGCTAATGTTATCCATTATGAGGTAGGCCACTTCTAACTTGATAAATCTTTGTTTGTGGAAGATTCTGTCTTGCTTGTATTTTAAGCATTTATTACATCAACGCGTTGGAGCTACACTTGAGGCAACAGTTCAAATATTCTTCTCATCTTCATCTTGGATCTGAGTAGCATTCTGACAAACCTGGCAAGATGATGTGACTTCTCCATTCTCATTTCAGGATGTTGATGTTGCTGTCTATGAAATGGACAAGTGAGGGTGCTCCCTTCCCTCCCATGTCTCCCTTACAGCTATTTGATTAGAAAATACAGCAGCACACAATTATCGTTTCTTTGGCTTTTTGGAGAGTAACTATTAAGGGCTGAATTCCTGATATTAAATGGCAGGGTAAAGAGCTGCAGCTATGCTGAATTCAAATCATTAGTGTTGGGATTAATACAGTTTGCTATTTAAAATAGGATAACAATTCCATACTTTTTCTGAGGTGCACTTGTACTGGCAAATTAAACATGCTGAGCAGGATTAGCACATCTTTTTCAGAGTGATGCACATTCTAGGCATTGATGCTTTTTGTTTTCTGCACTCTTACATCCAATTCACAAGAATTGTTGAGCTAAGTGTCTTGCCTTTGTATAGCAAAGTGATCATGTAATACAAGGATGCAGAGATTCAATTTGCTGTACCATCTTATCCCAAACCTAAACAAAATATAGTGAGAAATCTATTGACCTGTGCTGGTACAAATTTGAACTCTCAAAACTCCTAGTTTCCAGTGTTGGCAAGAGCTGGTGATGTCATTTTCTACAGAAAATGTCATTTTCTGCTCTTCCCACTGTACTCCTGGCTGCTCCTGCACTGTACTGGTGCTCCTTATAGAATTCAGCCATAAAGCATGCTTCTCAGCATGGGAAGTTTGCCCATCAAGTCTATATCTGACTCACATGTATGGGGAAAACCAGCTGCCAGAAGAGAGTTATGTCAATTTTTAGATTTAATTAAGTTGGTGTAAGTAATTGTAAGTTTAAAACAAACATTCATTTTAGCAGACTCCCTAGTGATTCTGTGTATCATTGACATTCACAAATATTCATAGCTAGTAAGACAAGGCTTCACCAGCTATCCAAGCTATTCTGTGATTGTAAGGTTATATTTGGGGCCATGGGCAAGTAGTCAACATTCTTGGGAGATTGGAAAATCAGCCTGAAAAATGCATAATGTCTGTTGAGAATTGTTATATTCACATCTAATGTTCCCTAAAATCCATCTTTTGTTTTAGAAATGCATCTTCTAACTTGTTAAGATCAGTATGGTCTTCAACAACTAGCAGATTTACAGAACATCTTGATCACTCGTCTGAGCCTGACAAGCCTGTAGATGCATCATATTCACAACCTGTTTTTAATGTAAACGAATTCATAGAAACTTCTGACAAACAGCAGTACCAGCAGGATAATCATTTAGTCTCTCAGCAAAATATAAACATGGAAGATGTTTTACGATTTGATGGCTTTTCTCTCACAGAGCCATGGCTGTTGCCTTCAAAAGAAGACACTTCAGTCACTGATACCACCAAGCTGAACTTTCAAGAGTTCCCTGATGTGAAGAATTGTGCTAAACTTCAAGTAGGATTATCAGTTAGAGAACCAGGAACAGAGAACCACATGTATGGCAGAGATGGTGGAGACTTTAAAGAAATTGATCATGCTTCCAATCCAACATCTACAGAGCTGCTTCCTTTCCTTCAGAATTCGAGAAACAATTACATCAATAGCAGCAATGGGTACATGGAACAATTACATGACAATAGGTTTCAAAACAAATTTGTGAACTTTAATATGACAGATGGAAAATCTGCTTCTAATTGTACACCAGAAGTATCAGTAATAGAAATGTATACGTGTGCTGGAGTCACCAAAGGAAATCAATCACAAAAAGGGTTTGATGAATTAAACTTTGATCAACATACCTTAAAATATTGTACAAAATCTGCATCAAATTTGAGCGATGAACAACTTTCAAAGGAAGTGGGATTAGGTAGTGATTTGGGACAAAAGTGCATTTCAGAATCTGGAAAAAATCCTCTCATATTTTGTCCAATTAGAAGCGACTTTGAGAAGACCTTTGAAGAGCAACAATATTCTAACTATGATTATTTTTCACAGCAGTCTGAATATGTTCAGCCGTTAAATGCATTACCAGTGTGTGTATATTCTGGAGAGTCTTACCAAGAAGGGCAATCCTGGACAAACTTGGCTACTTCTAGTTCGGAAACTAATACTTCTGCTTCATTTGGGAACCCAGATAGTTCAGTAGACCTTGAGAATCAGACATCTGTCTCTAAAACATCTACTCACCCCTACTACCTAGCTTCTCATCAGTTTCCCATGCCTTTTCCTCAAAATAATGCTTATTTCCAGAGGTCTACAGGAATTTATTATCAGGATAACTACACCAAGGTGCCCAGTACTCAATTCACCTATAATATAGAAAGGGCTGAGCCAGGTGCACATATTGAAGGACAGAACAAAGCTAGTGGAGAAATGTATTTTGAATCACCCATTGAGAAAATTTGTCAAAATGGAAAGCAAGCAAATGAAAATTCATCTCAGCAATATGTTGCAAATAAATATCCCAGCTATCAAACTAAACAGCAAAGTTGCCATGATTTGAATGAGGACATGAAAAAAAACGATGAATTTTCACAAAATATGTACAGTGATTTTCTAAGTGCTCAGTCTTATTATAGTAATCACAACTCTCAACAAGGAGCTCAAGACACCAACAATGTAGCAAGTTATATAACTCATTCTTCAGCTGGTTTTTCAAGTCCCTTTATGATGTGTGACTATAGGCAGAACCATATTTCCCAATTTGGTCTACTTGGTGTTGCTTCAGGAAGTAATCTTCAGCTTGGTCACCCTGTAGTCTCATTCATGGATCGCACTGACTTAATTCCTTATGGAGAGTTTAGTTATCCCTATCCTTATCACACTAATATGTTTTATGGAAATGTTCCTCCTTATGGATTTGTACCAGCTTGTGAATTTCCAAGACCTATGAAAAATCGTAGCAGTTCAGCCAGTGAACTTCATATTCGATTAGAAGAGTGCTATGATCAATGGAGGGCTTTGGAAAAAGAACGAAGAAAGGTAAATAAGTCTGTTGAAATTGTTAAATATTAACTTTTATTTCAAGAACCCTAGGAGCATCTTAAGCTTAAATATTCTTGTTTTATTAATAAAATACTATACTGTCTATTTCTTCAGTGAAACAGAGAATTTTATTTTCAGCATTGAAATTTTCCCCATTTTGTTTGTTCCAGGTGATTAGAAATTAGGACTATCTCAGCTTATGTTTATTTAAAATAGAGTTTGAGAGTTAATCAGGAGCCCAAGAAACTTGATGATTTAAGTCTGAAAATCTTGTCTGAAAATAATGATGAAAATCTTAAGGATTCAGATTTTGTATAAACATGAAAATCAAGTCCTTTTCATTGACCTTGATAGTAACAGAAGAGGAAGGAAAAACAATTTTGGAAATGTGGAAAGCCTTGAAGTGGTTACCAGTGGCAGCAGTGATTAATTGATATTTTTGTCTATATTTCTCAACCAAGGTATTTGCTGACTATTGGTAGATATCTTCAGCTTTGGACTCCTATTGGGGATCTCAGAGCCATTGTGAAATCTAAGATTTTGACGTATGAACCCAATTAAAATTTATGGATGAGAAAACATCATCCAACCTTTATCTGAGGACAGTTTAAACTAATTTGGTAAGGGGATGGGAAATTTGAGCGATAGGGCTGAGGATCGGGCAGTTATTATGAATGATCTTTCAAGAATCACTAGGTTCTGGAATGGTTCTCAGAAGGTTGGAAAATTGCAAATGTCACTCATTTAGAAGGGAGGAAGAACAGAGGAAATAATAGGCCAGTTAGTCTGGCCTTAGTAGTTGGGAAGATGTTTGAGTTGATTATCAAGAATGGGATTTTGGGGTACTTGAAGGCACATGTTGGAATTCTTTGAAGAAATAACAAGCAGGATAGGCAAAAGAGAATTGGTTGATGTAGTGTACTTGGATTTTCAGAAGGCCTTTGACAAGGTGCCACATGAGCTCAGCTTTACTGACATTGGTTAGGTCTGTTACTTCATTCCCAAATTCAGCTATGTGCTCATTGAATCAGAATGGGGTTTAATATCACTGGCATATGTCATGAGATTTGTTAAGTTTGTAGCAACAGTACAATGTGATACCTTATAGATGGGAAAAAATTGAATTACACTAAGTGTGTATGTGTTGTATATATGATTTATATCACAAAAAACAGAAATAAAGAAGTAGTGAGGTAGTGTTCATGAGTTCAATGGCCATTCAGAAATCAGATGACAAAGGGGAAGAAGCAGTGCTTGAATCACTGAGTGTGCGCCTTCAGGCTCCTGTACCTCCTTTCTGATGGTAGCAATGAGAGCAAGGCATGATCTGGGTGATGGGGGTCCTTAATGATGGATGCCGCCTTTTTGAAGCAGCACTCCTTGAAGATGTCCTGGATATGCGGAGGCTAGAGCCCATGATAGAGCTGACTAATTTTACAACCCTCTGCTGCTTTCTTCGATCCTGTGCAGTAGCCCCCCTTACCAGACAGTGATGCAGCCAGTTCGATTGCTCTCCATGGTACATCTGTAGAAATTTGTGAGTGTCTTTGGTGACATACGAAATCTCCTCAAACTTACAATAAAATATAGACATTGTCTTGCTGCCTTTATAACTGCATCGATATGTTGGGTCCAGGTTAGGTCATCAGAGATGTTGACACCCATCAACTTGAAACTGCTCACTTCTTCCACTTCTGATCCCTCTGAGGACTCTTGTGTGTTTCCTCATCTTACCCTTTCTGAAGTCCACAATCAGTTCTTTGTTTTTTCCAATGTTGAGTCCAAGGTTGTTGCTGCAATACCACTCAACTAGCTGGGATATCTTGCTCCTGTAGACACTCTTTTCACCATCTGAGATTCTGCCAACTATGCTTTTATTGTCAACAAATTTATACATGGCATCTGAGCTGTCCCTAGCCAAACAGACATGGGTGTAGAGAGTGTAGAGCTATAAGCTACGTACTCATCCCTGAGGTGTGCCAGTGTTAATTGTCAATGAGGTGGAGATGTTATTTCCAATCCACAGAGATTGTGGTCTTACGGTTAGGAAGTCGAGGATCCAGTTGCAAAGGAAGATACAGAGGGCCAGGTTCTGGAGATTTTCAATCAGAACTGTAGGAATGATGGTGTTAAACGCTGAGTTGTAGTCAATAAACGGCATCCTAACATAGGTTTTTGTATTGTCAGGTGATGCAAGACCACGTGGAGAACCAATGAGATCGCATCCGCTGTAGACCTATTGTGGTGATAGGCAAATTGCAGTGGATCCAGGAGCTTGCTGAGTCAGGAATTGATTCTAGCTCTAACCAACCTTTCAAAGCACTTCATCACTGTAGATATGAGTGCTACTGGACAATAGTCATTAAGACAGCTCACCCTGCTCCTCTTGGGCACTGGTATAATTGTTGCCCTTTTGAAGTAGTTGGGAACATCTGACTAAAGCAATAAGAGATTAAAAATGTCTTAGAACACCCCTGCCAGCTGGTTAGCACAAGTTTTCAGAGCCTTACCAGGTACTCCATCAGGGCTTGTCACCTTGCGAGGGTTTACCCTCTTGAAAGACAACTTG
The DNA here is from genome assembly GCF_030144855.1 of Hypanus sabinus. Taxonomy (NCBI): domain Eukaryota; kingdom Metazoa; phylum Chordata; class Chondrichthyes; order Myliobatiformes; family Dasyatidae; genus Hypanus; species Hypanus sabinus. The sequence goes on along the minus strand of NC_082738.1, from coordinate 688,228 downwards.
ATGTTACCCACCAAGACAGAGTTCACAGGGTCATCAAGTGCTGCAGGTATCCTCATAGCTGTAGTTTTTTCCTCCATTTCAAAGCAAACATAACAGGCATTGAGCTTGTCTGGAAGTAAAGCATCACTGCCATTCATGATGTTGAATTTCGCTTTGTAGGAATTAATTGCCTTAAAACTCTTCCAGAGTTGAAGTGCATCCAATATCGCCTCCAAACTCGTTCTGAGTTGTTCTTTAGCTCTTGAAATAGGCCTCCACAAGTTGTACCTGGTTTTCTTGTACAGACCTGGATCACCAGACTTGAATGCTACAGGTCTAGCCCTCAGCAGACTACAAACCTTGTGGTTCATCCATGGCTTTTGATTTGGGTATGTACAGTAAGTTCTCATAACCACACACTCATCCACACAGATTTTAATGAAGTTATTGACAGCTGTGATGTACTCATTCAAACCCGAAGGTGAATTCCTGAATACAGTCCAGTCCACCAATTTAAAGCAGTCTTGCAGGTGTTCCTGTGCCTCCCTGGTCCATACCTTCTTGGTCCTCATTACCGGTCTTCAAACTCTGTCTACACCCAGGGAGTGGAAATACAGCCAGGTGATCAGATTTTCCGAAGTGTGAGCATGAGATGGCACGGTAAGTGCTCTTGATGGTGGTGTAATAGTGGTCCAGTGTGTTATTTCCTCTGGCATTACAAGTGATTTGTTGGCAATAATTATTTAGAGACTTTTTCAAGCTGGCCTGGTTAAAATCCCCCCAAAGTAATGGGGAAGGCATCAGGATGTAATAGAGCCTTGACCAGTAACCAATAAAGATTCAGAAGTTTGAGAGGAGGGGATTTCACTCAGGTCCACTGCCCAAGTTAAAAAAAAAAGGCAGCAATGGGTTGTGGCAGTGTAATAGAGCTTTGACCAGCAATCAATCGGCATTTGGGATTGATTAGCATGAGCAAATTAAAGGAAGATGGGGCAAGAGCAGCGGCCATCATCAGAGTGGTGATCTTGAGGCTTCAGCGAGGAGAGGCTGTAGTCGGAGAAAGTCAAGAAAAGAGAGCCTCTAGGTAAAGTTTTTTTTCCCCTTCCCTTCTTTATAATTGCTCAGCTAGGACAGTAGAGATTCAAAGCAGGATAGTTGAATACCCCTCTTGCGGGTTGTAGGAAGGCAGGGAGACCTCAAATATCCCTGACAGTTACAACTACGAGAAATGCATCCAGCTGCAGCTTCTAACAATCCATGTTAAAGAGTTGGAGCTGGAACTGGATGAACTCCGGATCATTAGGGAGACTGAAGTGGTAATCGATAGGATACATAGAGAGGTAGTTGCGCCCAAATTGCTGGACTCAGGAAACTGAGTGACAGGAAGGGGAAAGGGGTTAAGGAGCCAGTGCAGTGTACCCCTGTGGCCATCCCTTTCAACAACAGGTATATCCAAGGCATAACATAACAGGTTTAAACTGGGTGTACCACGCAGTTCCTCATTTCCGCTCATCATCCTGCTTAGGAGAAACTTGCACCTTCTCAAAAGCAGCTCTAACACAGGGTGAACGGGACAGCTTCTTCCACCATGTCATCAGAGTGATTATTCATGCTGATACAGCTGTATTTCTTTGCTACATTGACTGTCCTGTTGTACATACTATTTATTACAAATGACTATAATTTGCACATTGAGATGGAGACGTAACGTAAAGATTTTTACTCTTCATGTATGTGAAGGATGTAAGAAATAAAGTCAAGTCAAACCATGGGTAGTCCATTTTTTAAAGGGGGGGAAAGGTAGCTGAGGGGGAAGACTTTAAAGACAAGTTCTCAAGTTACTTTGCTTTACAACCAGTATTTGATGCATTTACCATTGACTCCAATCAGTGCCCTTGAGATTTGGGGGCTTAGTACTGATGAGTACCCGTACAATGATAACTTGTTGAAACTGGAGTTTTCGGAAGGAGATGTTGAAGTAACAGACTATTGACACACCAGATCCAGTTGAAAAAGCTGGAGTTTCCATTCTTGTATGAACAAATACTTCCATTGTGAGAGGGTCTTGGGAGCAGGCAAGGAGAAAAATGGAGAGTGCTTTTTGAAAACCTATTGATCCTGGCTTTTATGCTGCATTACCATTTCCTGAATGGTAGCAGCTGGAACAGTTTGTGGTTGGGGTGACTTGGGTTCCCAATGATCCTTCGGGCCCTTTTTACACACCTGTCTTTGTAAATGTCCTGAATAGTGGGAAGTTCACATATGCAGATGCGCTGGGCTGTCTGCACCACTCTCTGCAGAGTCCTGTGATTAAGGGAAGAACAGTTCCCATTACCAGGCGGTGATGCTCTCAATTGTGCTCCTGTAGAAAGCTCTTAGGATTTGGGGAACCATACCAAACTTCTTCAACCATCTGAGTGAAAGGTGCTTTTGTGCCCTTTTCACCACACAGCTGGTTCAGATTAAAGAAACCTCAATTTGAGGTAATGCTGGGTAAATACTGCCCATACACAATTATCAGTTAGCAAGAAATAACAGATCATACACTACATAAAATGAAAAAGTATATTTACTAATTTCAGCTTTATCAGTTATTAAAAGAAAGAAGAAAAAAATACAAGGGCCTATTACAGTTAGACCAGTGGTTCCCAACGTGGGGCATACGCCCCACAGGGGGGTAATTTGATTTTTAAGGGGGGCAATTTGAGAATGAGTTATTAACAGTGAATTTTTACTAGTAAGTCTGTGTGAGTATGAGTGTGTGTGTGAGTTAATACATATGTGTATATACAGTATGCATACATAAAAATACTTGTGTGTATGTACATGTGTAATTGCATATGTACTGTATATATATAGTGTATCACCATCATTACAACCATCAAATGGCTTTCATAATTAAATTAATGAATTGACTGATGTAGGAAGGAACGAATGAACAAGTCCAAATGCGTAAGAAACTTGTATGAGGTCGCGCCAATGCTGCTTTTTGCAGTAGCTTTCGGTTCTTGGTGGTGTGAAGGTGTGCACATTGCGTCATCTCTTTTAAACGGTGTATCTGTCTTTGTATGCTGTAGAAACGAATCGGCATTGTTTTATTTATTTATTATTATTTTAATATCACTTAATGTTCTTTTTTTTTTACAATTTCTTAGTAATTTCTTCCTCAGAACTTTAACAGCCCTTTGGTTCTTTTATTTTTCTCTTTCATGAATGCCATGTTCTTTGGAAGCTTGTTTAAACCAAGTTAATGGTTTTTTAGGCTTCCTCCAGGTGAATAGGAGTTCACTTTTTGAATAATAAGAATTATATATCACCACAGGGGGCATCAGGATTTTAGAGGTGATTAGGTGGGGCATGGCCAAAAAAAGGTTGGGAACCACTGAGTTAGACCAATCTAAATGTGCACTTGACCGTCAGAGCTCGTCTCTTCCTAAGCTGGATATAAGTGTTACGCCACCACACCCTTGGTCTGCATGAAAGCGCTTGCCACAACCTGAAATTTCCTCGAAGTCCATATCAAACAAACTGGCTGTCTCTTTGTTTTCTACCAAATACTAATGTGTACACCAGATCACCAGATCTGCGAGGATTTGAAAACTTATCCAACTGTCTTGCAGCCTTTTAGCTGGTGTCAAGCTGGCATGAGATGTTTCTTGTGAAAGCATCTCACTGCACTTGGGTTGTAAAGAAATGATTTGCTGATTAATTTTGCAGTAAAGATAATTATGTATCTTCTTATTATGGGTGGCTGTAACACAGCAGTCGGTCAACACACTCCTGATACACGTGCATTTTCTCTCTCTTGCGCGCGCACACACACACGCACACACACGCACACACACGCACACACACGCACACACACGCACACACACACACACACACACACACACACCCCCACTTCTCGTAATAGGTCCTGAACTGAGCTGATACACTTGGGATGGCTTTACGGTGCCTTCCCGCCATACACAGTGGAATATTCCAATTGTTTAGTCATAGGGATTTGTGACTGTATATAATATTGTTTGTATGCTGTTTTTAAGGTAGATACTTCTATTTATTTTGTAGTCTGATTATAACTACGTTGTGGGGTGCATCATATTCTGATTCATGTGCAGTCTTGTCTTAACTTTGTGGGTAATTAACAATGGTATGGCTTGGTGCCTAATAGATGGGGCTCATCACTCTCAGTAGGAGAGAGATTGGGGCTTCCAGGAGCTCACACTGAGCAAAAATAGTGTAGAGCTATGATTGCGTTTTCTGGTAGTTATCTTTTTGTAAATATTGGCAGTTTTCTTTTTGCAATTCTCACTAACTTTTGATGAACCAAATAAATACCCTTGCCCGAAAGTGCTGAGCGACTCCAGACATTTTTTTTCTTTGGTCATAACCCACATATTTAACAGTGACACTGTATGCCACTACCAACAGGATTTTTGGACATACCATTTTGGCCATGTATGCCAAATATTTGCCACCCCTGAGTCATCCTAACTCTTGAATTCATTGCTCCAACCAATGAAAACAAACAGGCCAACTACCTTTTTCATTGTCCTATCTACTTTTCTCTTCACTTCCATCGAACTGTCGTGGCAACCTTATTACTACACCTGTACACCTTGTTAATGCAAATATATAATCAGCCAATCATGTGGTAGCAACTCAATGCATAAAAGACTATAAGACACAGGAGCAGAGTTTGGCCATTTGGCCCAGCAAGTCTGCTTCACCATTCAGTCATGGCTGATCCTTTTCCCCCTCCTCAGCCCCACTCTGCGGCCTTCTCCCCATAACATTTGATGCCATATCCATTCAAGAATCTTTCAAGCTCTTCCTTAAATACACCCAACGACCTGGTCTCCATAGCTGCCTGTGGTAATAAATTCCACAAATACACCACCCTTTGGCAAAAGAAATTTCTCCGTATCTCTGTTTTAAATAGACGCGCCTCTATCCTGAGTGTGTGCCCTCTTGTCCTAGACACCCCCCCCCCCATCATGGGAAACATCCTTTCCACATTGACTTTGTATAGGGCTCTCAACATTCGAAAGGTTTCAATGAGATCCCACCCCACCCCAGCCTTCTAAATTCCAGCGAGTACAGACCCAGGGCCATCAAATGTTTCTGGTATGATAACTCATTCATTCCCAAATTCATCCTTATGAACCGCCTCTGGACCCTCTCCAATGCTAGCACATCTTTTCTAGAATGAAAAGTCCAAAACTGTTACTGATCACAATACTCAAGGTGAGGCCTCACCAGTGCCTTAAAAAGACTTGGCATCACATCCCTACTCTTGTATTTTAAACCATTTGAAATAAATGCTAACATTGATTTTGCCTTCCTCGCTCTTCAATAAGAAAGAGAGGCAGAAGAAAGGAAACTATCTGCTATAGGTCTGACCTCAGTGCTTGGGAAGATTTTGGAGTCGATAGTTAAGTGTGTGGTTTTGGGGTACCTGGAGGCACATGATAAAATAGACCATAGTCAGCATGGTTTCCTCAAGGGAAAATCTTCCCTGCCAAATCTGTTCCAATTCTTTGAAGAAATAACAAGCAAGATAGGCAAAGGAGAATCTGTTGCTACTGTGTACTTGGAGTTTCAGAAGGTGCCACATGTGAGGTTGCTTAACAAGCTACGAGCCCATGGTATTACAGGAAAGATACTAGCATGGATAGAGCATTGGCTGGTTGGCAGGAGGCAGAGAGTGGAAATAAAGGGAGCCATTTCAGGTTGGCTGCTGGTGACTAGTGGTGTTCCACAGGAGTCTTGTTTGGGACCGCTTTTTATGTTATATGTCAATTGGATGAGGGAAATGATGGCTTTATGGCCAAGTTTGCTGATGATACGAAGATAGGTGCAGGCACAGGTAGTGTTGAGGAAACAGAGAGGCTGCAGAAGAACTGAGACAGATTAGGAGAATAGGCAAAGAAGTGGCAGATGAAATAAAATGTCAAGAAGTTGTAAAGTCATACACTTTGGTAGAAGAGATAAAAGCGTAGACTATTATCTAAATGGAAAATTCAAAAATCTGAGGCGCAAGTAGACTTTGGAGTCCTTGTGCAGGATTCCTGAAAGGTTAATTTGCAGGTTGAGTTGGTGGTGAGGAATGAAAATGTGATGTTAGCATTCAAGAGGACTAGAATATAAAAACAGGGATATAATGTTGAGGCTTTATAAAACACTGGTGAGGCCTCACTTGGAGTATTGTGAGCAGTTTTGGGCCCCTTTTCTAATAAAGGATGTGCTGACATTAGAGATCCTTGCAAGGAGTTTCATGAAAATGATTCTGGGATTGAAAGACATGTCATGAGGATCGTTTGATGGCTCTGGGCCTCTACTCACTGAAATTCAGAAAATTGATGAGTGACCACATTAAAACCTATCAAATATTAAAAGGTCTCGATAGAGTGGATATGGAGAGGATGTTTCCTGTGGTGGGAGAGTCTAAGACCAGAGAACACAGCCTCAGAATAGAGGGGTGTCCTTTTGGAATGGAGATGAGGAATTTCTTTAGCCAGACAGTGGTGAATCTGTGGAATTTGTTGCAAGTGGTTGGAAGCCAAGTCATTGGGTGTATTTAAGGCAGAGATTGATAGATTCTTGATTGGTCAGGACCTTAAGGGATAATGGGAGAAGGCAGGAGATTGGGGCTGAGAGGGAAAATAAATCAACCATGATGACATGGTGGAGCAGGCTTGATGGACCAAATGGATTTATTCAGCACCTATCTTATGGCAATTTAGAAATTTACTTTCTCATTTCCTTTTGACATTAATTTGCCCATAAACCAAACTAGCCAAATTTTTGAAATTCATATACGTATATATTACACAATACATATTTTCAAAAAATTAACTGGGAGGAAGTCTTCAGAAGTATACAGTGGATTCTGGATAACTAGGATACATTGGGACCAGTACATTTTAGCCCAATTAAGGTGCTGTCTGAATTAGCCAAAGTTTCATGGAAATAGTTTTAAGGGTATAAAAAATACAAACTGAGTAACAATTTACATATCTAAATGAAATACAGAACAATTTAGAGCACTGTCAATACTATTATAGCACTGTAAAATTGTATTAGTTCCTAATAGTTGATTTGGTGGTTGTCCGTCATAATTGACAATGGCAGGAAACCTATGCAGGAGAGCTTTTAAAGTGAAAACACCATTGTACTGGGGCAGTTCCACTGTCTTGATCTCAGAAGTCCAAATTCAGTGGTACGAAGGTCATCACTGCGGTTCCTTGGTTGCAGTTGGTTGACCATGACTACTTCTGTGCTTCATCGTGCCCTTCACTCTCCATGAAACATTGCAGAACCACCTTTCTGGCTGTTGGATCTCACTGCAAGTCTCATCCATCCAGTCTACTGGAGATGGTTTTGCATGCTAGGACAGGCATGTCTCTATCTCACCGGAGTATCAGGTCCGCCAGCTACCCTCACCTGATTTAGCCTGCCTATCGAAACATGTCTGCTGTCGCATGCAAACAGCTCTTTGGAGTCACAGGTGAGAGCTGAGTGTACCTTGCTGTGTTCTTTTGATTGTAAATAAACAAAATCAGCACAGACACCTAGTGTGGATAATGGACTGCCTTCATATAGTGTTTGACATTGCATCTTCCAAATCTTCATTTAAATTTTAACATTCAAGATGATTGTTGACATCTTCAAGTTCTATGTAGTCCCTAACTTGTTGAAGTAGTGAAATCATTTCACTTTCACTCCCAGCCATTTCTGGTATCTCCAAGTCTGAATGCTTGAAACCACAGTGAACAAAACAGTTCCAAATTGTCTTTCTGTTTATTTTTCATCAAACTATCAGTGACAAAAATCACTTTTTTAAACACAAACACACACAAGTGATGCTATTTAAAAACTGTCTGCACAGTGTAATGTTTAATGGCCACGCAAGTGCACATATCTAACACTAGTTAGAAACTGTTTGGGAATAGTCTTCTGCCCCAATTTAGTGACATTTGGTCTACTGACAAGAGATGACCAGAAAAGATGGAAAGTCTGTCTCCATCCTTGTGCAGGTGCTCTTATAGAGACAAGAACAGATTCTTTTAAAAACTCTGAAAGTGGTCTACACTTCTTTGCTAGCCAGCATTACCCTCAACTGTTTCACATTGTCATGACTGTTGGAATAGGCTTCTTGCTCAGTGGAGGCACAAATAGGTATTGAAAGTTTTTTGGCTTGAGTGATTGTGATTAGAGTATAGGCTGGTACCTTGTGGGAGTTGTTAATTATCAGTGTTGAAGTGAGCCTGGAATCTTTAACAGCATCTGTAGTTGCAACAGATATGCCACTCATTGTCTGCTTACCCCTCTTAAGAGTCCCATTGATACTGTGGAAGTGAAAATGCTGTCCTCTTCCAGGAAGTAAGTATTATACCTCCCAGCATTAATCTCCAGGCAATGTTATTACTTGTGCTGCACAGCAGCCATTGTAAGATCAGATCTCCTCTTGTCAAGATACTAGCTGCAGACCAGCTCTTAAGTAAGAGTTTATTGTGGTTGCCTGTGATGGACATTTGTACTTCTTTACGGTAGTAAAGAAGCAGCAATTCCACCTGCTACTGATAGCTACAATCAATGTGGGAAACTGCATTGTAGTATTAAAAATGGAAAATAATGGAAACACTCGGGTCAGTCAGCACCTGTGGAAATTTATTTATTTATTTAGAGAGTGCAGAACGGGCCCTTCTGGCCCACTGAGCCACGCTGCCCAGCAACCCATCTTGATTACTTTTTGCTTAATTACTTTATGTTATATAAACTGCTGATTCAAAAGTTGCTGGTGTACATGATTATGGTTCATGGCCAGAGTTAAATATTCTAATTGTTTTAATACAAGCAACATACACAGAATGTTGGAGGAACTCAGCAGGCCAGGCAACATCAATGGAAGAGAGTAAACAGTTGACGTTTCAGCTAAGACCCTTCATTAGGACTCGTGTTTGTAATTGTTTTAATACTTCTCTTTTGATGCAGTTTAGAAAATTGGATCTTTGATCTTGTGTCCAATTTTCACTATGCCTGATTTTCTATAGGGTAATCCTGGATGGATGGCATCAAAGGTTACGGGGAGAAGGCCAGGAACTGGGGTTGAGGAGGAGATAGAAAAAAAGGATCAACCGTGATTGAATGGCGGAGCAGACTCAATGGGCCAGATGGCCTAATTCTGCTCCTTTATTTTAGGGTTTTATGTCTTACGAATTAAAGAAGCCTCACTGAAGATGTATGCCATTCATGTCATTCTGAATTAATTTGCACTTTACTTGCTATGTGGGCTGAATTTTACTCTGTCAAAGCTATAGAATACCACTTGTCTGTATAAAAAGGGTAATTGCTAATGAATATTTTCCTGCATTCCTAAAACCTCATTTCCTGTTGGTCGACTCTATATTAAAATCTAGATTTTAACTTTGAGCACAATTCCTCTTTTGTTTTAAATATCTTGCTCTTTTTCCAATATGTTTTTGCCATTTTAAAAATTAAATTTTATAAATATGGTGATTGGGGTAAAGGATTTTGATGCTGAAGAATACGCATTTCCTATTTCAGGTATAAACTACCAGCATTGAAAATTTCATATCTAGCACATCTAGACTATAATCTTCAGTTTTATCTTGCCCTAACATGCCTTTCTCAGAAGGTGCTTCAAAATGTACCAGTTTGATATTTTATAATTTGCCACGTGGTCTGGATAGAGCCATAATAATGCAAAGTTTACTTTTAAAGAACAGTCTTGAATATTCTTTTATTTCATTGTTTTCTTGTATTTTGACTTGTCATTTTATTGTGTGTGGATAGTAGGACTGGTGGTATTAGGTAGACAATCAGCAAACTCTTATGCTGTATTGCCATGTGCAAACTATTTTTCTCTGAAATGTTTAAGCATAGTTTAATTTTGTAAGAATTTGTATTGGTTATGATAATCTTCCCCTTCTCTCTTTTTAAGACTGAAGCAGCACTTGCCCAGAACCACCCAGGAAAGAGAGTGACCAGTTCAAATAACACACCTCTTCCCAGGCGTCCTTCAAACCTTTCCGGGGTTGACCGTTTGATGGTTGATCAACTACGTGAACAAGCAAGAGTATGTTTGATCATATCTGGTAGAATGATTAATTAAACATATTCCTTTTAATATGCTTAGGTGTATACTTAACTTTTTTTGTTTTATTTTGTTATTTTTTGAAATGAAGATATGCCCAGATTTGTAAACAAGTCTGCAGGTGCTGGAAATCTGGAACAACACACACAAAATACTGGAGGAACTCAGCAAGACAGACAATATCTATGGAGGGGAATAAACAGTTGACATTTCAGGCTGAGGTTCAGTATCTTGCTGAGTTCCTCCAGCATCTTATATGTGTTTCTCCAGGCTTGTAATGATTTGCCATTGTTATTGGCCTTGTCACTACATTGTTCTTTGTAGTGCAAACAAGGTGATTGTGAGTATTTGCCAACAAAAGTAATTCAGAATTGAGTTAATACGGAATAGAGGAATGGTGGCAATGAGTTGGCAATGGAATAAAGAGTAATCTTCATTTTTAATTTGATTGCTTGTGTCTTTAAATCAGAGTATTGGTAGTTGAAATTGGACAGAATTATAACATACCCTTCCAGAAATGTTGAAAGAAAATTGGAATATGTGCTGCTTTAAAAAAAAAATAGGCTTCAAGCTAGACAAAGGAGAATCATGCTACCAAGATAGACAAAGCAGAATTGGATGACGTTGCATACTTGGATTTTCAGAAGGCCTGGAAAAGGTGCCACCTATGAGGCTACGAGCCCATGGTATTTCAGGAAAGATTCTAGCATGGATGAAGCAGTGGCCGCTTGACAGGAGGCAAAGAGAGAGAATAAAGGGACGTCTCGGCCCGAAACGTCGACAGTGCTTCTCCTATAGATGCTGCCTGGCCTGCTGTGTTCCACCAGCATTTTGTGTGTGTTGTTTATAATGTCAATGCAATGTCTTGTGTTGTTGGATTGTCATTCCTCTTTGTCCTCTTTGACTTGGGAGTTTGTTGGTCCTAGTCGAAAGTCTTATAAGATTTTTTTATTGGGACGGCTTACTTTTGTGATGGGGTCATTCTTCATTATAAAGGCTCTTTCAGTGTTCAGTGTAATTTCCTTTATCACTTCTATTACTACAGTCAATAACAAAATGTAAATTAGTGCTTTTATTCCCCAGTGAGCCAAGACCTCATTGCCTCAACAGGATTATGTTTGTTGCTTCACATAGGCAATATATTTTTCATGTCAAGAAAACAGATGAGAACCAGTTTTATGGTGATATTTAAATTTATAATGGTTTCTGTTTCATATGCTGACCTTTTAAAAGAATAGTCTCTAGAGAAAGCTGAAGAACTGCTTATGGGGGTTATCGGTTCCTCAGTTTACCAATTTTATCTGTGAAAGTGCTAGCTACTTTTAATTTTTGGCGATTTGGAACTACATACTTGAGAACAAAGGTTAATGTGCATGGTTCAGATCATCTCCAGAAAATCAAGAATACTTGCAAGTGATTCCAGTCTCAATCATTCAAATTGTGCAGCGCCTTTATGGTTATACTTTAGTAAATGTTAATTTCTGAATTCTGTAAGTGACTAAATGCGTGCTTGTAAGTGAACTAGTAGTTAAAAGGTTAAAAATGCCCATCCCAGAATAGAAGAATGCAAAGAGTTTCTAATCAGAATGGACATTTAGAAGTTGCCACATACAAGAATGATTAATAAACTAGGAAGTTATTTGTGAATGATAAGAAAATATTACAATATAACAAGTGAAAGAGAAATTTGACAAGCCATTGATGATAAATTAAATTGTGAAATAGATAAAATTACAGACTAAATCCAGACCTTCATGAAGTAAAAGAGTGCTGCCCTGAAGCAACATTTTTTATTTTCTTGGAGACTTGACTTATCTGGAGACCTAATAAATTGAAAACAACGTGGCTAACTTTTTGTGACATACACAATGGGTCAAATCACATCTCTCATAGCATCCCGAGACAGCTATTGAAAAGGTGGAAATTAGAAATAACTAGAGATCTAGGTAAAGACAACAAATATCTATCTATGTGATGAGACTTGGTCAAAGGACCCATGTGCGAAAACTGTCAGGAGCAATCCATGCTCTTCTGTATATGAATGGTTCAGTACTAATAACTAGGATGTAACACAATTGATGAAATAGAAAATGAAAGTGGTAGTTTATCAACCAAAAGTCCAGCTATAACAGGATTAAGGTGGACAAAATAAAGTGGACTTGGACTGCAATATTGTTGTGTTACTACCTAATTGGAAGAGAACAGAAGGAACAAGAAGGAAGTGAGATCACAGTACATTCAGAAAAGAGGATCCCTGAGTGTAGGATTCAGAGAGCAGAGGGAAGCCACAAGCCTGATTTAGACTGACCATCTTGTGTTTTAACAGACAGTGTAGTCTGCAACCTGTGAATGCTTGTAGTTGTCTTTATAATTAAGAGTTTGAATAAAGCTCAGTATACGTTAACCAGTTGTCAGTGGCATAACAGTGTAGTAAAAGTAACATAAAATTTAATAAAAATATCGTTGCCTTTCTCAATAGTCTGTTGATAAATGTATTTTAGTTGGGAGCCAAGATTTGGTAGCCACTTTGAAATATTCTTTTTCAAATTCCCCTGCTGGAGTAAGATTGAAATTGATATTATGCAGAGAATGAACACATTAATCTTGCATTATGCATCCTATTCATGGTTATGCATGGCAGAATATTGTCATTGGATCCATTGGATTTTAAATGACTGAGATTATAATACTTATTACATATTATTTTGATGAATGTATAACTATTCTTCAATATTGACTTTGATATTTAAGAATAGAATTATGAATAAAATGGGTGAAAATTGCAGACTACATAGTAATTTTAATTAAAATTTGCTTTGCAAATATTCATTACCTCAATGAAAAATTTTACTCTGTTGCAATTGCAAACATGGCGTAAATTCATAAATGAGTCAGTGATCAAATAGTATCAGCTTCTGATAATCTAGAATTCAGTTGAAGTATACATTTCTGGTATTTTAAGTGGATGCATGAACTATATTTTTTTAACAACAGGTTGTGACATTGCTCAGCAAAATGGAACGCCTCCGCAGTTCTCCTTTTCATGCTAATATTTCTACAGCTATTGACAGATATCTAAAAGCAATTCATTTCGCCCAAGCTCGTAGGAAGAATGAAATAGTAAACATGGCTAATCAACAAAGGCAGGGAGCATCAAGATTTCAGGATGACCAAGGTATCACCATAAACTTACTCTGTTTAATAAAGATTTTTTTTATATATTGGTCAACTGACTTCCAAAAGATCTGAATATCATAAACTTAAATTACCACAGTATGACTGTATATGACTGATTTTTGGAGAGTCTGTATCAGTGCTGCAGTAATTTAACCAGCTGAAATTTATATCAACCATTGCCTGTTTAGTCCAGTATGGCTTTTCTGTATCTTTAACTGGAATCCTTGAATGGTACTATGACACAGAAGGTCCTTCCTCAATATTAATTCAATTTGATCCACGTTGTTGGACTTCTTTTCTGAACTTCATGCAAAAGATGTGTTGAGAATAGATAAATAGTATCTTGTGATTCAGTCTGCCCAGCACAACTAGTTAGCTGCAGTGAACTTACCATGCAGTATAATGTTTCATTGGTTCATATTCTTGTAATACACCTTTCTCTGCAAGGAAATGCATCGTTAATTTTACAGCATTGTTTAACCCCAATGCTTGAGCTGGATTTTCAATTGGTTTCATTCCTCTGCACTTTTTCCTTAGCTGTACATTTTTCTTGTGTTCAGGTTATTTTTAAAAATAACAAATCTGTTTTAATCCTATAATAAAGAGTGAAGAATGTGCTGACATTGGAGAGGGTTCAAACGAGGTTCACAAAAGTGATTCCTGGATTGAAGGGCTTGTCATATGAAGAGTGTTTGATGACTGGGCCTGTACTCAATGGAATTCAGAATGAGGGGTGACCTTAATTATAACCTATCGAATGGTGAAAAGCCTTAATAGAGTGGATGTGGAGAGGGTGTTTCCTATGGCGGGAGAGTCTAAGACCGGAGGGGAAAGCCTCAGAATAGAGAGGCATCCTTTTAGAACAGAGATGGGGAGGAATTTCTTTAGCCAGAGAGTTTTGGATCTGTGGAATTCTTTGCCACAGATGGTTGTGAAGGCAGATCATTGGGTACATTTAAGGCAGAGGTCAACAGATTCTTGTTTAGTCAAGGCATGAAGGGATAAAGGGAGAAGGCAGAAGATTGGGGCTGAGAGGGAAAATGGATCAGCAGTGGTGAAATGGTGGAGCAGACTCAATGGGCCAAATGGCCTAATTCTGCTCCTATATCGTATGGTCTTTTGAAGTTGACTAAGGGTAGTCTAGAATTTGGATACCAATCTTTGCACAAAACTTTGCTTGCTTGATATGTTATGAATGATTATTTTGCTTTGTACTTAATGTTAAGTCATTTCAAAGTTCAGATAGATCCATTCATATTTTTCTTCTGCAGACATTCTTTCTTTGGCCATTGCAATCAAAGAAATGACTGTAGCTACACGGAAAGCAAGGACTGCTTTGTGGTGTGCCCTCCAGATGACTTTACCAAAACCACGAAATGCCAATCCAGATGACCAAAGTGAAGTAGAAGAAGAGCTTCAGGACGTAGTAACTAATAGAAACAAAAACTAACAAAATTGAAGCAGCTACTATAGTGGGGAAAAGAATGAAGTGGCAAAAACTCGTATTGATTAAGGAAGTGCTGGAAAATAATAGACTATAAAGCCAATATATATTCTCTTCATTATAACCTTTAAAATAACTAAACTATGAATTTGTTAGATAATACTAGTTATAGACACTGCAGCACATGGTCATGTTTGGTTAGTAAATACATATTTATTGAGACATGTAATATGAAACATCACAACCATAATTTAACAAGATCATATTTTGGCGAATTGTTCTTGTCAAATCTTTTCAATCAAAGTGACTAAATCTCCTTAGGAAATTTTAATCTAATGTATGTTTTAGTTTTTTCAAGACGGTTATTTATTACACATAAAACTTGTAAACAAAGTCATGGCTTTGACATGGCCTTTATTTAGTGGAGGTGAGCAACAAGTTCATCAAGGTGCAGTCTTTTTCACTAATAATCAGTAAGTGAAAAATATATTAATGTCACAACAGTAAGTGCAGATTAATGAAACCAAGGTGTATAATGTAATCATCCTGTTAAGTAATTGTTTATCATAGATTAGGTCTAGTGGTCCTATTTTTATTCATATTACCCTAATCTGGTTGGACACTCTGCTTAGATAACTGAAGTTACAGGAAATGTCAAAGGTCACAGACTTTCATCTTATACAGGCCTAGAAATGTTAATCTAATAATATTAGGAATAATTCATTTGAAAATACCATTACTATTAGTAGTAGTTTGACGGTTGTGCAAAGATAATAGCAACCCAGGAGTAACTGAAAGGCAATAATTTCATTTTGAAATTTGGATGATACAAGATTGCAGGTAGGATTTCTGGAATATCCTAATGTGAAATTATAGCCTCGAATTTGCACTATAATAACATACTTTGAATTTAGATTTTTTTGCCAACGTTAAATATTATGCAGATGCATGATATCTATACAGAATAATTAACAATTTGTGACATTAGGTACACACTGGCAAATACAAGGCAGTCATATTTTAAAGTTTTTTTGACATTCTTTCCATACTTAATCTCTTTGTGTGCTGAAGCTTCTTGCTTTTTATTACAGTATAGTTCCACAGCTAATAGCACTAATATTATCTCATCAAAGTAGCATCTTATGCAAATATAGATATAGAATTGTAGTACATTAGTTTATCGTGTGAGTCATCAACATCAAAGCTTGATATTGTTCTTAACCAATGTTCACGTACACATCAGCAATCAGGAACAGTAAGCTTTCTCTAGCCCTAGGAATAGAAAGGTGCCTCAAGTGTGTGTATGGCTGAGATCAGTTAATTTAGCACAGACTGGGGTGGAATCTAGAATTTCTAGTTTGGCCAATGATGGCTGGTGGTTTTAGCTTTATCAATTAGGGGAGCTGTGAATGGTTAATATTGTCCATGTATCACTGTTTGTTGATGCATGTTTTATTTATATGTTTAAAAATCATTTCAAATAGTTTCAATTATTTGTCTTGATGTTAGGCAGGTTTACTCATGTCTGTGTAGAACCCTTATAATGGCAATATATGATACAGTTGATATCCCACAATTAATTGTGCTCATATATGCTATAATAGAATAACAATGTGTACTCAAGTAACTATATATAATTAGATACATTAACCAATTGTATTTAACTAATGCTAATCTTAGAAAGCAGATGACTCTCAGCAACATAGAATGTTTTCAGAGAAAAGTGAAAAAGGATCACAAAATATGACCTTATGAGGTGATGCAAAATCTTGTAAAATGAAGCTTGCAAAGTAGTTGAAGCTTGTAGTTATGGTCTGTACCTTTCTAAACTCAAAAAATTCTTTGTTATAAGAAATACTGTATCATTAACAAAACTGTGAGCAAGTACTATTTAATATGTAAATCTTACTTTATTATTAAAGTTATGTGCAGTGAATGTTTGCACCTCTGTAGTAGAACTACAGAAATAATGTGTTTTTTGACAATCTATATGTGTTGATCTGGTAAGTTTCTTTTGTATTTGAATGTGTTGACATTTACTAAGTTTGAAGTGTATGTTCATTTTAATTATTACCAATATGTCTCACATTTAGTATTTGTTACAGGTTTTTTTTAAATGTAGTTATGAAGCAACTTGTTTATAATGTATACGTTGTGTAAAAGTTGATGACTTATTTTCCATGTAGACATCTGTTGTACTACTCAAAGTTTTTAAAAAAGGTAAAGTGAGCTGTTCTGCATTTCTGATTTAAAAAATCTAGAGGATATAACTAATAACTGTGTCCACACAAATTAGTTTTATATTATGTCAGTAAATGTTTAGTAACCATTGCAGGACATTTGATACTTGTAACTGAAGTGAATTGATTCCAACTTGACAGAATTGTACTTGATTTAAGTACATAAACAAGCTAAATTGTCATTCATTTCTAATTTATTAATTGAAAGTGTTTGTAAGTATCTTAAAATCATTAGAAAAATACTTTAAATAATTTTGAGACATTAAACCTTAGATTACTTTTGAGAAGTTAGCAACTCACACACAAATTTGACATGCTTTCAAATTTCTACTGTCTTTCCTGACATAATTGTCACTTAGAAATACTATATTTTGACATGATTTACAGGGACTTTAATAAATTTCTTCCAATATATAAAATATCTTACATTTTTAAAATATTTCTCTTGAAATCAGTTTCAACCATATTGTTTCGTAGTGTATCTTGATGTTATCTGGAAGATATTTTAATGCGTTCTTCAATTATATGTCAAAGTAAATGTGATGTATCAGCTATCTTTTACATGGTTTTGTGTTGTACAATTAACTTCAGGAACTAAAATCTTTTAACCTTTGAGTTTATGAATTAAATGGATTAATGAATGAAACGTATCTTTGTCATTTATGTGATAAATTGATCATGAATACAGTATGAAAAACCTATATGTTAAATGTTTGTGATCAGTGAAATAATTGGCGATGTAATACATAACTGCTAACATTTGAGGAGTCAATAGGTTGTGCATTTAAAAAGAAAATACAGTGACTGCTTGAAATAATGTCATTTAAAATTGGGAAGAGTTTACCCAACTTCCAGAATTAATATTTAAGAATTGACCTTGTATCAAAGAAGGTGTATTTTTTGATTTTCCTAAGTTAAAGTTGATAAATTTTACTGAACTGTGTAAGTTACTGAAAATATAACTTAGATAAATTAAATATTGATCTAATTTTTTCTATTACAATTTTTACTATGTTCAGCTGGAATATTTAACATATCTCAATAGAAATAGCTATGCCTCTGTGTCCATCAAATCAGACTGTTTGGAAAAAATCCAACTATTTTTAAAATGAGAAAATGCAAAAGTTGTAAATAACAAAATGGAATATCATCAGGGAAAAAAATTCAGCCAGACTCAGTACGAGGGAACATAAATAGAAAAACTGCAATGCCAACAAGTCATGAAGCATTATACCTGTTGTTCAGGTTTTATGAATGCCTAGTTTGATTATGCTGACATTTGCAGCACAAAGCATGTTGGTTGCTGTAGGAGCCATGGACCTATTCTCCATCTTAATTATATTCTGCGTTGCTCATTTTTTATATTTCTTATGTTTACTTATTGTAACTAGTCACGTGACTGGGTGGCGTGGTAAATAGAAGGGAATAAGTTACGTCTTTGTGCTTTATCGGTTTACACTTGGGAATGATTAAGTTTCATTGCTTCAAAATTGTATGTTTGCTAATAAAGGATCGAATACTTATCCTCAAAATTTGGAGCAATCATTACAGGAGTGAGGACAGGTCATGCAAGTATAACAAATCTGTAGGGTCGCCGGCAGCGGCAATTGTTTTTATTTGGTTTTGGCTTGGTTTGGCTGCTACAGTTGGCATGTGTGTATGTCATGTGTGTTTAAAATGTGCAAAGCTGAATGCTTCCTGGAAGAATAAGGAATAGTCAGTCGGGTCAGTCAACGTACAAATTGAAATTTTATGTGCTTGATACTCTTGTTAACCATGTACAGTTGAACTTGCCGTCAGCAATATGCTTAACAAGTACTTGCAGGTTAGATACCACAGGAGATTACCTACTATTTTGTATTGTTAGTTGCAGATGTAAAAAGAAAACACTGGGCCTGAAGCTGAAGGAATTTGTGTGTTCTTCTTGTTATCTGCAGCATGACAGAGAATGAGCAGAGGGGTGTAGGGCAGAATAAACTGCAAGAAGAGAAAGACTGCAGGAGGCCAAACCAACACCAAGTAACAGAACTACTTAATCTTCAGCAAACACCTGTGCTTCTGTAAAAATACTGTTAAAATGCCACATGCTGCAATCACAACTTCAGTCTGAGAGCAAGACATGAACCTTGCCTATCAGCTTTTGCATGTCAAATCCATTCAATTCAAAGCTGGAGTCATAGAGTACTACAACACAGCAAAAGGCCTTTTTGCCCATCGAGTTCACGCCTACCTGATAATACATCTAGTCCCATCTATCTGCATCTGGACCATATTGTTTCAAACTCCTCCCATTCATGTATCTCTTCAAAATTCTCTTAAATGTTGCAACTGAACCCTCATCTACCACTTCTTCTGGCAGCTTATTTCACACTTACATCATCATCTGAGTGAAGAAGTTTTCCCTCAGATTACCCTTAAATTTCATCCTACACTTATGACCTCTAGTTCTAGTCACATCTAACTTCAGGGGAAAAAGCCTGCATGCAATCTATACCCCTCATAATCTAGAACAGCTCTATAATATCTCCCCTCATTCTATGTGCTAGGAAATAAACATGGAACAGAGAAATTTACAGCACATTGCAGGCCCTTTAGCCCACAATGTTGTGCTGACCATGTAACCTACTCTGGAAATTGCCTAGAATTATCCTACCGCATAGCCCTCTATTTTTCGAAGCTCCATGTACCTATCTAAGAGTCTCTTAAAAGACCCTATTGTATCACCTCTACCAGCATCACCAGCTGGGCAATCCATGCACCACCACTGTGTGAATAAATTACCTCTGACATCTCTGTACCTACTTCCAAGCACCTTTTAAAAAAAACTATGCCCCCTCACATTAGTCATTTCAGCCCTGAGAAACAGCCTCTTGACTATCCACAAGATCAATGACCCTCATCATCTTATACACCTCTATCAGGTCACCGCTCATCCTCCATCGGCTCCAAGGAGAAAAGGCCATGTTCTCTCAACCTATTCTCATAAGATATGCTCTGCAATTCAGGCAACATCCCTGTAAATCTCTTCTGCACTCTGTCTATAGTATCCACATCCTTCCTGTAGTAAGGTGACTAGAACTGAACGCAGTACTCTAAGTGGGGTCTAACTAAGGTCTTATATAGCTGTAACATTAGCTCACGGTTCTTGAACTCAATCCCAAGGTAGATGAAGGCTAACACAGCATACATTTCTTAACAAGACAGTCAACCTGCTCAACAGCTTTGAGTGTTTTATTGACACGGACCCCAGCTTCTCTCAGATCCTCCGCACTGCCAAGAATCTTATCATTTATATTGTTTTGTCTTCAAATTTGACCTACCAAAATTAACCACTTTACACTTTTTTTTGTAATTTATTTTTTTATTGAAGTTAATCATCAAACAAACATTTCCATAAGACGTATTTCAGACATTGTACATATATATCATATAATCATAAATGTCGCAGATCTCCACATAGTATTTATCTGAGGTATACACTTATAGAAAAGAGTGGAAAGAAAAAGCAAGCAAAAGGAAAGAACTATGTACAAGTAGGGAGTGATCTTTTTTTTTAACAACATATTCATTGATCTGTGAGAATAAAATCAGGCCTAAGGGATTATGTAGTTAAACCATTTTTCCCAGTATGAATCAAATTGTTCCAGCTTATGATTAACAAATGCAGTTATCTTCTCCATTTTGTAAATATCCATTGTAATTTCCATCCATGCATTTAAAGTTGGGCTCTCCTGTGATAATCATTCCCCAGTAAGAGTCTTTTCACCAGTCACCAACAGTATATTCATTAAATATTTATCTCTTTTCATCCATTCTTGAGGTATATATCCAAAATATATGGTCTTACTCTCTAAGGGTATTTCACATTTAAAGATATCTTGTAGGGCATTGTGTATCCCCCTCCAATAGTTTTTAATAACAGGGCAGTCCCAAAAAATATGATAATTATTTGCATTTTGATTTCCACAATTTCTCCAGCAAACAGGGAGGTTACTATCATAATGGGATTTCTGAGAGCCTGTAATAAAATATCTTATCAAGTTTTTCCATCCGAACTCCCTCCATTTCTGGGAACTGGTACAATTCCATGATACCTCCATATTATTATCCATTCTTCCTCAGATATAATTATCGCTCCTTCCTTCTCCCATTTTGTTTTAATGTAATGAAGTTGAATGTGTTTTAAGATTTGACAAACCCTTATACATGCTTGAAATGATTCTACTACCATTATCTGAATTATATGCTTTTCTAAATAGTTCTATCAAGCATATACTTGGTTACATTTTTAAGCATCATATTAACATATTGTCGCATCTGTAAATACCATAAAAAATCTTGTTTTTCTAATAAGTGTTTCTCTTTAAGCATTTCAAAATTGAACAATGTTCCTTCTTTCATTATGTTGCAAAGAACTGTTATTCCTTTAGCTGTCCAGTCCTTAAATCTAGCATCCAGTTTATTCAGCGTAAAATCCGAGTCATATGCACATCATTTAAGAATCGCAATATCTCCCTCTAGATTATATTCTTTTATAGTAGTTTTCCATATTTTAAGAGTCAGTTTCACCCATAGGTTACCAATAGTCTTTATGTACCTTTGCAGGTTGTTATCAGCCAAAATTGCTTGTATGGGGATGGGAAGTACCCGCTCCTCAATGTTTTTCCATTGAGCGTCATATGATGGGTTGCACCAACATATAACCATATAACAATTACAGCATGGAAACAGGCCATCTCGGCCCTTCTAGTCTGTGCCAAACGCTTACTCTCACCTAGTCCCACTGACCCACACTTAGCCCATAACCCTCCATTCCTTTCCTGTCCATATACCTATCCAATTTTACTTTAAATGACAATACCGAACCTGCCTCTACCACTTCTACTGGAAGCTCGTTCCACACAGCTACCACTCTCTGAGTAAAGAAGTTCCCCCTCGTGTTACCCTTAAACTTTTGCCCCTTAACTCTCAACTCATATCCTCTTGTTTGAATCTCCCCTACACTCAATGGAAAAAGCCTATCCACGTCAACTCTATCTATCTCCCTCATAATTTTAAATACCTCTATCAAGTCCCCCCTCTCCATTATCATTAAATTCTAAGTAGAGACCCATTTCTTTTTTTAATTTGTTCCTTAAAGTACGGATCATTGAGTAGATTTGAATTTAGTTTCCAAATGGTATTCTTTGGTTGTAGATCAAAATCAACAGATAAATATATAGGTGCATGGTCACTTACATCTATTGTCTCAATTCCACAGGTGTTTATTTTGCAAATATTATATCTTTTCCAAATATTATGAAATAGTCTATTCTGGTATATACAGAATGGGGAGCAGAATAATGAGTGCAATCCCTTCTGCCGGGGAAAAGGACCCTCCATATATCAATTAAGCCAACATCCTCAAAAAGTGTATTAACTTTCTTATGTAAGGATTTTGTTTCATAGGTTTTTCTATTGGAAGAGTCTAACTTTGGTTGTAGTTGTAAATTTAAGTCTCCCCCGCATATCAGGAGACCTTCTGTTTCCGCTACCATAATATCAGTAAGTTTCTGAAAGAAACCAGTATCACTTCCCAGGGGTCCGTATATATTCAATAGAATAACTGAATTTCTGTCTATATTCCCCCTTACCAGAATATATCTGCCCTCCTTATCTCCCATTTCAAACACTTTTTCAAAATTTAGCTTACTTGAGATAAGAATAGCAACTCCTCTCCTATGCCCTGATTTATATGAGGAGAAAAACAAATTAGTGAAGCCCATTATCTTTAGTTTTCTATGCTCATTATCACTTAAGTGAGTATCCTGTAAATATATTACATGGGCTTGTTCTTTCTTCATTTTGGTTAAAATTCTATTACATTTGATTGGATTTAATAGCCCATTGACATTAAAAGAAATTAATTTTACTTTGTTCTTAGCCATCTGTATTTATCTGTCAATGTATCATTGAAATTAGCAGAATAAAACTTAATTGATCTACTCCCTGAACAAATAATAACCAAGAAACGCAAATAATAACACAAAAGGCAACAAAGGTGTGATTCCAAGGCTGAGGTCTCTATTAGATGACGCTGGGTTGAGCTAGAGGAAATGTCTATCTGTGGGGGATAGCCCCTCCTACCTGTGAGTTGAGGGCCCCCATTGCAGTATCCGTAAAAGTCAGTGAACAAATCCATTACACAGAAAAGATTTCCCTGTGTACTCCTATATATATATATATATACACACACATATACACACACACACACACATCTCATTTTGGTGGGGAAAAAGGAGTGAGTGAAT
This sequence comes from Hypanus sabinus, assembly GCF_030144855.1. Classification (NCBI taxonomy): domain Eukaryota; kingdom Metazoa; phylum Chordata; class Chondrichthyes; order Myliobatiformes; family Dasyatidae; genus Hypanus; species Hypanus sabinus. Next base: position 664,978 of record NC_082738.1, on the reverse strand, counting down.
AAAGAAGAATAACTGAGTAATATAAAATCCACATTATAATAAGTATTTCTCGAGGAGATAGGTATATCACCGTCTATTTTTGCTTCTGTTTAGCTTCTCAACATTTTTAAATTTAGCCAAATTTAGCCTTATGGCTCTTCTGGAGGGGGTGAGAGCTGTCTTTGGAAAACTCCCAGTCTCTTCCTGATATACTTCTCTCGCCCACTTCCCATCTCCTGCTTTCTCGATTCTCGCACTATTTCCCAAGCAGAGCGGGAAAATTCCTCGGCCAGGTTTTCCCTCGGTTTGATCACGCTGACGGGCAACCCTCTGTCCTTCATGTCTGTAGTTGCCTCTTCCACTGTCTGATACTGTTGGATCCCATCTTGATAAAACACTCGAAGTTTAGCAAGGTACAGAGTTCGAAGTCTAATCCTTTATTGCTTTAGTATTCGTTTTACTTAAGAGTATTCTTTACGTTTCTGCATGACTGCGGCGGGAGGGGGGTATAATCTTGATTGAACTATATTTACCATCTAAAAACGCTCTCTTCTTAACCCAGGCCGTTCGTAGAATCTTCACCTTGGTACTGTATTGAAGGAAGCTAATTACTATTGAGCATGGCTTACCTTCTGTGTCTTTAGTAGGCCACAGAATGATCGCACGATGTGCCCTCTCAATTTCCAGCTCCATAGTCGAAGGAATCTCCAGCGTGTCCTGCAGCAACTTTTGTACAAATTTCATCATAGACAAACCCTCTGCTCCTTCGGGAATGTTGCATATCCTGATATTTTTCTGCCATGATCTTCCCTCCAGGTCAAGCAGTATACTTTCTTGTTGATTTAATATTTTTATTGTCTTACTAAGCATCTTCCACATTTTGCACGCGATCTTCCACCTTCTCAATCTGAGTTTCTGCCACTGCTATTTTTTGACTGACGTTGGCGAGCTCTGACTTAATATCATGTAGCTGCTGTTTTATATCTTTTTGGAACTCCCGTATCTCCTTCAAAATTTTTATATTTGCCGCTTCGCTTGAACAAGGCCCATCGTCAGCCTTGCTAGCACGCGGTCAGGTAGGAGAGCCGCTCGCTGCACCCCTCTTGTCCACAGGCTCCGCAGTGTTGCTTTTTTTATTTCCATTCTTTTTTCCCCATTTTTGCCCCTCTTATCAGTTCAAATACTTTCGAAAAATCCTATATTTGATGGTTTAACAGGGCAAAATATGCGTTTTTCCAGAAGAGCTATTGACTTAAGCTACCATTCTGGACGATGACGTCACCAGAACCCAAACCACCTCACACTTATCTGGGTTGAAGTCCATCTGCCAGTTCCACATCCTATTAATGTTTTGCTGTAACCTCTGACAACCCTCCAGACTATCTACAGCACCCCCAACCTTTGTGTCTTCAGCAAAATTACTAAACCACCCTTCTTCATCATCCAGATCACTAACCTCCATGCAGAAAGCATTTGATCAGGTTCCCCATGGAAGGCTCTTTCAGAAAGTTAGGAGGCATGGGATCCAAGGAGACCTTGTTTTGTGGATCCAGAAATGGCTTGCCCACAGAGGGAAGAAGGTGGTTGTAGATGGTTTGTATTCTGTATGGAAGTCGGTGACCAGTGGTGTTGCGCATAGATCTATTCTGGTACCCATCCTCTTTGTGATTATTATAAATGACCTGGATTAAGAAGAAGTAGAAGGGTGATTCAGTAAGTTTGCTGAAGACACAAAGATTGGGGTGTTGTGGATAGTGTGGAGGGTTGTCAAGAGGTTACAGTGATACGATGCAGAACTGGGCTGAGAACTGGCAGATGGACTTCAACCCATATAAGTGTGGAGTAGTTCATTTTGGTAGGTCCAATTTGAAAACAATATAAATGGTAAGACTCTTGGCAGCGTGCAGGATCAGCGAGATCTTGGGGATGATGTTGATAGGACACTCAAAGCTGCTGTGTAGGTTGATGGTGTTAAGGTGTATGGTGTGATGGCATTCATCAACTGTGGGGTTGAGTTCAAGAGCTGTGAGGTAATGTTACAGCTATGCAAGAATTTGGTCAGACCCCACTTGGAGTACTGTGTTCAGTTCTGGTCACCTCAATATAGGAAGGATGTGGAAACCATAAAAAGGGTGCATACAGAGATTTACAAGGATGTTGCCTGGATTGGGGAGCATGCCTTATGAGAATAGGTTGAGTGAATTTGGCCTTTTCTGCTTGGAGTGACGGAGGATGAGAGGTGACCTGATGGAGGCATATAAGATGACGAGAGGCATTGATCGTGTGGATAGTCAGAGGCTTTTTCCCAGGGCTAAAATGGCTAACCCAAGGGGGCATATTTTTAAGGTGCTTGGAAGTCTGTACTGAGGGGATGTCAGGGGCAAGTTTTTCCACACATACCCGGCAGCAGAGGTGGCAAATACAATAGGGTCTTTTAAGAGCCTCTTAAGATAGGTACATGGAGGTTAGAAAATAGAGGGCTATGCGCAAGGGAAATTCTAGGCAATCTCTATAGATTACATGGTTGGCACAACATTGTGAGCCAATGGGCCTGTAATGTATTATTAAAAAAAATTATGTTCTAATACTTTGTCTAATTGATTAGTTAGAAGTTCTCCTTAGTAACTGATTTTCCCTCTAATCTACAACAATCCACTTACAAACACTATTTACAAGGTGAACAATTTGCATTTATTCTCATGAATTACAATTTAAATATTTTCCAAATCAAAGAATTAAAGTGAATAATATTTCAAAAAAACTGAATAGATGATTTAAATTTCAGCACTGGACAGTACAGAATCTTTCAAAGTGTTAAAGCCATCCAGAATTTGGGATTTAAAAAAATCTTAATAACAATGTTCATTCTCCAAAACATTTTTTATTATTCAGATACAATTAATCAAATGCACAAGAATCTCCCTTCACTGAAGGGGTTTCTGCTTCACAAACTACTTTTGTCTGTAAGCTATTTTCATGTAAATATTGATGAGGCCTCTGTTGGTCAGGGTTGACCATAGATGTTGCATCCTAGCTGTCTAGATACGTCACAGCAAATTGAAACACATTAAGTAATAGACAGCCTATAACAAATGAGTGCTAAACTGGAATCCAATGTTGACACAATACATTGCAAAAATTACACATTTTATGAAAAGCAGTTTTTCAAATATTAGATGTCAATCTCCTCAAAACAAAATTGTGGCTGGTACACAGCACAGTTCATAATATGCAAGCTTTGTACTGAGACTTTTCTAGCCATTTTTACCGCTTCCGTTCTCCCTTCTGTGTTCTCTTCTTCTCCTTTTCTTTCCTTTCCTGCTTTGCAAGCTTGTCTTTTTCTCGCTGCAGTTTATCTTGCTCTTTCTTCTTCTGTGCATCTTCCCGAGCCTTTTCTCTTTCTGCTTTCTTTGCAACAAGAACAGCTTCAACATTTGTATTTTTGAAAAGAGCTGTGGTTAAATTAAGAATTTTTTTTCCAATTCATATTTCTGGTAAACAATAATTACAAGTCCAAATGCATATTATGAAAAATAGAACTGAAAGTAAAATATACAAAGGGTACTAAAACAACTTGAATCTCACTTTTTTCATTATTTTACGTGATATGTACATTTATCGTTTAACTCATTTAACTTTACTTTTTAAAATCAGATATCAAATATAATATGGTTCTCTTGTATTAATTATCAAATTTATTGCTCAGGGCATGTGGGTTACAAATGAATAATAATGGGTACATAGCAGCCCCATCAACTCCTCAGCTTTTTTTTTCTCAGTTTAGAAGGGTTTTGGCCCAAAATGTCAATTGTACTCTTTTCCCCAAGTGCTGCCTGGCCTGCTGAGTTCCTCCAGCATTTTGTGTGTGTTGCTTGGATTTCCAGCATCTGCACTGCAAGATTTTCTCTTGTTTGTGATTGGAGCACCATTATTAAGCTCATTTTTTGAAAAAGTCACAAAAGCACTGGCAAATCTTTCTTCATCCTGTGTTGATATTTGTAACTAATGTTCTGGAATATGATGCCCAGAATTTAGAATATGTGTCAAGACCTGCAGCCCTAAAACTAGTAAAACTGACATTCACTTAGGAGTTAGAGTGTTCCTGGACCTCCAACAGAAGGTGTGCCTAAATGTAGTAACTTTGTTGAAATAATTACAAGCATTTAATGCACAATGTAGTTTGTATAGCCAACTGTTTCAAAGAGCAATCCAGGTAGTTTCACCACTAAGTTCTTCCCCAATATCCCTGCAATTTGTTTTTTCTTTCCATTATTCAGTTTTTTTTTAAAGCGATCTTTGAATCCACAATTTAATTAAGAAACTGCAAGGGTAAAACAATGATTATGGAGATCATATATAGGTCTCCAAATAGCAGCCAAGATGTGGGACTGAGTTACAAAGGGAGCTGGAAAGGGCTTGTAATAAGGATAATGATACAATTGTAATGGGGGACTTCAATATACACAGGGATTGGGAAAATCAGGGTGGTGTCCGATCGCAAGACAGGTAATTTGTTGGATGCCTACGGGATGGATTCTTAGAGCAGCTTGTGTTTGAGTCTATTTGGGGAAAGGCTACCTTAGATTGGGTGTTGTGTAATAACCCAGATCTTAGTACGGAGCTTAATGTAAAGGAACCTGTAGGAGGCAGTGGTCATAGTATGATTGAATTCATACTGCAATTTGAGAGGGAAAAGAATAACTCGCATGTATCAGTAGCACAGAGAATTACAAGGGCATGAAAGAGGAGCTTGTGCAGGTGGACTGGTGGATACTGGTGGGGATGATGGCAGAGCAGAGGTGGCTGAAGTTTCTGAGAATAGTTCATAAGGTGCAGGATAGCTATGTCCCACAGAGGAAGAAGTGGTTGACAACGGAAATTAAGTACTGCATAAAAGCCGAGGAAAGGGCATATAAGGTAGCAAATGTGAGTGGGAAGTTGGATTGGGAAGCTTCAAAAGGCAACTAAAAAAGCAACAGGAAGGGAAAAGATGAAATAATATAAAGCAGGATACTAGAAATTTTTTTCAGTTACATAAATAGTAAAAGGGAGGTGAGAATATTGGACCACTGGAAAATGATGCGGGTTAGGCAGTAATGGGAGATAAAGAAATGGCGGATGAACTTAATGGGTACTTTGCATCAAACTTCACTGACACTAGTGGTGTGCCAGAGGTCCGTGAGTGTCAGGGACCGGGAGTGAGTGCCATTGCTATTACAAAGGAAAAATTGCTAAGCAAACTCAAAGGTCTTAAGGTAGCTAAGTCACCGGGACCAGTGGACTACATTCCAGAGTCCCGAGAGAGGTTGCTGAAGAGATAACGGATGCATTGGTCATGATCTTTCAAGAATCACTTGATTTTGGCATGGGCCTGAAGAACTGGAAGATTGCAAATGTTTCTCCACTCTAAGAAGAAGGCAAAAGAAAGGAAATTATAAGTCATTTAGTCTAATTTCAGTGCTTGGGAAAGTGTTGGACTCTATTCAGCATATCTTCTGTGAAATCTTGCCTGACAAATCTGTTGGGAGTTCAGGGCTGAAATGGCTAATACGAGAGGGCAGAGTTTTAAGGTGCTTGGAAGCAGGTACAGAGGAGATGTCGGGTAACTTTTTTTTAATGCAGAGAGTGGTAAGTGCGTGGAAAGGACTACTGGCGACGGTAGTGGAAGCGGATACGATGGCGTCTTTTAAGCGACACCTGGAGCTTAGAAAAATCGAGGGCTATGGGTAACCAAGGTAATTTCTAAAGTAAGTACATGTTTGACACAACATTGTGGGCTGAAGGGCCTGTAAGGTTTTCTATGTTTTCTTCAAGGAGGTAACAAGTAGGGTGGATAAAGGGGAGGTTGTGGATGTCATTTACTTTGATTTTAAGAAGACATTTGATAAGGTGTCATACATGAGGCTTCTTGACTAGATAAAATCCTATGCTGTTACAGGAAAGATACTGGCATGGATAGCGGAATGGCTGATAGGCAGGAGGCAGTGAGTGGGAATAAAGGGGGCCTTTTCTGGTTGACTGCTAGTGACTAATGGGTCAGTATTGGGACCACTATTTTTCACATTGTCAATGATTTGGATAAAAGAATTGATGGCTTTGTGGCAAAGTTTTTGGATGATACGAAGATAGGTGCAGAGATATGTGCTGAGGAAGCAATGTGATTGTAGCAGGACTTAGACAAATTGGAAGAATGGGCAATATAGTGGCAGATGGAATACAGTGTTGGGAAATGTTTGATAATGCATTCTGGTAAAAGGAACAATAGTGCAGACTATTATCTAAATAGTGAGAAGGTTCAAACATGAGAGGTGACAAGGGGCTTAGGATTCCTCATGTAAGACTCCCAAAAGTTTAATTTACAGGTTGAGTCTGTGGTAAAGGCGGCAAATGCAATGTTGGCATTTACTTCATGGGGAACAGAATATAAAAGCAAGGAGATAATTCTGAGGCTTTATAAGACACTAGTCAGGCTGCACTTAGAGTATTGTCAAAACTTTTAGTCCCCATATCTCAGAAACGATGTATTGTCAATGGAGAAAGTCCAGAGGAAGTACATGACAATGATTCCAGGAATGAAGGGGATAACATATGAGAAGCATTTGGCAGCTTTGGGCCTGTACTCACTGGAATTTAGAGAATTTGGCAGGCGATTTCATTAAAAACCTGCCCGATGTTGAAAGGACTAGATTGGAGCTAGAGGCTGAGAGTGAAGGAGTAAGGAATCTCAGAAAGAAACCATTTTTTTCTTCACTGCTCGGAGAAAAGAGGCTGGACTGTGCAGGCGCGTGATGTCAGCCAGTAGAGCGCCAAAGGTCTAAAAAGGCGACCACAATATCCAGCCGGCAGCGGAGTGAGAGGGAGCAGAGTGGGATGGCTTTGGCTCAACAGGCAGAGGCGAGGGTAGGATCCGGTAAGTTTTGTTTGTTTAGAGTAGAGAGAATGCCAAGCAGGATGTTGGAATGCTCCTCTTGCAGAATGTGGGAGGTCAGGGAGACCAGACGTCTCCCTGACAACAACACCTGCAAGAAGTGCATCCAGCTACAGCTCTAAACAAACCGCGTTAGGGAACTGGAGCAGGAGCTGGATGACCTCCGGTTCATTCGGGAGAATGAGATTTTAGATAGTAGTTTCAGGGAGGTAGCTACGCCAAAGGACCAGGACACAGGTAATTGGGTTACCGCCAGGCGAGGGAAGGGGAAAGGGCAGGCAGAGCAGGGCTCCACTGTGGCCATTCCCCTCAACAAATATACTGATTTGGATACTGTTGGGGGGGTGGGGGGATGACTTACCTGGGACAAGCTGCGGCAGCCGGATCTCTGGTTCTGCAGTGCAGAAGGGAGGGTGGAAGAAGGGGAGAGCAGTAGTGATAGGGGACTCGATAGAGGTACAGATAGGAGGTTCTGTGGTTGTGACAGAGACTCCCAGATGGTTTGTTGCTAGGGTCAGGGATGTCTCTGATCGTGTGCACAGCATTCTGAAATGGGAGGGTGATCAGCCAAATGTCATGGTACACATCAGTACCAATGACATAGGAAGAAAGAGTGAGAAAGTCCTGAAGAGTGAGTATAGAGAACTTGGTAGGAAGTTAAAAATCAGGACCTTGAGGGTGGTAATCTCAGGATTGCTACCTGTGCCACGTGCCAGTGAGGGTAAGAGTAGGATGCTCTGGAGGATGAACACGTGGCTGAGAAACTGATGTAGGGAGCAGGGTTTCAGACTTCAGGATCATTGGGACCTCTTCTGGGGCAGGTGGGACCTGTATAAGAGAGACAGGTTACACCTGAACTACAGGGGGACCAATATCCTAGCAGGGAGGTTTGTTAGTGCTATTGGGGAGGGTTTAAACTAGATTTGCAGGGAGATGGGAACCAGAGTGACAGAGCAGAGAGTGGAGCGGGGGTGAAAATGATATTAAACGTTCATGCAAAGTCACAAAGAGAAGGGTTGTGTGTGGTGGTAATAATCTTCTGAGGTGTGTCTATTTCAATGCGAGGAGTATTGTAGGGAAGGCAGACGACCTAAGGGTGTGGATTGACACATGGAATTATGACATTACAGCCATTAGTGAATCTTGGCTACAGAAGGGGCAGGACTGGCAGCTTAATGTTCCATGGTTCAGATGTTTCAGACGTGAAACAGGAAAGGTACGACCACATTAATGGGGTTGTATTATAGACCACCCAATAGTCAGCAAGAATGGGAGGAGAAAATCTGCAGAGAAATAGCAGACAACTGCACGGAACATGAAGCTGTGATAGCAGAGGATTTTAATTTTCCACATATTGATTGGGACTCCCATACTGTTAAAGGTCTAGATGGGTTAGAGTTTGTAAAATGTGTTCAGGAAAGTTTTCTAAATCAATATATAGAAGTACCAACTGGGAGGATGCAATATTAGATCTCCTATTAGGAAACGAGTTAGGACAGGTGACGGAAGTGTGTGTAGGGGAACACTTTGGCTCCAGTGATCATAACAACATTAGTTTCAACTTGATCTTGGATAAAGATAGATCTGGTCCTCGGGTTGAGGTTCTAAACTGGAAAAAGGCCAAATTTGAAGAAATGAGAAAGGATCTAAAAAGCGTGTATTGGGACAGGTTGTTCTCTGGCAAGGATGTGATTGGTAATTGGGAGGCCTTCAAAGGAGAAATTTTGAGAGTGCAGAGTTTGTATGTTCCTGTCAGGATTAAAGGCAAAATGAATACGAATAAGGAACCTTAGTTCTTGAGGGATATTGGAACTCTGATGAAGAAGAGAGAGATGTATAACATGTTTAGGCAACAGGGAGCAAATAAGGTGCTTGAGGAGTATAAAACGTGCAAAAGATACTTAGGATTATCCTTCACCCTGACTGCCAAAGCAACCTCATGTCTTCTTTTAGCCCTCCTGATTTCTTTCTTAAGTATTTTTTGCACTAAGAGCTTCTACAGGTATATTAAGTGCAAAAGGATAGTAAGGGATAAAATTGGTCCTCTTGAAGATCAAAGTGGTCGGCTATGTATGGAACCAAAAGAAATGGGGACGATCTTAAACAGGTTTTTTGCATGTATTTACTAAGGAAACTGGCATGGAGTCTATGGAAATAAGGCAATCAAGTAGTGAGGTCATGGAACCTATACAGTTTGAAGAGAAGGAGGTGCTTGCTGTCTTGAGGCAAATCAGAGTAGATAAATCCCCAGGACCTGACAGGGTATTCCCTCGAACCTTGAAGGAGACCAGTGTTGAAATTGCAGGGGCCCTGGCAGATATATTTAAAATGTCGGTATCGACGGGTGAGGTGCCGGAGGATTGGAGAATAGCTCATGTTGTTCCGTTGTTTAAAAAAGGCTCTAAAAGTAATCTGGGAAATTATCGTCCGGTAAGTTTGACGTCAGTAGTAGGTAAATTATTGGAAGGAGTAATAAGAGATAGGATCTACAAGTATTTGGATAGACAGGGACTTATTAGGGAGAGTCAACATGGCTTTGTACATGGTAGGTCATATTTAACCAATCTATTAGTTTTTTGAGGAGGTTACCAGGAATGTGGATGAAGGGAAGGCAGTGGATGTTGTCTGCATAGACTTCAGTAAGGCCTTTGACAAGGTCCCGCATGGGAGGTTAGTTAGGAAGATTCAGCCGCTAGGTATACATGGTGAGGTTGTAAATTGGATTAGACACTGGCTCAATGGGAGAAGCCAGGGAGTGGTCATGGAGGATTGCTTCTCTGAGTGGAGGCCTGTGACTAGTGGTGTGCCACAGGGATCAGTGCTGGGTACATTGTTATTCGTCATCTATATCAATGATCTGGATGATAATGTGGCAAATTGGATCAGCAAATTTGCTGATGATACAAAGATCGGAGGTGTAGTGGACAGTGAGGAAGGTTTTCAAAGCTTGCAGGGGGATTTGGACCAGCTGGAAAAATGGGCTGGCAAATGGCAGATGGAGTTTAATGCAGACAAGTGTGAGGTATTGCACTTTGGAAGGACAAACCAAGGTAGACCATACAAGGTAAATGGTAGGACACTGAGGAGTACAGTAGAACAGAGGGATCTGGGAATACAGATACATAATTCCCTAAAAGTGGCGTTACAGGTAGAAAGGGTCGTAAAGAGAGCTTCTGGTACATTGGCCTTTAGAAATCTAAATACTGAATATAAGAATTGGATTGTTATGGTGAGGTTGTATAAGGCATTGGTGAGGCCGAATTTGGAGTATTGCGTGCAGTTTTGGTCAGCTAATTACAGGAAGGATATTAATAGGGTTGAAAGAGTGCAGAAAAGGTTTACAAGGATGTTGTTGGGGCTTGAGAAACAGAGTTACCGAGAAAGGTTGAAAAGGTTAGGACTTTATTCCTTGGAGCATAGAAGAATGAGGGGAGATTTGATAGAGGTATATAAAATTATGGTGGGTATAGATAGAGTGAATGCAAGCAGGCTTTTTCCACTGAGGCTAAGGGAGAAAAAAACCGGAGGACATGGGTTAAGGGTGAAGGGGGAAAAGTTTAAAGGGAACATTGGGGGGTGGGTTTCTTCACACAGAGAGTGGTGGGAATGTGGAATGAGCTGTCAGATGAAGTGGTAAATGCAGGCTCACTTTTAACATTTAAGAAAAACTTGGGACAGATGCACGGATGAGAGGTGTATGGAGGGATATGGCCCAGGTGCAGGTCATGGGACTAGGCAGAAAAATGGTTTGGCACAGCCAAGGGCCAAAAGGCCAGTTTCTGTGCTGTAATGTTCTATGGTTCTGTAAGGTTGTGGAGAGGATGTTTCCTCTGGTGGGGTTATCCAGAACGAGAGGGCACATCCTCATAATTGAGGGGCAACCCTTTAGAGCAGAGGTCAGGAGGAATTTTTTAGCCAGAGAGTAGTGAATCTGTGGAAAGCTCTGCCACAGACTGCAGTGGAGGCCAAGTCCATGGGAAAAGTTAAGGTGGAAGTTGATCATTTCCTGATTGGTCAGGGCATGAAAAGATACAGTGAGAAGGCAGGTGTGTGAGGTTGTGGGATGTGGGATCAGCGATTAGCAATGATGGAATGGTGGAGCGGACTCGATAGGACGAATTTTGCTCCCATGTCTTAAGTCATACCCGCCAATCTCCAACTCATGTTACAAGGTCATCTGCCTTATTCTGTACACTGCCTGCTTTGAAATATAACACCTCAAGTCCTGCATTCACCCTTTTCGAGTTAGTGCAACTCATTCCACTAACTAATTTTGCCCTGTCATTTGCCTGTCCTTACTCAGTCTTGTTACACACTTGTATACCAGCCACCCCATCCTCACCTTATCACTGCAGTTCCCATCCTCTTGCCAAGTTAGTTTAAACAGACCCCAATAGCTCTAGCAAACCTGACCACAAAAATATTAGTCTCCCAAGGGTTCCGGTGTAACCTTACAGAAAGGACAGGGTCATACCTTCCCCAGAATATGGAACATAGAAAACCTACAGCACAATAAAAGCCCTTCGGCCCACAAAGCAATTCTGAACATGTACTTACCTTAGAATTACCTAAGCTTACCCATAGTCCTCTATTTTTCTAAGCTCCATGTAGCCATCCAGGAATACTTTGAAAGACCCTTTCCGCCGGCAGCCCATTCCATGCACTCACCACTCTCTGCGTAAAAAACTTAACCGACATCTCTACTGTACCTACTTCCAAGCACTTTAAAACTATGCCCTCTTGTGCTAGCCATTTCAGCCCTGGGAAAACGCCTCTGACTATCCACACAATCAATGCCTCTCATTATCTTGTACACCTCTATCAGGTCACCTCTCATCCTCTGTCAATCCAAGGAGAAAAGGCCGAGTTCACTCAGCCTATTCTCATAAGGTATGCTCCCCAATCCAGGCAACATCCTTGTAAATCACCTCTGCACCCTTTCTATGGTTTCCACATCCTTCCTGTAGTGAGGCCACCAGAACTGAGCGCACTACTCCAATTGGGGTGTAACAAGGGTCCTATATAGCTGCAACATTACCTCTCAGCTCTTAAACTCAATCCCATGATTGATGAAAGCCAATGCACCGTATGCCTTCTTAACCACAGAGTCAACCTGTGTAGCAGCTTTGGGTGTCCTATGGTCTCGGACCCCAAGATCCCTCTGATCTTCCACACTGCCAAGAGTATTGCCATTAATGCAAAATTCTGCCATTATATTTGACCTACCAAAATGAACCACCTCACACTTATCTGGGTTGAACTTCATCTGCCACTTCTCTGTCTAGGTTTGCATCCTATCAATGTCCCACTGTAACCTCTGACAGCCCTCTACACTATCCACAACACTCCCAACCTTTGTGTCATCAGCAAATTTACTAACCCATCCCTCCACTTCCTCATCCAGGTCATTTATAAAAATCACAAAGAGTAAGGGTCCCAGAACAGATCCCTGAGGCACTCCACTGGTGACTGACCTCCATGCAGAATACAGTTGGCCCTCCTTATCCGCGAGGGATGGGTTCCGGGACCCCTCGCGAATACCAAAAAATGTGGATGCTCAAGTCCCTTATTCAACCTGTCTCAATGGGGTGGACCTTTGGACCCAGCGAAACCCCAGACATTATTTAACCTGTCTCAGTGCTGTGGACATTAGGACCCAGCGGCGAAGCTCTGAATCCCGCAGTGTTTCTGTTCATGAAAATGATCATGATTGAAAATAAAGTGGAAATAATAAAGAGATTGGAAAGAAGCGAAACGCCATCAGTCACTGGAAAAGCGTTAGGCTACATCGGTCAACGATCTGAACAATTTTAAAGGATAAAATGAGAAAGGCTCTGCCCTGATGAAAGCTACAGTTATTACTACGTAACGCAGTGGTTTAATTATTGGGTTTTGGATCCTCCACATCAACCCGGCACGGATGGAGAGCGAACTCGGGAATTTCTGTTACCAAGCCCAGTGGTGAAACATACATTCTTAAGTGCTTTATATGCATAGAAAGGTAAAATATATACTAAGACAAACGTTTGACTAACTGACGCTAAATAATACTGGATGTACCTGTTCCGACTTACTTAGTAAGAGAACTTCAGATATTTTTCAATCCCGATCCACGATAACCCATGCACATCCTCCCGTATACTTTAAATCATCTCTAGATTACTTATAATACCTAATACAATGTAAATGCTATGTAAAATAGTTGTTATACTGCATTGTTTAGGGAATAATGACAAGAAAAAAGTCTCTTCATGCTCGAACAAAAAGTGCTGGAAGAGCACTTCCGGGTTTTCTTGACTCGTGGTTGGGTGAATTCGCGGATGAGGAGGGCTGACTGTATGACCTGTCTACAACCACTCTGCCTTCTGTGGGCAAGCCAGTTCTGGATCCACAAAGCAATGTCCCCTTGGATCCCATGCCTCCTTACTTTCTCAATGAGCCTTGTATGGGGTACCTTATCAAATGCCTTGCCGAAATCCATATACACTACATCTACTGCTCTTCCTTCATCAATGTGTTTAGTCACATCCTCAAAAAATTAAATCAGGCTCGTAAGGCACAACCTTCCCTTTACAAAGCCATGCTGACTATTCCTTATCATATTATACTTATCCAAATGTTCATAAATCCTACCTCTCAGGATCTTCTCCATCAACTTACCAACCACTGAGGTAAGACTCGCTGGTCTATAATTTCCTGGGCTATCTCTACTCCCTTTCATGAATAAGGGAACAACATCTGCAACCCTCCAATCCTCCAGAACCTCTCCTGTCCCCATTGACGAAAATCTCCTCCCTCGCCTCCCACAGTAGCCTGGGGTACATCTCATTCAGTCCCAGTAACTTACCCAACTTGATGTTTCCCAAAGGCTCCAGGACATCCTCTTTCTTAATATCCACATGCTCAAGGTTTTCAGTCTGCTGCAAGTCATCACTACAATCACCAAGATCCTTTTCCATAGTGAATATTTAAGTATGGTAAAGGAGATAGTGATCACAATTCTATCTCCAAAATGCTCTCAGACTGAGAGACCTGACACCTGACCATGTTCATTTACCAATACCAAATCAAGTACTGCCTCTCCCCTTGAAGGCTTATCTACATATTGTGTCAAGAAACGTTCCTGAATACATCAAACAATCTCCATCCCATCTAAACCCCTCACTCTAGGGGGAAGCCAATCAATATTTGGGAAATTACAATCTCCCACCACAACAACCCTGTTATTACTACTCCTTTGCAGTGCAAGAGGAAGGAGAGGCAGGTGATAGTGAAGGGACGCACTCAGTCCAATGGTTTGAGATGTGTCTATTTTAATACGAGGAGTATCATGAATAAAGCGGATGAACTTAGAGCGTGGATCAGTACTTGGAGCTATGATGCTGTGGCCATTACGGAGACTCAGATGGTGCAGAGACAGGAATGGCTATTTCAAGTGACAGACTTTAGATGTTTCAGAAAGGATAGGGAGGGAGGCAAAAGAGGTGGGAGTGTGGCACTGTTGATCAGAGATAGTGTCACGGCTGCAGAAAAGAAGGAAGTCATGGAGGGGTTGTCTATGGAGTCTCTGGGTGGAACTTAGGAATAGGAAGGGGTCAATAATTCTACTGGGTGTTTTTTTTTCAGTGGGAGAGCATTTTGGAGATAGTGATCCATAATTCCTTCTTTAACAAGGCATTGGAGAAGGCTAGCAACAGGGAAGCTATGGAATCGTTTAATTGGACTAAGGGGAAATATGAGGCTATCAGACAGGAAGCATAAATTGGAAACAGATGTTCTCAGGGAAACGTACAGAAGAAATGTGGCAAATGTTCAAGGGGTATTTGCGTGGGGTTCTGCATAGGTACTTTCCAATGAGAACCAGAAGGGGCCATGAGAAGGCCTTGGCGGACAGGATGAGGAAAACCCCAAAGCATTCTACAAGCATGTGAAGAGCAAGAGGAAAAGATGCAAGACAATAGGTCCATGCAAGTGTGACAATGGAAAAGCATGAAACTGGAGGAAATGGCGGAGGTACTTAATGAATACTTTGCTTCAGTATTCACTACGGAGAAGGCTTTTGGCGATTGTCGGGATGACTGGCAGTGGACCGAAAAGCTTGAGAATGTAGATATTAAGAAAGGGGATGTGCTGGAGCTTTTGGAAAGTATCAAGTTTGATAAGTCACCGGGATTGGACGGTATGTACTCCAGGCTACTGTGGGAAGCAAGGGAGGAGATTGCAGAGCCTCTGGCAATGATCTTTGCATCTGGTTCCGGAAGATTGGAAGGTTGCGGATTTGTTCCATTATTCAAAAAAGGGAGTAGAGATAGCCCAGGAAATTACAGGCCAGTGATTCTTACTTCAGTGGTAAGTCGATGGAGAAAATCCTGAGAGGCAGGATTTATGTACATCTGGAAAGGTATAATATGATTAGGAATAGTCAGCATGGCTTTGTCAAGTGCAGGTTGTGCCTTATCAGCCTGACTGAACTTTTTGAGAATGTGTCTAAACACTGATGAAGGAAGAGCAGTACATGTAGTGTATATGGATTTCAGCAAGGCATTTGATAATGTACCCCATTCAAGGCTTATTGAGAAAGTAAGGAGGCATGGGATCCAAGGGGACATTGCTTTGTGGATCCAGAACTGGCTTGCCCACAGAAGGCTAAGAAAGAGTGGTTATAGACGGGTCATATTCTGCATGGAGGTTAGTGACCAGTGGTGTGCCTCAGGGATCTGTTCTGGGACCCCTACTCTTTGTGATTTTTATAAATGACCTGGATGAGGAAGTGGAGGGATGGGTTTGTAATTTTGTTGATGACACAAAGGTTGGAGGTGTTGTGGATAGTGTGGAGGGATGTCAGAGGTTAGAACGGGACATCGATAGAATGCAAAACTGGGCTGAGAGTTCAACCCAGATAAGTGCGAGGTGGTTCATTTTGGTAGGTCAAATATGATGACAGAATATAGTATTAATGGTAAGTCTCTTGGCAGTGTGGAGGATCAGAGGGATCTTGGGGGCCAAGTTGATAGGACGCTCAAAGCTGTTACGCAGGTTGACTCTGTGATTAAGAAGGCATACAGTGCATTGGCCTTCATCAATCGTGGGATTGAGTTTAAGAGCCGAGAGGTAATAGTGCAGCTATATAGGCCTCTCTTCAGACCCCAATTAGAGTACTGTGCTCAATTCTGGTCGCCTCACTATAGAAAGGATGTGGAAACCATAGAAAGGATGCAGAGGGGATTTACAAGGATGTTGCCTAGATTGGGGAGCATGCCTTATGAGAATAGGTTGAGTGAACGGCCTTTTCTCCTTGGAGTGACAGAAGATGAGAGGTGATATGATAGAGGTATACAAAATAATGAGAGGCATTGATCCTGTAGATAGTCAGAGGCTTTTCCCCAGGGCTGAAATAGCGAGCACGAGAGGGCACAGTTTTAAGGTGCTTGGAAGTAGGTACATAAGAGATGTCAGGGGTGAGTATTTTTACAGAGAGTGTTGAGTGCGTGGAATGGGCTACCAGCAGCAATGGTGGAGGCGGAAACGATAGGGTCCTTTAAGAGACTCCTGGATGGCTGCATGGAGCTTTGAAAAATAAAGGGCTATGGGTAAAGCCTAGGTAGTTTTAAGGTAGGGACATGTTCGGCACAGATTTGTGGGCCAAAGGGCCTTTATTGTACTGTATGTTTTCTATGTTTCTATGTTTAAACTGTTTCCCTATGTGCTCTTCGATGTCCCTGTTACTATTGGGTGGTCTATAAAAAAACACCCAATCGAGTTATTGACCCCTTCCGATTCCTAACTTGCACCCACAGAGACTCTGTAGACAACCCCCCAATGACTTACTTCCTCCTTTTCTGCAGCCGCGACACTATCTCTGATCAACGGTGCCACACCCCCGACTCTTTTGCACCCCCCCCCCGTCCTTTCTGAAACACTTAAAGCCTGGCACTTGAAGTAACCATTCCTGCCCCTGAGCCATCCAAGTCGCTGTAATGGCCACAACATCATAGCTCCAAGCTCCAAAGCTCACCCACTTTGTTCATAATACTCTTTACATAAAAATGGACACATCTCAAACCATCGGTCTGAGTGCATCCCTTCTCTATCCCCTGCCTATCCTCCCTCTCACAGTCTCCAATCTTTCTCTATTTGTGAGGCAACTGCCTCTTCCTCCATCACTTCAGTTCGGTTGCCACCACACCAGCAGTCCTAGTTTAAACTCTCCCCAATGGCCTTTGCACACCTCCCCGCCAGGATATTGGTCCCCCTCAGATTCAAGTGCAATCCGTCCTTTTTGTACAGGTCACGCCTGCCCCAAAAGAGATCCCAATGAACCAGAAATCTGAAACCTTGCCCCCTGCTCCAATCCCTCAGCAATGTGAGGTGGTACACTTTGGAAGGTCAAACTCCAAGGCAGAGTGCAAAGTAAATGGCAGGATATTTGGTAGTGTGGAGGAGCAGAGGGATTTGGAGGTACATGTCCACAGATCCCTGAAAGTTGCCTCACAGGTAGATAGGGTAGTGAAGAAAGCTTATGGGGTGTTAGCTTTCATAAGTCGAGGGATAGAGTTTAAGAGACGCAATGTAATGATGCAGCTCTATAAAACTCTAGTTAGGCCACACTTGGAGTACTGTGTCCAGTTCTGGTTGCCTCACTATAGGAAGGATGTGGAAGCATTGGAAAGGGTACAGAGGAGATTTACCAGGATGCTGACTGGTTCAGAGAGTATGCATTATGATCAGAGATTAAGGGAGCTAGGGCTTTACTCTTTGGAGAGAAGGAGGATGAGAGGAGACATGATTGAGGTGTACAAGATATTAAAAGGAATAGACAGAGTGGACAGCCAGCGCCTCTTCCCCAGGGCACCACTGCTCAGTACAAGAGGACATGGCTTTAAAGTAAGGGGAGGGAAGTTCAAGGGGGATATTAAAGGAAGGTTTTTCACTCAGAGAGTGGTTGGTGTGTGGAATGCACTGCCTGAGTCAGTGATGGAGGCAGATACACTAGTGAAATTTAAGAGACTACTAGACAGGTATATGGAGGAATTTAAAGTGGGGGGTTATATGGGAGGCAGGG
Organism: Hypanus sabinus; assembly: GCF_030144855.1. Taxonomy (NCBI): domain Eukaryota; kingdom Metazoa; phylum Chordata; class Chondrichthyes; order Myliobatiformes; family Dasyatidae; genus Hypanus; species Hypanus sabinus. The sequence continues at coordinate 647,009 of NC_082738.1, read as the reverse complement.
TTTGAGGGTTGGCACAACATTATGGGCTGAAGGGCCTGTAATGTGCTGTACTATTCTATTCTATGTTCTATAATCATTGTCCCGTGGTACAGGCAGTAATCCCAAGATTACTACCTTTGAGGTCCTGCTTCTTAACTTCCTTCCTAAATCCCTGCAGACTGCTTCAAGACCTCCTCTCTTTTCCTACCTATGTCGTTGGTACCAATACGTACTATGACCTCTGGCTGTGTTCCTTCCCACTTCAAGATATCATAGACGTGATCAGAAACATCCTGGACCCTGCCACCTGGGAGGCAAGCTACCATCCACGTTTCTTCCCTGCATCCACAGAATTGCTTGTCTGACCCCCTAACTAAAGAGTTCCCTATTACTACTGCCTTCCTCTTCCTTTCCCTACCCTTCTGAGCCACAGGGTCAAACTCTGTGTCAGAGGCGCAACCACTGTTGCTTCCCCCAGGTAGGCCGGCCCACCCCAACAGTACTCAAACAGGAGTACTTATTGTTAATAAGGATATTCTCTAGCACCGGCTTCTTGCCCTTCCCTCTCCTGAGTTTAATCTACTTATCTGTCTCCCTAGGCCCCGGAGTGACTACCTGCCTATAGCTTCTATAGAAGAGATCCCAATGATTCAGTAATCTGCAATCCTGCCCCCCACACCAGTATTTCAGCCATGCATTCCAACCATGCATTCGTCCGCCAAATCATCATATTCTTACCCTCACTGGTGCATGGCACAGGGAGCTATCCAGAGATGATCCCCCCGGAAGTCCTGCCCTGGGGGTCTAGCTAACTCCCTTTATTCTCTATTCAAGTCCTCCTCTCACTTCCTACTCATATCACTGTTACCAATATTTACCACGACTTCCAGCTGTTCACCCTTCTCTTTCAGAATGCTGTGGACCTAAACCAAAACATCCCTGCCCCTAGCACCTAGGAGGCAACATACCATTTGGGTGTCTCTATTGCACCCACAGAATCTCCCGAGTGCTCCCCTAACTATGGAATCCCTCATCACTACAGCAGTTCTTTTCTCCCCACCTTCCCTTCTGAGCCACCCAGCCTGACTCACTAGTGTCAGAGACCTATTCACTCCATCTTCTTCCTAGTATGTCATCTCCCACCCCCACCCCAACTGTATCCAAAACGGCATAGTTATTATTGAGGGAAACGGCACAAGGAGTACTCTGCACTGGCTGTCGATTCCCTTTTGCTCTCTTGACAGTCACCCTGGTAACCACCTCCTGCAACTTAGAGGGACTACCTCCCTGTAGCTCCTCATTTCCTCACTCTCCCAAAGGTCATTGAGCTGCAGCTCCAGTTCCTTGACATGGTCTCTAAAGAGCAGCAGTTCAGTGCACTTCATGCAGATGATGTCATCAGGGAAACTGGAGGTTTCTGAATGTTCCCACATGTCACACAAGGATTACACTGCTAACTCTGGATCCAATCCCAATAGCTATGTACTAACAAAAAAAGAAACTTACTGGAAACTTACTTAGACCTTCCACCTGTTTTTGCCCAAGCCTGTTGAGCCAAGGCTTGACTACTCCAACACTCACCCTGTCAACAATAGCTGCTCTGCTTGCACATCCTTTCTCAGATAAGGCTCACTCCTGACAAGACCTGCAGTTTTCAAATAGTTCACGCCCTGCAAGATGTCATTCTCTCACTACTTCAAAGATACTCACTCCAGACGAGACCTCTGGTTTTCAAATGACTCCCGTCCTGCACAAGATGTCGCTCTCTCACTCACTACTTCAAACAGCAACTCACTCTTTATTTGAAAGGTCAAGCGTTTGAGAGTTATGGGTAATTGACACAGAAGAGGAGTTGAGGCTGGCATAAATTAGCCATGAATGTATTGAATGGTAGGGCTGGCTTTGGGCCTAGGTGGTCTACTCCTGTTTCCAGTTCTTTTGGTTATATGTTCTAGAATGGCCTATAATTAATAATTACATGGACACAATTTTTAAAAAATGGAAATGTAAATAGTTTTGCTGAGATTACTGTTGAAGCTCACTTCCACTCCTCTTCTGATCCTCAATTTCAACTTAAAATGAAAACTATTTTAAACTGACACTCTTGACAAAAATCACAAAAAAGTAAATAAAAGCAATAAAAATATCCTTAAAATGCTCCACAGAAATCTGAAGAATTATGCAACAAATTTATCATAAACAGCATAAATGCAGTATCTTGAAATGTTACAATCACAAAATATTTATTATAATTAAATTACCTTAAGAAATCATACACCAAAATTAATATGTTAGAAAAAGGATACACTTATCACTATCAAAATTAAATGATCCATTTCCTCCATGTCCCTCTTCATCTTCAGTGTTTCAGTTAAAGAAATTAAATGTTTAAGCTGCGAAAAGTAAAATAGGAAAAACTGGTGCTTTCTAGCAATTGTTTGGTAAGTCATTTCAGATATAACACAACAGTTGAATGCAAAGGGCATTTACAATAAGACTGATTGGATCCACTCCTACTCTTTGAGCTCCAAGATGTTACATGTATAATTTGCAAGGAGAAAACAAATTCGATATGTTCATTGAAAGAAATGAAATAGATCACACAAAGTGACTAAATGAATTAGCTTGCAGACAAATTACTCCTGGACAATATACTACAATCAAATGTAGTTTCATTAAATCAAATGATACACAGGATGTTAGTTTGATCAATATTAATTCAATTTTGTCAACAAAAAGTTAGGTAGAATTTAGCTAAACAAAAATTGATTGATGCAGACGTATCACACTTCAGTGACTGTTTGAATTGTTTGGTTGAGTGGCTGAGTTTTATGGCTAGGTTTAATTAGTTTCATAAAATTCTACTTCGAACTTCAACCTTATGGATTGCTGGAATACAGTACTGTGCTTTACTACTGTATGTGATCTTATTAAGATGATAAAAACTAAAAAAAAAAATACTGCTACACAAAGTTTTCAAAACTATTTTGATGCACTGACCAACAAAATTACAAGAGTCCTGCAATATATATGAGCATATCACTATTAACTCATAACAGAACAAAAGGATGAATGTTAACACACATGTCCTGACGAAGCGTCTCAGCCCGAAACGTTGACTGTTCGTTTCCACGGATGCTGCCCGACCTGCTGAGTTCCTCCAGCGTGTTGTACGTGTTGAAAAGTATAATGTTGTCACTGGAACAAGTAAACATCTACCATAACTAATTTTCCCAAGTTTGCTTACTCTACGTTTGAAGCGCACCCCAATTTCAAAACTGTATGGAAATATTACTACAATTAATCTATATAAATACTGCACAACTCATTGTTAGAAGGAATTGACAGCTGTCCTAATGTTACAGACATTTAAAAGTTACTAGAAAAGGGAATTTTTCAGAAGATTCAGGCAACTAATATAATTCCAAATATAAAAAGGGAGATAGAAAAATCTCAGTGGATTAAAGATCAAAAATGTTCAAACCAGTATTTGGAAAAATAATTGTGACAAAAAGATTCAAAAACTTTAGAATCTAAAACTATGTAACCAGCATGGATTCCAAAATAGTCAAGGTTGACCAACATTACTGAATTCTTTCACGTTCACGAAGGTTAGATCAAGGCAATAAAAGGCATACAACACATTTAGATTTCAAATAAGCCTTTGATAAATACTGCAGAGAGCCATGACCAGTCAGAATGTGTAGAATCAGCAAAATCCTATTAAAATGAAAAGCAAACTGACTACAAAAGAGAGCTTCTGGCAAGACTGGTCGCAGCAGCTTCTACGGGACAACAAAAAGGTGATGCCGTTCTACTTAAGCTTACTTCTAATGATCGCAAGATCCGGCATACATTAACAACTTAAAGGACTGTAGGCTTGCACCATCAGCAAGTTGCTTGCTGGCGGAGATAATGAAGGAGCTTTGCAACCTGAGTCGATGGAGGCTTACAATCAAATAGTGAATGGCCATCACGATCACAAGACCCCTTTGTACATTGTTAATTTGGTACGTTGCAAGTTCGGTTCGCTGATTCATTGGATGACAGCAGGGACAGATGGCAGCAGATGTCTGTGGACTCAGTCATAGTGAGGACTAGACATGAAGCCATGGTGTTGCCTATTTGCAGCTGCCGGAGTGAGGAAATAAAGCTGTTGTGCTTCACTGGGGGCGATGGGGAACAGAGTCAACTCTGCCCTCCCAGGGTTTTGCACAGAAAAAGACGAGTTCTGTTTCAGTCTACTGCTGATTTTTTGGTAGAACTCAATGGACTCAGACCTCAAGCTGCTTTTCAACCATTGGGTAGAGGCACTCAAGTCGTCGTGCTCTACCAGGGGCAGCGCAGTGCAGTTGTGGTCGACTAAAGATTTTATATGAACTGAGGGGTTTGGACTATATGCATATATATTTGTCCGGTTTGGTTTTTACTAATATTCTATATGTGCCTGTACATACAAGGTGCCAGGGCTGGGTGAGAGATGATCTTGGTGGGCTGGGATGTCTGGACTATGTACATGCATTTTTGCATCGTTATATTTTTACTAATATTCTATATGTGCTTGTGTATGCAAGGACTGGGCCTCAAAGCCCCGGTGTCACAGAGCAGGTTGACAGATGATATTGGTGGGCTGAGGTGGTCTGGACTATATATATGCATATCCTGCGTCATTGTAATTTACTGTTTGTTGACATTAAGACCATTAGACACAGGAGCAGAATTAGGCCATTTAGCCCATCAGGTCTGCCCCACTAGGGCTGATCCCAGATCCCACTCAATCCCATACCTGCCTTACCATATTCTTTGATGCCCTGATTGATCAGAAATGATCAACTTCTGCTTGAAATATACCCACGGACCTGGCCTCCACCACAGTCTGTGGCAGAGCATTCAAGATTCAAAATTCAAAAACTTTATTGTCATTCTAACCGTACATCAGCTCTGCGGGGCAGAATGAGACAGTGTTTCCCAGGAGCAGTGCAATCATAACATAACAAATGCAACACTCAATAATAAACATAACAATAAATAGTAAAACACAACAGCCACATGTCAGTTAAAAACAAGTTATAAGTGTCCAGTGCAAGTTAAAAGTGTCCAAAGCAGAGTCAGGTAGAGCAGCTATTTAGCAGTCTGACTGCCTGTGGGAGGAAGCTGTTTAGTAGCCTTGTGGTTTTAGTTTTGATGCTCCTGTAACATACCATGGATTCACTACTCTCCAGCTAAAAGAATACATTCGGCCCTCCTTATCCACAGGGGATTGGTTCCGGGACTCCCCACAGATACCAAAAAATGCAGATGCTCAAGTCCCTTATACAAAATGGTGTAGTATTTGCATATAACCTACGCACATCCTCTCGTATACTTTAAATCATCTCTAGATTAATTATAATAACTAATACAATGTAAATACTATGTAAATAGTTGTTATACTGTATTGTTTAGGGCATAATGACAAGGAAAAAAAGTCTGTACATGTTCAGTACAGATGCAACCATCATAGCTGTTCTGGGAACGCTGATGCCGCCTTCCTCTCGGTCACAACACAAGTAGCAAATGAACGAGACACAAAGCAAATAATGCTCAACTTCCGGGTTTTCCCGATCCATGGTTGGTTGAATGCAGAATCCTCGGAAAAGGAGGACCGACTGTACCTGTTTACCTCTGTTCTAAAAGATCACCCCTCAGGTGCTGTGTTCTCTAGTTCTGGATACACCCCACCACAGGAAACATCCTCTCCACATCCTCCTTATCTCATCCTTTCAACATTCGGTAGGTTTCAGTGAGAGCCCCCAGCTCCCTGTTGACAATACTCCAAAAGCATCCTGACTAGTGTCTTATAAAGGCTCAGCATTATCTCCTTGTTTGTATATTCTATTCCCCTTGAAATAAATGCCAACATTGCATTTACCTTCTTTACCACAGACTCAACCTGTAAATTAACCTTCAGGGAGTCTTGCACGTGGACTCCTAAGTCACTCTGCACCTCTGATATTTGAACCTGCCCCCCCCCCCCTTAGGTAATAGTCTGCACTATTGTTCCTTTTACCAAAATGCATTATCAACCATTTCCCAGCACTGTATTCCATCTGTCACTTTTTTACCCATTCTTCCAGTTTGTCTAAGTCCTGCTGCGATCGAATTGCTTCCTCAGCACAACCTACCCCTCCACCCATCTTCGTATCATCTGAAAACTTTGCCACAAAGCCATCAATTCCATCATCTAAATCATTGACAGTGTGAAAAATTGTGGTCCCAATACTGACCCGAGGAACAGAAAAGGCCCCTTTTTTCCCCACTTGCTGCCCCCTGCCTGTCAGCCATTCCTCTATCCATGCCGGTATCTCTCCTGTAACACCGTAAGATTTTATCTTGTTAAGCAAACTTGTGTGTGGTACCTTGTCAAATGCCTTCTGAAAATCCAAGTAAATGACATCCACTGCCTCTCCTTTGTCCATCCTCGTTACTTAGACCATAAGAACTCCAACAGATTTGTCAGGCAAGATTTCCCTTTACAGAGTGCTGACTTTGATATATTTTATCATTAGTCTCCAAGTACTCCAAAACCTCATCCTCAAAAATAGACAAAGGTAAGCAAGCAGAAGCCCGTGGTTAGGCTTAACTACCTTCCTCCCTTCTTAAAGAGTGGCGTGACATTTGCAATCTCCCAGTCCTCTGGGACCTTGCTGGAATCAAGTGATTCTTGAAAGATCATGACCAATTCATCTGTTATCTCTTCAGAAACCTCTCTCAGGACTCTGGGATATAGTCCATCTGGTCCAGGTGAATTACCCACCTTAAGATCTTTCAATTTGCCTAGCACTTTTCCCTTTGTAATAGCAACGGCACTCACTCCTGCTCCCTGACACTCATGGAGCTCTGGCACACTGCTAGTGTCTTCCACAGTGTCGACAGATACAAAGTACCCATTAAGTACATCTGCCATTTCTTTGTCACCCATTACTAACTCACCAGCATCATTTTCCAGTGGTCCAATATCAACTCTCATCTCCCTTTCACTCTTTATACAACCGAAAAAAGAACTTTTGGTATCCTGCTTTATATTATTAGATAGTTTCCCCTCATATTGCATCCTTTCCCTTCTTACAGTATTTTTAGTTGCTGATTGGTGGATTTTAAAAGCTTCCCAATCATCCAACCTCCCACTCACCTTTGCTACCTTATATGCCCTTTTCTTGGCTTTTCTGCAATCCTTAACTTCTTTTGTGATCCACAATTGCCTACCCCTGCCATTTGAGAACTTCTCCCTCTGTGGGTCATATCTATCCTGCACCTTGTGAACTATTCCCAGAAACTTCAGCCTTCTCTGCTCTGCTGTCATCCCCACCAGTATCCTCCTCCAGTCCACCTAGGCAAACTCCTCTCTCATGCTTCTGTAATTCCCTTTATTCCATTGTGATACTGATACATTTAACTTATGCTTTTCTCTCTCAAATTGCAGTATGAGTTCAATCATATTATGATCACTCTCTCCTAAAGGTTCCTTTACATTAAGCTCCCTAATAAGATCTGCGTTATCACACAACACCCAATCTAGGATAGCCTCTCCCCTCGTCGGCTCAAGCACAAGTTGCTCTAAAAAGCTATCTCATAGGCATTCAACAGATTCCTTCTCCTGTGATCCAACACCAACCTGATTTTCTCAATTCCCTTGCATGTTGAAGTCTACCATTACAATTGTGTCAAAACCCATATTACATGCCTTTTCCAGCTCCCTTTGCAATCTCAACCCTTCATCTTGGCTACTATTTGCAGTTTCTTAATTCCACCCACAAAGATCTGTATGTGTGTGGGCTGGGCATCAAGCCACAGTGTCATTGAGGGAGTGGGGCATTGGGACTCTTTTATTCTATGAATGTGGTCTTGCATGTAAATGCTGTTGTGTTTGGCTATATTCACAAGCATTTATGTGTGGTGAATGGCAATTAAATTCAAATTGAGTTGGTTAATGGCCACAGCAGATTGGCAAATTATAGTAATATTCCATAAATGTTCTCGTGTGGAATTCTTTTGAATTGTATTTGGGAATCAGAAGTACAATTTCACCACTGCAGTCAAGTAAGAATGTAGAAGTGTAATTGCTACTGAGAAACAAGATGGCAAAATACGGGAAGAAAGATCAGCAGAATTAGCTTGCAACAACATTACAATTCAACATAACTGAAACGTTTTGGCAGAAACAAGAACACATATTCCTTGAAAGCTGTAAATAGATCTAACTGATCTGCAAGTTCCCAGATCACTGAATAAAACAAACCTATAGTAACAAAATTAAAAACAAAAAAAAACTTCTGGGGTTCATTTATTTCCAGAGGTACAGTGTAAAATTAAAAAGCAGACAAGTTGGTCTAAAAACTGAAGGCCTAAAAATATGCTTTAAAGAATTGTAAAAGAGCAGGTCAAAAATCAGTCTTCCAGTCTAGTCACTCCTTTTTAAAAATACAAAAACTTTGTTTTTAAATAACACTTTATAGCACACACTTTCTTCAAACTAGAATATTTGGCACATCAATTAATTGTGCTGTTTTGTTTCACAAATGGTCAAAAACATGTTTACATATAGTGAAACTCCAGTAATTCAGGACAATCAGAATTTTGGTGGTGCCAGGCACATAGATTTCTTGAACTATTGAACATTATTCCTATTAGTACCCCAACAATTTCAGTTTAATATTTTCAACATGTTATACAGCATCATAATTAATTTTTTAGTGAACTGGGGTAAGTTTAAAGAGTGCCTGCCAGTCTGAAGGGAGAGCAGGTACAGGGACCCTGGTGACTTTCAGGAATTTTTAAACAGAATAGCAGCCTATACCTGCAGGAAAACTTGTAATATTGAAATATTGTTAATTATGCACCTTTTATTAGGACAGCAGGTTCACCGTTCCATTCTGTTTCAAAAGAAAATCAAAATTTTCTAAATTTATGCTGTCAAATTTTCACTTTCCACGATCTCCACGAACTGGTCACGATGGCGCCAGCAAATGATTCTTTGGGCGACACCTTCAAGATAGTCAACCATTCCAGTTTATCTACATCTTCTACTTATTCTTTTCATCTTAATTTTGTTTTTAAAACTGTTGGAGCCTGTGACTTACAGACTGTAGTTCAATTGAGTGAGCTAGCGCTTGGCCATCCCCAAGAAAACTCCAGCAGATAAATGTGAGCACGAGCTACCACGAAGAGAAGCTCAGAGATGAGATGAAGGGCCATGACCGACTACATTTCACATCGATTAAAGCATCCAGGAAGATTGAAACATCTAGGCAAACGCAGAGGAGAGCAAGCAGTTCTTATTGGGGCCACTGGTTCATGTAGCTTCCCTCAGATGGGAAGCTGGGTCCCAATGTTCTCAGAGATGTCACTGAAATTCTGAGATTTATGGAGGGAGGGGTGGGGGCAGGTTTGGGGTTTCCGAGTTTTTGTTACTTTTTCTTTTTGTGTGTGTGTGTGGGGGGGAATTGATGTCTTTCTTTCAACTACTTCCATGGTTTCTATATTTTATGACTATCTGGAGAAGACAAGAAAGACCATAAGACATAGGAGCAGAATTAGGCCATCTGGTCCATCAAGTTTGTCCGCCATTCAATCATGGCTATAGTAAGGTGTGAGTTGCTCCGGTAGCGCGTCACATTCACTCTGCCATCCGCTGATGATTACACGTTTCAACATCTGTAATGTGTCATCTTTCGCTGTTTCTATGCAAATCTGCTCTACATGCTCATCGCGGATTGGCAGGTGCGACAGGAAGTTGACTTCGCCGAAGCTGTTCTCCTGGCCTGGATTATCGCTGACTGCTCGCGATAGCATATCAGCGAGGTGCATGAGCTTTCCTTGACAGTAGGTGATGTCGAAATCATAGCTCTGCAGGCGAAGAAGCATTCCCTGTAGGCTCTTTGGTGCCTTCACCAACGGCTTCTTAACTACCATTTTGTGCGGCTTGTGATCGCAGAGTGCTCTTGTGAAGTGGCCAAAAGTGTATTGATGAAAACGCTCGTGTGAAAACGATTGCGAGCATTTCCTTTTCGATTGCGTTTCTGTATCCATTAGCGCTCTGCTTGCATATGCAATCGGACGCCCATTCTGGAGGAGTACTTCCCCTAGGCCTTTGTTGCTGGCGTCACATTGGATGATTAGCTCTTCTTTAGAATTGTAGCATGCTAACATCAGTTCTTCGGATACCATCCGCTTGATCTTAGAGGGAGCGTTTTGCTGCTCAGCTGACCACTTCCATGCTACATCTGGCTTTGTCAGATGTCTTATTGGCTCAAGGGTATCTTGAGAAACTTGGTAGAAAATGGCTCAGGTAGTTGACAAATCCAATCAATCGCTCTATTTCAATACCATATAACCATATAACAATTACAACACGGAAACAGGCCATCTCGGTCCTTCTAGTCCGTGCCAAACGCTTATTCTCACCTAGTCCCACTGACCCGCACTCAGTCCATAACACTTCATTCCTTTCCTGTCCATATACCTATCCAATTTTACTTTAAATGACAATACCGAACCTGCCTCTACCACGTGCGCGTCTGAGGCATCCTTCTACGCCCAAGTGTGATGAATGAATTCTTTCCTTCATTTGCTTTCGCCCACTTTGCGGTATGATAACACACTCACCTTTGAAGATTAAGCCTCCTTGGACTGTGAGCTCAACCCTATAGCTACAGTAAGGTGTGAGTTGCTATGGTAGTGCGTCACGTTCACTCGGCCATCCGCTGATGAGTATGCTTTTCAACATCTGTAGTGTGTCAGCTTTCATTGTTTCTATGTAAAATGTTAATTCTCGCCCCTCTGTCGACTTGGAAGTCTATTGGCTTTCCATTGATGAGCATCTGTGCGAATACGTCACCCCTCGTCTTCAAACTGCTGACCACCAGTATGACATTGTCAATAAACTCGGTGCTGCTGTCACTGTCGGTTTGGTCATCGCTTTGTGTTTCCACACCATGCACGGCTTCTGCTTGCTTACCTTTACAAAGTGATTTCAAATGCCACACACCTTGCACACCTGTCCGTATGCTGGGCATTGTTACTTGTCTCTTGTCTCTGTTACTTATCAAATGCCTTGCTGAAATCCATATACGCTACACCTACCGCTCTTCCTTCATCAATGTGTTTAGTCACATCCTCAAAAAATTCAATCAGGCTCGTAAGGCACGACCTGCCTTTGACAAAGCTATGCTGACTACTCCTGAACATATTATATCTCTTCAAATGTTCACAAATCCTGCCTCTCAGGATCTTCTCCATCAACTTACCAACCACTAAATTTCCTGGGTTATCTCTACTCCCATTCTTCAATAAGGGAACAACATCTGCAACCCTCCAATCCTCTGGAACCTCACCCGTCCTCACTGATGATGCAAAGATCATCGCCAGAGGCTCAGCAATCTCCTCCCTCGCTTCCCACAGTAGCCTGGGGTACATCTCATCCGGTCCCGATGACTTATCCAACTTGATGCTTTCCAAAAGCTCCAGCACATCCTCTTTCTTAATGGCTATATGCTTAAGCTTTTCAGTCTGCTGTAAGTTATCCCTACAATCACCAAGTTCCTTTTCCGTAGTGAATACTGAAGCAAAGTACTCATTAAGTACCTCTGCTATCTCCTCCGGTTCCATACACACTTTCCCACTGTCACACTTGATTGGTCCTATTCTCTCACGTCTTGCTCTTCACATACTTGTAGAATGCCTTGGGGTTTTCCTTAATCCTGTCCACCAAGGCCTTCTCATGGCCCCTTCTGGCTCTCCTAATTTCATTCTTAAGCTCTTTCCTGCCAGCCTTATAATCTTCTAGATCTCTATCATTACCTAGTTTTTTGAACCTTTCGTAAGCTCTTCTTTTCTTCTTGACTAGATTTACAACAGCCTTTGTACACCACGATCCCTGTACCCTACCACCCTTTCCCTGTCTCATTGGAATGTACCTATGCAGAACCCCACGCAAATATCCCCTGAACACTTGCCACATTTCTTCCGTACATTTCCCTGAGAACATCTGTTTCCAATTTATGCTTCCAAGTTTCTGTCTGATAGCCTCATATTTCCCCTTACTCCAATTAAACATTTCCCTAACTTGTCTGTTCCTATCCCTCTCCAATGCTATGGTAAAGGAGATAGTGATCAGAAGTCTATCTCCAAAATACTCTCCCACTGAGAGATCTGACACCTGATCAGGTTCATTTCCCAATACCAGATCAAGTACAGCCTCTCCCCTTGTAGGCTGATCTACATATTGTGTCACGAATCCTCCTGAACACACCTAACAAACTCTACCCTATCTAAACCCCTCACTCGAGGGAGATGCCAATCAATATTTGGGAAATTAAAATTTCCCACCTGAACAATCCTGTTATTATTACACCTTTGCAGAATCTGTCTCCCTATCTGATCCTTGATGTCCCTGTTACTATTGGGTGGTTTATAAAAAACACCCAGTAGATTTATTGACCCCTTCCTATTCCTAACTTTCACCCAGACACTCTGTAGACAACCCCTCCATGACTTCCTCCTTCTCTGCAGCCATGACACTATCTCTGATCAGCAGTGCCACGCCCCCACCTCTTTTGCCTCCTTCCCTGTTCTTTCTGAAACATCTAAAGCCTGGCACTTGAAGTAGCTATTCCTGCCCATGCACCATCCAAGTCTCTGTAATGGCCACATCATAGCTCCAAGAGCTGATCCACGCTCTAAGCTCATCCACTTTGTTCATAATACTCCTTGCATTAAAATTGACACATCTCAAACCATCGGTCTGAGTGTGTCTATTCTCTATCACTTGCCTATCCTCCCTCTTGCACTGTCTACAAGCTTTCTCTATTTGTGAGCCAATCTCCTTTTCCTCCATCACTTCAGTTCAGTTCCAACACCCACAGCAATTCCAGTTTAAACTCTCCCCAATAGCCTTTGCAAACCTCCCCAACCAGGATATTGGTCCTCCTGGGATTCAAGTGCAACCCATCCTTTTTGTACAGATCACACCTACCCTAAAAGAGGTCCCAAAGATGCAGAAATCTGAATCCCTGCCCCCTGCTCCAATCTTTATCCTGCACCTCATTCTATTCCTATACTCACTGTCCCGTGGCACAGGCAGTAATCCCGAGATTACTTCCTTTGAGGTCTCCTCAAAGAATTCCAACAGGTTTGTCAAGCAGGCTTTTCCCTGAAGGAAACCATGCTGACTTTGCACTATCTTGCCTTGTGTCACCAAGTACTCCATCACCTCATCTTTAACAATTGACTCTAATATCTTCCCACCACTGAGGTCAGATTAACTGGTCTATAATTTCCTTTCTGCTGCCTTCCTCCTTTCACATAGAGTGGAGTAACGTTTGCAACTTTCCAGTCCTCTGGAACCATGCCAGAGTCCAATGATTGTTTAAAGATAATTTCTAATGCCTCCACAATCTCTAACGCTACCTCTTTCAGAACTCCAGGGTGCAGTTCATCTGGTCCGGGTGACTTATGTAGCTTTAGGTCTTTCAGCTTTTTGAGCACCTTCTCCCTTGTAATAGTAACTGCACCTATTTCTCTTCCTTCACACGCAACAACATCAGGAATACTGCTAGTGTCTTCCACAGTGAAAACTGACACAAAACACTCATTTAGTTCATCCGCCATCTGCTTGACCTCTGTTATTATTTCTCCTGCCTCATTTTCTAGCGGTCCTATATCCACTCTCATTTCTCTTTTATTTTTAACATACTTGAAAAAACTTCTGCTATCCACTTTGATATTCTTTGCTAGCTTGCTTTCATATTCCATCTTTGCCCTTCTAACGACTTTTTTAGTTGCTCTCTGTAGGTTTTAAAAAACTTCCCAATCCTCTATCTTCCCATTAATTTTTGCTTTGTTGTATGCCCTTTCTTTTGTTTTTACATTAGCTTTGACTTCCCTTGTCAGTCATGATTGTACTATTTTACAAATTTGAGTGTTTCTTCATTTTTGGAATACACGTCCTGCACCTTCCTCATTTTTCCCAGAAACGCACAATATTGCTGGCCTGTTTCTACCCTCACTAGTACACGGCACAGGCAGCAAGCCAGAAATTACTACCCAGGAGGTCCTGCTTCTCAGCTTTCTACCTAGCTCTCTAAATTCTCTTTTCAGCACCTCTTTGCTTTTCCTTCCTATGTTATTGGTACCAATATGTACCAAGATATCTGGCTGCTCTCTCTCCCTCTCCAAAATATTGTGGACACGATCTGAGATGTCCCTGATCCTGGCACCCAGGAGGCAACATACCATCTGGGTGTCCCGTTCACGTCCACAGAATTTTCTGTCTGTTCCCTTCACTATTGAGTCCCCTGTAACTATTGCTCCCTTCTTCACCACGGACCCATGCTCAGTGCCTGTAGCCCGGTTGCTGTGGCGTTGTCTCGTGAGGTCATCCCCCACAACAGTATCCAAAACAATATAATTATTATTGAGGAGAATGATCTCGGGGGTGTGCTGCTCTAACTGACAGTCAGCCAGCTTCTCACCTCCTACAACTTTGGGATGACTACCTCCTTGTAACTCTGATCGATTATCTCCTCACTCTCCCATACAAGCCGAAGGTTATTCAGTTGCTGCTCCAGATCCCTAATGTTGTCTTCAAGGAGCCGCAGCCGGATGCACTTCATGCAGATGTAGTTCACTGGGAGACTCTGGGTCTCCCAGTTCTCCAATATCCGGCATGAAGAGCACACCACAGGCATTTAAATGGTACAGTAAGAGAGGAAAAAAAAACAAAAATGAAACCTTAACAGGTGCTTTACACAGAGCTGACGCCTATTCCGAACCAAAGCCTCTTTTGAGCCAAAGCCTGTCGCTTCTACTCCCGCCACTGGCCTACACCTGACCATGACCGCTCCGCTTAACCCTGCTGTACCTTTATTTAGTTCGTAGAGCTCTGTTGACACCACTGATACGCCACGTACAATCTCAAAAGTTGCTAATAAAATGAACCCTTTAAACCATGATGCTACACACAAAAGCCCTACATACCTCACCCTCATCTGCCAGCTTTTTCGTTTTTGCTGGAAGGAGAAAAACAGGAAAGGAGCAAGGCTAAGTTTTAAAATCAGTGAATATAAAATTATTCAACTGAAGTTATTTTAATTCTTCTCTCTGTGAAAGCAATACGAGAAAGGATATTCCTCTTCATCGGTTATATTTGCATACTGTGCAAGAACGGCAGCTTTCGTAGGTTTCTCTGCTTCTGAAACACCTTTTTGTTTCACAACAATCTGGGCTTGTTTCTCAATCATACTTGCTATGGTGTGTACTTCATCTTAAAAAAAGATAAAAGGAGTCCAATTAGATATTAAACTTTAATAGTTAGAATCCCAAAGAGCAGCAAATGAGCTTCATTAACTTCACAACAGTGGTGTATGGGAATAACATACTGCATAGTTATGAAACATACTCACCCAGTTAATTAGCTTCATGCATTTAAAATATGCAAATAAAACAGCAATTATTCGACATCGTAGATATCCTGAATTTTACCTTCAATACTTTTCTCTTGTGTGATATTGTTTGTGATCTCACACCACTTTTGAATTATTTCTTTGCAAATGATTTTTAATGAATCTTCATCCTGAAAAAAAGTACAAGGATAGTTTTATACACAACCTGCCCAAAAAAAAAAACAGTATATACAAGACTGATAAATGTGAGAAATATTCTGGCCTTTTATTACATTTTAAGAGCCAAGTCTGTGGACGGTTCTGAATAATTGAAGGTCTGCACTCTAGAACTAGCTTGAGAGTTAAACTGCTTCAGTAAACATTCAGTCAACAGTTATGCCCTGTAACAAAAAGCAAGACAAACTCAGTTGGCTGATTACCAGTATTGGAAGAAATAAATGAAAACTTACAAAATAATAAGTTGCTCAAAATCCTTTAAATGACAACCATATGCAGCTAGATCCATATGAGTAAATTGCACCAATAAGTATCAGGGAATTTCTAACTTCTACAGTACAAAATCTGGTCACCCACTCTTGGTGAACAATACCAGCAAAGTAACCATAGTTAACATCTTGAGGGGTCACCATTGATCAGGTACATAAAGTACACCAGTTTCAAAAGTAACTGCAAGGAAAAGGAAAAAGGAAATACTCTTCACTTGTGTGCACAAGTGTTACTCCAAAGATCCTTAAGATCTTCAACATCATTTAGAATGCCAAGAGAATAAAAAAGCTACAA
Organism: Hypanus sabinus; assembly: GCF_030144855.1. Classification (NCBI taxonomy): domain Eukaryota; kingdom Metazoa; phylum Chordata; class Chondrichthyes; order Myliobatiformes; family Dasyatidae; genus Hypanus; species Hypanus sabinus. The sequence continues at coordinate 630,810 of NC_082738.1, read as the reverse complement.
AAAGGGAAAAGGTGAAATATGAAGGCTGACTAGACAATAATATAAAGCAGGATGCCAGAAGTTTTTTCAGTTATATAAAGAGTAAAAGAGAAGTGAGAGTTGACATTGGACCACTGGAAAATGATGCTGGTGAGTTAGTAATGGGAGACGAAGAAATAGCAGATGTACTTAATGGGTACTTTGTATCTGGCTTCACTGTGGAAGAGACCAACAGTGTGCCAGAGGTCCATGAGTGTCAGGGAGCAGGAGTGAGTGCAATTGCTATTACAAAGGAAAAAGTGCCAGGCAAACTCAAAGGTCTGAAGGTGTGTAAGACATCTGGGCCAGATGGACTACATCCCAGAGTCCTGAGAGAGGTTTCTGAAGAGATAACAGATGAATTGGTCATGATCTTTCAAGAATCACTTGATTCTGGCACGGTCCCGGAGGACTGGAAGATTGCAAATGTCACGCCACTCTTAAGAAGGAATGAAGGCAAAAGATAGGAAATTATAGGCCAGTTAGCCTCACCTCAGTGGTCGGGACAGTGTTGGAGTCTATTATTAAGGATGAGGTGATGCAGTAAGTCAAAGTCAGCATGGTTTCTGTGAAGGGAAATCTTGCCTGACAACTGTTAAAGTTCTTTGAAGAAATAACAAGCAGGGTGGACAAAGGAGAGGCAGTGGATGTCACTGACTTGGATTTTCAGAAGGTATTTGATAAGGCGCCACACACGAGGCTGCCGAATAAGATAAAATCCTATGGCGTTACAGGAAATATACTGGCATGGACAGCGGCATGGCTAACAGGCAGGAGGCAGCGAGTGGGAATAAAGGGGGCCTTTTCTGGTTGGGTGCCAGTGACTAGTGATGTTCCTCAGGGGTCAGTATTGAGACCACTGCTTTTCACATTGTTTGTCAATGATTTAGATAATCGAATTGATGGCTTTGTGGCAAAGTCTGCAGATGATACGAAGATAGGTGGAGCTGAGGAAGCAATGTGATTGCAGCAGGACTTGGACAAGTTGGAAAAATGGGTAAAAAAAAGTGGCAGATGGAATATAGTGCTGGGAAATGTATGATAATGCATTTTGGTAAAAGGAACAATAGTGCAGCCTATTATCTAAATGGGGGGGGGGGCAGGTTCAAACATCAGAGGTGCAGAGTGACTTAGGAGTCCACGTGCAAGACTCCCTGAAGGTTAATTTACAGGTTGAGTCTGTGGTAAAGAAAGCAAATGCAATGTTGGCATTTATTTCAAGGGGAATAGAAAAACAAAGAGATAATTCTGAGCCTTTATAAGACACTAGTCAGGCACATTTGGGAGTGTTGGCAACAGTTTTGGGCCCCTTATCTCAGCAAGATGTGTTGTCATTGGAGAGTCCAGAGGAAGTTCACGTGGATGATTTTGGGAATGAAGGGGTTAATATGAGCACTTGGCAGCTTTGGGCCTGTAGTTACTGGAACTTAGAAGAATGCAGGGGATGCCATTGAAACCTACCAAATATTGAAAGGACCAGGTAGGGTGGATGTGGAGAGGATGTTTGTAATGGCGAAGGTATCCAAAACTAGAGGTCACAGTCTCAAAATTGAAGGGAGACCCTTTAGAACAGAGGTATAGAACAATGTTTTCAGCCAGAGAGTAGTAAATCTGTGGAACGCTGTCACAGACTGCAGTGGAGGCCAAATCCATGCGTATATTTAAGGCAGAAGTTTATTGTTTTCTGATTGGCCAGGGCAACAAAGGATATGGCAGGTGTGTTGGGTTGAGTGGGATATGGGATCAGCCATGATGGAATGGCGGAGCAGACTCGATGGGCTGAATGGCCTAAATCTGCTCCAATGTCGTATGGTCTTATGGAGACTTCAGAGTTAACAACTCGGGGTATAAAAGCAATAGTATGGGATTATTTGCTCTACAGACAAGAGTCAATACAAGTGAGAGGCACTGAGCTACTTAGTACCACTAATATTATCTGCGGTGGCAACAAGCCCTGAACACTGCAGAAAATAAGGGAAAACAAATGTGAATCACAGCATATTATCCTACAGTTCCAATATTTCTCCGTTTTCCCTTTTCCTTCAGTTTCCATTCATCTCCTGTTTACATCTCTTCCACACAGATCATTTGTAATTGACAAGACTGCACCATAACCTTCTCTGTCATTTAGACTTCTGGACTTCATGCATTCCCTTTCTTCTTTCCACATCTCTCTCATCACTGCAACTTAAAAATGATCTAAATTTTTCCACTTTTCATGAGAAACTTGTGGCCTCAAACAGTGTTACTTTCTCCACAGGTGTTGCCTGACCTGTTGAGTATTTTCAGCATTGTTTTTATTTACAGCAAAGAGCAAGAAGGCTGTGAGTGAACTGCTGATTTTTGGGAGCAAAGGGAGTTTTTTTACTACTCGGGTTAAAGAGAGGCGAGACTGCGCAGGCGTGTGACGTCAGCCAGTAGAGTGCGAAAGGTTTAAAAAGGGAAGGAATCTTCAACGGTTTTTAATTCGGAGCAAGAAGGCTGCAAGTGAACTGCTGATTTTTCAGAGCAGGCAGCGGATTTAGAGACAGCAGAGTGGTAGGGCTTTGACTCAACGGGCTTAGGCAGTAACGGGACAAGGCAAGGTAGGAATTATGTGTGTGAGGCCAGTTTTCTGTGCTCGGTGTTAGATGTGGCGGCGGTCCTGGAGTCGCCCAGCCTCCCAGTCGGCCATATCTGCACCCGGTGTGTCGAGCTGCAGCTCGTGAGGGACCGAGTTAGGGAACTGGAGATACAGCTCAATGACCTTCGTCTGGTTAGGGAGAGCGAGGAGGTCATAGAGGAGTTGTGGGCAGGTGGTCACACCAGGGCCATGGGAGACAGACAGGTGGGTCACAGTTAGGAAGGGGAAGGGGAAGAGTCAGGTACTAGAGAGTACCCCTGTGGCTGTACCCCTTGACAATAACTACTCCTGTTTGAGTACTGTTGGGGGGACAGCCTATCTGGGGGAAGCAGCAGTGGCTGTGCCTCTGGCACAAAGTCTGACCCTGTGGCTCAGAAGGGTAGGGAAAGGAAGAGGAAGGCAGTAGTGATAGGGGACTCTATAGTCAGGGGTTCAGACAGGCGATTCTGTGGACGCAGGAAAGAAACTCGGATGGCAGTTTGCCTCCCAGGTGCCAGGGTCTGGGATGTTTCTGATTGCGTCCAAGATATCCTGCAGTGGGAGAGAGAACAGCCAGAGGTCGTGGTACATATTGGCACCAATGACATAGGTAGGAAAAGGGAAGAGGTCCTGAAAACAGACTACAGGGAGTTAGGAAGGAAGTTGAGAAGCAGGACCGCAAAGGTAGTAATCTCGGGATTACTGCCTATGCCACGTGACAGTGAGAATAGGAATAGAATGAGGTGGAGGATAAATGCGTAGCTGAGGGATTCGAGCAGGGGGCAGGGATTCAGATTTCTGGATCATTGGGACCTCTTTTGGGGCAGGTGTGACCTGTACAAAAAGGACAGATTGCACTTGAATCCCAGGGGGACCAATATCCTGGCGGGGAGGTTTGCTAAGGCTGCTGGGGAGAGTTTAAACTAGAATTGTTGGGGGGTGGGAACCCAACTGAAGAGACTGGAGGTTAGCTCACAAATAGAGAAAGCTTGTAGACAGTGTGTGAGGGAGGATAGGCAGGTGATAGAGAAGGAACGCGCTCAGACCGAAGGCTTGAGATGTTGTGAACAAAGTGGATGAGCTTAGAGCGTGGATCAGTACTTGGAGATATAATGTGGTGGCCATTACAGAGACTTGGATGGCTCAGGGACAGAATTGGTAACTTCAAGTGCCAGGATTTAGATGTTTCAGAAAGGGCAAAAGAGATGGTGGTGTGGCACTGTTGATCAGAGATAGTGTCACAGCTGCAGAAAAGGTGGATGCCATGGAGGGATTGTCTATGGAGTCTCTGTGGGTGGAGGTTAGGAACAGGAAGGGGTCAATAACTTCACTGGGTGTTTTTTATAGGCCGCCCAATACTAACAGGGATATCGAGGAGCAGATAGGGAAACAGATCCTGGAAAGGTGTAATAATAACAGAGTTGTCGTGATGGGAGATTTTAATTTCCCAAATATTGACTGGCATCTCCCTAGAGCAAGGGGTTTAGATGGGGCGGAAACACAAAGTGCAATGCAGATGCTGTGGTCAAATCAAGACGTACAAAAAAGCTGGATGAACTCAGCAGGTCGGGCAGCATCCGTTGAAAGAAGCAGTCAACGTTTCGGGTGGAGACCCTTCATCAGGACTAAAGAAGGGTCTCGACCCAAAATGTTGACTGCTTCTTTCAATGGATGCTGCCCGACCTGCTGAGTTCATCCAGTTTTTTTGTACATCTTAAATGGAGTGGAGTTTGTTAGGTGTGTTCAGGAAGGTTTCTTGACACAATATGTAGATAAGCCTACAAGAGGAGAGGCTGTACTTGATTTGGTATTCGGAAATGAAGCTGGTCAGGTGTCCGATCTCTCAGTGGGAGAGCATTTTGGAGATAGTGATCATAATTCTATCTCCATTACCATAGCATTGGAGAGAGATAGGAACAGACAAGTTAGAAAAGCGTTTAATTGGAGTAAGGGGAATTATGAGGCTATCAGGCAGAAAATTGGAGGCTTAAATTGGAAACAGATGTTCTCAGGGAAAAGTACGGAAGAAATGTGGAAAATATTATGGGGATATTTGTGTGGAGTTCTGTATAGGTACGTTCCAATGAGACAGGGAAGTTATGGTAGGGTACAGGAATCGTGGTGTACAAAGGCTGTATAAAATCTAGTCAAGAAGAAAAGAAAAACTTACAAAAGGTTCAGAGAGCTAGGTAATGTTAGAGATCTTGAAGATTATAAGGCTACCTGGAAGGAACTTAAGAAGGAAATTAAGAGAGCCAGAAGGGGCCAAGAGAAGGCTTTGGCAGGCAGGAATAAGGAAAACCCCAAGGCATTCTACAAGTATGTGAAGAGTAAGAGGATAAGACATGAAAGAATAGGACCTGTTAAGTGTGACAGTGGGAAAGTGTGTATGGAACCGGAGGAAATAGCAGAGGTACTTAATGAATACTTTACTTCAGTATTCACTATGGAAAAGGATCTTAGTGATTGTAGTGATAACTTGCAGCAAACTGAAAAGAGGCTGTGCTGGAGCTATTGGAAAGCATCGAGTTGAATAAGTTGCCAGGACTGGATGAAATGTACCCCAGGCTACTGTGGGAGGCGGGGGAGGAGATTGCTGAGCCTCTAGCAATGATCTTTGCATCATCAATGGGGACAGGAGAGGTTTCGGAGGATTGGAGGGTTGCGGATATTGTTCCTTTATCCAAGAAAGGGAGTAGACATTACCCAGGAAATTATAGACCAGTGAGTCTCACCTCAGTGGGTGGAAAGTTGATGGAGAAGATCCTGAGAGGCAGGATTTGTGAACATTTGGAGAGGTATAGTATGATTAGGAGTTGTCAGCATTGCTTTGTAAAGGGTAGGTTGTGCCTTACAAGCCTGATTGAATTTTCTGAGGATGTGACTAAACACATTGATGAAGGAAGAGCAGTAGATGTAGTGTGTATGGCATTTGATAAGGTACCCCATGCAAGGCTTATTGAGAAAGTAAGGAGGCATGGGATCCAAGGGGACATTGCCTTGTGGATCCCGAACTGGCTTGTCTACAGAAGGCAAAGCGTGGTTGTAGATGGGTCATACTCTGCATGGAGGTCGGTAACCAGTGGTGTGCCTTAGGGATCTGTTCTGGGACCCTTACTCTTCGTAATTTTTATAAATGACCTGAATGAGAAGGATGGATGAGTAACTTTGCTGATGACACAAAGGTTGGAGGTGTTGTGGATAGTGTGGAGGGCTGTCAGAGGTTACTGTGGGACATTGATAGGATGCAAAACTGGGCTGAGAAGTGGCAGATGGAGTTCAACCCAGATAAGTGTGAAGTGGTTAATTTTGGTAGGTCAAATAATATGGCAGAATATAGTATTAATAGTAAGACTCTTGGCAGTGTGGAGGATCAGAGGGATCTTGGGGCCCGAGTCCATAGAACACTCAAAGCAGCTGCGCAGGCTGACTCTGTGGTTAAGAAGGCATACGGTGTATTGATCTTAGTCAATCATCGAATTGAATTTCGGAGCCGAGAATTAATGTTACAGCTATATAGGACCCTGGTCAGACCCCACTTGGAATACTGCGCTCAGTTCTGGTCACCTCACTACAGGAAGGATGTGGAAGCCATAGAAAGGGTGGAGAGGTGATTTACAAGGATGTTACCTGAATTGGGGAGCATGCCTTATGAGAATAGGTTCAGTGAACTCGGCCTTTTCTCCTTGGAGCAATGGAGGATGAGAGGTGACCTGATAGAGGTGTATAAGATGATAAGAGGCATTGAGCGTGTGGATAGTCAGAGGCTTTTTCCAGGGCTGAAACGGTTGCTACAAAGAGGACACAAGGTGCCGGGGAGTAGGTACAGAGGAGGTGTCAGGGCTAAGTTTTTTTATTCAGAGAGTGGTGAGTGCGTGGAATGGGCTGCCCGCAATGGTAGTGCAGGTGGATACAATAGGTTCTTTTAACAGGCTTTTAGATAGGTACATGGAGCTTAGTAAAATAGAGGGCTATAGGTAAGCATAGTAATTTCTGAGATAGGGACATGTTCAGCACAACTTTGTGGGCCAAAGGGCCTGTATTGTGCTGTAGGTTTTCTATGTTTCTATGAGTCACTGAGGATACTTTTTTCTACGGCAGAGATGAAAGCCCAAGAAAGATATTCAAACAAGACTTAAGAGGAAAGAAACGTATTGCTCTGGAAATACAAGTATGTTTAATATGAGAAAAAAATACAGATTGGATGAGGTACTGGCTTGCAGGAATGGAATTCTTTTTTGGAAAAAAATCTTTTAAGAGGATAGGGCAGGAACAAGAGAGAATCATTTACAAAATTTTCTAACCTATACCCAGAAATAGCCAAAAGGTGGTGTAGTGGCATCCACACTAGACTTTAAGGAAAGTGGTCCTAGCTTCGAATCCGGCCAGCTACTTGCATACTTTCCATTCGTGCCAGGGTGAGCGTCAAGCTAGAAACCCAGCCTCATTAAACAGACAAATGCTAAAGAAATGGCAAGGTTGCTGCCCAATGTGCCACAAGGTGTGGAAAGGAACAACAATACCCAGAACAAGAAGCTGACAATCAGCAGTAGCTCAATGGAAATATGGTAGGAAAAAGGCAAGTAGGTCTCATAGAGATCATTGAGGGCATGGGTCATCTTAAAAAGAATTTATTTTCTGTCATTATCTTCTTAGATCAAAGCAGCTGATGCAATATTTTCTTGTCATAGCATGGTGGATATGAGACTCAGAAAATAAGGTTTCTTATCTCTCCCAAGTTGTTATATCTCTTTAAAGTTCAATTATCAATCAACCTTACATGAATACCCATGAATACAGCCAAACAAAACTGCATTACTCCAAGGCTAAGGTGCAAAACACAGTACCAACAGTCATACACAGTAGGACCATAGAACCATAGAATATTACAGCACAGAAACAGGCCTTTTGGCCCTTCTTGGCTGTGCCAAACCATTTTTCTGCCTAGTCCCATGACCTGCACCTGGCCCATATCCCTCCATACACCTCTCATCCATGTATCTGTCCAAGTTTTTCTTAAATGTTAAAAGTGAGCCCACATTTACCACTTCATCTGGCAGCTCATTCCACACTCCCACCACGCTCTGTGTGAAGAAGCCCCCCCCGTTCCCTTTAAACTTTTCCCCCTTCACCCTTAACCCATGTCCTCTGTTTTTTTCTCTCCCCTAGCCTCAGTGGAAAAAGCATGCTTGCATTCACTCTATCTATACCCATCATAATTTTATATATGTAGTAGGCACAAAAGATAGAAGTAAAATACAGACACTCAAAAAAATATATCCCTTGACAAGAGAAAATCTACAGATGCTGGAAATCCGAGCAACACACACAAAATGCTGGAGGAACTCAGCAGGCCAGGCAGCATCTATGCAAAAAAGTACAGTCGACATTTCGTGTGTTGCTCGGATTTGTGTGTTGCTCAGATACCCCTTGACTTTGGTTTGATTTTTGTTAAGCACCTGTCTACTTTTAATTACCTTGCAGGAGTTACCTAACTTTATATAACACATCTTAGCCCTCGCTGATCTCAGTTTATCCACAGGATCCTGTTAGCGACCCCACAATGACATTTATGTCAGCAACATCACTGTCTTAGACTTAGGTCAAATCATTCTGTAAATGATTCTCTCTTGTTAAATACTCCCCTACCCCGCTCAAATTACTTTAACCTTGAAATGGCAATGATCAGGGGAACGATTTGTTGGCCAGAAAAAACTTCAGTCTGCAAATCAGTGAATTCGAATGAATCAAGGGCAGTGGAAGCACACAGAACAATTGTCCTTGCTGCTGCCTTGAGGGAGGAGATGGAGGCTGCCATTTTATGAAGAATTTTCTACTTTGAACTGAAGTCCCTTGGCTTTATCAGTGTTTTAAAGTCAACACAATGATGCTTCAGGTAATCCGCTGAACTAGAGATAATTTCCAAATAAGAAGTTATTTGTGGGGTGTTCTTTGGGTTGGATATAACATTATGAATGTTGATCTGTGTGATTCAAGCTGGTTGCTGATTGAGAACAAACAGCCATAAATTACTGATAGTCATTTGCCAAGACGAGGGTAATAAATGGATAGTGGCCTGGAGCAGAGCCAATAAAAAGGAGTTAAAGGTCAGACACAACCTGTAGCCAATGACACTGGAATGCAGTATTTAAATCGGTCAGGAATTAATATAAAAGCAATTGAGCTGGCAGCGGTAATGCTGTAGGAGAACTATCATGGATGTGAGATGTCCCACAGACATGGGACTATGAGCAGCACATGGCCAGCAGCAGAAACTCCTTTTTAACAGGTATTATATTTTCTGTTCTTCGACTGTTCATGGAAGGTCAGGAAAACTTAGTTGGTGTGCACACAGGTATTGGTTATGTAAGATCACGTATTCTTCCATAGGGACAATAAAGGTACTTGTCGGTAATTACAGATTCTCTCTGATCATTATTACAAGGGGTGATTTTTGTAACAAATTCAAGGAGAAAGTGCACAAGTATGAGATCTAAACTGAAAAAGACATTAAGACCATAAGACATAGGAGCAGAAGTAGGCCATTTGGTCCATCAAGTCTGCTCTGCCATTCAATCACGGCTTATCCTTTTTTCTCCTCCTTAATCCCACTTCCCGGCCTTCTCCCCATAACTTTTGATGTTGCCTCCAATCAAGAAACAATCAATCTCCACCTTAAATACACCCAATGACCTTGCCTACACAGCTGCCCATAGTAATAAATTCCACAAATTCACCACCCTCTGGCAAATTATGCCATACTAGATCTAGTATTAGGTAACGAACTGGGTCAGGTCACAGATCTCTCAGTGGGTGAGCATCTGGGGGACAGTGATCACTGCTCCCTGATCTTTGGCATTATCAGGGAAAAGGATAGAATCAGAGAGGACAGGAAAATTATTAATTGGGTAAGGGCAAATTATGAGGCTATAAGGCTAGAACTTGTGGGTGTGAATTGGGATGATGTTTTTGCAGGGAAATGTACTATGGACATGTGGTCAATGTTTAAGGATATCTTGCAGGATGTTAGGGATAAATTTGTCCCAGTGAGGAAGATAAAGAATGGTAGGGTGAAGGAACCATGGGTGACAAGTGAAGTGGAAAATCTAGGCAGGTGGAAGAAGGCAGCATACATGAGGTTTAGGAAGCAAGGATCAGATGTGTCTATTGAGGAATATAGGGTAGCAAGAAAGGAGCTTAAGAAGGGGCTGAGAAGAGCAAGAAGGGGTCATGAGAAGGCCTTGGCGAGTAGGGTAAAGGAAAACCCCAAGGCATTCTTCAATTATGTGAAGAACAAAAGGATGACAGGAGTAAAGGTAGGACCGATTAGAGATAAAAGTGGGAAGATGTGCCTGGAGGCTGTAGAAGTGAGCGAGATCCTCAATGAATACTTCTCTTCGGTATTCACCAATGAGAGGGAACTTGATGACAGTGAGGACAATATGAGTGAGGTTGATATTCTGGAACATGTTGATATTAAGGGAGAGGAGGTGTTGGAGTTGTTAAAATACATTAGGATGGATAAGTCCCTGGGGCCTGATGGAATGTTCCCCAGGCTGCTCCACAAGGCGAGGGAAGAGTTTGCTGAGCCTCTGGCTGGGATCTTTATGTCCTCGTTGTCCACGGGAATGCTACTGGAGGATTGGAGGGAGGCGAATGTTGTCCCCTTGTTCAAAAAAGGTAGTAGGGATAGTCCGGGTAATTATAGACCAGTGAGCCTTACGTCTGTGGTGGGAAAGCTGATGGAAATGATTCTTAGAGATAGGATCTATGGGTATTTAGAGAATCATGGTCTGATCAGGGACAGTCAGCATGGCTTTGTGAAGGGCAGATCGTGCCTAACAAGCCTGATAGAGTTTTTTGAGGAGGTGACCAGGCATATAGATGAGGGTAATGCAGTGGATGTGATCTACATGGATTTTAGTAAGGCATTTGACAAGGTTCCACATGGTAGGCTTATTCAGAAAGTCAGAAGGCATGGGATCCAGGGAAGTTTGGCCAGGTGGATTCAGAATTGGCTTGCCTGCAGAAGGCAGAGGGTTGTGGTGGAGAGAGTACATTCAGATTGGAGGATTGTGACTAGTGGTGTCCCACAAGGATCTGTTCTGGGACCTCTACTTTTTGTGATTTTTATTAATAACCTGGATGGGGGGGTAGAAGGGTGGGTTGGCAAGTTTGCAGACGACACAAAGGTTGGTGGTGTTGTAGATAGTGTAGAGGATTGTCGAAGATTGCAGAGAGACATTGATAGGATGCAGAAGTGGGCTGAGAAGTGGCAGATGGAGTTCAACCCGGAGAAGTGTGAGGTGGTACACTTTGGAAGGACAAACTCCAAGGCAGAGTACAGAGTAAATGGCAGGATACTTGGTAGTGTGGAGAAGCAGAGGGATCTGGGGGTACATGTCCACAGATCCCCGAAAGTTGCCTCACAGGTAGATAGGGTAGTTAAGAAAGCTTATGGGGTGTTAGCTTTCATAAGTCGAGGGATACAGTTTCAGAGACGCGATGTAATGATGCCGCTCTATAAAACTCTAGTTAGGCCACACTTGGAGTACTGTGTCCAGTTCTGGTCGCCTCACTATAGGAAGGATGTGGAAGCATTGGAAAGGGTACAGAGGAGATTTACCAGGATGCTGCCTGGTTTATGGATTATGATCAGAGATTAAGGGAGCTAGGGCTTTGCTCTTTGGAGAGAAGGAGGATGAGAGGAGACATGATAGAAGTGTACAAGATATTAAGAGGAATAAACAGAGTGGACAGCCAGCGCCTCTTCCCCAGGGCACCACTGCTCAGTACAAGAGGACATGGCTTTAAGTTAAGGGGAGGGAAGTTCAAGGGGGATATTAGAGGAAGGTTTTTCACTCAGAGAGTGGTTGGTGCGTGGAATGCACTGCCTGAGTCAGTGGTGGAGGCAGACACACTAGTGAAGTTTAAGAGACTACTAGACAAGTATATGGAGGAATTTAAGGTGGGGGGTTATACGTGAGGCAGGGTTTGAGGGTCAGCACAACATTGTGGGCCGAAGGGCCTGTAATGTGCTGTACTATTCTACGTTCTATGTTCTGTAAAATAAATTTCTCCACGTCTGTTTTAAATAGATCTATCTTGATGCTGTGCCCTCTTGTCCTAGACTCCCGCACCATGGGAAACATTCTTTCCACAACTACTGTCTAGGCCTTTCAACATTTCAGTGAGATCTCCCCTCATCCTTCTAAATTCCAGCGAGTACAGACCCAGAGCCGTCAAACATTCCTCGTATGATAACCCTTTCATTCTCGGAATCATCCTTGTGAACTTCCTCTGAACCATCTCCAATGCCAGATCTTTTCTTAAAAAGGAGCTGAAAACTGTTCTTCATACTCAAGGTGAGCCCTCACCAGTGCCTTATAAAGCCTCAGCATCAGATCCCTGCTCTTGTACTCTAGACCTCTTGAAATGAATGCCAGCATTGCATTTGCCTTTCTCACCACTGACTCAACCTGTAAGTTTACCTTTAGGGTGCTCTGTACAAGAACTCTCAAGTCCCTTTGCACCTCAGATTTTTGGATTTTCTCCCCGTTTAGAAAGTAGTCTGCACATTTATTTCTACTACTGCATTTTCCAACACTGTATTTCATTTGCCACTCTCTTGCAATGAGATGTTATGGATGCAATGGGAGGTAAGGACTTCGATACAATAGCTATCACTAAACAGGTAGTGCTGAGCAAACTTGTGGACCTGAAGATAGATTCGTCCCCTGGTCCTGATGGAATGCATCCCAGGGTACTGAAAGAAATGGTGATGATATACCAAAATTCTCTGGGCAGATCCCGACAGATTGCAAGACGGCAAATGTCACGCCACTGTTCAAAAAAGGACGTAGGCCAAAGGCAGGTAACTACAGGCCAGTTAGTTTAACATCTGTAGTTGGGAAAAAGCTTGAAACTATCATTAAAGAAGAAATAGTGAGGCATCTGGAAAAAAATTGATCCATCAGGCAGACGCAGCATGGATTCAGCAAAGCAAGTCCTGTTTGACAAACTTACTGGAGTTCTTTGAGGATATAGCGAGCGCAGTGGATAGAGGGAACAGATGGACATTATTTACTTGGATTACAGAAGCGTTCAGTAAAGTGCTACAAAGAAGACTTATTCATAACATAAGGATGCATAGAGTTGGGGGTGATGTATTAGCATGGATAGAGAGTTGGTTAACTAATAAAAAGCAGAGAGTTGGGATACACGGGTGTTGCTCTGGTTGGTAACCACTAGTGAGTGGTGTGCCACAGGTGTCGGTGCTGGTCCCGCAACTGTCCACAATATACATTAACAATGGGAAGAGGGGGCAATGTTAGGAAAGCGTTTAATTGGAATAAGGAGAAATATGAGGCGATCAGGCAGGAACTTGGAAGCATAAATTGGGAACAGAAGTTCTCAGGGAAATGTATGGAAGAAATGTGGCAAATATTCAGGGAATATTTGCGTGGAGTTCTGCATAAGTAAGTCCAATGAGACTGGGAAAGAATGGTGGGGTACAGGACTCGTGGTGTACAAAGGCCGTTATAAATCTAATCAAGAAGAAAAGAGAAGAAAATAAAAGGTTCAAAAAACTAGCTAATGATAGAGATCTAGAAGATTATAAGGCTAGAGGGGGGACGTCACGTGATGACGTAGGATCGAGACGCTGGAACCCAGCTCTCCCGTAAAAAATCAATAAATTAATGTTTAAGTGAAGAAAAGTTAGTCAATACTTTCTAAAAGTTACTTATAAACTACTCCGGATTGTTTCAAGTTATGCCTCACACAGAGAAGATGAAGAAAACTACTACCGTGAAGGCAACGCAAGTTGGAACAGAATCAAGGCCCACTTCTGCCAAAGAACCGCGGGCTCAGGTACATTATACCGCCGGCGATACAGAACAGGAACCTGCGGCAACATTGACCATTTCTAAAGGAAAAGATCAATGAGAACTGCGCAAACGTGAAGGAAGGAGCATGCGTAAACGGGAGCAACCAGAACTACAAATCCCAGTTACGACTGAAACCGAAAGTGAAAATGAATCTGAGGGAGAGTCAGATTCTCTGGAAAAATCAGACGAAGATGGAGGTAAAAGTCTTTCTGGAAATATAGAAAAGACTTTGATTCAAATAATGCGTAAACTAGGTGCATTAAAAGTAATCAAAAGAAAAATGACAAATATGGAGATGATGTTTGATAAAATGACAAAAAGACAGGAAAAAATGGAAAAGAGAATTATAGATTTGGAAACTACAACGGAAGACATCGTTGAAAGAATGAATAAAATGGAAAATGATACTACTGCCTGGACATCAGAAAGAAAACAATTTATGGAAAAAATTGATAAGCTTGAAAATTTTAGTAGACGAAACAATATTAAAATTGTTGGACTTAAAGAAGATATAGAAGGAGAAGATCCAATAATTTTTTTTCAAAAATGGATCCCTGAAAAATTGGAAATGGAAGAAGAAACTCTAATTGAGATTGAAAGGGCTCACAGAGCCTTAAGGTCAAGATCTCAAGCTGATCAAAAACCACGATCAATTTTGATAAGATGCTTAAGATACCAAGATAAAGAAAAGATCCTGAAGGCGGCAGCCCAACGTGCCAAAAAGAGAAACGGGCCATTGATGATAGCAGGGAAGGCAGTTTTTTTTTAAATCCTGATATAAGTTATAACCTTTTGAAGAGAAAGAAGGAATTTAACCCAGCGAAAAATGTCTTATGGGAAAAGGATTATAAATTTATAATGTGTCACCCAGCAACGCTGATAATTTTTTTAGAGGAGGGAAAAATAAGATTTTTTACCAATTATCGAGAAGTGGAGGAGTTCGCACAAAAACTTCCATCTATTCACTAATTACACATAGAGACTTCCAAGCGTGATGGACTAAAGATGAAGATAGAGACAGTGAATGGAAGTGATGGACATTTAAGGATGATACAGGGGAGAAAAGCAAAATTTCAGAAATACTAATTGAGAATAGTATTTTTTTTTCTTCTTTTATATATATACTTTTCTATGTTGCGGGGGGGGGGCTGGGGAGCTTTGGATTGGTTACTGCGGGATTCACGTGTGTAATCGTGGCGATCGCCATGACCCGTACAACAGAGGGGGGTAATGTTGTGTTCCTTTTTTTTCACAACATTAGTAGGGGGGTATTTTGTTTTTTTTTATACTCTATTTTTCTTCTATCTTTCTGCCTGGATGATTGGTGGGGACACACATAGCAACATGGAGAATTTTAAAAAGATTTCCCAAGATACCACGAAAGTTGAAAGATTAGGTATTATTATAGCTTGGAGTAACATAATTAAAAATAATGACTAATTTACTGAATTTTTTAAGTTTTAATGTTAATGGGCTTAATGGACAGGTAAAAAGAAAAAGAATTCTAACATACATTTAAAAAATTAAAACAGATATAGCTTTTTTACAAGAAACACATTTAACAGACAAAGAACATCAGAAATTAAAAAGAGACTGAGTTGGAAATGTTATTGCAGCTTCACTTAATTCAAAGGCGAGAGGAGTTGCAATTTTGGTTAATAAAAATTTACCAATTAAAATACAAAATGTATTAATTGATTCGGCAGGGAAATATGTAATTATACATTGTCAAATTTTTTCGGGGATAAAACCAAAACCCAAATTGAATAAATATCAGAAAAAATTTATAAAAATTGCATTGGCAATAGCCAAAAAGGCTATTGCAGTTACTTGGAAATCGGATACATACTTAAGTAGAGATCATTGGAAGAAGGAAATTTATGGCTGTATTCCACTTGAAAAAATTACTTACAATTTAAGAGATAAATATGAAACATTTTGGAAAATCTGGTGCCCTTATTTACAAAAGACAGGATTAAATATATAGGTGCTCCGAAGATGAAATAATTGGTTATTTGGGGAAAGAAATAAATATATATACTAAAGTTATTACGAACTCCATGGAGCATGTGGGGATCTTCCGATATACAAGGCACTCTTTCTTTCTTTCTTTTTTATATAGGGATGTTAGGGGGGAGGGGTTAAGGGGAGAGGGGTAGGGTATATATATATTTTTCATATATTTTCTTTTATTTCTGTAATTATTTGAAAACTCAATAAAAAAAGTTTAATAAAAAAAAGATTATAAGGCAAGCAGGAAGGAGCTTAAAAAGGAAATTAAGAGAGCCAGAAGGGGCCATGACAAGGCCTTGGTGGACAGGATTAAGGAAAACCCCAAGGCATTCTACAAGTATGTTAAGAGCAAGAGGATAAGATGTGAGAGAATAGGACCAATCAAGTGTGACAGTGGAAAAGTGTGCATGGAACCACAGGAAATAGCAGAGGTTCTTAATGAATATTTTGCTTCAGTATTCACTACGGAAAAGGAACTTGGTGATTGTAGGGATAACTTACAGCAGACTGAAAAGCTTAAGCATATAGCCATTAAGAAAGAGGATGTGCTGGAGCTTTTGGAAAGCGTCAAGTTGGAAAAG
Organism: Hypanus sabinus; assembly: GCF_030144855.1. Classification (NCBI taxonomy): domain Eukaryota; kingdom Metazoa; phylum Chordata; class Chondrichthyes; order Myliobatiformes; family Dasyatidae; genus Hypanus; species Hypanus sabinus. Next base: position 614,707 of record NC_082738.1, on the reverse strand, counting down.
TCACCAGGACTGGACAAGATGTACCCCAGCCTACTGTGGAAGGCGAGGGAGGGGATTGCTGAGCCTCTAACGATGATCTTTAAATACAGCCCACCTTAAATACATCCAACGACCTTGCCTACACAGCTGCCCATAGTAAAAAAATTCCACAAATTCACCACCTTCTAGCAAAAGAAATTTCTCCACATCTATTTTAAATAGATCTATCTTGACGCTGTGCCCTCTTGTCCTAGACTCCCGCACCATGGGAAACATTCTTTCTGCAACTACTGTCTCGGCCAGGTATGGGTAAACTACGGCCTGCGGGCCATATGCGGCCCGTTAAGCTTTTTAATCCGGCCCGCAGAACTTGATGAAATTATATTAATAAACCTTGTTAACGTTTTTTCCCCGCAATTCTGGCATTTTCCCAATAGATGACGCACTCTATATACATTGACCTTTCTTTCTTTTTCAATCTTTTTATTGAATTTCATATATAAAAAAAACATAGCATAATAACGAATAGGTTATAAGTGCACTAGACTTGAAATTGAATTAATAATAAGATAACAATATCCTATTAAAATATCAACAAAAAAATAGTACATTAATCAATCAAGCCTATATTATACATGAAAAAAAAGTAAGAATAATCATCAAAAGAAAAAAATTTTTTAAAAAATACAAGAAAAAAAATATATATATGAAAAAAAAACTAAACTAAACTAACATGGGCAATAATAACAGTTTATATGTATATGATAGTGTCAAAAACTCCGGAACTCCATACCAGAACAAGAATAAACAGAGAGAAGGTCTGGAAGAGGCCAAATTAATTCATATGAAAATGTCGAATGAACGGTCCCCAAGTTTCTTCAAATTTAATTGATGAGTCAAAAATAGTGCTTCTAATTTTTTCTAAGCTCAGATAAGAAATAGTTTGAGAGAACCACTGAAACGTGGTAGGAGGATTTACTTCTTTCCAATTTTGTAATATAGACCTTCTGGCCATTAATGTTACAAAGGCAATCATTCGTCTAATTGAAGGGGAAAACCGATTACCATCCTCATTTGGTATACCAAAAATTGCAGTAATAAAATGAGGTTGTAAATCAATATTCCAAATTGAGGAAATGGTAGCAAATATGTCCTTCCAATAGTTATATAAGGTGGGACATGACCAAAACATGTGGGTCAATGAAGCCACATCTGAATGACATCTGTCACATTGAGGGTTAATATGAGAATAGAATCGAGCAAGCTTATCTTTAGACATATGAGCTCTATGTACAACTTTAAATTGTATTAAAGCATGTTTAGCACATATAGAAGAAGAATTAACCATTTGTAAAATTTTTTCCCATTTTTCTGTTGATATATTATATTGAAGTTCTTTTGCCCATTCTCATTTAATTCTACCTGATATTTCTGGTTGTATCTTCATAATCATATTATAAATAAAAGCCACTAATCCCTTCTGACAAGGATTTAAGGTAAAAATCAAATCTGAAAAATCTATCAAAGTTGAATTGGGGAAGGATGGTAGAACTTTATGTAAAAAATTTCTGATTTGTAGATATCTAAAAAAATTAGATTTAGGTAACTTAAATTTGTTGGAAAGTTGGTCAAAAGATATCAAACTACCTTCAAAAAAAAGATCACGAAAACATTTTATACCTTTCCTCTTCCATATGCTAAAAGCTTGATCTGTCAAAGAAGGTTTGAAAAAGAAGTTAAGTAAGATAGGGCTATCAAGAACAAAGTTTTTCAGAGTACAAAACTTACGAAATTGAAACCAAATTCGTAATGTATGTTTGACAATAGGGTTGGATATCTGTTTATTGAATTTAACTAAATCAGCAGGAAGAGAAGAACCAAGAACAGAGAATAGAGAATATCCCTGTGCATCATTGCATTCTAAATTTACCCACTGTGGGCACAATGGTGAATCCAAATCTAATTTCCAATATATTAAGGTTTGAATATTATTCGCCCAATAGTAAAATCTAAAGTTAGGTAAAGCTAAACCACCATCTTTTTTAGATTTTTGTAATAGCCTTTTACTTAACCTGGGGTTTTTATTTTGCCACACAAATGAGGAAATTTTTGAATCAATGTTATCAAAAAAAAGATTTAGGAATAAAAATTGGTAAGGCTTGAAATAAATATAAAAATTTCGGTAAAATCATCATTTTAATAGCATTAATCCGACCAACTAATGATAAGGATAAGGGAGACCATCTTGTAGTAAGTTGTTGAATTTGATGAAGCATAGGTAAAAAATTCAGTCTAAATAAATCTTTATATTTCTTGGTAATTTTTATACCTAAATAGATAAAGTTATCAGTAACAACTTTAAATGGTATCCTGTCATTCAATAAAGTTTGCGCGTTTAAAGGGAATAATTCACTCTTATCCAAGTTTAGTTTATAACCAGAAAAACTACCAAATTGAGCCAACAAGGATAAAATAGTGGGAATAGACCTGTCAGGATCAGAAATATATAACAACAAGTCATCAGCATAAAGTGATAACTTGTACAACTTCTCATTACGGGTAATACCAAAAATATTAGGAGATTCACGAATAGCAATGGCTAAAGGTTCTAATGCGATATTAAATAATAAAGGACTTAAGGGACAACCTTGTCTCGTACCAGGAGATAATTGAAAAAAAGAGTTTCTGTAATTATTTGTAAGAACAGAAGCAACAGGTTTATAATATATTAATTTAATCCATGATATAAAATTAGGACTAAAATTAAAATTTCTCAAAGCATTAAATAAGTATGTCCATTCAACTCTATCAAAAGCTTTTTCAGCATCTAATGAAATAACACATTCTGGGGTTGTGGGTGATGGAAGTATAAATTATATTAATCAATTTTCTAACATTAAAAAAGCAATACCTATTCCTAATAAAACCAGTTTGGTCTTCTGAAATAATCTGTGATAGTAACTTTTCTAACCTAATAGCTAAAATTTTTGTAAGAATCTTAGAGTCTACATTTAATAGCGATATAGGGCGATAAGATGCACATAAAGTAGGATCCTTATCTTTTTTAAGAATTAGAGAGATAGTAGCTTCATAAAAAGACTGGGGTAATCTCTTCTTAGCAAATGCATCATTAAAGATTTCACATAACCAAGGGGAAAGCAAAGAAGAAAAAGTTTTAAAAAATTCTATAATATAACCATCAGGACCAGGAGCTTTCCCTGAATTCATTGATGAGATAGCCTCTCCTATTTCGGCCATAGAAATAGGAGCATCGAACAAGCTATGATCTTCATCTGTCAGTTTGGGAATATTCAAATTGTTAAAAAAATTATCCATCATGGACAGATCGCCATCAAATTCTGATTGATATAAAGATTTATAAAAATCTTGGAAAGTGTTATTGATTTCTTTATGATCAGTAGTCAGATTACCATCTTGTTTACGAATTTTAATAATTTGTCGCTTAGTCGAAATAGCTTTTAATTGGTTAGCTAACAATTTACCAGTTCGATCACTATGAATATAAAATTGAGCCCTGGTCCTAATTAATTGATTCTCAATTAAAGAAGATAATAATAAGCTATGCTCCATTTGAAGCTCAACTCTCTTCTTATAAAGTTCTTTGGTAGGAGTCACGGAGTAAATCTTATCAATTTCTTTAATTTTATCCACTAATAAAGCAATATCTAAATATCTTTGTTTTCTTTTACCAACGGAATATGAGATAATTTGTCCACGGATAAAAGCCTTAAAAGAGTCCCAAAGTATTCCTCTGACAATCTCTTCAGTATAGTTTGTTGAGAAAAACAAGTCAATTTGCTGTTTTATGAAGGTGATAAATTCTGGATCTTGAAGCAAAGTAGCGTTAAGTCTCCAAGATCTAGTATTATTGGAAAAGTCCAAAATCTTGATAGATAACTTCAAAGGTGCATGATCCGAAATGGCAATAGAATCATATTTACAATCAGTAACATCTGTTAATAAACGATGATCAATAAGGAAATAATCAATTCTAGAATAACTGTGATATACATGTGAAAAAAATGAAAATTCTTTATCTTTAGGGTTCAAAAACCGCCATATTTCAGTAATTCCCGAATCAACCATAAAGGAATTAATAAGTAAGGCTGATCTATTCGGAAGAATTCGAATAGGTTTAGATCTATCCATCAAAGGATTCAGACAACAATTGAAATCTCCACCATTATCAACATATATTCATTTAGATTAGGAAGGGAAGTAAATAAACGTTTAAAAAATTCAGGGCAGTCAAAGTTTGGAGCATAAATATTAACTAGAACCACTTTTCGATTAAAAAGTGAACCAGTTATCAACAAAAATCTGCCCTGTGGATCAGAAATAATTTCATGATGTGTAAACGAAATTGAGGGGTCTATAAAAATAGACACACCCCTAATTTTGGCGGTACAATTCGAGTGAAATTGTTGACCCTTCCAGAACCTAAAAAAGCGTTGATTATCCTCCCTCCTAATATGGGTCTCCTGTGCAAAGATAATATTAGCATTTAGTCTATGGAATACTTTAAATATTTTTTTACGTTTAATCGGATGATTTAAACCATTAGTATTCCAAGAGATAAAGTTAATAGACTTATCCATCATGCCAATATTAATTGTATATATCATAAAAGGTTAAAAAGACACATAACCCATAATTCAGGAAGAAGGAAAAATGATTCAGGAGCAACCGGAGAACATGACACCTCAACAATATTAATAATTTAAAGTCGGCCCATAAACTAAAAGCAAAAAAATAAAAAGCAAAAGCGTGAAAAAAGATCCCTACCCCCTCCCCCAACCCCACGAAAAAAAGCCAAGCGGCAGGCGCACAAACTAATACTAATATTACCCCCATTTTCAAGATGGCAACTCCATGAAAAGAAAGAAAAAAGAAACTATATAACACCCAGATATAAATACAGGGTTGTAAAAAGAAAGAATATATATCAATCAAAATGAAAAAATAATATAAAAAAGCAAAAGATCATTAATAAAAAAAGGATAACCATTGAAGTTTAAAATAGTGTAATATGCCTTTAAAAAAAGATTCCATATTCAAATATAAGAAAATGACGTTTCAAAAACAGAGACTTATGGGAAGAAGAAACGACATTTTGAAAAGACCATATTACAGAATATAAATGTAAATTCACCAATCTGTTAAAATTTTTTTTAAAAAAAAGGTCATCAAAATAAGATTAAAAAAGGATTCAATAACCACTACAATATATAAAAAAAAAAGGTCCAAAAATTCAAAACATTCATCCCATTCTCAAATACAAGCAAATAAACGCTTACGGAAAGCAAAGTCTTATGGGAAGAAGAAACGACATCTTAAAAAATAAATCATTATTACAAAGTCTTAACATGTATATCCAATCCAGAGGGAGAAAAAATTAAGAAAAAAGACATTATAGTAAAATTAAAAGAGCATCTGTAAATCATGATAATAAAAAAAAACCAGTTCTACAGACCAAAGTAAAAAGCTATACCGCAGCTTCATAAGTTAAAGCCTAAAACGAAATGGCATCTTCTCTCCAAAAATTCTTCAACATAACACATAGTTCAAATTGTACTAGAAGACCGATATTCTTCAACGAATTTCTTCGCTTCTTCCGGAGTATTAAAGAAGCGCTGACTGTCATCACTCAACGTAATTCTAAGATTTGCTGGGTATCTTAAAGCTTGTTTAAGTCCAATCGAATGAATCTCTGCCATCACTGGTTTAAAAGCGATTCTCGCCCTCATCACCTCAAATGAATAATCTTCAACAATACGAAACTTGTTGCTTCTGTGAGAAATCATACCTTTCTGACGAGCTAATCGAATTAAAAGCTCTTTCTCCCGAGGATAATGGAGACGGACAATCACAGCTCGTGGCTTGTCTCTCGCAGCCGAAAATCTCGAAACTCTGGGCACGATCAATAGTAGGTTTAGCCCGTAAAGTGTCCTCGCCAAAAATTTCCCACAATAAGTTAGAGAAATATTCAGTTAAGTCACCAGACTCAACATTTTCGGGAAATCCGATAATACGCAAGTACTGTCTGCGAGATCGGTGATTTTAAACTTATTCTGCTCCACTATTTTAGCAGTCGACCGTACCTTCTCCTCCAATGTTTCGATTGTACGTATTTTTTCACAAATTAACTTGTCAAGAGTCGCAAACTTTTCTTCATGCCGTTCAATATCTGCTGCCTGCGATTGAAGCTTGGTATCAAACGATCTAACGACTTCTTCAAGCTCAGACATTTTCGCAGTAAGTTTATTTTCCAGACTTGCAAGTTTAGTGTCCAGAAGACTAGAGATTGCATCGAGAGATAGAGGGTCTTTAGACAATTTCTTAGATACAGACATTTTAAGTTTGAAAAAATTAAATCAAGTATTATTTTAAAAAAGAAGTAAATCGTAAATATCAACCCATGTAATTAAGTACGAAAAGATTTGATTAAAGGGTGATTATAAAAATGAAGAGTGCCTAAAAGGCAGATGTCTACGTCGCCATCTTGAAACTCCGCCACATTGACCTTTGTTGAGGTGCAGCGTATTACTCCACATTTGCGCTTTACTCTTTGTTCGGCTCGACCTATTTGTGTGAACATGCGTTCAGCGTCATGAACATCAACAAAGCCAGCCACAGATCCAAGTTAACTGACCAACACCTCAGATCCATCCTGAGAATCGCCACAACAAAACTAAATCCAGACTTTGATGTGCTGGCTAAAAAGGGAGACCAACAACACTGTTCCCACTGAAATTAAAAATAAGTTTCTTCGTTGTGTTATGTAAAAAATGCATTTGAAAATATTTTTTTCAATGAGCCTTACATGTTACATGTCATTTCTGTTGAGATGTACATGAGTAGTGCGCAGGTGCACGTACGTTCGCAAAATAAAAAATGCGCTCCAGATCAAATAACGCGCTCCGCATACTGGCGCGCTGTCATTGTTCTGTCTTTGTGCTGGTCGTTGTTGAGGTTTGGCACAGGGGACAATTGAATAAGAAGGAGCAGGACAAGTAGACCTGCATCTCCTACCGTTTTTGAAATAAAGACAGTCAGGAGGAGAGTGATAATGATAATATCTTGAAGGATAACAGAATTTTCAGTGCTTTAAAATAATAACTGTTACTATTAAAAAAGCTGTATTTATTCATTTAATTTTCAGTGTTTTAAAAGTCATTTCAATAAATAGCTAAATACCATGGGACTTCAAAGACAGATATTTTATTGTAATGCATTTGCTCATTTTCAATTGAAATTAAAGCACATGTTTTCTACATATCCCATGATATTTTATTTTCCATTATGAGGTGTATTACCAAAACACTCCATCCATCTGCTCCTGGTCCGGCCCCCCTGTCAAATTTTAGAACCCTTTGTGGCCCACAAGTCAAAAAGTTTGCCCACCCCTGGTCTAGGCCTTTCAACATTTCAATGAGATCTCCCCTCAGCCTTCTAAATTCCAGCGAGTACAGACCCAGAGCCATCAAACATTCCTCGTATGATAACCCTTTCATTCTCGGAATCATCCTTGGTGAACCTCCTCTGAACCATCTCTGAGGTTCCAGAGGATTGGAGGGTTGCAGATGTTGTTCCATTAATCAGGAAAGGGAGCAGAGATAGCCCACGTAATTATACACCAGTGAGTCTTACTTCAGTGGTTGGTAAGTTGATGGAAAACATTCTGAGAGGCAGGATTTATGAACATTTGGAGAGGCATAATATGATTAGCATGGCTTTGTCAAAGGCAGGTTCTGCCTTATGAGCCTGACTGAATTTTTTGAGGATGTGACTAAACACATTGATGAAGGTAGAGCAGTAGATGTAGTGCACATGGATTTCAGCAAGGCATTTGATAAGGCACCCCATGCAAGGCTTATTGAGAAAGTAAGGAGGCATGGGATCCAAGGGGACATTGCTTTGTGGATCCAGAACTGGCTGGTCCACAGAAGGCAGAGTGGTTGTAGATGGGTCACATTCTGCATGGAGGTCGGTGACCAGTGGTGTGCCTCAGGGATCTGTTCTGGGACCCTTACTTTTCATAATTTTTGTAAATGACCTGGATGAGAAAGTGGAAGGATGGATTAGTGACTTTGCTGATGACACAAAGGTTGGAGGTGTTGTGGATAGTGTGGAGGGCTGTCAGAGGTTACAACGGGACATTAATAGGATGCAAAACTGGGCTGAGAAGTGACAGATGGAGTTCAACCCAAATAAGTGTGAGGTGGTTCATTTTGGTAGGTCAAGTATGATGGCAGAGTATAGCATTAATGGCAAGACTCTTGACAGTGTGGAGGAGCAGAGGGATCTTGAGGTCCAAGTCCATAGGACACTCAAAGCTGCTACACAGGTTGACCCTGTTATTAAGAAGGTATACGGTGCATTGGCCTTCATCAACCATGGGATTGAGTTTAAGAGCCGAGAGATAATGTTGCAGCTATCTGGGACCCTGGTCAGACCCCACTTGGAGTACTGTGCTCAATTCTGGTCACCTCACTACAGGAAGGATGTGGAAACCATAGAAAGTGTGCAGAGCAGATTTACAGGGATGTTGCCTGGATTGGGGAGCATGCCTTATGAGAATAGGTTGAGTAAACTCGGCCTTTTCTCCTTGGAGCAATGGAGGATGAGAGGTGACCTGATAGAGGTGTACAGGATAATGAGAGGCATTGATCATGTGGATCGTCAGAGGCTTTTCCCCAGGGCTGAAATGGCTAGCCCGAGAGGGCATAGTTTTAAGGTGCTTGGAAGCAGGTACAGAGGAGATGTCAGGGGTATGTTTTTTTTACACAGAGAGTGGTGAGTGTGCGTAATGGGCTGCCGGCGGCGGTGGTGGAGGCAGAAATGATAAGGTCTTTTAAGAGACTCCTGGATGGCTACATGGAGCTTAGAAAAATAGAGGGTTGTGGGTAAAGCCTAGATTGTTCTAAGGTAAGGACATGTTCAGCACAGCTTTGTGGGCTAAAGGGCTTGTATTGTGCTGTAGGTTTTTTTATGTTTCTATGTTTGAAACAATTGAGCTATATAATTCTTAATTTGACTATATGGTTAGTAAAGAAAACAAAAAAAGGGCCCACCACAAAGCACATCTTTCCCTCCCCCCACTTTCTGTTTTCCACAGGGATCGCTCCCTATGCGGCCCCCTTGTTCATTCATCCCTCCCACTGATCTCCCTCCTGACTCTTCTCCTTGCAAGCGGAACAAATGCTACACCTGCCCCTACACCTCTTCCCTCACTATCATTCAGAGCCCTAAACAGTCCTTCCAGATGAAGCGACACTTCACCTGTGAGTCTGCTGAAGTCATATACTGTGTTCGGTGCTCCCAGTATGGCCTTCTGCATATCAGTGAGATCCGATGTAGATTGGGAGACTGCTTCACCGAGCACTACGCGCCGTCTGCCCGAAAAAGCAGGATCTCTCAGTGGCCCACCATTTTAATTCCACTTCCCATTCACATTCCAATATGTCAATCCTCTCCTCCAGTGTTGTGATGAGATTGGAGGAACAACACCTTATATTCCATCTAGGTAGCCTCCAAGTTGATGGCATGAACATCAAATTCATGAACTTCCGGTAATTCCCCTCCTCCCTCACCATTCCTCATCCCTTTTCCCCTCTCTCACCTTATCTCCTTGCCTATCCATCGCCTCCCTCTGGTCCTCCTCTCCCCTTTACTTTCTTCCATGGCCTTCTGTCCTCTCCTTCTCCCCCTTCTCCAGCCCTGCATCTCTTTCACCGATCAACTTCCCAGCTCTTTACTTCATCTTCCCCCCACCCCTCCAGCTTTCACCTATCACCTTGTGTTTCACTCCCCCCTCCCCACCTTTCAAATCTTTTTTTTCTCTCCAACCTTGTGAAGGGCTTCGGCTTGAAACATCGTTTGTACTCTTTTCCATAGATGCTGCCTGGCTTGCTGAGATCCCCCAGTATTTTGTCTGTATCGCTTGGATTTCCAGCATCTGCAGATTTTCTCTTGTTTGAAAATGAGGAGGAACTCCTTTAGCAAAGGGATAGTGAATCTGTGGAATTCTTTGGGCATATTTAAAGTGAACCTTGATAAGTTATTGATTAATAAGGGAGTCAAAGGTTATGGGAGAAGGCAAGAGAATGGAGTTGAAGGGGTAAATAAATCAGCCAATGGAATGGCAGAGCAAACTTGATGGGCCAAATGGCATAATTCTGCTCTTCTGTCTTATGGTTTTACAGTCTTAAAGTTGTTACTTCAGATCTCTTGTTCTTCTCCACCAATATTGGAGGTTCATTTTAAATTTGATTAGCAAGCACAATGCGGAAAATCCTGCAAAAGGTAGTGGATTCATCCCAGTACATCACGGGTAAAGCCCTCCCAACCATTGAGCACATCTACATGAAACGTGGCTGTAGAAAAACAGCATCCATCATCAAAGATCCTCACCACCCAGGCCATGCTCTTTTCTCACTGCTGCCATCAGGTAGAAGGTTCAAGTGCCTCAGGACTCGCACCACCAAGTTCAAGAACAGTTACTACCCCTCAACCATCTTGAACAAATGGGGGATAATACACTCATTTAAGGACTGTGTTATATTGATGGATATTATATGATTATTTTATGCTCATTATTTATTGCTATTTATTTATATCTGCATTTGCACAGCTTGTTCACAGTTAACAGTTTACAATTACTATTGTATAGAATTGCTCAGTATGCCTGCAGAAAAAGAATCTCAGGCTTGTATGTGGTGACATGTATGTACTCTGATAATAAATTTTCCTTTGAACTTTTGAACTTTGAACACACATCATTTAGCAAACTTGTGAATGAAGTTGATTGGTGGATCTTATAATAGTAATTGTTCTAATAATCAAGGTAATTATGGCGGAACATACGATAGAGTGAATGCAGTGGTTTGTTTGATGTTGATGGAAGTTTTGAATGCTATTTTCTTATTGGATAAAAGTAAAGTGGTGACCATGTCAAATGCACCCTTGACGCAGAACACAATTGCTTCTTGTTGTTGAAAGAGAGGATAAAAACGCAAAGCAACACAGGGGAGAGAGAAAGAGAGAGAGAGAGAGAGAACAGACTGAAAATTCTTTCTAAGGTAAGGATACTTCAATATTAAGCATATGGGAAATGATATGGATATATTCTGAGAAATGCCTTAGTTTTAAAATAATTCTTGATTGAATAGCAACCATTAGTAACCAAGTTACACAGAATCAACTATATACTTCTAGTTATTTTTTGCAGTCTTGATAGTGACACTATTATCATTTAAAAGTATAATGATTATTTTAGGAATACTTGTGAAAGTGAAGATTTTTTACCATCTCTTTTCTGAGACGTTCATACTTAAAATGAATTAGTTCATGGGGTTACTTAAGTGTCTAGTAATCAATACAAGGAATTCTTTAAATAATTTTCAAAAAGCATAAAATCCATGTTCCGAAGATTTGCAATGAAATATACTTGAAAAAGGAATTGGAATATAAGAAAGGTTTCACAATTGATTTTTCCATGGGATTTTGAATCTAGACAAATAATTTATTTACAGCAGCCTGAATATATTTGTCTATTCAATCCTAATTGAATTCTGTATCTCATTTTATAATATGGTTAAACCAAGTAAATACATTGCTTATGGAAGCTCAGTATAAAAGTTTCTGAGATGGAATTTCTATTGTATTCTCCGATCCAAGCAGAGACAATAGCAGGGCTGTGTATGCTTACAGAGTTTTCACAAACTGCAATTCTTTACCATGTGTCAAGCATGCAATTCATAATCTTTTGAATTTCATATTATTTTTCAGAAAATAGAAAAAGAGCTAGGGGAATAGATTAGATAGTTCTTTCAATGATAGCTCATTTGACAGATACCCCATGCAAGGCTTATTGAGAACGTAAGGAAGCATGGGATCCAAGGGGACATTGCTTTGTGGATCCAGAACTGGCTTGCCCACAGAAGGCAAAGAGTGGTTGTAGACAGGTCATATTTTGCACTGAGGCTGGTGACCAGTGGTGTGCCTCAGGGATCTGTTCTGGGACCCCTTCTCTTCATGATTTTTATAAATGACCTGGATGAGGAAGTGGAGGGATGGGTTAGTAAATTTGCTGATAACACAAATTTGTGGATAGTGTGGGGGGCTGTCAGAGGTTACAGTGGGCATTGATAGGATGCAAAATACAATTGCTTCTTGTTGTTGAAAGAGAGGATAAAAATGCAAAGCAACACAGACAGGGAGAGAGAGAGAGAGAGAGAGAGAAAGAAAGAAAGAGAGAGAGAGAGAGAGTGAGAGTGAGAGTGTATTGTGGAGTACTGTGCTCAGTTCTGGTCGCCTCACTACAGGAAGGATGTGGAAACCAAAGAAAGGGTGCAGAGGAGATTTACAAGGATGTTGCCTAGATTGGGGAGCATGTCTTAAGAGAATAGGTTGAGTGAACTCGGCCTTTTCTCCTTGGAGCGACAGAGGATGAGAGGTGACCTGATAGAAGTGTATAAGATGATGAGAGGCATTGATCGTGTGTAGTCAGAGGCTTTTTCCCAGGGCTGAAATGGCTAACACGAGAGGGCACAGTTTTAAGGTGCTTGGAAGTAGGTACAGAGGAGATGTCAGAGATAACTCTTACTTTTTTTTAAAACTCAGAGTGATGAGTGCGTGGAACGGGCTGCCAGTGATGGTGGTGGAGGCGGATACAATTGGGTCTTTTAAGCAACTCCTGGATAGGCACATGGAGCCTAGAAAAATAGAAGGCTTTAGGTAACCTTAGGTAATTTCTAAGTACATGCTTTTCACAGCATTGTGCTGTAGGGTTTCTATGTTTCTATGACGTAGGGTTGTTAGGAGTGGAATCATTGTGGATAAAGCTAAGGAACTGCAAGGGTAAGAAGACCCTGTTGGCAATTATGCTGTATACAGACCCCCAAACAGTAGTAAGGATGTGGTCTACAAATTACAATTGGAGATCAAAAATGCATGTCAAAAGAGCAATAGTCATGGGAGATTTCAATATGCAGCTAGATTGGGGAAAATCAGGTTGGCCCTAGATCCCAAGAGGTGGAATTTCTCGTATGCCTACAAGATGGCTTTTTAGAGCAGCTCGTGGTTGAGCCCACAAGGGGATCAGATATTCTGGATTTGGTGTTCTGCAAGGAACCGAAAATGATTAGCGAGGTAATACAAGAACCCTCAGGGACAAGAGATCATAAGATGATCGAATTCACCCTGAAATTTGAGCAGGAGGAGCTAAAATGAGATGTATCAGTATTACAGTGGAGTAAAGGGAATTACAGAGGCATGAGTGAGGAGTTGGCCAGAATTGATTGGAAAAGAACACTGGCAGGGATGATGGCAGAGCAGCCTTGGCTAGAATTTCTGGAAGCAATGTGGACAGCACAGGATATATACATATATATATGTATATATATACATATATATATTTATCCCAAAGAGGAAGAAGTATTCCAAAGGCACGACGACACAACATGGCTAAGAAGAGAAGTCAAAGTCAACATAAAAGCCAAAGAGAGGGCACATAATAGAGCAAAAATTAGTGGGAAGTTAGAAGATGAAGCTTTTAAAACCCAACAGAAGCCAACTTAAAAAGTCATTAAGAAAAAGATGAAATACAAAAGTAATCCAGCCAATAATATGAAAGAGGATACCAAAAGTTTCTTCAGATACATCATGTATAAAAGAGGTGAAAGTGGATATTGGACCACTGGCAAAACGATGCTGGAGAGGCAGTAATGGGGGACTAGGAAACAGCAAAAGAACTGAATAAGTACATTGCATCAGTCTTTACTGTGGAAGACACGAGCAGTATGGAGGAAGTTCCAGAGTATGTGAAATTGTCATCACTAGGGAGAAGATTCTTGGGAAACTAGGTCTGAAGGTAGATAAGTCACCTGCACCAGATGGTGTACACCCCAGAGTTCTGAAGGAGATAGCTGAAGAGATTGAGGAGGCATTAGTAATGATCCTTCAAGAATCACTAGTTTCTCAAATGGCTCCGGAAGACTGGAAAATTGCAAATGTTACTCACTCTTCAAGAAGGGAGAGAGGCAGAAGAAAGGAAACTATAGGTCAGTTAGTCTGACCTCAGTGTTTGGGAGGATGTTGGAGTCGATTGTCAAGGATGTGGTTTCAGGGTACTTGGAGGCACATGATAAAAATAGGTTGTCGTCAACATGGTTTCCTCAAAGGAAATTCTTGCTTGACAAAACTATTGGAATTCTTTAAAGAATTAACAAGCAGGATAAACAAAGGAGAATTGGATAATGTGTATTTTGATTTTCAGAAGGCCTTTAACAAGGTGCCACACATGAGGCTGCTTAACAAGCTAAAAGTCCGTGGTATTACAGGAAAGATACAAGATAAAGGAAAGATAAAGAATTACATGGATAAAGCATTGGCTGATTGGCAGGAGGAAAAGAGTGGGAATAAAAGGAGCCTTTTCTGGTTGGATGCTGGTGAGTGGTGTTCCACAAGAATCTGTGTTGAGACCATTTTTTTAAAAAGTTATGTCCCAATGACTTGGATAACGTGCAGACGACACAAAGATAGGTGGAGGGTCAGGTAGCTTTAAGGAAGTAGGGAGGCTCCAGAAGGATTTAGACACATTAGAAGAATAGGCAAAGAAGTGGCAGATGAAATAGTGTCGGAAATTGTATGGCCATGCACTTTGCTGAAGAAATAAAAAGGCAACTATTTCTAAATGGAGAAAAAAATTCAGTAATCTGCAGCGCAAAGCGACTTGGGAAGGCTTGTGCAGGATTCCCTGAAGGTTAACTTGCAGGTTGAGCCTGTGTGAGGAAGGCAAATTTAATGTTAACATTCATTTCAAGAGGACTTGAATATAAAAGCAAGGATGTAATGTTGAGGTTTTATAAAGCACTGGCAAAGTCTCACTTGGAGTATTGTGAACAGTTTTAGGCTTCTTATCTTAGAAAGAACGTGCTGACACTGGAGAGGGTTCAAAGGATGTTAATGAAAATGATTCCAGGATTGAATGGCTTGTCATATGAAAAGCATTTGATGGCTCTGGGCCTGTACTCACTAGAATTCAGTAGAATGAGTCATGATTGTGTACTTCAGGAAGGGTAAGACAAAGGAACACATACCAATTGTCGTAGAGGGATCAGAAGTGGAGAGAGTGAGCAGCTTCAAGTTCCTGGGTGTCAAGATCTCTGAGGATCTAACCTGGTCCCAACATATCGATGCAGTTATAAAGAAGGCAAGACAGCGGCTATACTTTATTAGGAGCTTGAAGAGATTTGGCATGTCAACAAAAGCACTCAAAAACTTCTATAGTTGTATCGTGGAGAGCATTCTGACAGGCTACATCACTATCTGGTATGGAGGGGTTACTGCACAGGACTGAAAGAAGCTGCAGAAGGTTGTAAATCTGGTCAGCTCCATCTTGGGCACTAGCCTACAAAGTACCCAGGATATCTTCAAGGAGCAGTGTCTCAGAAAGGCAGCGTCTGTTATTAAGGACCTCCAGCACCCAGGACATGCCCTTTTCTCACTGTTACCATCAGGAAGGAAGTACAGAAGCCTGAAGGCATACACTCAGTGATTCAGGAACAGCTTCATCCCCTCTGCCATCCAATTCCTAAATGGACATTGAAGCTTTGGACGCTACCTCACTTTTTTTTTAATATATAGTATTTCTATTTCTTGCACATTTTTAAAAATGCAAGTAATTGATTTACTTGTTTATTTATTATGGTTTTTTTTCTCTCTCTGCTAGATTATGTATTGCATTGAACTGCTGCTGCTAAGTTAACAAATTTCACATTACATGTCGGCGATAATAAACCTGATTCTGATTTCATTGAAACCATTGAATGGTGAAGCACCTTGATAGAGTTGGATGTGGAGAGGATGTTTCCCACGGTGGGAGAATCTAAAGCCAGAGGACACAGCCTCAGAATAGAGGGGTGTCCTTTTAGAATGGAGATAAGGAGGAATTTTCTTTAGTGAGACAGTGGTGAATCTGAGGAATTCATTGCCACAAGCAGCTGCGGAGGCCAGGTCCTTATGTATATTTAAGGCAGAGGTTGATAGATTCTTGATTGGTCAGGGAATGAAAGGATACGGGGAGAAGGTAGGAGATTGGAGCCCAGAAGAAAAAATAGATCAGCCATGATGAAATCGCAGAGTAGAATCGATAGGCCAAATGGCCTAATTCTGCTCCTACATCTTATGGTAATTTAACACGTGTCAGTTCAGGTTTCATTCTGTTGGCGCACAATTTGCTTATTCGGCCCTTCTTAAAGGTGTAACGTTTGGACCTGAAACATTAACTCTGATGTTCCCTCCACAGATTCTGTCTGATCGGCCGATGCTTCCAATATTTTGTTTTTGTAGCTGGAGTACAAGCACTTTTCTCAGAAACTAACGTAAAAATACAGGCTATGTTGGCACATGGAAAAGAGGAGAAAAACTGTTATAGATCAAACTTGGTTTGAAAGCTTCATAATGGAAGGTTACTGAGTTTATTGTTAATCAGATAGTAAATGAACAAGCAGCATCGGCACACATCGAATTAGAGCAAATGTTTTAAATCATAATTATGTCACAAACAAATTTTGAAAGTGAGCCATGCAGTAAAATAACAAACTATATAGAGAAGAGAAACAGACTAAGACTATCATGGTTCGGTGCCCCACTCACCATCAAAGTAGATAAAATGCCTTGAAGAGCCTCAGACTGTTCTTCTTCGCTTTCTCCCTCCCGCAGGATGCCGTTAATGTACGAGCCGTAGACATCACCATCTATATCCATCTCTTCTAGCCGCCTCCTGAGCCACACGGAAAACCCCGCTACGCTCCCACTGGCCGCGGCCATGCTGCACGGCAATGGGTCCTTCCGCCACCCTGTGACTGCTCGCCGAGGCGCCTGCGTGGCACCTGCGCAATAGAGATTCCCTCTTCCACACAATCGGCGAATTGGCACTAAAGTGGAAAGAAGTTTGAAATTCCGGTCCGAACTCAGAAGCAGGTGGCTGGCTGAAGGAAGGTACGTGATATTTTGAGAGGAACTGACCGTGACTCGGGGAGGATTTTGTCTGTCGGTACGGGAGAACGGATCGCCCGGTAATCCTAGTTTGGGTGGTGGTGAGGGTTGAAATGGCTGGCGGGCAGTCACCCACCCATTCTCAAAAAGAAACAAAGCACTCCTTCCATTTATGTAGCTTCAAGACGCTTCATATACAATTGGAACCTTAAAAGAAAGCTATTGGAAATCTTTTTAAAAATTCGTGAAGTGTTGGAAAGTTTCAACAAGTCAGGCAGCATCAGAATCAGGTTTATTATCACCGGCATATGACGTGAAATTTGTTAATTTAGCAGCAGCAGTTCAATGCAATACATAATCAAGCAGAGAGAAAATAATGATAAATAAAACAGAATAAATAAGTAAATCAATTACGTGTATTGAATATATTATTTTAAAATGTGCAAAAACAGAAATACTGTATATTAAAAAATGTGAGGTAGTGCCCAAAGCTTCAAAGTCCATTTAGGAATCGGATGGCAGAGGGGAAGAAGCTGTTCCTGAATCGCTGTGTGTGTGCCTTCAGGCTTCTGTATCTCCTACCTGATGGTAACAGTGAGAAAAGGGCATGCCCTTTGTGCTGGAGGTCTTTAATAATAGACACTGCCTTTCTGCGACACCGCTTCCTGAAGATGTCCTGGGTACTTTGTTGGCTAGTACCCAAGATGGAGCTGACTAGATTTACAACCTTCTGCAACTTCTTTCAGTCCTGTGCAGTAGCCCCTCCATACCAGACAGTTGATGCAGCCTGTCAGAATGCTCTCCATGGTACATCTATAGAAATTTTTGAGTTTGTTTGTTGACATGACAAATCTCTTCAAATTCCTAATAAAGTATGGCCGCTGTCTTGCCCTCTTTACAACTACATCGATATGTTGTGACCAGGTTAGATCCTCAGAGATCTTGACACCCAGGAACTTGAAGCTGCTCATTCTCTCCACTTCTGATCCCTCTGAGGATTGGTATGTGTTCCTTCGTCTTACCCTTCCTGAAATCCACAATCAGCTCTTTCGTCTTACTGACGTTGAGTGCCAGGTTGTTGTTGTGACACCACTCCACTAGTTGGCATGTCTCACTCCTGTACATCCTCTACCAACAATGGTTATATCGTCAGCAAATTTGTAGATGGTATTTGAGCTATGCCTAGCCACACAGTCATGGGTATAGAGAGAGTAGAGCAGTGGGCTAAGCACACACCCCTGAGGTGCACCAGTGTTGATCGTCAATGAGGAGGAGATGTTATCACCAATCCGCACAGATGGTGGTCTTCCAGTTAGGAAGTCAAGGATCCAATTACAGAGGGAGGTACAGAGGCCCAGGTTCTGCAACTCCTCATTCAGGATTGTGGGAATGATGGTATTAAATGCTGAGCTATAGTCGATGTACAGCATCCTGACATTGGTGTTTGTGTTGTCCAGGTGGTCTAAAGCCGTGTGAAGAGCCATTGAGATTGCATCTGCCATTGATCTATTGTGACAATAGGCAAATTGCAATGGGTCCAGGTCCTTGTTGAGGCAGGAGTTCAGTCTAGTCATGACCAACCTCTCAAAGCATTTCATCACTGTAGATGTGAGTGTTACCAGGTGATAGTCATTAAGCAGCTCAGTTTATTCTTCTTTGGCACTGGTGTAATTGTTGCCTTTTTGAAGCAAGTGGGAACTTATGCCAGTAGTAGTGAGAGGTTAAAAATGTCCTTGAATACTCCCGCTAGTTTGCTGGCACAGGTTTTCAGAGCCTTATCAGGTACTCCATCGGGACTTTCTGCCTTACCAGGTTTCACTCTCTTTAAAGACAGTCTAACATCAGCCTCTGAGACGGAGATCACAGGGTCATCAGGTGCAGCAGGGATCTGCCCAGCTGGAGTTGTGTTCTCCCTTTCAAAGCATGCATAGAAGGCGTTGAGTTCATCTGGTAGTGAAGCATCACTCCCATTCATATGATTGGGTTTTGCTTGTCAGAAGTAATGTCTTGCAGTCCCTGCCAGAGTTGCCGTGCATCTGATATCGCCTCCAACCTCATTCGAAATTGTCTCTTCACCCTTGAAATAGCCCTCCACAAATCATACCT
Source organism: Hypanus sabinus (assembly GCF_030144855.1). Classification (NCBI taxonomy): domain Eukaryota; kingdom Metazoa; phylum Chordata; class Chondrichthyes; order Myliobatiformes; family Dasyatidae; genus Hypanus; species Hypanus sabinus. Next base: position 595,600 of record NC_082738.1, on the reverse strand, counting down.
GGTTTTCTGGTACAGGCCTGGGTTGCCAGACTTGAATGGCACAGACCTAACCTTCAGCAGACTACGTACCTCCTGGTTCATCCATGGCTTTTGGTTTGGGAATGAACAGGAAGTCATTGTAGGGACACACTCATCCACACAGGTTTTAGTGAAGTCAATAACAACTGCAGCATACTCATCCAGATTCAAAGATGAGTCTCTGAATACTGTCCAGTCCACCAATTCAAAGCAGTCCTGTAGGCGCTCCTGTGCTTCCATTGTCCATACCTTCTTGGTCCTCACTGCTGGTGCTGCAGTCTTCAGTCTCTGCCTGTACTCAGGGAGTAGAAGTACAGCCAGGTGATCAGACTTCCCGAAGTGAGGACGTGGACCAGCGCGGTAGGCATTCTTGATGGTGTTGTAACAATGGTCCAGTGTGTTGCTTCCTCTGTTATTGCAAGTGATCTGTTGATGGTAGTTGCTCAGTGACATATGTCATGAAATTTGTTAACTTAGCGGCAACATTACAATGCAATACATGATAATGTAGAAAATAAATAACTAAATAATTAGACTATCATCTAAAGTAGTTAAATTAAAAGTAGTGCAAACGCAGAAATAATAAAAAAAATGAGAGGGAGAAACAAAATACTGCAATTGGAGAGGGAGAAGCATAACTCACATGTATCAGTATTGCAGTGGAATAAAGGGAATTCCAGAGGCATGAGAGAGGAACTTGTCCAGGTGGATTGGAGGAGGATACTGGCAGGGATGACAGCAGAGCAGAGATGGCTGAAGTTTCTGGCAATTGTTCACAAGGCACAGGATAGAGGAAGAAGTTCTCAAATGTCAGGGGTAGGCAACCGTGGCTGATAAAGGAAGTTAAGGACTGCATAAAAGCCAAGGAAAGAGCATATAAGGTAGCAAAAGTGAGCAGGAAGTTGGGCGATTGAGAAGCTTTTAAAATCCAATAAAAGACAACTAAAAAAGCTATAAAAAGGGAAAAGATGAAATATCAGTGCAAACTAGCCTGTAATATAAAGCAAGCTATAAAAAAAGTTGTTTTTCAGTTATATAAAGAGTCAGAGCTGATACTGGATCACTGGAAAATGATGCTGGTGAGGTAGTAATAGGGGACAAAGAAATGGCAGATGAACCTGATGGTACTTTATATCAGTCGTCACTGTGGAAGACACTAGCCGTGTGCCAGATGTCTGTGAGTGTCAGGGAGCAGGAGTGAGTGCAATTGCTATTACAAAGAAAAATGTGCTAGGCAAACTGAAAGGTCTTAAGGTGGGTAAGTCACCTGGACCAGATGATGGACTACATCCAAGAGTCCAGGGAGAGGTTGCTGAAGAGATAACGGATGAATTGGTCATGATCTTTCAATTATTACCTGATTCTGGCATGGTCCTGGAGGAGTGGAAGATTACAAATGTTACTCCACTTTTAAGAAGGGATGAAGGCAAAAGGAAGGAAATTATAGGCCAGTTAAGCCTAACCTCAGTGGTTGGGAAAGTGTTGGAGTCTATTATTCAGAATGAGGATTCAAGGTACTTGGAAACGAATGATAAAATAAGTCAAAGTCAGGATGGTTTCTGTGAGGGGAAATCTTGCCTGATGAATCTGTTAGAGTTCTTCAAGGAAGTAACAAGCAGGGTGGACAAGGGAGAATCAGTGGATGACATTTACTTGGATTTTCAGAAGTTATTTGATAAGTTGTCACACATGAGGCTGCTTAACAAGATAAAATCCTTTGGCGTTACAGGAAAGATACTGGCATACATATCTGAATGGCTGACAGGCGGGAGGCAGCGAGAGGGATCAAAAGAAGCTTTTTCTGGTTGGCTGCCAGAGACTAGTGGTGTTCCTCAGGTGTCAGTATTGGGACCACTAATTTTCACATTGTTTGACAATGATTGATGGCTTTGTGGCAAAGTTTGTGGATAATAGGAAGACAGGTGGAGGGGTAGGAGTTCTGCGGAAGCAATGTGATTGCAGCAGGACTTAGAGAAATTGGAAGAATGACAAAATGGTGGCAGATGGAATACAGTTTTGGGAAATCTATGATATTGTATTCTGATAAAAGGAACAATAGTGCAGACTATTATCTAAATGGGGTGAAGGTTCAAACATCAGAGGCACAGAGGAACTTAGGAGTCCTCGTGCAAGACTCCCAGAAGGTTAATTTACAGGTTGTGTCTTTGGTAAAGGCGGTAAATGCAATGTTGGCATTTATTTCAAAGGGAACAGAATATAAAAGCAAGGAGATAATTCTGAGGCTTTATAAGACACTAGTCAGGCCACACTTCGAGAATTGTCAACTGTTTTGGGCCCCTTATCTCAGAAAGGATGTGCTGTCATTGGAGAGAGTCCAGAGAAAGTTCACAAGGATGATTCTGGGAATGAAGAGGTTAACATATGAGGAGTGTTTGGCAGCTTTGGACCTGTACTCACTGGAATTTAGAAGAACACAGGGGGATCTCATTGAAACCTACCAAATGTTGAAAGGACTAGATAGGATGGATGTGGATAGAATGATTTCTAGGGTGAGGGTATCCAGGACTAGAGGGCACAGCCTCAAAATTGAGGGGTGACCCTTTAGAACAGAGGAAAGGAGGAGTTTTTTTTTAGCCTGAGAAGGTTGAGTGGGATCCAAGATCAGCCATGATGGAATGACGGAGCAGACTCGATGGGCTGAATCGTCTAATTCTGCTCCTATGTCTTATGGTCCCTCCATCAGACAAAAGTAAAAGGCCTGCAGCAACTTATGTTATCGCTGTCCAACAGAGTCATGTGATCGCAAGTAAAATGACCAAGGCAATCTTCCACAGTTCTACTGCACCAAATTCAATGCCTCCAATGCATGGTCTACAGCCAGGTCAGCTACTCTGAACTCTGCTGGGTGAGAAGCTGACAGTGATGCAGGTGGATGCTTCCCTGGTGTCGTGGATTATTGATTACCTGACTGGCAGACCACAGTACATGCGTTTGCAACACTGTGTGTCAGACAGAGTGGTCAGCAGCACTGGGGCTCCACAGGGGACTGTCCTGTCTCCCTTTCTCTTCACCATCTACACCTCAGACTTCAACTACTGCACAGAGTCTTGCCATCTTCAGAAGATTTCTGATGTCTCTGCCATAGATGGATGCATCAGCAAGGGAGACGAGGCTGAGTACAGGGCTACAGTGGGAAACTTTGTCACATGGTGTGAGCAGAATCATCTGCAGCTTAATGTGAAAAAGACTAAGGAGCTGGTGGTGGACCTGAGGAGGGCTAAGGCACCGATGACCCCTGTTTCCATCCAAGGGGTCAGTGTGGACATTGGAAGTCCATAGTGGGGATACTCCCTTCTGCTGCCTGCGTGGGATGACGAGTCTATCAGGACCCTGAGGACTTGTGGGAACTGTGTGGTGGTTTCTTTTGAATTTATAGTCTTTTAACATCTTCGGACTATTTTTACTGTGCCCATGGTCTGTTTTTTTTAACAATTATGGTATTGTCTGCACTGTTGTAACTATATGTTAACGAGAACTGTATGTAACTGTGTGGTTTTGTGTATGTCTTGTAGCTTTAGTTTTTGGTTTGTTGGGTGGTAGAGTTGATCTCCTGACTTGGTGTGCCTGGGTAGTCTTGTTTGTCTGGTGGATTTGGAGCTCCTTTCTGGGGAATGCGCTATGATGGTAGCACAATATTAATACGCAGCAGCCTCTCCGGACTCTTGGATTTGGTGATTGCCAAACGTTATGTGGATTTTCTGGTGTAGTCTCTTTTGTCATGTGTGTTTGTGATATAATTCTGGAGAATGTTGTCTCATTTTTTTAACTGGATTGCTTTTGTGACTTCTAAATGACAATAACCTGGAACTGAACTGAACTTCAAATGCAGTTGTTGTAAATGGTGACCTGATAAGCTATGAGCCCCAGTATATAGTTCAAGAGCCTTATTGAATGTGTTCTTAAGCAGTGATTTTGTTTTGAAATTTAGACTTGTGGGTGAATGTTGATGTCTATAATTGCTCTATTGATATGTGTGTGAATTTGTGTTCCTGAAATTTTAAGCAATGATGATTGCAGATGTCCATAAGGCATAGGAGCAGAATTATGCCATTTGGCCACTGAGTCTGCTCTGCCATTCAATCACGGCTGACCTTTTTTCCCCTCCTCAGCCCCATTCTCCAACCTTCTCTCCGTAACCTTTGATGCCATGTCCAATCAAGAACCTATCAAGCTCTGCTTTAAATACACCCAATGACCTGCATGTGGCAACAAATTCCACAAATTCACCTGCCTTTGGCTAGAGAAATTTCTCCGCAACTCAGTTCAGAAAGGCCACTCCTCTATCCTGAGGCTGTGCCCTCTTGTCCTAGACTCTCCCACCATGGGAAATATCCTTTCCATATCTACTCTGTCTAGGCCTTTCAACATTTGAGAGGTTTCAATGTGATGCCCTCCCCTCATCCTTTGAAATTCCAGCGAGTTCAGACCCAAAGCCATTAAACCTTCCTCATACGATAACCCTTTCATTCCTGGAATCATCCTTGTGAACCTCCTCTGAACTGCCTCCAATGCCAGCATATCTTTTAGATGAGTGGCCCAAAACTGTTCACAATACTCAAGGTGAGGCCTCACCAGTGCCTTATAAAGCCTCAGCACCACATCCCTGCTCTTATATTCTAGACCTCTTGAAATGAATGCTAACATGGCATTTGCCTTCCTCACCATTGACTCTGCCTGCAAGTTAACCTTTAGGCTTTTCTGCACAAAGACTCCCAAGACCCTTTGCATCTCAGATTTTTGGATTTTCTCACTGTTTAGAAAATAATCTGCAGATTTATTTCTACTACCAAAGTGCATGACCATGCTTTTTCCAACATTGTATTTCATTTGCCACTTTCTTGCCCATTCTCCTAATCTGTCTGAGTCCTTATGCATCCTACCTGTTTCCTCAATACTACCTACCCCTCCACCAATCTTCCTATCATCTGAAAACTTGGCAACAAAGTCATCTATTCTATCACCCAAATCATTGATATACAGCACAAAAAGAAGAGGCCCCAAAACCGACCTCTGCGGTGCTCCAACTGGATAGACTAGTGTTCAGGTTACCGCTGTATTTTAATCATATACTGTAATTAAGTTTGAAATGCTTGTAAACCTCTGACACTGAGAAGAATTTTTTTTATTAGTTTTAAATGAGCTCTTCAAGACTTGAAACACAGAAGATGCCACGGAGTTGCTTAATGCAGGAGTATAAAGACAGCACTTTGGAAAACTGTGCAATTTCTGGGAAGGCATTTTACCTAGATCTTCCAGATAATAAGAGTACAAAACATTTGGAGGCCATTGTGCCAAAAATGGGAGGGGTATGTACAATGGTGTATGCATTAACTCAGTTATTGTTTAATTCTGGATTTTTTGAAGCAATAGACAATAGACAATAGGTGCAGAAGTGGACCATTTGGCCCCTCGAGTCTGCACCGCCATTCCAAGATCATGGCTGATCATTCACTATCAATACCCAGTCCCTGCCTTGTCCCCATATCCCTTGATTCCCCTATCCATCAGATATCTATCTAGCTCCTTCTTGAAAGCATCCAAGGAGTTGGCCTCCACCGTCTTCCGAGGCAGTGCATTCCACACCTCCACAACTCTCTGGGAGAAGAAGCTCTTCCTCAACTCTGTTTTAAATAACTGACCTCTTATTCTCAATCCATGCCCTCTGGTACTGGACTCTCCCAACATCTGGAACATATTTCCTGCCTCAATCCTATCAAATCCTTTAATTATCTTAAACGTTTCAATCAGATCCCCTCTCAATCTCCTCAATTCCAGCGTGTACAAGCCCAATCTCTCCAATCTCTCTGCGTAAGACAGCCCTGCCATCCCAGGAATCAACCTAGTGAATCTATGCTGCACTTCCTCAATTGCCAGAATGTCCTTCCTTAAACCTGGAGACCAAAACTGTACACAATATTCCAGGTGTGGTCTCACCAGGGCCCTGTACAAATGCAATGCAAAAGGACATCCTTGCTCTTGTACTCAATTCCCCTTGTAATAAAGGCCAACATTCCATTTGCCCTCTTCACTGCCTGTTGCACTTGCTCATTCACCTTCATTGACTGGTGAACTAGGACTCCTAGGTCTCTTTGCATTTCTCCCTTACCTAACTCTACACCATTCAGACAATACTCTGCCCTCTTGTTCCTGCTTCCAAAGTGGATAACTTCACATTTATTCACATTGAATGACATCTGCCAAGTATCTGCCCACTCACCCAGCCTATCCAAGTCTCCCTGTATTCTCCTAACGTCCTCTTCGCATGTCACACTGCCACCCAGTTTAGTATCGTCAGCAAACTTGCTGATATAGTTTTCAATGCCCTCATCTAAATCGTTGACATAAATCGTAAAGAGCTGTGGTCCCAATACAGAGCCCTGTGGTACCCCACTAGTCACCTCCAGCCAGTCCGAGAAACACCCATTCACTGCTACCCTTTGCTTTCTATCTGCCAACCAGTTTTCTATCCATGTTGAAACCCTGCCCCCAATGCCATGAGCTCTGATTTTACTCACCAATCTCCTATGTGGCACCTTATCGAATGCCTTCTGAAAATCTAGGTACACAACATCCACTGGCTTACCCTCATCTAACATCCTTGTTACACCCTCAAAAAACTCCAACAGATTAGTCAAGCATGATTTGCCCTTGGTAAATCCATGCTGGCTCGGCCTAATCCTATTTCTGCCATCAAGATGTGCCACTATTTCGTCCTTAATAATGGACTCAAGCATCTTCCCCACAACTGACGTTAGGCTAACAGGGCGATAGTTCTCCGTTTTCTCCTTCCCTCCCTTCTTGAAAAGTGGGATAACATTAGCCACTCTCCAATCTTCAGGAACTGATCCTGAATCTAAGGAACATTGGAAAATGATTACCAATGCATCCGCAATTTCCTGAGCCACCTCTTTTAGAACCCTCGGATGCAGACCATCTGGACCCGGGGATTTATTAGCCTTCAGTCCTACCAGTCTACTCATCACAGTTTCTTTCCTAATGTCAATCTGTCTCAATTCCTCTGATATCTTATTACCCTGGCCCATCCATACATCTGGGAGATTGCTTGTGTCTTCCCTGGTGAAGACAGATCTTAAGTACGCATTAAATTCTGTTGCTATTTCCCTGTTTCCCATAACAATTTCTCCCAATTCATTCTTCAAGAGGCCAACATTGTTCTTAACTATCTTCTTTCTCTTCACATAGCTAAAAAAGCTTTTGCTATCCCCTTTTATATTCCTGGCTAGACTGAGCTCATACCTGATTTTTTCTCTCCGTATTGCTTTTTTAGTTAAGATCTGCTGCTCCTTAAAACTTTCCCAATCATCTGTATTCCCACTCATCTTAGCCCTGTCATACTTCTTTTTCTTTAATGCTATACAATCTCTGACTTCCTTTGTCAACCACTGTGGCCCCTTCCCCCTCTTTGAATCCTTCCTTCTCATTGGAATGAACTGCTTTTGCATCTTTTGTATTATCCCCAAGAATATCTGCCACTGCTGATCCACTGTCTTTCCTGCCAGGGCATCCGCCCATTTAACTTTGGCCAGCTCTTCCCTCATGGCTCCGTAGTCTCCTTTATTTAATTGCAACACTGACACCTCTGATCTGCCCTTATCCCTCTCAAATTGTAGATAAAAACATATCATGTTATGATCACTACTTCCTAATGGCTCCTTTACTTCAAGATCACTTATCAATTCCTGTTCATTACACATCACAAGTCCAAAATAGCCTCGTTCCTGGTTGGCTCAAGCACAAGCTGTTCCAAAAATACATCCCTTAGACACTCCACAAACTCCCTATCCTGGGGTCCAGCACCTACCTGATTCTCCCAGTTCACCTGCATGTTGAAATCTCCCATAACGACTGCATTACCTTTAGCACATGCCAATGTTAACTCCCTAATCAACTTGTACCCAATATCCACGCTACTGTTTGGGGGCCTGTACACAACACCCATTAGGGTCTTTTTACCCTTACTGTTCCTCAGCTCAATCCACACAGACTCTACTTCCCCTATTCCCAAGTCACCTCTTGCTAAGGACTGAATCTCATTCCTCACCAACAGGGCCACCCCACCCCCTCTTCCCATATTTCTGTCTCTACGATAGCACGTATACCCTGGTACACTCAATTCTCAGGCCTGATCCCCTTGCAGCCATGTCTCCGTTATCCCAACAATATCGTAGTTCCCCATTTTCATCTGAGCTTCAAGCTCATCTGTCTTATTTCTGACACTACGCGCATTCAAGTATAGAATTCTGAGCCCATTCCTCCTCTCTTTGCTTAAAGCACTGTCTACTGTACCTAACCCAGCTCCTTGAACTTCCATCGGGCTAATTGCACCCTGAATTTTGATGACCTTCTCAAGATCACCCAAACCTTCTACACTTTTAACCCCATGCTCGATCTGACCAACCCTCTGGATCTGGATCCCTGCCCCCTGCACATCTAGTTTAAACCCCCCTGAGCAGCACTGGCAAACACTCCTGGAAGAATGTTAGTACCCCTCCGGTTCAGATGTAGACCGTCCCTTCGAAACAGATCCCAATGTCCCTGGAACAAAGACCAATTATCTAAAAACCTGAACCCTTTCTTCCTGCACCATGCTCTCAGCCTCGTATTAGTGTGCTTAATCATTCTATTCTTCGCCTCACTCGCACGTGACACAGGTAGTAATCCCGAGATTGTCACCCTGGAGGTCCTGCCTTTCAGCTTCCCTCCTAACTCCCTGAACTCTCTAAGCAGGACCCCCTCACTCACCTTACCTACATCATTGGTCCCTACATGGACCACTACATCTGGGTTCATGCCCTCATTCTCAAGAATAGCCTGCACCCGATCTGAGATGTCCCGGACCCTGGCACCAGGGTGGCAACATCCCATCCGAGACTCCCGATCTGCCCCACAAAATCTCCTATCTGCCCCCCTGACTATAGAATCCCCTAAAACTATCGCTCTCTTCTCTTCCCTCCTCCCCTTCCTAGTTGAGGGTTTAACCTCTGTGCCAGAGGCAGGACCACTACAACTCATTCCTGGTAGGTCATCCCCATCAACAGTATCCAGTACGGTATACTTATTGTTAATGGGAATGGCCGCAGGGGTGCTCTGCTCTCTCTGCCTGCTCCCCCTGCCTCTCTGGAACGTCACCCATCTGCCTACTTCTTGGTTTTTTGGTGTGACTACCTCCTGATAACTCCTATCTATCTCTGCCTCTGCCTCCTGAATGATCCGTAGTTCATCCAGCTCCAGCTCCAACTCCCTAACTCGGGCTGATAGGAGCTGCAGCTGGATGCACCTCTTGCAGGTGTGGTCATCAGGGACAACTGTGTTGACCCTGACTTCCCACATACTGCATACGGAGCACACCACTGCTCTGACTGTCTCCCCCATACCCGAACTGAATTAATAGAATAAGTCTAAAAAGCACCTAGCGACCTTACCTTCTTCCCCCAGCGAGCAATCACACAGGCTTACCGAAGTCCCCTTACGGCGAAGCCCACTTAGCCAAAGCCCAGGACTCTGCTTCCACGGACTCCGCTGCCCGCTCTGAAAAGAAGTCCTGCCTTTTAAAGTGCATGCTCGCGCTGACATCACTCGCGCCTGCGCAGTTCTGCCTCCTCCACAGGTATTGACCAGGTAGGCTTAAATCCTACCTACACGGTCGAATTCTCTGAGCTCCCAGCTGAATCACAAGCTGTAACTTGCTCCCGATTCAAAAGCACTGATAAGATTTTTCAAGAGCATTCAAACTATCTTGAGAATTTCATTGTGGTTAATAAATTGTTCTACATTGAAATGCAAAATTGCATCTGTGCAGCGTATTTTGTGCTAATTTTATTGAAACAACAGATTGAAAACAACCAAAACCTTTGCAGATATGTTTTAACATACAATTAACATTCAATTATGTTGTGTGACTGGGTCAGACGGTACACCTATCTTCAACAATAAGCAATAGAAGAGGCAAGAGAAGACCATAAGATATTGGAGCAGAATTAGCTCATTTGGCCCATCAAGTCTATTCTGCCATTTCATCATGGCTGATCCAATTTCCCTCTCAGCCCCAATCCCTTGCCTTCTCCCCATATCCCTTCATGCCTTGATGCATTAAGAATCTATCAACCTCTGCCTTAAATATACATAAAGACTTGACCTCCACAGCTGCCTGTGGCAAAAAATTCCACAGAAAGACTAATGTGAGAAAAGATGGCAGAAGAAAGTGTTATGAATGCAGCAGCAATGAATCTGAAACTGAGACAGGGTTTATAAACAAATCCCGAGATTTATTAACCTCTGCTCAAAACTTAGAAAAGTAAACAAACGACTAACTTAACAGGAAGTTAACAGTTAGGCGACAATATCTAACAAACAGTCAAACGTAGAAACTGTTCCTAACAAGTTCTCATCCAAGCACAGACTAAAAGTGATAAATTCAAAAGTCCGTGTGATTTATACAGTCAGTAAGGAGAGACTTCCCCGAAACAAACAATTCCTTTGAAGTAGCGATGAATCTGCCATTCCCACAGCCGGGAGATGCCTTGTTCGCAGAAATCCCAAGGAAATAAAAAAGAACTGACCTTTTGACTGGAGGGTGGTCACTGCACAAACCTTCCCGGCCTTGCAGGGGTTTAACTCAGATGTGCATGCCACAATTCCTGAACGAAGTCACAAAGGTCTATCATTCCACAAAACGCTGAACGACATTAACTTTATCCAATCCTTTGAACTCAGGTAACTCCGGTAATGCCTTCACTCTCCGATACTGGACTGTAAGGGAAAAAGAAATGTACAACAAACAAAACTGATGGAGTCTCCACACCTCCGACCAGCAACAACAATGTTGCACAAAAATAAAAATGAGAAATCGCGGCTTTGGTTTAAATACCGTCTGGAACATGCCATCACGTGACATAACATCACCCCACGGTCATGAGACAATTACATCATCCCACTCACAAGACCGTTACATCATCCCACTGTTCTGTGTTCAAACTATGAGTATGTAACAAAAGGAAGCTATAGGCAAGTTAGTCTCACCTCAGTAGTTGGGAAGACGTTGGAGTCGATTACTAAGGATGAGGCAAATGATAAAACAGGCCGTAGTCAGCATGGTTTCCTCAAGGGAAAATCTTGCCTGATAAATATTTTGGATTTCTTTGAAGAAATAACAAGCAGGATAGACAAAGGAAAATTGGTTGCTGTTGTGTACTTGGATTTTCATAAGACCTTTGACCAAGGTGCCACACATGAGGCTGCTTAACAAGCTACAAGCCCATAGTGTTACAGGAAATATTCTAGCATGGATAAAACAGTGGCTGACTGACAGGAAGCTAAGAGTGGGAATAAAGGGAGCCTTTCCTGGCTGGCCGCAGGTGACTAGTGATGTCATAGAAGTCTGTGTGTGACCGATTCTTTTTACATTGTATGTCAATACTTTGGATGATGGAATTGATGGCTATGTTGCAAAGTTTGCAGAAGATATGAAGATAGGTGAAGGGGCAGGTAGTTTTGAGGAAGTAGAGAGGCTACAGAATGACTTGGACAGATCAGGAGACTGGGCAAAGAAATCGCAGATGGAGGACAGACCTGGGAAGTTTATGGTCATGCACCTTGGTAGAAGAAATGAAAGGGTTTTCTAAATGGAGAGAAAATACAAAATCCAAAGGGACTTGGGAGTCCTTGTGCAGGATTCACTAAAGGTTAATATGCAGGTTGAGTCTGTGGTGAGGAAGGCAATGTTAGCATTCATTTCAAGAGGACTAGAATATAAAAGCAAGGATGTAATGTTGAGACTTTATAAAGCACTGGTGAGGCCTCACTTGGAGTATTGTGAGCAAGTTTGGGCCCCTTATCTTAGAAAGGGTGCACTGGAGCTGGAGAGGGTTCAAAGGAGATTCACGAAAATGATTCCAGGATTTTTATATGAAGAGCATCTGATGGCTCTGGGTCCATATTCGCTAGAGTTGAGAAGAATGTGGGGGGGAGGATTTCATTGAAACGTATGGAATGGTAAAAGGCCTTGATAGATTGGATGTGGAGAGGATGTTTCCTATGGTGGGAGAGTCTAAGGCCAAAGGACACAGCCACAGAATAAAGGAGCATCCTTTTAAGACAGTGATGAGGAGGAATTTCTTTATCTAGAGTGTTGAATCTGTGGAATTCTTTGCCACAGGCAGCTGTGGAGCCCAAGTCTTTATGTATACTTAAGGCAGAGTTTGATAGATTCTTGATTGGTCAGGGCATGAAGGGATATGGAAGAGACTAATGCAAGAGACTGGTGCTGAGAGGAAAATTGGATCAGCCATGATGAAGTGTTAGAGCAGACCCAATAGGCCAAATGGCCTAATTCTGCTCCTATATCTTATGGTCTTATTAAAGGGTCTGAAGCTTTTTACCTAAATCCACCCTGCCCTTAAATTCGTTGGCCATCTCTGACACTTCTCTCCCCTTTCTTGATATCTCTGTCTCTATCCCTGGAGATAAACTATCTACCAACATCTTTTATATATCTACTAATTCGCACAGTTATCTTGACTACACCTCTTCCTACATCACCTCCTATAAAAATGCTATTCCCTTTTTGTATTTCCTTGGTCTCTGCCAGATCTGTTCCCAGGGCACAGCTTTTCATTCCAGGACATCTGAAATGTCCTCCTTATTCAAACAACGGAGTTCCCCTTCCTCCACCATTGATGCTGTTCTCACCCACATCTCCTCCATTTCATGAACATCTGCGCTCACCTCATCTTCCCATTGCCTTAACAGTAACAGTGTTCCTCTTGTCCTCACCTACCAGTTCCTCACCCTCCATGTCCAACACTTCACTCTCTATCTCCAAAGGGATCCTGGCACCAAAGGTATCCATTTCCCCCCCCCCCCCACCCCAGCTTTCTGCAGGGATCACTCCCTTCAAGATTCCCTTGTTCATTCATCCCTCCCAGCACTTATCCCTGTAAGCCTCCAGAGTGTTACACCTGCTCACACACCTCCTCCCTTATCTCCATTCAGGGCCCTAAACAGTCTGTTCCGGTGAGGCAACACTTCAACTGCAAATCCATTGGGGTCATCTATTGTGTCCAGTGCTCCCAATACAGTCCTCTACATTAGTAATACCCTTCTTAAATTGGGGACCTCTTTATCGTGCACCTCAGCTCTATCCACCTCAAGCAGAACTTCCCAGTGGCCAAATGTTTTAATTCTCATTCACATTCCTTTTCTGGCATGTTGGTCCATGGCCTCTTCTTATGCAAAAACGAGGCCATCCTCAGGGTGGTGGAGTAACACCTTATATTCTGTCTGGGTTGCCTCCAACTTGATGGCATGAATATCAATTTCTCTTTCTGGTAAAACCCCCCTCACTTCCTCTATTCCCCACTCTGCCCTTTCACCTTTTCTCACCCACGTATCACTTCCTTCTGCGTCCCATTCTCCTTCCCTTTCTCCTATTGACCGCACTCCTCTCCTATCAGATTCCTTCCTCTCCCGTCCTTTAACATTCACACCCACTTGGCTTCACCAGACATCCCACCCTGCAAAAACTTGTTTCAGGGAGGTAGCACCCCGCAACCCCATATTTCCCCCCCCCCACCTCCCCCCCCGGTCAACTTCCAAGGGTGTATGTAATACTTGGTTTACAGATTAGACAAAATCATTAAACAAAGTTGTGTATATGCAGAAAATGTGACATTAAAATATGTACTTAGACTATATTATATTATCATGGAGTTGTTTTTTTATTCTATTACAACTTTAAACAAGTCTACAGGGAGTTTGGCCTCATCACGTAGGACATCAATGAGTAGCTCCTTAGCAGCTAGCCAGCTAGTTTAAATAATGTTAGCTATGCTAATGAACAAATCACACCTGTTAAACTCACCTCAACATGTCTTTTACATTTTAACCCACCATGCGCAATAGAAAAGTCACTGTTGCAAACAGTGCAGCGAGCAACACTGTCATTATTTTTGAGGTCGACTGTAAAGCCCGCCCACAGAGAAAACTGATAGGTCTACTTAGCACAAAGAGAGACCAATCAGGATGCTCCCTCTCCCTCTCAAAAAAATTGGATTTCCGGGATATTGTATATAATTTGCGGGCATCAGGGAGCCGCTATCAATATGCGGGAGACTCCCGGAACTTCTGGGAGAGGTGGGATGTCTGCTTCACCAATCACCTTCCAGATAGCTTCCTTCCCCTCCATGCTACCTTTTTATTCTGGCATCTTTCCCCTTCCTTCCCAATCCTGAAGAGGGGTCTCTGCCCGAAACATTGACTTTTTTTCATTTCCATAGATGTTGCATGACCCGATGAGTTCCTCCAGCATTTTGTGTGAGTTGCTTTGGATTTCCAGCATCTGCAGACTTTCTCGTGTTAACAAATTAAGTTGGATGTGAAATAAAGAAGATACAATTTCAAATTAGTAAATTTGATCTCGGGCAGATCAGTGTGGATGGGGTAACCGGAGACTTTTGAAAACGCTGTCAGACTGCAGCACACTATTTCATTGTTTTCTTAAACGCAACCTAACAATTTCAGAACAGACGACAAAGAGACTGAAGCCAGAAGAGTTAGAAATGTACTCACCAAATACTTTGACCAATAATTTACTGAATAAATAATATACTTATTTATTACTTATTATTATTATTATTTATTATTTTTTGTACTCACTTTGCCCTGTTTTCTGTCCTTGCTTGTATGAAAGTGGTTTACCTATTTATGCAAATACTTCTCTGACAATAGATGTGTAACAGCCTAATGTAACATTGTATGGAAATACAAGATAACACTGATACAGACATGTTTTATACATTTAACAAGGTGCTTTATTAATGCAACAGAGTTAGTCAGTTTTTCAATGTTCGTCGTCAGCCGGGTCAATCTGTCCATGAACTCCCTGTCGGTTGCCGCTGTACGCTCCGATATTTTTTTTTAGATTTAAGTTCTCCTGCGCGAGAGCCAACAGCTGTCTGTTGTTTTAAGTTTTTCTAGTCCGTAACTACACAAACGCGCACTTTTACGGCGAGATTCGACAGCAAACATGTTGCTTGTTTTTGGTAGATGTGTCCTGCGCATGCGCAGGAGGAGGAGATTCGCCGAAATCTCTGTTTCAATGTGGACAGAGATATTTTTTAAAACGCATAGTGTAGACGCCTATCGTTTTTACGTGAAACCGGCGTTTTCAAAATTATCCGGTCTAGTGTGGATGTAGCCTTAATCACCTGATCAATTTGTAAGGCCACTTTGAGGATCTATTGACATGTAAGCCCAAGATCCCTCTGTTGATCCACATTGCTGAAAATGGTACCACTAACCCTGTATTCTGACTACAAATTTGACATTCCAAAGTGTATTACTTCACATTTTTCTGGACTGAACTCCATCTATCACTTCAAACAGCAAACAGAAATTCAACAGCAATGTCAGCAAGGGAGGGAACACTGCCACCTGAAGTCACCCAATCCTAGTTTCAAAATTATTCCTGTTCCCCATCTCCAAAGGGATTCTGCCACTAAACATATCCATGCCATCCAACAGCACTTTCAGTATAACTGCAGTGGTTCACAAAAATTGCACTTCACCTATTTGCGGAAATAAAATTTCTCAGTTTAGGCCTATGACAACAAAAAAGAAATGCTGTTGGGGAAAAATTTTATATTATTTTTATAACATTGTTATATTTTTTGACGGGAGAAAAAAGGAACATAAGATGGCAATAGCTGAATCTTTGCCCTAATATTTTTCTCAATTCTACAAGTGATTTTTAAAAAAATATTACTGCAATTAATGTTACAAAGAAAAGATGTACATTATAAGCTTTTAGTTTCTTGGAGAATCAAATATTCCATGAGATATTAACTCTGATCATGACTTTAGAAAATCAATTTTGTCATTTCTTACTAAGTTAAAAGTGCTAAAAATATCTAGAACATGGAACTCTCATTTCTGTTCACTTTATTAATTCTGAAGTTAGTTGCTGAAGGACAATGAAATGAGCAGTAGAAAAAAATAATCTAGGAAGTAGTGAAAGTGGAAGAATGACTCTAGCACAGGTATTTAAAACATCCTTGGCCACATGTGAGGTGCTGGAGGATTGGAGGATAGCTAATGTTGTCCTGTTGTTTAAGAAAGGCTCTATGAGCAGTGCTGTGCTCCGTCTGCAGTATGTGGGAAGTCAGGGTTAACACAGTTGTCCCTGATGACCACACCTGCAAAAGGTGCGTCCAGCTGCAGCTCCTGTCAGCCTGAGTTAGGGAGTTGGAGCGGGAGCTGGATGAACTACGGATCATTCGGGAGGCAGAGGCAGAGATAGATAAGAGTTATCAGGAGGTAGTCACACCAAAAATCCAAGAAGTAGGCAGATGGGTGACGGTCCAGAGAGGCAGGGGGAGCAGGCAGAGAGAGCAGAGCACCTCTGTGGCCATTCCCATTAACAATAAGTATACCATACTGGATACTGTTGATGGGGATGACCTACCAGGAATGAGTTGTAGTGGTCCTGCCTCTGGCACAGAGGTTGAACCCTCAACTAGGAAGGGGAGGAGGGAAGAGAAGAGAGCGATAGTTTTAGGGGATTCTATAGTCAGGGGGGCAGATAGGAGATTTTGTGGGGCAGATCGGGAGTCTCGGATGGGATGTTGCCTCCCTGGTACCAGGGTCCGGGACATCTCAGATCGGGAGCAGGCTATTCTTGAGAACGAGGGCATGAACCCAGATGTAGTGGTCCATGTAGGGACCAATGATGTAGGTAAGGTGAGTGAGGGGGTCCTGCTTAGAGAGTTCAGGGAGTTAGGAGTGAAGCTGAAAGGCAGGACCTCCAGGGTGACAATCTCGGGATTGCTACCTGTGCCACGTGCAAGTGAGGCGAGGATTAGAATGATTATGCACATCAATACGAGGCTGAGAGCATGGTGCAGGAAGGAAGGGTTCAGGTTTTTGGATAATTGGTCTTTGTTCCAGGGACATTAGGATCTGTTTTGAAGGGACGGTCTACATCTGAACTGGAGGGGTACTAACATTCTTGCAGGAATGTTTGCCAGTGCTGCCTGGGGGTTTAAACTAGATGTGCAGGGGGCAGGGATCCAGAATACGAGAGAAGATGATATGATGAAGGATAAGGGACAGGTGGGTGATCTTGAGAAGGTCATCAAAATTCAAGGTGCAGTTAGCCCGATGGAAGTTCAAGGAGCTGGGTTAGGTACAATAGACAGTGTTTTAAGCAAAGAGAGGCGGAATGGGCTAAGAATTCTATACTTGAATGTGTGTAGTGTCAGAAATAAGACAGATGAGCTTGAAGCTCAGATGAAAATGGGGTACTACGATATTGTTGGGATAACGGAGACATGGCTACAAGGGGATCAGGCCTGGGAATTGAGTGTACCAGGGTATACGTGCTATCGTAGAGACAGAAATATGGGAAGAGGGGGTGGGGTGGGGTGGCCCTGTTGGTGAGGAATGAGATTCAGTCCTTAGCAAGGGGTGACTTAGGAACAGGGGAAGTAGAGTCTGTGTGGATTGAGCTGAGGAACAGTAAGGGTAAAAAGACCCTAATGGGTGTTGTGTACAGGCCCCCAAACAGTAGCATGGATATTGGGTACAAGTTGATTAGGGAGTTAACATTGGCATGTGCTAAAGGTAATGCAGTCGTTATGGGTGATTTCAACATGCAGGTGAACTGGGAGAATCAGGTAGGTGCTGGACCCCAGGATAGGGAGTTTGTGGAGTGTCTAAGGGATGTATTTTTGGAACAGCTTGTGCTTGAGCCAACCAGGAACGAGGCTATTTTGGACTTGTGATGTGTAATGAACAGGAATTGATAGGTGATCTTGAAGTAAAGGAGCCATTAGGAAGTAGTGATCACAACATGATAAGTTTTTATCTACAATTTGAGAGGGATAAGGGCAGATCAGAGGTGTCAGTGTTGCAATTAAATAAAGGAGACTACGGAGCCATGAGGGAAGAGCTGGCCAAAGTTAAATGGGCGGATGCCCTGGCAGGAAAGACAGTGGATCAGCAGTGGCAGATATTCTTGGGGATAATACAAAAGATGCAAAAGCAGTTCATTCCAATGAGAAGGAAGGATTCAAAGAGGGGGAAGGGGCCACAGTGGTTGACAAAGGAAGTCAGAGATTGTATAGCATTAAAGAAAAAGAAGTATGACAGGGCTAAGATGAGTGGGAATACAGATGATTGGGAAAGTTTTAAGGAGCAGCAGATCTTAACTAAAAAAGCAATACGGAGAGAAAAAATCAGGTATGAGCTCAGTCTAGCCAGGAATATAAAAGGGGATAGCAAAAGCTTTTTTAGCTATGTGAAGAGAAAGAAGATAGTTAAGAACAATGTTGGCCTCTTGAAGAATGAATTGGGAGAAATTGTTATGGGAAACAGGGAAATAGCAACAGAATTTAATGCGTACTTTAGATCTGTCTTCACCAGGGTGGACACAAGCAATCTCCCAGATGTATGGATGGGCCAGGGTCATAAGATATCAGAGGAATTGAAACAGATTGACATTAGGAAAGAAACTGTGATGAGTAGACTGATAGGACTGAAGGCTAATAAATCCCCGGGTCCAGATGGTGTGCATCCGAGGGTTCTAAAAGAGGTGGCTCAGGAAATTGCGGATGCATTGGTAATCATTTTCCAATGTTCCTTAGATTCAAGATCAGTTCCTGAAGATTGGAGAGTGGCTAATGTTATCCCACTTTTCAAGAAGGGAGGGAAGGAGAAAACGGAGAACTATCGCCCTGTTAGCCTAACGTCAGTCGTGGGGAAGATGCTTGAGTCCATTATTAAGGACGAAATAGTGGCACATCTTGATGGCAGTAATAGGATTAGGCCGAGCCAGCATGGATTTACCAAGGGCAAATCATGCTTGACTAATCTGTTGGAGTTTTTTGAGGGTGTAACAAGGATGTTAGACGAGGGTAAGCCAGTGGATGTAGTGTACCTAGATTTTCAGAAGGCATTCGATAAGGTGCCACATAGGAGATTGGTGAGTAAAATCAGAGCTCATGGCATTGGGGGCAGGGTTTCAACATGGATAGAAAACTGGTTGGCAGATAGAAAGCAAAGGGTAGCAGTGAATGGGTGTTTCTCGGACTGGCTGGAGGTGACTAGTGGGGTACCACAGGGCTCTGTATTAGGACCACAGCTCTTTACGATTTATGTCAACAATTTAGATGAGGGCATTGAAAACTATATCAGCAAGTTTGCTGTCGATACTAAACTAGGTGGCAGTGTGACATGTGAAGAGGACGTTAGGAGAATACAGGGAGACTTGGATAGGCTGGGTGAGTGGGCAGGTACTTGGCAGATGTCATTCAATGTGAATAAATGTGAAGTTATCCACTTTGGAAGCAGGAACAAGAGGGCAGAGTATTGTCTGAATGGTGTAGAGTTAGGTAAGGGAGAAATGCAAAGAGACCTATGAGTCCTAGTTCATCAGTCAATGAAGGTGAATGAGCAAGTGCAACAGGCAGTGAAGAGGGCAAATGGAATGTTGGCCTTTGTTACAAGGGGAATTGAGTACAAGAGCAAGGATGTCCTTTTGCATTGCATTTGTACAGGGCCCTGGTGAGACCACACCTGGAATATTGTGTACAGTTTTGGTCTCCAGGTTTAAGGAAGGACATCTTTTGGAAGAGGACAGCGAGGCTTTAGAGGAAGTGCGGCGGCGGCCATTTTCAAATTGTCCAATTGCTTCTCAGATCGGAGTTCTGAGAGGCGGGACTGCGCAGGCGCGTGAAGGAGGCCCGGGAAGGAGGGAAGATATATAAAGAACGCCGCCTTAAGAAGCGGGCAGCTTCGTTTGCGGGCAGTGGAGTGAGCCGGGAGCAGAGTGTAGGGCTTGGGCTCAGAGGGCTTAGGCGGAAGAGGGCACAGTAGGCTTATCTTTTAGTTCTTGTATTTTCAGTTATTTGGGAGGTATGAGTGTGAGGGCAGCTTGTTGTTCTCGGTGTCGGATGTGGGAGATCCTGGAGTCTCCGAGCCTCCCGGACGTCCACATCTGCGCCAGGTGCGCCGAACTGCAGCTCCTGAGGGACCGAGTTAGGGAACTGGAGCTGCAGCTCGATGACCTTCGCCTGGTCAGGGAGAGTGAGGAGGTGATAGAGAGGAGTTACAGGCAGGTGGTCACTCTGGGGCCACGGGAGGCAGATAGGTGGGTTACAGTCAGGAAGGGGAAGAGGCAGGTACTAGAGAGTACCCCAGTGGCTGTACCCCTTGTCAATAAGTACTCATGTTTGAGTACTGTTGGGGGGGACAGCCTACCTGGTGGGAGTGACAGTGGCCGAGCCTCCGGCACAGAGGTCGGCCCTGTAGCTCAGAAGGGTAGGGTTAGAAGAAAGAGGTCCATAGTAATAGGGGACTCAATAGTCAGGGGCTCAGACAGGCGTTTCTGTGGAGGTGACCGGGAGTCCCGGATGGTAATTTGCCTCCCTGGTGCCAGGGTTCGGGACGTTTCTGATCGTGTCCAAGATATCCTGAAGTGGGAGGGTGAAGAGCCAGAGGTCGTGGTACATGTAGGTACCAATGACATAGGTAGGAAAGGGGAAGAGGTCCTGAAACGAGAATATAGGGAGTTAGGAAGGCAGTTAAGAAGAAGGACCGCAAAGGTAGTAATCTCGGGATTATTGCCTGTGCCACGCGACAGTGAGAGTAGGAATAGAATTAGGTGGAGGATGAATGCGTGGCTGTGGGATTGGAGCAGGGGGCAGGAATTCAAGTTTCTGGATCATTGGGACCTCTTCTGGGGCAGGAGTGACCTGTTCAAGAAGGACGGGTTACACTTGAATCGTGGGGGGACCAATATCCTAGCGGGGAGGTTTGCTAGGGCTACAGGGCGGACTTTAAACTAGTAAGATGGGGGGGGCGGGAGACTATTTGAGGAGACTATGGGAGAGGAGGTTAGTTCACCAGTGGAGCAAGTAAATAGACAGTGTGTGAGGGAGGAAAGGCAGGTGATGGAGAAGGGATGCGCTCAGCCCGAAGATGTAGGGGAGAAGAAAGAAAAGGATAATAAATTTGAATGCATTGTTAGGGATGGAAAGAGAGGAGGAGATGGAGAGTATCTTAAATGTATCTATTTTAATGCTAGGAGCATTGTAAGAAAGGTGGATGAGCTTAAAGCGTGGATTGATACCTGGAATTATGATGTTGTAGCTATTAGTGAAACATGGTTGCAGGAAGGGTGTGATTGGCAACTAAATATTCCTGGATTTAGTTGCTTCAGGTGTGATAGAGTAGGAGGGGCCAGAGGAGGAGGTGTTGCATTGCTTGTCCGAGAAAATCGTATGGCGGTGCTTTGGAAGGATAGATTAGAGAGCTCCTCTAGGGAGGCCATTTGGGTGGAATTGAAGAATGGGAAAGGTGCAGTAACACTGATAGGAGTGTATTATAGGCCACCTAATGGGGCGCGTGAGTTGGAAGAGCAAATGTGTAAGGAGATAGCAGATATTTGTAGTAAACACAAGGTGGTGATTGTGGGAGATTTTAAATTTCCACACGTAGACTGGGAAGCTCATTCTGTAAAAGGGCTGGATGGTTTAGAGTTTGTGAAATGTGTGCAGGATAGTTTTTTGCAACAATACATAGAAGTACCGACTAGAGATGGGGCAGTGTTGGATCTCCTGTTAGGGAATGCGATAGGTCAGCTGACAGATGTATGTGTTGGGGAGCACTTCGGGTCCAGTGATCACAATAGCATTAGCTTCAATATAATTATGGAGAAGGACAGGACTGGACCTAGAGTTGAGATTTTTGATTGGAGAAAGGCTAACTTTGAGGGGATGCGAAGGGATTTAGAGAGAGTGGATTGGGTCAAGTTGTTTTATGGGAAGGATGTAATAGAGAAATGGAGGTCATTTAAGGGTGAAATTATGAGGGTACATAATCTTTATGTTCCTGTTAGGGTGAAAGGAAAGGTTAAAGGTTTGACAGCACCATGGTTTTCAAGGGATATTAGAAATTTGGTTCAGAAAAAGAGGGATGTCTACAATAGATATAGGCAGCATGGAGTAAAGGAATTGCTTGAGGAATATAAAGAATGTAAAAGGAATCTTAAGAAAGAGATTAGAAAAGCTAAAAGAAGATACGAGGTTGGTTTGGCAAATAAGGTGAAAGTAAATCCGAAAGGTTTCTACAGTTATATTAAAAGCAAGAGGATAGTGAGGGATAAAATTGGCCCCTTAGAGAATCAGAGTGGTCAGCTATGTGTGGAACCGAAGGAGATGGGAGAGATTTTGAATGATTTCTTCTCTTCGGTATTCACTAAGGAGAAGGATATTGAATTGTCTAAGGTGTGGGAAACAAGTAAGGAAGTTCTGGAACCTATGACAATTAAAGAGGTGGAGGTACTGGCACTTTTAAGAAATTTAAAAGTGGATAAATCTCCGGGTCCTGACAGGATATTCCCCAGGACCTTGAGGGAAGTTTGTGTAGAAATAGCAGGAGCTCTGACGGAGATCTTTAATATGTCATTAGAAACGGGGATTGTGCCGGAGGATTGGCGTATTGCTCATGTGGTTCCATTGTTTAAAAAGGGTTCTAGAAGGAAGCCTAGCAATTATAGACCTGTCAGTTTGACATCAGTGGTGGGTAAATTAATGGAAAGTATTCTTAGAGATAGTATTTATAATTATCTGGATAGACGGGATCTGATTAGAAGTAGCCAGCATGGATTTGTGCGTGGAAGGTCATGTTTGACAAACCTTATTGAATTTTTTGAAGAAGTTACGAAGAATGTTGACGAGGGTAAGGCAGTGGATGTAGTCTATATGGACTTCAGCAAAGCCTTTGACAAAGTTCCACATGGAACGTTAGTTAAGAAGGTTCAGTCGTTAGGTATTAATGCTGGAGTAATAAAATGGATTCAACAGTGGCTAGATGGGAGACGCCAGAGAGTAGTGGTGGATAATTGTTTATCGGGATGGAGGCCGGTGACTAGCGGGGTGCCTCAGGGATCTGTTTTGGGCCCAATGTTGTTTGTAATATACATAAATGATCTGGATGATGGGGTGGTAAATTGGATTAGTAAGTATGCCGATGATACTAAGGTAGGAGGTGTTGTGGATAATGAGGTGGATTTTCAAAGCTTGCAGGGAGATTTATGCCGGTTAGAAGAATGGGCTGAACGTTGGCAGATGGAGTTTAATGCTGAGAAGTGTGAGGTTCTACATTTTGGCAGGAATAATCCAAATAGAACATACAGAGTAAATGGTAGGGCATTGAGGAATGCAGAGGAACAGAGAGATCTAGGAATAACTGTGCATAGTTCCCTGAAGGTGGAGTCTCATGTAGATAGGGTGGTGAAGAGGGCTTTTGGAACGCTGGCCTTTATAAATCAAAGCATTGAGTACAGAAGTTGGGATGTAATGCTAAAGTTGTACAAGGCATTGGTAAGGCCAAATTTGGAATATTGTGTGCATTTCTGGTCACCGAATTATAGGAAAGATATCAATAAATTAGAGAGAGTGCAGAGACGATTTACTAGGATGTTACCTGGGTTTCAGCAATTAAGTTACAGAGAAAGGTTGAACAAGTTAGGTCTCTATTCATTGGAGCGTAGAAGGTTGAGGGGGGATTTGATCGAGGTATTTAAAATTTTGAGAGGGATAGATAAAGTTGACGTGAACAGGCTGTTTCCATTGAGAGTAGGGGAGATTCAAACTAGAGGACATGATTTGAGAGTTAGGGGGCAGAAGTTTAAGGGAAACACGAGGGGGTATTTCTTTACTCAAAGAGTGATAGCTGTGTGGAATGAGCTTCCTGTAGAAGTAGTAGAGGCCAGTTCAGTTGTGTCATTTAAGGTAAAATTGGATAGGTATATGGACAGGAAAGGAGTGGAGGGTTATGGGCTGAGTGCGGGTCGGTGGGACTAGGTGAGATTAAGGATTCGGCACGGACTAGGAGAGCCAAGATGGCCTGTTTCCGTGCTGTGATTGTTATATGGTTATATGGTCATTCTGGCAATTGAGGAAGTGCAGCGTAGATTCACTAGGTTGATTTCTGGGATGGCAGGGCTGTCTTACGCAGAGAGATTGGAGAGATTGGGCTTGTATACACTGGAATTGAGATTGAGAGGGGATCTGATTGAAACGTTTAAGATAATTAAAGGATTTGATAGGATTGAGGCAGGAAATATGTTCCAGATGTTGGGAGAGTCCAGTACCAGAGGGCATGGATTGAGAAGAAGAGGTCAGTTATTTAAAACAGAGTTGAGGAAGAGCTTCTTCTCCCAGAGAGTTGTGGAGGTGTGGAATGCACTGCCTCGGAAGACGGTGGAGGCCAATTCTCTGGATGCTTTCAAGAAGGAGCTAGATAGATATCTGATGGATAGGGGAATCAAGGGATATGGGGACAAGGCAGGGACTGGGTATTGATAGTGAATGATCAGCCATGATCTTGGAATGGCGGTGCAGACTCAAGGGGCCGAATGGTTTACTTCTGCACCTATTGTCTAGTGTCTATTGTCTATGAATAAGCCAGGAAATTATAGGCCAGTGAGCCTAATATTAGTGGTGGGAAAGTTATTGGAAGGTATCCTAAGGGATTGGATATGTAAGTACTTGAATAGACAGGGACTGATTAGGAATAGTCAATATGATTTTGTGCATGGTAATTCATTTCTAACTAATGTTAGAGTTTTTCGAGGAAGTTACCAGGAAACTTGAAGAACGCAAGTCAGTGGATTTTGTCTTCATGGACTTTAGCAAGGCCTTTGACAAGGTCCCACATGGGAGGTTGGTCAAGAAGGTTCAGTCGCTTGGCATTCAAGATGAGGTAGTAAATTGGATTAGACACTGGTTCCGGAAGAAACTAGAATGATTGTAGATGGTTGCCTCTGTATGTGGAGGCATGTGACTAGAGGCCCCACAGTGATTGGTGCTGGGTCCGTTGTTGTTTGTCATCTATATCAATGAAATGGATGATAATGTGGTAAATTGGATCAGCAAATTTGCTGATGATACGAAGATTGGAGGTGTAGTGGACAGTGAGGAAGGTTTTCAAAGCTTGCAGAGGGACCTGGACTAGCTGGAAAAATGGGTTGAAAAATGGCAGATGGAGTCTAATACAGAGAAGTACAAGGTGTTGCTCATCAATAGGACCAACCAGGGTAGGTCTGACACACTGAACAGTAGGGCACTGAGGAGTGTGGTAGAACAGAGGGACCCAAGAATACATAGAAACATATAAAACCTACAGCACAATACAGGCCCTTTGGCCCACAAAGTTGTGCCGAACATTTCCCTACCTTAAAATTACTAGGGTTACTCATAGCCCTCTACTAAGCTCCATGTACCTATCTAAAAGTCTCTTTAAAGACCCTATCGTATCCGCCTCCACCACCATCGCCGTCAGCCCATTCCGCGCACTCACCACTCTCTGAATAAAAAACTTAACCCTGACGTCTCGTCTATACCTACTCCCCAGCACCTTAAACCTGCGTTCTCTTGTGGCAGCCATTTCAGCCCTGAGAAAAAGCCTCTGACTATCCACACGATCAATGCCTCTCATCATCTTATACACAGGTCCATAATTACTTGAAAGTGATGTTACAGATAGATAGGGTCATAAAGAAATCTTTTGGCACATTAACCTTCATGTATTGAGGACAAGAGATGGAATGTTATATTGAAATTGTATAAGAATTGTGATGTCTAATTTGCAGAATTGTGGCCAGTTTTGGTCACCTATCTACAGGAAAGATGTAAACAAGGTTGAAAGAGTGTAGAGAAAGTTTACAAGGATGTTCAAAGTAAATTTATTATCACAATACATACAATGCCTTGAAAAAGTATTGAGCCCCACAACCATTTTCACATTTTACTGTCTCATTCTCTAAATGTACAATATATTGAAGTGGAACTTTTTGAGCTAATTTACAAAACATTGTGCATCATGTCAAATCAAAGAAAAATTCCAAATCCTGTCAACAATTTACTAAAAATTTAAAAAAACCATAAGTGTGAGGCTGAAAAAGTATTCATTTCCTTTGTAATTACTGTGCTAACTTTCTTCAGCTGCAATACTCACCCAATTTATTGATGTAGAAAATTGGAGGGTCACCTGTTTTCAATAAATTCATAAGAATAAGTACTTCTCTCTCTATAAGGTCCAACAGTATAGTAGATTTTCAACAGACCAAACCAACTGGAGAAAAGGCCTTGCATGAAAAGGATATTTATTGAAGAGTGTCTAGGAAGAACTGGCTAAATAAAATTCATATCCCTGCCTGTAAAGACTTTGCAAAGCACTAAATCTGACAAATCTATTGGAATTCTTTGAAGGAAAAACAAGCAGGATAGACAAAGGAGAATTGGTTAATGTTGTATACTTGGATTTTCAGAAGGCCTTTGACAAGGTGCCACACATGAGGCTGCTTAACAAGCCCATGGTAGTACAGGAAAGATTCTAACATGGACAAAGCAGTGACTGATTGGCAGGAGGCAAAGAGTAAGAATAAAGGGAGCTTTTTCTGGTTGGCTGCCAGTGACTAGTGATGTTCCACAGGGTCTGTGTTTGGACTGATTCTTGGCTTTGTTGTAAAGCTGCAGATGATAGGAAGGTAGGTGGAGCAGCAGGTAGTTTTGAGGAAGTAGAGAGGCTACAGAAGGACTTAGACAGATTAAGGGAATGGGCAAAGAAGTGGCAGATGGAATACTGTGTCAGGAGGTGAATGGTCACATACTTTGATTTATAGACAATAGGTGCAGGAGTAGGCCATTCGGCCCTTTGAGCCAGCACCACCATTCAATGTGATCATGGCTGATCATCCACAATCAGTACCCCGTTCCTGCCTTCTCCCCATATCCCTTGATTCCGCTATCTTTAAGAGCTCTATCTAACTCTTTCTTGAAAGCATCCAGAGAATTGGCCTCCACTGCCTTCTGAGGCAGAGCATTCCATAGCTCCACAACTCTCTGGGTGAAAAAGTTTTTCCTCAACTCTGTTCTAAATGGCCTACCCCGTATTCTTAAACTGTGGCCTCTGGTTCTGGAACTGTGGCAAGTCGTGAATGCAGGGTTGATTTCAACACTTAAGAGAAATTTGGATTTCTGGGTCTATGATTCTCTGGTCCAGGTGCTGGTTGATGGGGCAAGGCAGATTAATGGTTTGGCTGTCAATGGGTTACCACTGATTCTTAACTGAGAAATATAGTGCAGCATTTTTAATCAAGCTATAAAGGGGGTGCTCAAGTGTAAAGTTACTTATCTGGACTTTAAGTTGTTCTGTTGGAAAGTTGCATTCAGTAATGAGTAGAGCTTACATTTCATGTATAATTACATTTTTATAGGATTTCTCCTAATATGATGTTTTTTTTCTGAATTTCAGATGATTGAAAGCTTTCTAAGTAAAGAAGTGAGTTATGTGATTTCCAACAATGAAGAAGCAAAACTCCAGAATAAATCAATCAATTTAACACCATTTCCGAACAGGAAATCTTCGGAAAACGAGCAGGCTAATTCCTCTCATTCAGTCAACTGCAGAAATACTCAGATGGTACGTGAGTAATCTATTAGAAGTTTAATTTGTGTGCCTATTTATCTATCTACTTATTTATTTATTTCTCTATCTATTTATTTATTTAGAGATACAACAATTACAGCCCGAGAGCCTGCACCACATAATTACATCCATGTGACCAATGAACCTAGCAACCAATATAGAACAGTATTGCACAGGAACAGGTGATTCGACCCACAATATTGTGTTGAACCAGCTAAAAAGCAAATCAAAACACCCAAACACTTATCCCTCCTGCCTACACCATGTCCATATCCCTCCATGTACCTATTCAAACATCTCTTAAAAGCCTCTATTTGCCTCTACCACCATACCAAACAGCGCATTCCAGGCATCCACGACTCTCTGAGTGAAAATCTTACCCCGCACATCCCCCTTGAACCTACCTCCCTCTCACCTTCAATGCGTGCCTTTTGATATTAGACATTTAACCATATAACAATTACAGCACAGAAACAGGCCATCTCAGCCCTTCTAGTCCGTGCCGAACGCTTACTCTCACCTAGTCCCACCTACCTGCACTCAGCCCATAGCCCTGCATTCCTTTCCTGTCCATATACCTATCCAATTTCACTTTAAATGACAATATCGAACCTGTCTCTACCACTTCTACTGGAAGCTCATTCCACACAGCTGTCACTGTCTGATTAAAGAAGTTCCCCCTTGTGTTACCCCTAAACTTTTGCCCCTTAACTCTCAACTCATGTCCTCTTGTTTGAATCTCCACAAAAAGCCTATCCATGTCAACTCTGTCTATCCCCCTCATAATTTTAAATACCTCTATCAAGTCCCCCCTCAACCTCTACGCTCCAAAGAATAAAGACCTAACTTGTTCAACTTTTCTCTGTAACTTAGGTGCTGAAACCCAGGTAACATTCTAGTAAATCTCCTCTGTACTCTCTCTATTTTGTTGACATCTTTCCTATAATTCAGTGACCAGAACAATTGTACAATTTTAACATTACATCCCAACTCCTATACTCAATGCTCTGATTTATAAAGGCCAGCATACCAAAAGCTTTCTTCACCACCCTATCCACATGAGATTCCACCTTCAGGGAACTCTGTACCATTATTCCAAGATCACTCTGTTCTGCTGCATTCCTCAATGCCCTACCATTTACCATGTATGTCCTATTTTGATTAGTCCTACCAAAATGTAGCATCTCACACTTATCAGCATTAAACTCCATCTGCCAACTTTCAGCCGACTCTTCTAACTGGCCTAAATCTCTCTGCAAGCTTTGAAAACCTACTTCATTATCCACAATGCCACCTATCTCAGTATCATCTGCATACTTACTAATCCAATTTACCACCCCATCATCCAGATCATTAATGTATATGACAAACAACATTGGACCCAGTACAGATCCCTGAGGCACACCACTAGTCAACAGCCTCCAACCTGACAAGCAGTTATCCACCACTACTCTCTAGCATCCCCCATCCAGCCACTGTTGCATCCATTTTACTACTTCAATATTAATACCTAACGACTGAGACTTCCTAACTAACCTTCCGTGTGGAACCTTGTCAAAGGCCTTACTGAAGTCCATATAGACAACATCCACTGCTTTTTCCTTGTCAACTTTCCTAGTAACCTCTTCAAAAAATTCAATGAGATTTGTCAAACATGACCTTCCACGCACAAATCCATGTTGACTGTACCTAATCAGACCCTGTCTATCCAGATAATTATATATACCATCTCTAAGAATACTTTATATTAATTTACTCACCACTGACGTCAAACTTACAAGCCGATAATTGCTAGGTTTACTCTTAGAACCCATTTTAAACATGAGAGAGGAGTTGGCCAAAGTAAATTGGAAGGAGCTGCTGGCAGTGATGACAGCAGAGCAGCAATAGCATGCGTTTCTGGGAAAAATGAGGATATGTGTATTCCAAAAATGAAGAAACACTCAAATGGTAAAATAGTACAACTGTGGCCGACAAGGGAAGTCAAAGCCAATGTGATAACAAAAGAGAGGGCATACAACAAAGCAAAAATTGGTGGGAAAATAGATTGGGAAGCTTTTAAAAACCGACAGAGAGCAACTAAAAGATCATTAGAAGGGAAAAGATGAAATATGAAAGCAAGTTAGGAAATAATATCAAAGTGGATGGTAAAAGTTCTTTCAAGTATGTTAAAAATCAAAGAGAATGAGCTTAGAGCGTAGAGCTATGATGTTGTGGCCATTACAGAGACTTAGATGGCTCAGTGGCAGGAATGGCTGCTTAGAGTGACAGGCTTTAGATGTTTCAGAAAGGACAGGGAGGGAGGCAAAAGAGGTGGGAGCGTGACACTGTTGATCAGAGATAGTGTCACGGCTCCAGTAAAGGAGGAAGTCATGGAGGGATTGTCTACGGAGTCTCTGTGGGTGGAAATTAGGAGCAGGAAGGGGTCAATTTCACTGTGTGGTAGGTCATGTATAACCAATCTATTAGTTTTTCGAGGAGGTTACCAGGAAAGTGGATGAAGGGAAGGCAGTGGGTGTTGTCCACATGGACTTCAGTAAGGCCTTGACAAGGTCCCGCTTGGGAGGTTAGTTAGGAAGATTCATTCGCTAGGTATACATGGTGAGGTAGTAAATTGGATTAGACATTGGCTCAATGGGAGAAGCCAGAGAGTGGTAGTGGAGGATTGCTTCTCTGAGTGGAGGACTGTGACTAGTGGTGTGCCACAGGGATCAGTGCTGGGTCCATTGTTATTTGTCATCTATATCAATGATCTGGATGATAATGTGGTAAATTGGATCAGCAAATTTGCTGATGATACGAAGATTGGAGGTGCAGTGGACAGTGAGGAGGGTTTTCAAAGTTTGCAGAGGGATTTGGACCAGCTGGGAAAATGGGCTGAAAAATGGCAGATGAAGTTTAATGCTGACAAGTGTGAGGTATTGCAATTTGGAAGGACAAACCAAGGTAGAACATACAAGGTAAATGGTAGGGCACTGAGGAGTAGAACAGAGGGATCTGGGAATAGAGATGCATAATTCCCTAAAAATGGCGTTACAGGTATATAGGGTCATAAAGAGAGCTTTTGGCACATTGGCCTTTATGCATTCAAGAGGGAGTTAGATAGAGCTCTTATAGATAGCGGGGTCAAGGGATATGGGGAGAGGGCAGGAATGGGGTACTGATTGTGTATGATCAGCCATGATCACAGTGAATGGCAATGCTGGCTAGAAGGGCCGAATGGCCTACTCCTGCACCTACTGTCTATTGTCTATTATAAATCAAAATATTGAGTATAAGAGTTGGAATGTTATGGTGAGGTTGAATAAAAGATTGGTGAGGCCGAATTTGGAGTATTGTGCACAGTTTTGGTCACCTAATTACAGGAAGGATATTAATAAGGTTGAAAGAGTGCAGAGAAGGTTTACAAGGATGCTGCTGGGACTTGAGAAACTGAGTTACCGAGAAAGGTTGAATAGGTTAGGACTTTATTCCCTGGAGCATAGAAGAATGAGGGGAGATTTGATAGGGGTATATAAAATTATAGTGGGTATAGATAGAGTGAATGCAAGCAGGCTTTTTCCACTGAGGCTAGGGGAGAAAAAAACTAGAGGACATTGGTTAAGGGTGAAGGGGGAAAAGTTTAAAGGGAACAATGGGGGGGGGGTTTCTTCACACAGAGAGTGGTGGGAATGTGGAATGAGCTGCCAGATGAAGTGGTAAATGCAGGTTCACTTTTAACATTTAAGAAAAACTTGGACGGGTACATGGATGAGAGGTGTATGGAGGGATATGGCCTAGGTGCAGGTCATGGGACTAGGCAGAAAAATGGTTCAGCACAGCCAAGAAGGGCCAAAAGGCCTGTTTCTGTGCTGTAATGTTCTATGATTCTACTGGATGTTTTTTATACACCACCCAATAGTAACAGGGACATTAAGAAGTAGATAGGGAGACAGATTCTGGAAAGGTGTAATAATAACAGGGTTGTAGTGTTGGGAGATTTTAATTTCCCAAATATTGATTGGCATCTCCCTAGAGTAAGGGGTTCAGATGGGGTGGAGTTTGTTAGGTGTGTTCAGGAGGTTTTCCTGACACAATATGTAGATAAGTCTGCAAGAGGAGAGGCTGTACTTGATCTGGTATTGGGAAATGAACCTGGTCAGGTGTCAGATCTCTCAGTGGGAGAGCATTTTGGAGATAGTGATCACAATTCTATCTCCTTTACCATAGCATCAGAGAGGGAAAGGAACAGACAAGTTAGGAAAGCATTTAATTGGAGTAAGGGGAAATATGAAGCCATCAGGCAGGAACTTGGAAGCATAAATTGGGAACAGATGTTCTCAGGGAAATGTACAGCAGAAATCTTGCAAATGTACAGGGGATATTTATGCGGTGTTCTGCATAAGTACGTTCCAATGAGACACGGAAAGGATGATAGGGTACAAGAACCATGCTGTCCAAAGGCTGTTGTAAATCTAGTCAAGAAGAAAAGAAGAGCTTACAAAAAGTTGATAAAAACAGGTAATGATAGAGATCTAGAAGACTAGTAGGGTAAAGGAATCGTGGTGTACGAAGTCTGTTGAAACTCTAGTCAGAAAAGCTTACGAAAAACAGGTAATGATAGAAATCTAGAAGATTAAAGGCTAGCAGAGTGGAGCTTAAGAGTGGTAAGACTCTTGGCAGTGTGGAGGATTAGAGGGATCTTGGGGTCTGAGTCCATAGGACACTCAAAGCTGCTACGCAGGTTGACTCTGTGGTTAAGAAAGCATACGGTGCATTGACCTTCATCAATCGTGGGATTGAGTTTAGGAGCCGAGAGGTAATGTTGCAGCTACATAGGACCCTGGTCAGACCCCACTTGGAGTACTGTGCTCAGTTCTGGTCACCTCACTACAGGAAGGATGTGGAAACCATAGAAAGGTTGCAGAGGAGATTTACAAGGATATTGTCTGGATTGGGGAGCATGTCTTATGAGAATAGGTTGAATGAACTTGGCCTCTTCTCCTTGGAGTGATGGAGGATGAGAACTGTCCTGATAGAGGTATATAAGATGATGAGAGGCATTGATCATGTTGATAGCCAGAAGCTTTTTCCCAGGGCTGAAATGGCTAACATAAGAGGGCACAGTTTTAGGGTGTTTGGAAGTAGGTACAGAAGAGATGTCAAGGGTAAGATCTTAACGCAGAGAGTGGTGAGTGCATGGAATGAGCTGCCGGTGACGGTGGTGGAGGCAGAAACGATAGGGTCTTTTAAGAGACTCCTGGACAAGTACATGGAGCTCAGAAAAATCGAGGGCTATGGGTAGCTCCAGATAATTTCTAAAGTAAGTACATGTTCGGCACAGCATCATGGACCAAAGTGCTTGTATTGTGCTGTAGGTTTTCTATGTTTAGTAAGTAATGAGAGTGAATATAGGACTGCTAGAAACTGAGGCAGGAGAAATAATAGGGTTAGGGTTAGGGTTAGAACCTAACCCTAACCCTAACCCTAACCCTAATGCAGGAGAAATAATAGCGGTGGACAAGGAGATGGCTGATGAACTAAATCAATATTCTACATCAGTCTTCACTGTGGAAGATACTAGCATTTTGCCTGATGTTGCAGTGTTTGAAGGAAGAGGAATGGGTGCAGTTACTCTTACAAGGGAGAAGGTGCTCAAAAAGCTGAAAGACCTCAAGGTACATAAGTCACCTGGACCAGAGGAACTGCACCCTAGGGTTCTGAAAGAGGTAGAGTTAGAGATTGTGGTGTCATTAGAAATGATCTTTCAAAAATCATTGGACTGTGGCATGGTGCCAGAGGACTGGAAAATCACAAATGTCACTCCACTCTTTAATAAAGGAGAAAGGCAGCAGAAAGGAAATTATAGTCCAGTTAGCCTGACCTCAGTGGTTGGGAAGATGTTGGAGTCAATTGTTAAAGATGAGGTGATGGAGTACTTGGTGACACAGGGCAAGATAGTACAAAGTCAGCATGGTTTCCTTCAGGGAAAATCCATAGACAATAGACTGTAGGAGCAGGAGCAGGCCATTCGGCCCTTCTAGCCAGCACCGCCATTCACTGTGATCATGGCTGATCATACACAATCAGTACCCCGTTCCTGCCCTCTCCCCATATCCCTTGACCCTGCTATCTATAAGAGCTCTATCTAAATCCTGCCTGATGAACCTGTTAATTCCTTGTGTAGGATAAATAAAGGGGATAGAAACCTAGAAAACCTACAGCACAATACAGGCCCTTCGGCCCACAAAGCTGTGCCGAACATGCCCTGACCTGAGAAATTACCTAGGGTTACTCATAGCCCTCCATATACCTGTCCAGGAATCTCTTGAAAGACCCTATTGTATCCACCTCCACCACCGTTGCCGACAGCCCATTCCACACACTTACCACTCTCTGCGTAAAAAAAACTCACCCCTGACATCTCCTCTGTACCTACTTCCAAGCACCTTAAAACTATGCCCTCTCGAGCTAGCCATTTCAGCCCTGTGAAAAAGCCTCTGACTATCCACACAATCAATGCCTCTTATCATCTTATGCACCTCTATCAGGTCACCTCTCATCCTCCGTTGACCAGAACTGAGCACAGTACTCCATTTGGAGTCTGACCAGGGTCCTATATAGCTGCAACATTACCTCTCGGCTCCAAAACTCAATCCCATGATTGATGAAGGCTAATGCTCCGTATGCCTTCTTAACCACAGAGTCAACCTGCGCAGCAGGATGCAGTGGATGTTGTACTGTATATTTGGACTTTCAGACGACCTTTGACAAGGTGCCACACATATGGCTGCTTACTAAGGTAACAGCCCATGGTGTTATAGGAAAGTTACTAATGTGGTTAGAGCATTGGCTTATTGGTAGGAGGCAGCAAGTGGGAGTAAAAGGATCCTTTTCCGGTCGGCTGTCAGTGACTAGTGGTGTTCCGCAGGAGTCGGTGTTGGGACCACTTCTTTTTATGCTGTGTATCAATGATTTAGATGATAGAATAGATGGTCTTGTTGCCAAGTTTGCAGATGATATGAAGGTTGGTGAAGGGGCAGGCAGCGTTGAGGAAACAGGTAGGATGCAGAAGGACTTAGACAGATTAGGAGAATGGGCAAGAAAGTGGCAAATGAAATACAATGTTGGAAAATGCATGGTCATGCACTTTCGTTGTAGAAATAAATGTGCAGACCATTTTTGAAACGGAGAAAATCCAGGAATCTGAGATGCAGAGGGACTTGGGAGTCCTTGTGCAGAACACCCTGAAGGTTAACTTGCAGCTAGAGTCGGTGGTGAGGAAGGCAATTGCCATGTTGGCATTCATTTCAAGAGGTCTGGAATACAAGAGCAGGGATGTGATGCTGAGGCTTCATAAGGCACTGGTGAGGTCTCATGTTGAGTATTGTGAATAGTTTTGGACCCCTCATCTTAGAAAGGATGTGCTGGCACTGGAGAGGGTTCAGAGGAGGTTCACAAGGATGATTCCAGGAATGAAAGGGTTATCATATGAGGAACGTTTGATGGCTCTGGGTCTGTACTCACTGGAATTCAGAAGGATGAGGGGGGATCTCATTGAAACCTTTCAAATGTTGAAAGGTCTAGACAGAGTAAATGTGGAAAAGATGTTTCTCATGGTGGGAGAGTCTAGGACAAGAGGGCACAGCCTCAGGATAGAGGGGTGGCCTTTCAAAGCAGAGATGCGGAGTAATTTCTTTAACCAAAGGATGGTGAATTTGTGAAATTTGTTGCCACATTCAGTTGTGGAGGCCAGGTCGTTGGGTGTATTTAAGGCAGAGATTGATAGGGTCTTGATTGGACATGGCATCAAAGGTTACGGGGAGAAGGTCGGGAACTGGGGCTGAGGAGGAGAAAATAAAGGATGAGCCATGATAGAATGGTGGAGCAAATTCGATGGGCCAGATGGCCTATCTCTGCTCCTATGTCTTATGGTCTTAGCAACACCTGCCTCATAACCTCCCCACTAACCATCCAGACACTCTGGTTCTCATCCCACTGCAACTCTAGTTTAAACCCCACCATGCAGTATTAACAAACCTTCCCACTAGGATATTTGTCTCCCTCCAGTTTAGGTGCAAACCGTCCCTTCTGTCCATGTGCCACCTTCCCTGGAAGAGAGGGACCAATGATCCAAAAATCTTATGCCCTCCCTCTTATACCAATTTCTTAGCCACATCTTAAACTGTATCATCTTCCGAGTTCTAGCTTCACTAGCATGTGGCACGGTTAGCAATACTGAGATCACAACCATGGATGTCCTGCTCTTTAACTTGGCATTTAACTCCCTGAACTCCCTATGCAGAACATCAGCACTCATCCTCCCCTTGTCATTGGTACCTGCATGGAACAGGACTCCTGACTGTTCACCCTCCCACTTGAGAAAGCCGCAAACTCAATGCAAGGTACCCTGGATGCTGGCACCCAGGAGGCAACGTACCATCTGAGAATCTCATTCTCGCCTGCAGAACCTCCTGTCTTTTCCCCTAACTAATGAATCCCCTATCACCACAGTGTGTCTGTCTTCCGCCAACCCATTTGAATCACGATGCCAGAGACCCAACCACTGCAACTTTCTTGGTAGGTTACCTTCCCCCCCACCCCCCCCAACAGTATCCAAAGCCTCTAATGTTATGAATGAAATATTTGTTGATGGGGGTAATGTTAAGAATATTTTGTTGGTTGTTATAGCTACCATTGTTTTTGCAGTGCTTAAAACAGTCAGTTATTCAGTACAGAACCATGCATTTCAGCTCACCGAGTCCGTACCACTCTTTGAACACTCATTATGTTATCTCCACCTCCACACTTCCATCACCTCCCGTCAGACCCTACCACTCCTTTAAACATGAGGGACAATTTACAGTGGCCAATGTACCTACCAATTAGTACAAATTTGGGATGTGAGAGAAGGTCCAAGCTAATGCAGTGAGAACACGCAAACTATTCACAGCACTAGAGATCACGTTTGAACCTGGGTTATCAGAACTGTGAGGAGGCAACTATATAACCTGCACTGCTGTACTACTAATTAATCCAAAGTGTTTATTCATCACTGAATTAAGAAACACGCTTAAAAGCATGAATAGCAGACACTTGTGTTGCAATTATGTGTGTATACAGGCATTATAAACCCTTTTACCATCAGTTTGTCAACTATACTGAACTGAACTACGAATCTCGTAAAGGAATTTAAACATCTGGAGAAATCTAAAAATAGATGTCAGGAGCAAGAAAAGAGCAAGCTTGGGTAAGCAGTTAATTACTATTGTCGTAAAAAACCTTTTTATTTATGAACTCTTAACTCCCAGGATTTCTTTTTATTTGTTTATGGGATGTGTCAGGACAAGTATTTATTGACCCTAATTTCGTCAATGCTGAGACATGGAATAGCTCAATTTTTGAAGCACTGCAGACCTGATAAAGGTTGGTTCCAAAATTAGGGCCCAATGACAGTGAAGGAATGGCAATACATTTCCATGGGTGACTAGGAGGAAATTTGCAGCTGGTGGCGATCTCATGAGATTACTGCCTTTGTCCTCTGTAGTAGAGATTGTGTATCAGGGAGATGATGCCAGAATCGACTTGACAAGTTGCTGCAGTGCATTCTGTAAATAGAGCATATTGCAGGTATCAGTGTAGTGAAAAGAATGCCAGTTTAGCATACTGCTTTGTCCTGGATTGTGTTGAGTTGCTTGAGTGTCATGGGAGCTGCACTCCTGGTAATGGATGACTTGTAAATAAAGAGCAGCTAGGTGAGTATTTAGACCATAAGACAAAGGAGCAGAAGTCAGCCATTCAGCCCATCGAGTCTGCTCCACCATTTTATCATGAGCTGATCCAATCTCCCCTTTGGTCCCACTCTCCCACCTTCTCACCATAACTTTTGATGCCCTGACTACTCAGATACCTATCAATCTCTGCCTTAAGTACACCCAATGACTTGGCCTCCACTGCCACCCGTGGCAACAAATTCCATAGATTCACCACCCTCTGGCTAAAAAATTTTTTTTGCATCTCGGTTCTGAATGGGCGCCCTGCAATCCTCAAGTTAAGTCCTCTCGTACTAGACTCCCCCACCATGGGAAACAACTTTGCCACATCCACTCTGTCCATGCCTTTCAACATTCGAAATGTTTCTATGAGATCCCCCTTCATTCTTCTAAACTCCAAGGAGTACAGTCCAAGAGCAGTCAAACGTTCCTCATATGTTAACCCTCTCATTCCCGGAATCATTCTAGTGAATCTTCTCTGAACCCTCTCCAATGTCAGCACATCCTTTCTTAAATAAGGAACCCAAAACTACACACAGTATTCCAAATGAGGTCATTTCTTTATAGGATATCCATCCTCTGACCTTTTTCTGCTCTAGTAGTTAGTTTCTATGTGACAAATCCAATTAAATTTCTAGTCTATTGTATATTCCTATTCCTTGCCCATGATACTATTGAAGTGGAGTTCAGTCATGATAATGACTTTGAACTTTTGAATGAATTTTTTAGTAACTGATTAAGCTTAGCTTCAGTCATAGGAATGATTAATTTCAATCAAGGTAAAAAATTTAACTTTAGTCTAAAGTGCCATTGAAGTTTGGTCATCTCTCCAAATATATTTCTGTACAACTGTTTGGCAGTTAGGTTTAACTGAAGTGCTTTAACATTGCCTCATTTTTCTCCTTTGTAGCATATCAGGATATTTATCTTTTGTTAAGTCAGGAGGATCTCTGAAGTACTTAATATTTGAGATAGGCGCTTACGTAATGACAGTGAAAAGAAACTGTTATTTTTGGAAAATTTTGCCAATGGATGATTTTGTTTATTTGCTTGTAATATGTTTTCCAGTCTTGTGCCTAATGATATGTGGCAGCTGGAATACAGTGTTAGGGTGTGTATAGTAATACACTTTGGTAGAAGAAATAAAAGGGTTGACTATTTTTTAAAGGGAGAGAAAATACAAAAATCTGAGGTGCACATTGAGTCTGTGGTGAGGAAGGCAAATATGATGTTAGCATTCATTTCAAAAGCAAGGATGTAATGTTAAGGTTTTATAAAGCAAAAGTGAGGCCTCACTTGGAATATTGAGAGCAGTTTTGGGCCCCTTATCTTCAAAAGGATGTGCTGACACTGGAGAGGGTTCAAAGGAAGTTCACGAAAATGATTCCAGGATTAAATGGCTTGTCGTATCAAGAGCGTTTAATAGCTCTGGGCCTGTATTCACTAAAATTCAGAAGAATGCAGGGTAACATCATTGAAACCAATCAAATGGTGAAAGACCTTGATACAGTAGATGTGGAGAGGGTGTTTTCTATTGTGGGAGGGTCTAAGACTGGAGGACACAGCCTCAGATTAGAGGGGCGTTCTTTTAGAAGGAAATGAGGAAGAATTCCTTTAGCCTGAGAATGGTGAATCTGTAGAATTCATTGCCATAGGCAGCTGTGGTGGCCAAGTCTTTACGTATATTGGTTGACAGATACTTGATTAATCAGGACATGAAGGGATATGGGGGGAAGGCAGGAGATTAGGGCTGAGAGGAAAAATGGATCAGACATGATGAAATGGCAGAGCAGACTCAATGGGCCAAATGCCCTAATTCTGTTTCTTACCCTATAGTCTTATAGTTATCTTTGAAGCCATTGTTTGCAAATATAATTTGCATAAATGACTTATTCCATTCTTTCCAATGCACAGGTTCTGTAGAATGATGGACATTGGAGGAGATGCAGAAACCCTCACAAAACCAGCAGAATTGTATATGGAAAAGAAACAGCATCACTTCTGTGAATGTTGCTATGAAACATGATATTATTACAGTAAGTGAATCAATTTTTAGAATAGAGTTTCATAGATCATAAGAGCTTTGGTAGCCAGGTTCTGTTAATTATATAATTTCATTATGTTCCTTTGGTAAAGAACAGTGAATCTTACTGGAATATTTGCCAGGGACATCAGTTGTTAGGTTTCATAAGCACAATATTTAATATCATTTACTGTTTTATTTG
The DNA here is from genome assembly GCF_030144855.1 of Hypanus sabinus. Taxonomy (NCBI): domain Eukaryota; kingdom Metazoa; phylum Chordata; class Chondrichthyes; order Myliobatiformes; family Dasyatidae; genus Hypanus; species Hypanus sabinus. The sequence goes on along the minus strand of NC_082738.1, from coordinate 556,074 downwards.
GAGGAAGATTATCTTTCCTGAGTGTACGATCATGGTCTTCTGCTGCGTTAGCCCATCCACTTCATTAGTCAACATGTTGTACATTCAGAGATGCTCTTTTGCACACCACTGTTGTAACACATGGTTTTTTGAGTTACCATCGCCTTCCTGTCAACTTGAACTAGTCTGGCTGTTCTCCTCTGACTTCTTATTAATAAGGTAGTTTTGCCCACAGAGCTGCTGCTCTCTGAATGTTTTTTTTTGTTTTTCACACCTATCTCTAAATTCCAGAGATTGTTGTGCATAAAAATTTCAAGAGATAAGACATTGGAGCTGAATTAGGCCACTTGGCCCATTGAGTCTGCTGTGCCTTTTCATCATAGCTGATTCATTATCCCTCTCAACCCCATTCTCCTGCCTTCTTCCCATAACCTTTGGTACCCAGACTAATCAAGAACTTATTAGCCTCCACTTTAAATATACTTAATGAATTGGCCTCCACAGAAAACAGCAGTTTCTGAGATACTCAAACCACTCCATCTGGCACCAATAATCATTCCATGGTTCCACTTAGATCACATTTCTTCCCCATTCTGATGTTTGGTCTGAACAACAACTGAACTTTGTGACCATGTCTTCATACTTTTATGCATTGAGTTGCTGCCACATGATCGGCTGATTAGATATTTGCATTAACAAGCAGATGTACTTAATAAAGTGGCTACTTACTGTACCAATATGGATATTGGAAAAAAGCTTAATGTGTCAATGCTGGCTGGTGGTGTAATTGCATCAGCACCAGACTCCGAGGTGAGTGGTCCCGGGTTCGAATCTGGCTCCTTGCTTTCCATCCGTGCTGGGTTGAGCATTGAGCTAGAAACCCAACCTTGTAAACAGACAAAATACTAAACAAATGTCAAGGTTGCTGCCCGATGTGCCACAAGACATGGAGAGGAGCAACAATTAATGTGTCAATAGATAGAACATGAATGTAAAAGAATGAAGTACCAGTGGAGCCTTGCATGCTGAACAATGCAAGCAGAAGAGGAAAAACTCTGGAAGATTTTAGTCATTCTCTTTACTGGTTATTAGTAAAGTCCTCGAACCAGGCACAGCAATTCTAAATATTGCTGCTCATATTTATAAAATAACTTCAGGATGCATAAGCTTAAAAGCATGGGATTGGCACAAGTGTTATGTTTTTTTAAAAAATCAAAATTTTATATTTACCTGAACATCAAAAGTTCTGATCAGACTATTCTCCTTAATCATCTTTTAACTTAATTAGTTGGGCAGAAGGAAATTATTATGCATGTATTAGCCTGAAATTCATCTACTTTGCTCATTGCATTACATTTGCAAACATATGAACTTGTCTGAATTTAGTGTAGCTGCACAACCCTCATTGTGGTCCAGGGCAGTGTCTTATTGGATGGCATAACCCAAATCACCATTTTCTCACCATGAATGTGTCCAACACTAAATGAGCATTAAGGTAACAAAACTAAGGAATTTTGGAAGATATTTTCAGAAACGAATTACAAGAAAGTTGTTTGGATTGTGGTGCAGGAACCAAGGAGTTAGCGATGATCATCCTTTACCTATTACTTCCACAATAATGTTTAAACGTAAATGGCCATGAAAATGTACTAAAACAGCAATTCTACAGATACATTAAAATCGTAGGTTTGGATTTTTTAGCTATATAAATGGAAGCAAGTTTGATTCTTCTGTTATTTAGCAATATTTGTACAAAAGTCCCACATTTACTGGAGTGCTTGGACCATAAAATATAGGAGCAGAATTAGGCTATTTGGCCCATTAAGTTGGCTCCACCATTCAATCATGGCTGATCCTTTTTACTCCCCCTCCTCAGCCCCAATCCCTGACCTTCTCTCCGTAACTTTTGATGCTGTGTCCAATCAAGAACCTATCAAGATCTACCTTAAGTACATCCAACGACCAGGTCTCCACAGCTGCCTGTGGTAATTCCACAAGTTCGCCACCCTCTGGCTAAAGAAATTTCTCAGCATCTCAGTTTTAAATGGATGCCCCTCTATCCTGAGGCTGTGCCCTCTTGTCCTAGACTCTTTCCCCAAACCCCCCAAATTCCTTGGTGTCCATATTTCCAATGATCTCACCTGGTCCCTGAACTCCTTCATCCTGATCAAAAAGGCGCAATAGCGCCTTTATTTCCTGCGGAGCATCAAGAAAGCTCACCTCTGTCCCAGGATACTGACGGACTTTTACCGCTGTACCATTGAGAGCATTCTCACCAACTGCATCTCAATGTGGTATGGCAATTGTCCCGTATCGGACCACAAAGCACTCCAGCGGGTGGTGAATATTGCCAAGCAGATTATTGTCACCCAGTTGCCCACCTTGAGAACATCTACTATAAACGCTGCCTGGGCAGGGCGAAAAGTATTATCAGGGATGCATCTCACCCTAACCATGGACTTTTTACTCCCCTCCCATCCAGTAGGTGCTACAGGAGCCTCCGCTCCCACACCAGCAGGCACAGGAAGAGCTTCTTCCCTGAGGCTGTGACCCTGCTGAACCTCACATCACAGTGCTAAGCAATATTGCACCCATATTGTACTGTCTCAGTACTTTTATATTTGTTTGCTGTAACACTTTTTATTTGCAGTTATTTTGTAAATAACACTGTTCTTTTGCACTTCTGGTTAGATGCTAATCGCATTTCATTGGCTTTGTATCTGTACTCGGCACAATGACAATGAAGTTGAATCTAATCTAATCTAATCTAATAAGAAACATCCTTTCCACATCTACCATGTCTAGGCCTTTCAATATTTGAAAGGTTTCAATGAGATCCCCCCCCCCCCCCCCCCATCTTTCTAAATTCCAGTAAGTACAGACCCAGAGTTAGAAACATAGAAAATAGGTGCAGGAGTTTTCGAGCCTGCACCGCCATTCAGTATGATCATGGCTGATCATCCAACTCAAAACCCTGTGCCTGCTTTCTCTCCATACCCCCGATCTCTTTAGCCACAAGGGCCATATCTAACTTCCTCTTAAATATAGCCAATGAACCGGCCTCAACTGTTTCCTGTGGCAGAGAATTCCACAGATTCACCACTCTCTGTGTGAAGAAGTTTTTCCTCATCTCAGTCCTAAAAGGCTTCCCCTTTATCCTTAAACTGTGACTCCTCATTCTGGACTTCCCCAACATCGAAAACAATCTTCCTGCATCTAGCCTGTCCAATCCCTTTAGAATTTTATACGTTCCAATAAGATCCCCAGCTCAGTCTTCTAAATTCCAGTGAGTATAAGTCTAGTTGATCCAGTCTTTCTTCGTATGAAAGTCCTGCCATCCCAGGAATCAATCTCGTGAACCTTCTCTGTACTCCCTCTATGGCAAGAATGTCTTTCCTCAGATTAGCGGACCAAAACTGCACACAATATTCTAGGTGCGGTCTCACCAAGGCCTTGTACAACTACAGTAGAACCTCCCTGCTCCTGTGCTCAAATCCTCTTGCTATGAATGCCAACACACCATTTGCCTTTTTCACTGCCTGCTGTACCTGCATGCCCACCTTCAATGACTGATGTACAATGACACCCAGGTCTTGTTGCATCTCCCCTTTTCCTAATCGCCCACCGTTCAGATAATAATCTGTTTTCCTGTTCTTGCAACCAAAGTGGATAACCTCACATTTATCCATATTAAATTGCATCTGCCATGAATTTGCCCACTCACCTAACCTATCCAAGTCACCCTGCATCCTCTTAGCATCCTCCTCACAGCTAACACCGCCGCCCAGCTTTGTGTCATCTGCAAACTTGGAGATGCTGCATTTAATTCCCTCGTCTAAATCATTAATAGATATTGTAAACAACTGGGGTCCCAGCACTGAGCCTTGCGGTACCCCACTAGTCACTGCCTGCCATTCCGAAAAGGTCCCGTTTACTCCCACTCTTTGCTTCCTGTCTGCCAACCAATTCTCTATCCACATCAATACCATACCCCCAATACTGTGTGCTTTAAGTTTGCACACTCATCTCCTGTGTGGGACCTTGTCAAAAGCCTTTTGAAAATCTAAATATACCACATCCACTGGCTCCCCCCTATCCACTCTACTAGTTACATCTTCAAAAAATTCTATAAGATTCGTCAGACATGATTTTCCTTTCACAAATCCATGCTGACTTTGTCCAATGATTTCACCTCTTTCCAAATGTGCTGTTATCACATCTTTGATAACCGACTCTAGCATTTTCCCCACCACCGATGTCAGACTAACTGGTCTATAATTCCCCAGTTTCTCTCTCCCTCCTTTTTTAAAAAGTGGGGTTACATTAGCCACCCTCCAATCCTCAGGAACTAATCCAGAATCTAAGGAGTTTTGAAAAATTATCACTAATGCATCCACTATTTCTTGGGCTACTTCCTTAAGCACTCTGGGATGCAGACCATCTGGCCCTGGGGATTTATCTGCCTTTATATTCCACCATATTATGGTCACTCTTACCCAAGGGGCCTCGCATGACAAGATTGCTAACTAACCCTTCCTTATTGCTCAATACCCAATCTAGAATGGCCTGTTCTCTAGTTGGTTCCTCGACATGTTGGTTCAGTAAACCATCCCGCATACATTCCAAGAAATCCTCTTCCTCAGCACCCTTACCAATTTGGTTCACCCAATCGATATATAGATTGAAGTCACCCATTATAACTACTGTTCCTTTATTGCACACATTTCTAATTTCCTGTTTAATGCCATCCCCAACCTCACTACTACTGTTAGGTGGCCTGTACACAACTCCCACCAGCGTTTTCTGCCCCTTAGTGTTATGCAGCTCTGCCCATATCGATTCCACATCCTCCAGGCTAATATCCATCCTTTCTTTTGCGTTAATCTCCTCTCTAACCAGCAATGCTACCCCACCTCCTTTTCTTTCCTGTCTATCCCTGCTGAATATTGAATATCCCTGGATGTTGAGCTCCCATCCTTGGTCACCCTGGAGCCATGTCTCTGTGATCCCAACTATATCATATTCATTAATAACTATCTGCACATTCAATTCATCCACCTTGTTACGAATGCTCCTCGCATTGACACACAAAGCCTTCAGACTTGTTTTTACAACACTCTTAGCCCTTATACAATTATGTTGAGAAGAGGCCCTTTTTGCTTTTTGCCCTGGATTTGCATGCCTGCCACTTTTACTTTTCACCTTACTACTTTTTGCTTCTACCCTCATTTTACACCCCTCTGTCTCTCTGCACTTGTTCCCATCCCCCTGCCACATTAGTTTAAAGCCTCCTGAACAGCAGTAGTAAACGCTCTCCCTAGGACATTGGTTCCAGTCCAGCCCAGGTGCGGACCGTCCTGTTTATACCGGTCCCACCTCCCCCAGAACTGGTTCCAATGCCCCAGAAATTTGAATCCCTCCCCCTTGCACCATTTTTCAAGCCACGTATTCATCTGAAATATCCTCCTTTTTCTACTCTGACTAGCACATGGCACTGGTAGTAATCCAGAGATTATTACCTTTGTGGTCCTACTTTTTAGTTTTTAGTTATCAAATGTTTATTCCCATAATCATTCTTTTGAACCTCCTCTGAACCCTCTTCAATGCCAGGACCTTTTCTTAGATGAGGAGCCCGAAACAGTTCACAGTACTCAAGGTGAAGCCTCACCAATGCCTTATAAAGACTCAGCATCACACCCTTGCTCTTGTATTCTAGACCTCTTGAAATTAATGCCAACAATGCATTTGACTTCCTCACCACCAATTCAACCTGCAAGTTAACCTTTAGGGTGCTCTGCACAAGGACTCCCAAATCTCTTTGCATCTCAGATTTTTAGATTTTGTCCTCCTTTAAAAAATAGTCCACTCATTTATTTCTACTACCAAAGTGCATGATCACGCATTTTCCAACATTGCATTTCATCTGTCACTTTCTTGCCCATTTTCCTAATCTGTCTGAGCCCTTCTGCACCCTTCCTGTTACCCCAACACGACCTGTCCTTCTGGCCATCTATTTCATCATCTCAATCATTTATATACAGCATAAAAAGAAGTAGTCCCAACATCAACCCCTGCAGAACACCACTACTCGCTGTCAGCCAACTATAAAAGGATCCTTTTATCCCCACTCGCTACCTCCTACCAATCAGCCAATACTCTAACCATGTTAGTAACATTCCTGTAATACCATGGACTCTTAACTTGGGAAGCAGCCTCATGTGTAGCAACTTGTCAAAGACAGACAGTCAGACATAATTTATTGATCCCGAGGGAAATTGGGTTTTGTTACAGTCGTACCAACCAAGAATAGTGTAGCAATATAAAACCATAAGTAATTAAATAATAATAATAAGTAAACTATGCCAAGTGGAAATAAGTCCAGAACCAGCCTATTGGCTCAGGGTGTCTGACACTCAGTGTTACATCTCGGTGGAATGAGTCTCTGGCTGAACGCACTCCTGTGCCTAACCAGTACATTATGGAGTAGATGGGAGACATTGTCCAAGATGGCATGCAACTTCGACAGCATCCTCTTTTCAGACACCACCATCAGAGAGTCCAGTTCCACCCCCACAACATCACTGGCCTTACGAATGAGTTTGTTGATTCTTTTGGTGTCTGCTCCCCTCAGCCTGCTGCCCCAGCACACAACAGCAAACATGATAGCACTGACCACCACAGCCTCGTAGAACATCCTCAGCATCGTCCGGCAGATGTTAAAGGACCTCAGTCTCCTCAGGAAGTAGAGACGGCTCTGACCCTTGTCTAGGGAGGCTACTTGGGTGGAATTGAGGAATGGGAAAGATGTAGTAGCACTTATAGGGGTGTATTATAGGCCACCTAATAGGGAGCAAGAATTGGAGGAGCAAATTTGCAAGGAGATAGCAGATATTTGTAGTAAGCACAGGGTTGTGATTGTCAGAGATTTTAATTTTCCACACGTTGACTTGTAAGCCCATTCTGTAAAAGGGCTGGATGGTTTGGAATTTGTAAAATGTGTGTAGGATAGTTTTTTGCAGCAATACATAGAGGTACCGACTAGAGAAGGGGCAGTGTTGGACCTTCTGTTAGGAATGAAATAAGTCAGGTGACGAAGGTATGTGTTGGGGAGCGCTTCAGGTCCGGTGATCACAATGCCATTTGTTTCAATATAATTATGGAGAAGGATAGGACTGGACCCAGGGTTGAGATTTTTGATTGGAGAAAGGCTAACTTTGAGGAAATGCGAAAGGATTTAGAAGGAGTGGATTGGAACAATTTGTTTTATGGGAAGGGTGTAATAGTAAAATGAAGGTCATTTAAAGGTGAAATGTTGAGAGTACAGAATCTTTATGTTTCTGTTAGGTTGAAAGGAAAGTTAAAAGTTTGAGAGAGCCATGGTTTTCAAGGGATATTGGAAATTTGGTTAGGAAAAAAAGAGATATCTACAATAAATATAGGCAGCATGGAGTAAATGAGGTGCTTGAGGAATATAAAGAATGTAAGAAGAATCTTAAGAAAGAAATTATTAAAGCTAAAAGAAGATACAAGGTTACTTTGACAAGTAAGGTGAAAATAAATCCGAAGGGTTTCTACAGTTATATTAATAGCAAAAGGATAGTGAGGGATAAAATTGGTCCCTTAGAGAATCAGAGTGGACAGCTCTGTTTGGAGCCAAAAGAGATGGGGGAGATTTTGAACAATTTCTTTTCTTCGGTATTCACGAAGGAGAAGGATATTGAATTGTGTAAGGTAAGGGAAATGAGTAGGGAAGTTATGGAAACAATGACAATTAAAGAGGAGGAAGTATCGTGCTTTTAAGGAATATAAAAGTGGATACATCTCCGGGTCCTGACAGGATATTCCCGAGGACCTTGAGGGAAGTTAGTGTAGAAATAGCAGGGGCTCTGACAGAATTATTTCAAATGTCATTAGAAACAGGGATGGTAATGGAGGATTGGCATATTGCTCATGTGGTTCCATTGTTTAAAAGGGTTCTAAGAGTAAACCTAGCAATTATAGGCCTAACAGTTTGACGTCAGTGGTGGGTAAGTTAATGGAAAGTATTCTTAGAGATGGTATATATAATTATCTGGATAGACAGGATCTGATTAGGAATAGTCAGCATGGATTTGTGTGTGGAACGTCATGTTTGACAAATCTTATTGAATTTTTTGAAGAGGTTACGAGGAAAGTTGACGAGGTTAAAGCAGTGGATGTTGTCTATATGGACTTCAGTAAGGCCTTTGACAAGATTCCGCACAGAATTAGTTAGGAAGGTTCAATTGTTAGGTATTAATATTGAAGTAGTAAAATGGATTCAACAGTGGCTAGATGGGAGATGCCAGAGAGTAGTGGTGGATAACTGTTTGTCAGGTTGGAGTCCGGTGACTAGTAGTGTGCCTCAGGGATCTGTACTGGGTCCAAAGTTGTTTGTCATTTACATTAATGATCTGGATGATGGGGTGGTAAATTGGATTAGTAAGTATGCAGATGATACTAAGATAGGTGGCGTTGTGGATAATGAAGTAGGTATTCAAAGCTTGCAGAGAGATTTAGGCCAGTGAGAAGAGTGGACTGAAAGATGGCAAATGGAGTTTAATGCTGATAAGGGTGAGGTGCTACATTTTGGTAGGACTAATCAAAATAGGACATACATGGTAAATGGTAGGGCATTGAGGAATGCAGTAGAACAGAGTGATCTAGGAATAATGGTGCATAGTTCCCTGAAGGTAGAATCTCATGTGGATAGGGCGGTGAAGAAGCTTTTGGTATGCTGGCCTTTATAAATCAGAGCATTGAGTATAGGAGTTGGGATGTAGTGTTAAAATTGTACAAGGCTTTGGTAATGCCGAATTTGGAGTATTGTGTACAGTTCTGGTCACCGAATTATAGGAAAGATGTCAACAAAATAGAGAGAGTACAGAGAAGATTTACTGGAATGTTACCTGAGTTTCAGCACCTAAGTTACAGGGAAAGGTTGAACAAGTTAGGTGTTTATTCTTTGGAGCTTAGAAGGTTGAGGGGGGACTTTATAGAGGTATTTAAAATTATGAGGGGGATAGATAGTGTTGATGTGGATAGGCTTTTTCCATTGAGAGTAGGGGAGATTCAAACAAACGGACATGAGTTGAGAGTTAAGGGGCAAAAGTTTAAGGGTAACACAAGGGGGAACTTCTTTACTCAGAGAGTGGTAGCTGTGTGGAATGAGTTTCCAGTAGAAGTGGTAGAGGTAGGTTTGATATTGTCATTTAAAAAAAAATTGGATAAGTATATGGACAGGAAAGGAATGGAGGGTTATGGGCTGAGTGCAGGTCAGTTGTACTAGGTGAGAGTAAGCGTTTGACATGAACTAGAAGGGCCGAGATGGCCTGTTTCCGTGCTGTAATTGTTATATGATTATATACTACTAATAATGGTAATAGCAGCAACAATGACATCTGCCCATAAAATAGCTTACTGGCGCAATGAAAAAATCCCTGTACATTTTGGCCCTAATAATAGGGCCAAATATGACATAATTTGGACCCTTGTGGAAAACTAATGTAGGAACCCTGCCCTAAGGGTTCTTTTACCTTAAGCTCTCTAATCAATTATGGTTCATTGCACCACACCCAATCTAGAATAGCAGATCCTCTGGTGGACTCAACCACGAGCTGCTCTAAAAAGTCATCTCGAAAGAACCCTAGAAATACCCCTGCTGTAATCCAGGGGTTTTTCCCAGGGCTGAGATGGCTAGCACGAGTGGGCACAGTTTTAAGGTGCTTGGAAGCAGCTACAGAGGAGATGTCAGGAGTAATTTTTTTACACAGAGAGTGGTGAGTGCGTGGGATGGGCTGCTGGCGATGGTGGTGGAGGCGGATACGATAGGGACTCCTGGACAGGTACATAGAGCTTAAAAAAATAGAGGGCTCTGGGTAACCCTAGGTAATTTCTAAGTTAAGGACATGCGAGGTCTTGTATTGTGCTGTGGATTTTCAACGTTTCTACGTCCTGTCAAGCCACAGCCATGAGATTTTCCATGACTAGTAATGCCAACCCCACCCCCTTTAATCCCTCTTGCTCGGTCACCTCTAAAACAACGGAACCCTGGAACAATGACCTGTATCAGTCTTGCCCATCCTGCAACTAAGTGTCACTAATGGCTACAATATCCTAATTCCAGGTGTTGATCCATGCCCTGAGCTCATCTGCCTTTCCTAAAATATCTCTTGCATTGAAATACATGCAGCTCAGGACATTAGTCCCACTGTGCTCAACCTTGATGCTTAACCCTAATGAAGGCCAGCACTGCACATGCTGCCTTAACCACCCAAGCAACTTGCGTGGCAACTTTGAGGGATCTACGGACATGGACATTTACTTGATTATTATTTAATTATTTATAATTTTTTTCTTCTGTATTATGTATTGCATTGAACTGCTGCTGCTGCTCAGTTAACAAACTTCACAACACATGCCAGTGATAATAACCCTGATTCTGATTCTGATTTTGACTCCACGATCCCTTTGATCCTCCACAAGGCAAAGAATCTTGCCGTTAAGCTAGTACTCTGCCTTCTCGTTCAACCTTCCAAAGACTAGCACTTTACATTTTTCTGATTTTCATATCTCAGCCCAATTCTGTATCCTGTCAATGTCCTGTTGTAACCTACAACAACCTTCTACATGCTCCACAGCACCACCAGCTTTTAATTTTTATAATTCATAAAAATTTCAATATATCAGTTAATCAGATGTTGTAGAAACCTTGTGGATAGAGTTAAGAAACTACAAGTGTAAAAAGACCCTGATAGTACTTATATATAGACCTCCAAACAGTAGCCAGGATATGAGCTACAAATTACAATAGAAGATAGAAAAGACATGTGAAAAGGGCAATGTTGCTGTAATTTTGAGGGATTTTAATATGCAGGTAATTGGGAAAATCAGGTTGGTGCTGGATCCTAATGCCGGCCATTGTTGGGAGTAGGCCAGTGGTGAGGCTAAGAGTGTCGGGCTTTGGCTAAAAAGAAGCATTGGCTCTGGGTAAGCTTCTGTTATGTTTCAATTTTTTTGTCTCTTTCTGCACCTAGAGTAGTAAATGTGTTGTTATGGGTCCTTCATGCTGGATGTTGGAGAACTGGGAGACTCAGAGTCTCCCAGGGAACTACATCTACATGAAGTGCATCCGGCTGCAGCTCCTTGAAGACTGTTAGGGATCTGGAGCAGCGACTGGATGACCTTGGGTTTGTAAGGGAGAGTTAGAACATCCTGTCCATATTCACTCTATCTAGGCTTTTCAATATTCGAGAAACTTCAATGAAATCCCCCTTGTTCTTCTAAACCCCAGTGAATACAGGCCCAGAGCCATCAAATGCTCCTCAGCACCAGGATGACCTTGGGCTTGTACGGAGAGTGAGGAGATAATCGATCAAAGTTACAGGGAGGTAGTCACCCAAAAGTTGCAGGAGGTGAGTAGCTGGGTGACTGTCAGGGGAAATGGAAATAGGCAGTTAGAGCAGAGCACCCCTGTGGACATTCCTGTCAATAATAAATATATTGTTTTGAATTGAGTGATCTTTATAGTCATTGTACATAGGTACAGTGAAACTCTGTTTGGCTTCCTCTCAGGCAATCAAACAAAGTGGTAGATAAAAAGAAGACAGTAATAGAAAAACAGTATTAAATAGATAAGTAGCAGAAAATAAGTTGCAGCAGCACCAGAATATCACAGTAAAGGTACTTGACAGACCTTGTGCAGAGCAACCTAAAGGTTAACCTGTAGGCTGAGCTGGTGGTGTGAAAAGCAAATGCAGTGTTCGCATTCATATCAAGAAGTCTAGAACGTAAGTGTACGGATGTAATGCTGAGGCTTTTTAAGGCATTAGTGAGGTCTCACCTTGAGTATAAACAGTTTTGGCTTCCTTATCGAAGAAAAGATCTGTTGGCATTGGAGAGGGTCAAGAGGAGGTTCACACGGATGATTCCAGGAAAAGAAAGGTTATCATACAAAAATGTTTGATGGCTCTGGGACTGTACTCACTGGAATTTAGAAGGATGAGGGGTGACCTCATTGAAACCTGTAGAATGTTGAAAAGTCTAGACAGAGCGGATGTGGAAAGATTGTTTCCCATGGTGGGGGAGTCTAGGACAAGGGGGTACAGCCTCAGGATAGAGGGGCGGCCTTTCAAAACAGTACTGAGGGCAGTGTACATGTATGATGCCCAAAGACTAATGTGCGTGCTATTGAGGGCACTCTGAAACTCAGCAATGGTTGCAATTCCAGCCAAGCCACCTACTCTTTTGGCTTCATTTCCAATAAAAGTGGAAGTTAGCCAGCTTATCTCAAAGACCCTACCTCAATGACTTTCTTTACAAAACAATAGATGTCAAATTGCAAATAGCAAGAACATTTCCCTCTCAGCTGAAAGGACCCAGACAGAAAAATATAATCCCTTTAATATCTTAACAGTCACCAACAATGTGGCTTGCAAATCTGTACTGAAACTGCAGATATGACATTAAGTGGCATCCTTGCTGAAGCACAGACATAACACACCTCCTCCCACAATTAAGTTCAGTTAGCTGAATAGCTGCGCAAAATCCTATAGGAATAGAGCCATCATTTAAGGGCTCATCTCCTTTTCCTCCTCCTCTCTCTCTCTCTCTCTTTATCTGTCTCTCGATGTCTGTCTCGCTCTCTCTTGATGTCTGTCTCTCTATTTCTCTCTCTCTCTTTATGCCTGTATCACTCTGTGTCTGCATCTATCTCTGTGCTTTCTGTTTCTGGCTCTCTCTGTCTCCCCGCTCTCTCTCTCTCTCTCTCTCTCTCTCTCTCTCTATCGCTGTCTGCCTGTCTGTCACTCTGTCCGCCACTCTGTCTGTGTCTCTGTTTGCCTCTTAGGCTGTCTGTCTGTCCTTCTTTCTTGTATCTGTCTCTTTCTCTGTCATAGATTAGGAGAATGGGCTAGAAAGTATCAAATGAACTACAATGTTGGAAAATGCATGGTCAGGCACTTTCGTAGTCAAAATAGAATACAAGAGCAGGGATGTGAAGCTGAGGCTTTATAGGGCACTGGGGAGCCCTCACCTTGAGTACTGGATGAGCTATGATTGAATGGCGGAGCAGACTTGATGGGCCAAATGGCCTAAATCTGCTCCTGTGTCTTATGGTTTTATGATCTAATCTAGACATATCGTTCACCTAATAGGCTCAATCACAAGCTGCTGTAGAAAGCCGTCTTGCAGGCATTCTACAAATTCCCTCTCTTAGACCATAACACTCCATCCCCTTTATCTGTCGTACTTGTAATCTCCTCAAAGAATTCCAACAGGTTTCTCAGGCAAGATTTTCCCTTAAGAAAAGCATGCTGTCTTTGTCCTATCTTGTTCTGTGTCACCAAGTACTCTATCACCTCATCCTTAACAACTGACTCCCAACATCTTCCTAACCACTGAGGTCAGGCTAACTGGCCTATAATTTCCTTTCTGCTGCCTTCCTCCTTTCTTAAAGAGTGGAGTAACATTTGAAAGAATTCCAACAGGTTCATCAAGCAGGATTTTCCCTGAAGGAAACCATGCTGACTTTGTCCTATTTTGTCCTGTGTCACCAAGTACTCCATCACCTCATACTTAACAGTTGACTCCAATATCTTCCCAACCACTGAGGTCAGGCTAACTGGTCTATAATTTCCTTTCTGCTGCCTTCCTCCTTTCTTAAAGAGTGGAGTGATATTTGCAATTTTCCAGTCCTCTGGCACCATGCCAACTCCTCTCTCATACCACTGTAATTTCCTTTATTCCACTGAATTACTGCTGCATCAGACTTCCTCCCTATCAGATTTCAAGTTGAACTCAATCATATTGTGATCACTGCCTCCTAAGGGTTCTTTTACCTTAAGCTCCCTGATCGCCTCTGGTTCATTACGTTAACACCCAACCCAGTATACCTGATCCCCTCGTAGGCTCAACAATAAGCTGCTCTAAAAAGCCATCTAGTAGGCATTTAACAAACTCACTCTCTTGAAATCCATTTCCAACCTGATTTTCCCAATGGACTTGCATGTTGAAATCTCCCATGTTTGTCATAACATTGCCCTTTTTACATAGAGCATAGAACAATACAGCACAGTACTTCGGCCCACAATATTGTGCTGACCCTTAAACTCTGCTTCCCATATAACCCCCCACCTTAAATTCCTCCATATACCTGTCTAGTAGTCTCTTAAATTTCACTGGTGTATCTGCCTCCACCACTGACTCAGGCAGTGCATTCCATGCACCAACCACTCTCTGAGTAAAAAACCTTCCTCTAATATCCCCCTTGAACTTTCCACCCCTTAACTTAAAGCCATGTCCTCTTGTATTGAGCAGTGGTGCCCTGGGGAAGAGGAGCTGGCTGTCCACTCTATCTATTCCTCTTAATATCTTGTATACCTCTATCATGTCTCCTCTCATCCTCCTTCTCTCCAGAGAGTAAAGCCCTAGCTCCCTTAATCTCTGATCATAATCCATACTCTCTAAATCAGGCAGCATCCTGGTAAATCTCCTCTGTACCCTTTCCAATGCTTCCACATCCTTCCTATAGTGAGCCAACCAGAACTGGACACAGTACTCCAAGTGTGGGCTAACCAGAGTTTTATAGAGCTGCATCATTACCCCGTGACTCAATCTCTATCCCTCAACTTATGAAAGCTAACACCCCATAAGCTTTCTTAACTACCCTATCTACCTGTGAGGCAACTTTCAGGGATCTGTAGACATGTACCCCCAGATCCCTCTGCTCCTCCACACTCCCAAGTATCCTGCCATTTACTTTGTACTCTGCCTTGGAGTTTGTCCTTCCAAAGTGTACCATCTCACACTTCTCCGGGTTGAACTCCATCTGCCACTTCTCAGCCCTCTTCTGCATCCTATCAATGTCTCTCTGCAATCTTCAACAATCCTCAACACTATCAACAACATCACCAACATTTGTGTCGTCTGCAAACTTGCCAACCCACCCTTCTACCCCCACATCCAGTTTGTTAATAAAAATCACGAAAAGTAGAGGTCCCAGCAACGATCCTTGTGACATGCCTTTTGTATTTCCGTTGTAATTTGTGGTCCACCTCCCAGCTACTGTTTGGAAGCCTGTATACAACTGCAATCAACGTCCTTTTACCCTAGCAGTTTCTTAACTCAACCCACAAGGATTCAACATTTTCTGATCCTATGTCACAGCTTTCTAGTGATTTGATGCCGTTCTTTACCAGCAGAGCCACACAATCCCCTCTGCCTACCCTCCTCTCCCTCCGATATAACATGTAACCTTGGACATTCATCTCCCAACTACAACCATCCTTCAGCCACGAATCAGTGACGGTCACAACATCATACCTGGCAATCTGTAATATTGCAACTAGATCATCCACCTTATTTCTTATACTACACACATTGAGATACAGGTTTCCTCCGCTATTCGAAGGTAGAGCATTCCTTTGAAATGGTTCATAAGCTGGAATATCGTAAAGTGAAGAAGCAATTACCATTTATTTATATGGGAAAAATTTGTGAGCGTTCGCAGACCCAAAAAATAACCTACCAAATCATGCAAAATATCACATAAAACCTAAAATAACAGTAACATATAGTAAAAGCAGGAATGATCTGATAAATACCCAGCCTGTATAATGTAGGAATACTTTTCTACAGTTATTGCAGCACTGTCCATCGCAGCGAAAATTTCACGCAAGCACTCGCGGCAAAAACTCACAGCGCAAGGGCTCCCGGCAGAAACACACGGCGCAAGTGTTCCTGGTAGAAGCACTTTTTCCAGTAACCTTTAAGCTATGAAGCTACCGAATAACACATAAAAATACACAGCCTATATAACCATATAACAGTCACAGCACGGAAACAGGCCATCTCGGCCCTCCTAGTCCGTGCCGAACTCTTAATCTCACCTAGTCCCACCTACCCGCACTCAGCCCATAACCCTCCACTCCTTTCCTGTCCATATACCTATCCAATTTTACCTTAAATGACACAACTGAACTGGCCTCTACTACTTCTACAGGAAGCTCATTCCACACAGCTATCACTCTCTGAGTAAAGAAATACCCCCTCGTGTTTCCCTTAAACTTCTGCCCCCTAACTCTCAAATCATGTCCTCTCGTTTGAATCTCTCCTACTCTCAATGGAAACAGCCTATTCACGTCAACTCTGTCTATCCCTCTCAAAATTTTAAATACCTCGATCAAATCCCCCCTCAACCTTCTACACTCCAATGAATAGAGACCTAACTTGTTCAACCTTTCTCTGTAAATTAAGTGCTGAAACCCAGGTAACATCCTAGTAAATCGTCTCTGCACTCTCTCTAATTTATTGTTATCTTTCCTATAATTCGGTGACCAGAACTGTACACAATATTCCAAATTTGGCCTTACCAATCCCTTGTACAATTTTAACATTACATCCCAACTTCTGTACTCAATGCTCTGATTTATAAAGGCCAGCATTCCAAAAGCCTTCTTCACCACCCTATCTACATGAGACTCCACCTTCAGGGAACTATGCACAGTTATTCCTAGATCTCTCTGTTCCTCTGCATTCCTCAATGCCCTACCATTTACCCTGCATGTTCTATTTGGATTATTCCTGCCAAAATGTAGAACCTCACACTTCTCAGCATTAAACTCCATCTGCCAACGTTCAGCCCATTCTTCTAACCGGCATAAATCTACTTGCAAGCTTTGAAAACCCACCTCATTATCCACAACACCTCCTACCTTAGTATCATCGGCAAAAAGTAGAAGTAATAAAGTAGAAGTATAAAGTAGAAGTAATGTACGCCCAGTGTACTTTCACTTACCGGAATCAGGAGGACAGTGAGGACACTGATGATGGTGTGTTAGGCTGAGTCATCAGAGGTTGGGATGGTGGGACACTGGAGTGTCATCTCATCGTCGTCTGTTTCATTCAGGGCAGGCAGGTCACCTTCTTCCATGTCTGCCTGCCTCAATGTCGAAGGTCAAGTTTCGTCGTCTGCTGTGGCTGATATGGAAGGCTTGAAAAATGACAGTACGCTTGACTGCTTAGCCTCGTGCATTTTTCTATCATACAGTTCTTTGTAAGCACTCAAACCATCCTGCAAACCTGCCCTAAAGCTACGTACCCTTTCAAAATTAAAGTCATACTTTTCTGCATTCATTGCAGCATTGTCAATCGCAGCGAAAATCTCACGAAAATCTTCACGTTCAGTTCCTGGACATCTTTACTTTCAGGCTGTTCACTATTGCGTTCGGCTTCAATTGTTATCCTTTCCTCTTCATCAGCTCTTCATCTGTCAGTTCTTGGTCATGGGATGCCAAAACCTCTTCAACATCACCATCGTCAACTTCCACAAACCCTTAGCCCAACTCACTATATCCTTACTTTGTTCACCACGATCGAAACGCTTTATTATATCTAGTTTATATCTGACATGGACCACCAACACCTCGCTGACATGGACCACCAACACCTCACTGCTTGTAAAACAGACACAACAAAGACTCCTCTTCCTCAGAAAGCTGAAACAGGCCAAACTCCCACAAAAGCTGTTGCTTAACTTCTACAGAAGCACAATTGAAACCATCCTGACCAACAGCACCACAGTGTGGTATGCCAGCTACACAGCCACTGAGGGACAAGACCTGCATCGCGTGGTGAAGGCGGCCCAGCGAATTGTCAGGATGGAGCTCCCAGGACTGGACACCATCTATTCCAGTCAACACAGGAGGAAAGCAATCAGCATAACCAGAGACACCACACAAGGACAGTGGGGGACAGTGATCACCGCTCCCTGTCCTTTAACATTATCATGGAAAAGGATAGAATCAGAGCGGACAGGAAAATTTTTAATTGGGGAAGGGCAAATTATGAGGCTATAAGGCTAGAACTTGCAGATGTGAATTGGGATGATGTTTTTGAAGGGAAATGTACTATGGACATGTGGTCGATGTTTAGGGATCTCTTGCAGGATGTTAGGGATAAATTTGTCCCAGTGAGGAAGATAAAGAATGGTAGGGTGAAGGAACCATGGGTGACAAGTAAAGTGGAAAATCTAGGCAGGTGGAAGAAGGCAGCGTACATGAGGTTTAGGAAGCAAGGATCAGATGGGTCTATTGAGGAATATAGGATAGCAAGAAAGGAGCTTAAGAAGGGACTGAGAAGAGCAAGAAGGGGTCATGAGAAGGCCTTGGCGAGTAGGGTAAAGAAAAACCCCAAGGCATTCTTCAATTATGTGAAGAACAAAAGGATGACAGGAGTGAAGGTAGGACCGATTAGAGATAAAAGTGGGAAGATGTGCCTGGAGGCTGTGGAAGTGAGTGAGGTCCTCAATGAATACTTCTCTTCGGTATTCACCACTGAGAGGGAACTTGATGATGGTGAGGACAATATGAGTGAGGTTGATGTTCTGGAGCATGTTGATATTAAGGGAGAGGAGGTGTTGGAGTTGTTAAAATACATTAGGACGGATAAGTCCCCGGGGCCTGACAGAATATTCCCCAGGCTGCTCCACGAGGCAAGGGAAGAGATTGCTGAACCTCTGGCTAGGATTGTAGCGATGTACTACATACAGAGCTAGAGACGACACACAGTCGGTAAGCCGTTTCGAGACTAGTTTATTCAAACTTCGCGGCGCTGGCATTTAATCCCTAGCGCCCGCCCTCTCCGGACGGAAATTACGTCAGGGGTGCATTACCAATGTCTCTCCCCGCGCACTGTCTATTTATGAGCCGGTTCGCCAGCGCAGAAAGTGGGTCACCACTTAACCCCACCCCCCCCCCCAGAACCGGCGATACACCCCCCAATGTCCACAGTTTGGATCAGCCTCTGTTTGGGAGGTCTGCCTCTGCGCCGCGGTGCCTGAGCCTCGACCGGCTGCACCAAGTCCACATGGGCTGGTTTGAGTCAGTCCACTGTGAAAACCTCCTCTTTCCCCCCAATGTCCAGAACGTTTGTGGACCCGTTGTTGTTGATCACCTTGAACGGCCTCTCGTACGGCCGCTGTAGCGGTGCCTGGTGTCCGCCCCTTTGTACAAACACAAACTTACACTTCTGCAGGTCTTTGGGTATATGGGTCGAGGTCCGTCTGTGCTGTCAAGTCGGTACAGGGGCCATGTTGACGAGCCTTTCTCGTAGTCTGTCCAGGACTGCTGCGGGTTCATCCTCTTGCCCCCTTGGGACTGGTATGAACTCTCCTGGGACAGCCAGGTGTGCGCCGTACACCAACTTGGCCGACGAAGCGTGCAGATCCTCTTTGGACGCTGTGCGAATTCCAAGCAGGACCCAGGGAAGCTCGTCCACCCAGTTAGGTCCTCTCAGGCAGGCCATGAGAGCCGACTTCAAGTGATGGTGGAAACGCTCCACCAGTCCGTTCGACTGTGGGTGGTAGGCAGTAGTAGTGTGGTGTAGCTGCGTTCCCAACAGGCTGGAGGTGAACTGGGCGCCTCTGTCGGAGGTAATGTGGGCCGGTACCCCGAAACGTGCTACCCAGGTTGCAATCAGTGCTTGGGCTCAGGAATCGGTAGATGTGTCGGTGAGCGGGACCGCCTCGGGCCACCTCGTGAACTGGTCTACCATAGTTAGGAGGTACCGCGTTCCTCGGGACATTGGTAGGGGGCCCACGATATCCACGTGAATGTGGTCGAACCTCCGTTGTGTGGGTTCTGGCTTCCTGTTGCGGGTGTTGTACCCCGTTGGGGGCAAGTCGCTGATTTCCGCTCCGGTGTCAACCAAGAAGCAGCGTCCCGACTGTTTGTCCCAGACGTACAAGAGGCTGTCGTGGTGGCCAGCCGCCATAGTCATTAGCAGCAGCTGGCCCTGGCCCTGGCCCTTGCAGGGCGGGCGACAATGGCGGGCTTCTGTGCCCCATCGCTGGTGGTAGAAACACCATTGTTCACTGTCCTCCTCACTCCTGCCTCTGTGTTGTGTGCGCCCCCCTGCCAGGCCTGGTCTAGTCTGCTGTTGGGCGCGTGGCCTGGTAATCTGACCGACGGACACCATGCTCTCCCTCTTGGCTTTCCACAGCACGTCCGCCCTGGCCGCCACCTTCCGGGGGTCGCTGAAATCTGTGTCAACCAGCAGCAGATGTATGTCCCCGGGCAGTTGCTCCAGGAACGCTTGCTCGAACATAAGGCAGGGCTTGTGTCCGTCAGCCAGGGCCAGCATCTTGTTCATCAATGCTGACGGCAGTCTGTCTCCCAAACCATCCAGGTGAAGCAGGCATTAGGGCTGTGAGAGGCCAAAGGTCCCAATGAGCAGCGCTTTGAATGCTTCATATTTGCCTTCTTCCGGGGGCGACTGTATGAAATCCTCAACCTGGGCGGCCGTCTCCTGGTCAAGGGCGCTCACCACGTGGTAGTAAAGCGTGGAATCAGAGGATATCTGCCAAACCTGGAACTGGGCTTCTGCTTGGCTAAACCACACGCATAGTCGCAGTGTCCAGAAAGTCAGCAGTTTTAGCGAAACTGCATGAACAGATGAAGCATTGGTCATCTTTGGTCCAAATCTCGTTTCAACCGTCGGGGTCACCAATGTAGCGATGTACTACATACAGAGTTAGAGACAACACGCAGTCGGTAAGCCGTTTCGAGACTACTTTATTCAGACTTCACAGCGCTGGCATTTAATCCCTAGCACCTGCCCTCTCTGGGCGGAAATGATGTCAGAGGTGCATTACCAAAGTCTCTCCCCACGTGCTGGCTATTTGTGAGCCGGTTCGCCTGCGCAGAAAGTGGGTTGCCACAGAATCTTTCTGTCCTCGTTGTCCACGGGAATGGTACCGGAGGATTGGAGGGAGGCGAATGTTGTCCCCTAGTTCTAAAAAGGTAGTAGGGATAGTCCAGGTAATTATAGACCAGTGAGCCTTACGTCTGTGGTGGGAAAGCTGTTGGAAAAGATTCTTAGAGATAGGATCTATGGGCATTTAGAGAATCATGGTCTGATCAGGGACAGTCAGCATGGCTTTGTAAAGGGCAGATCGTGTCTAACAAGCCTGATAGAGTTCCTTGAGGAGGTAACCAGGCATATAGATGAGGATAGTGCAGTGGATGTGATCTGCATGGATTTTAGTAAGGCATTTGACAAGGTTCCACATGGTAGACTTATTCAGGAAGTCAGAAGGCATGGGATCCAGGGAAGTTTGTCCAGGTGGATTCAGAATTGGCTTGCCTGCAGAAAGCAGAGGGTCATGGTGAAGGGAGTACATTCAGATTGGAGGGTTGTGACTAGTGGTGTCCCACAAGGATCTGTTCTGGGACCTCTACTTTTTGTGATTTTTATTAATAACCTGGATGGGGGGGTAGAAGGGTGGGTTGGCAAGTTTGCAGACGACACAAAGGTTGGTGGTGTTGTAGATAGTGTAGAGGATTGTCGAAGATTGCAGAGAGACATTGATAGGATGCAGAAGTGGGCTGAGCAGTGGCAGATGGAGTTCAACCCAGAGAAATGTGAGGTGGTACACTTTGGAAGGACAAACTCCAAGGCAGAGTACAAAGTAAATGGCAGGATACTTGGTAGTGTGGAGGAGCAGAGGGATCTGGGGGTACATGTCCACAGATCCCTGAAAGTTGCCTCACAGGTAGATAGGGTAGTTAAGAAAGCTTATGGGGTGTTAGCTTTCATAAGTCGAGGGATAGAGTTTAAGAGTCGCGATGTAATGATGCAGCTGTATAAAACTCTAGTTAGGCCACACTTGGAGTACTGTGTCCAGTTGTGGTCGCCTCGGTACAGGAAGGATGTGGAAGCATTGGAAAGGGTACAGAGGAGATTTACCAGGATGCTGCCTGGTTTAGAGACTATGGATTATGATCAGAGATTAAGGGAGTTAGGGCTTTACTCTTTGGAGAGAAGGAGGATGAGAGGAGACATGTTAGAGGTGTACAAGATATTAAGAGGAATAGATAGAGTGGACAGCCAGCACCTCTTCCCCAGGGCACCACTGCTCAGTACAAGAGGACATGGCTTTAAGATAAGGGGAGAGAAGTTTAAGGGGGATATTAGAGGAAGGTTTTTCACTCAGAAAGTGGTTGGTGCATGGAAAGCACTACCTGAGTCAGTGGTGGAGGCAGATACACTAGTGAAGTTTAAGAGACTACTCGACAGGTATATGGAGGAATTTTAGTTGGGGGGGGGTTATATGGGAAGCAGAGTTTGAAGGTCGGTACAACATTGTGGGCCGAAGGGCCTGTAATGTGCTGTACTATTCTATGTTCTATTAACCCGGCCACTCCCTGTTTGACCCGCTGCCATCCAGCAAAAGGTTCAGGACACTAAGAGCCAGAACAACTAGACTGAGGAACAGCTTCTACCACAGAGCTGTGGCCTCCATCACACCACTCCCACAGAACAATGACTGAAACTGTGAGTACGCACATGAACACACAAGGACTCAAATACTTGCACTAACAGCACTTTGTGCATTACTGTGATATTCTGGTGCTGCTGCAACTTATTTTCTGTTACTTATCTATTTAATACTGTTTTTCTATTACTGTCTTGCTTTTATCTACTGCTTTGTTTGATTGCCTGAGAGGAAGCCAAATAGAGTTTCATTATACCTGTGTACAATGACAATAAAGATCACTCAATTCAATTCGATTCAAAGCAATATATTTATTACTGAGAAGAATGTCCACAGGGGTGCTCTGCGCTAACCGCCTATTTCCATTTCTCCTGACAGTCACCCAGCTACTCACCTCCTGCAACTTTAGGGTGATTACTTCCCTGTAACTTTGATCAATTATCTCCTCACTCTCCCGTACAAGCCTAAGGTCATCCAGGTGCTGAGAAGCATTTGATGGCTCTGGGTTTTAGAAGAATGAAGGGTATTTCAGTAAAGTCTCTCAAATATTGAAAAGCCTATATAGAATAAATATGGACAGGATATTCTAGGACCAGAGTGCACAGCTACAGAATAAAGAGAGGTCCATTTTGAACAGAGATGAGGTGAAATTTCTTTAGCCAGCTGATGGTGTGTCTGTGGAATTCATTGCCACAGACGGCTGGAGGCCAAGTCATTGAGTATATTTAAGGTTGAGGTTGATCGGTTCTTGATTAATGCCGTTGAGAGGGATAATAAATCAATCATGATGAAATGATGGAGCAGAATTGATGGGCTGAATAGATGCAGAATTAAGATATGTCTTGTGTTCTTATTTGTGCTTTCCTTCCAGATCCAGGAAGACTGGTTAAAATACTGAAATTTCTCTATCCAGTATGTACATGAACTCGTTGGAAGCTGTTAATCTTGCTTTTGAGGATAAAGAACATGATAATTCACTTGACTCTGTTGCTGAGAAAACTGGACAGAATTCAAAGCTGCATTATGTGAAACTGGACAAGATGAAGGAAGAGCCAAATTGAGAAGTAATTAAGTATAATCCCATTCATCTGGATCCCCTTCACTTCGAATCATCAAATATAATAGACATGTTCTAAACAGCTGCTGATGAAACAATTGGATTTCAATGCAGTAGCGAAAGCATCATGTCACAAATATAATCAACAAGTGGATGCTATAAATGATCATGTGCAGGAAATTCAGAAATCTGCCATCAGGAAAAACAAGAACATATGAATTCTGTATCTGATCAAATTTTGAGTTATGTAAAGGCTTTCTCTTAATGACTCTGGTTTGCAAAATGAGAGGAGCCCAAGACCTCAATTAGATAATTTGGCTGATGTGTGTGATTTTTTCACTTTCTTTAAAAGTAGCAATTCTCTTGCTGGTAATTTTGGTGAACATTTGGCTCAAACAACAGCAGAACAATTTTATGTATCAGATCTAGACAACACTTTCACTTCTACTTGTTTTGAATAAAATATACTTCCTGTTACATATTCCATGGACATCCCTACTGGGGAGCATTTTGACTTAACATCTCAGCTTAATGTAGACAATCCTTTGAATATTAAGGGAGGTCTGGAAGTTTTGCAAAGTAAGAATGAGTTCAAAAACCTGATGAATCCACAAAGTATTGTGTGGAATTGTGAAGATAAACCAAACTACTCATCAAACACTACAATAGATAATCAAGAAATAAGTGAAGAAAATCATTTTGTTCAAACCAATGAGAAAGAACAACTGAGAACTACTTTAAGTGGTGCAGCAGTTCAGGTTAGAAAGGAGTTACTATCAGCTTCTCTGAACACTCAAGAGTCTGTATATCAAAGTGAGAGATTGGTCCATGATAATGAAATTGGGATTATGGGTGAAGCTACACTTCAAAACACAAACAAGGAACAAGGAAATTAATCCCAGAACTGCAGCAAATGAAGCACGGGTTGCAACTTCCATTGCAACCCGTACCAAATTACCTCCAGACTGTGGTACAGGTTCCTAAGCAGGTGAAAATAGATGTGAAAATTCAATCAGCTGCTGCAATCTTCATTTTAAAGATTATATAATTCAAACATACACATTTTCATCAGAATTTGAATGGGATAATTCAATTACCTGTACAATGTGACATTGTACAAACCATTACCAAAAACCAGTCTGTTGACATGGAACTCTTGAGAAAGACATGTAGTTGTGAAAGATGCAGAATATAAAACTCAGTTATACATTGTTTTAAAAGATAAAGGTAGATTGGATTGACAAAGAGGGGTATGATCTAACGAGCTGACATACTGGAGCAAGAAGGCTGCGAGTGCAGAGCTGATTTTCGGAGCCAAGGCAGTTTTTACCACTTAGGGTAAAAGAGAGGCAAGACTATGCAGGCACATGACATCAGCCAGTACAGCGTGAAAGATTTAAAAAGAAGACCACCATATCCAGCGGGCGGTGGAGTGAGAGGCAGCAGAGTGGTAGGGCTTTTGCTCAACGGGCTTAGGTGGTAATGGAATGAAGCGAGGTAGGTTTACCGGTGTTATTTGCGGAAAGGAGGAAGTATGTGTGTGAGGCCGGCATTCTGTGCTCGGTGTCAGGTGTGGGAGGTCCTGGAGTCTCCCAGCCTCCCGGGCGGCCATATCTGCACCTGGTGTGTTGAGCTGCAGCTCCTAAGGGACCAAGTTAGGGAACTGGAGATGCAGTTTGATGACCTTTGCCTGGTCAGGGAGAGCGAGGAGGTGATAGAAAGGAGTTATAGGCAGGTGGTCACACCAGGGCCACGGGAGACAGACAAGTGAGTCACAGTCAGGAAGGGGAAGGGGAAGAGTCAGGTACTAGAGAATACCCCTGTGGCTGTACCCCTTGAGAATAAGTACTCCTGTTTGAGTAATGTTGGGGGAGACAGCCTACCTGGGGGAAGTGACAGTGGCCGTCCCTCTGGCACAGAGTCTGGCCCTGTGGCTCAGAAGGGTAGGGAAAGGAAAAGGAAGTCAGTAGTGATAGAAGGCTCTATAGTTAGGGGGTCATTCAGGCGATTCTGTGGATGCAAGAAAGAAACTCGGATGGTAGTTTTCCTCCCAGGTGCCAGGGAGAAAAGCCATAGGTCATGGTACATATTGATACCAGTGACATAGGTAGGAAAAGAGAAAAGGCCCTGAAAGGAGAATATAGGGAGTTAGGAAGGAAGTTGAGACGCAGGACCACAAAGGTAGTAATCTCGGGATTACTGCCTGTGCCACGTGACAGTGAGAATAGGAATAGAATGAGATGGAGGATAAATGCGGGGCTGAGGGATTTGAGCAGGGGACAGGGATTTGGATTTCTGGATCATTGGGACCTCTTTTAGGGCAGGTGTGACCTGTACAAAAAAGACAAGTTGTACTTGAATCCCAGGGGGATGGGGGGGGGGGGGTGACATAATATGTAGATAAGCCTACAAGAGGAGAGGCTGTACTTGATCTGGTATTGGGAAATGAACCTGGTCAGGTGTCAGATCTCTCAGTGGGAGAGCATTTTGGAGATAGTGATCATAATTCTATCTCCTTTACCGTAGCATTGGAGAGAGATAGGAACAGAAAGGGAAATTATGAGGCTATCAGGCAGGAAATTGGAAGCTTAAACTGGAAACATTCTCAGGGAAAAGTACAAAAGGAATGTGGCAAATGTTCAGGGGATATTTGTGTGGAATTCTGTATAGGTACATTCCAATGCGACAGGGAAGTTATGGTAGAGTACTGGAACTGTGGTGTACAAAGGCTGTAATAAATCTAGTCAAGAAGAAAAGAAAAGCTGGCAAAAGGTTCAGAGAGCTAGGTAATGTTAGAGATCTAGAAGATTATAAGCCTACTAGGAAGGAGCTTAGGAAGGAAATCAGGAGAGCCCAAAGGGGCCATGAGAAGGCCTTGGTGGGCAGGATTAAGGAAAACCCCAAGGCGTTCTACAAGTATGTGAAGAGCAAGAGGATAAGACATGAAAGAATAGAACCTATCAAGTGTGACAGTGGGAAAGTGTGCATGGAACTGGAGGAAATAGCAGAGGTACTTCATGAATACTTTACTTCAGTATTCACTATGGAAAAGGATCTTGGTGATTGTAGTGATGACTTGCAGCAGATTGAATAGCTTGAGCATGTAGATATTAAGAAAGAGGATGTGCTAGAGCTTTTGGAGAGCATCAAGTTGGATAAGTCGCCGGGACCAGGTGAGATGTACCCCAGGCTATTGTGGGAGGCACGGAGGAGATTGCTGAGCCTCTGGCGATGATCTTTGCATCTTCAATGAGGACGGGAGAGGTTCCGGAGGATTGGAGGGTTGCAGATGTTGTTCCATTATTCAAGAAGGGGAGTAGAGATAGCCCAGGAAATTATAGATCAGTGGTCTTACCTCAGTGGTTGGTAAGTTGATGGAGAAGATCCTGAGGGACAGGATTTATGAACATTTGGAGAGATATAATATGGTTAGGAGTAGTCAGCATGGCTTTGTCAAGGGCATGTTGTGTCTTACAAGCCTGATTGATTTTTTTTTGAGGATGTGACTAAGCACATTGATGAAGGAAGAGCAGGAGATGTAGTGTATATGGATTTCAGCAAGGCACTTGATAAGGTACCCCATGCAAGGCTTATTGAGAAAGTAAAGAGGCATGAGATCCAAGGGGACATTGCTTTGTGGATCCAGAACTGGCTTGCCCACAGGAGGCAAAGAGTGGTTGTAGACGGGTCATATTCTGCGTGGAGGTCGGTCACTTGTGGAGTGCCTCAGGGATCTGTTCTGGGACCCTTACTCTTCGTGATTTTCATGAATGACCTGGATGAGGAAGTGGAGGGATGGGTTAGCAAGTTTGCTGATGACACAAAGTAGGAGGTGTTGTGGATAGTGTGGAGGGCTGTCAGAGTTTACAGTGGAACATTGATAGGATGCAAAACTGGGCTGAGAAGAGGCAGATGGAGTTCAACAAAGAGAAGTGTGAAGTGATTTATTTTGGTAGGTCAAATATGATATAACCATATAACAATAAAGGCAGAGTGTAGTATTAATGGTAAGACTCTTGGCAGTGTGGAGGATCATAGGGATCTTGGGGTCAGAGTCCATAGGACGCACAAAGCAGCTGCGCAGGTTGACTTTGTGGTTAAGAAGGCGTACAGTGTATTGGCCTTCATCAATTGTGGAATTGAATTTAGGAGTCGAGAGGTAATGTTGCAGCTACATAGGACCCTGGTCAGACCCCACTTGAAGTACTGTGTTCTGTTCTGGCCCCTTCACCACGGGATAGATGTGGAAACTATAGAAAGGATGCAGAGGAGATTTATAAGGATGTTGCCTGGATTGGGGAGCATGCCTTATGAGAATAGGTTGAGTGAACTCGGCCTTTTCTCCTTGGAGTGACAGAGGATGAGGGGTGACCTGATAGAAATGATGAGAGGCATTGATTGTGTGGATAGTCAAAGGCATTTTCCCAGGGCTGAAATGGTTGCCACAAGAGGATACAGGTTTAAGGTGCTGGGGAGTAGGTACAGAGGAGATGTCAGGGGTATGTCTTTTACTCAGAGAGTGGTGAGTGCGTGGAATGGGCTGCCGGCAACGGCGGGGGAGGCGGATACAATAGGGTCTTTTAAGAGATGTTTGGATAGGTACATGGAGCTTAGAAAAATAGAGGGCTATAGGTAACCCTAGTAATTTCTAAGGTAGGGACATGTTCGGCACAACTTTGTGGGCCAAAGGGCCTGTATTGTGCTGTAGGTTTTCTATGTTTCTATGAAACAAATATCACATTGTATAGTATTTGAGTCCTGTCTGGATGATTGCACTTTATTATTGATACTGCCAAAGTTAATTGAAAGATCCTATTAATACTTTCATTATGCTTTGTGAATTATTTTACTTTAATGGGTTCAGAGAAAAGCTTAGCAAAGCTGTTAGTATTACTTGTCCAGGATTAATACCCTAGAACTGATTTTTGATCTTCTCCTTCGATTTCATTTTTTAATCAATGGAATTCAGTTGATCAATAACATCTGTCAATGGATATTAGCAGGCCAACTCTCAAATGGATATGCTTACTCTTTAATTCAAAACCTTTTTACATTTTTTTCTTTCCCCTACTCCTTTGACTTTCATGGTACTTAAATCTTTGGACACAATCTCACTTTTTTAATATACAGTATTTCTGTTTTTGCACTTTTCTAAATCTATTCAACATATGTAATTGATTTACTTGTTTATTGTTATTATTTTTATTTTATTTATTATTATTTTTCTCTCTGCTAGATTATGTATTGCATTGAACTGCTGCTTCTAAGTTAACAAATTTCATGTCACATGCCAGTGATAATAAACCTGATTCTGATTCTGATCCTGATTTGAGAAAAGTAAACTTCAGTGTTCTTAATGGCCAGCATTAAAAAGTTCCTTATTAGTAATGCCGTTCCATGCAGAATAATAGGATGTTGATCCATGCTTGTAGTGCTATGTAGCATTTGATTTTTGAATGCTCTCAAGCACGATACAGAGGCTGCATCCATGTCTCCTTCATCCACAGCCACTCCCTTATCCAGAATAATGGAAAGGTTGCCCATTAATTGTAGTCCTTTTATACAATATTCAGATAGAGCTGCTACAGATTCCAGGAGCAGACCACTTGGTTTTCTAAAGAGATTACATGGCAGAAATTAATATTCATAAATACTCACCAGTCACGTACCCCTCTCACAGATAGCTAACAGAAGTAAATATCCATTTGCAGGTAAGGATTCATAGCAAGAGAGAGATGATTGCTTGGAGAGTATTATCAGATTAGGTACAAAACCAGCAGATCTCAATTGTAGGACAATAGTATATTGTATTCTGAACAGCAGCTGAGGTTATTTTATTTCAAAGCTTGTATATAGTTCATATGAAAAAGATGTTGCTATAGAAAAAATTTAGATTTCATTGCTGAAAGGAATTCTAAGTAGTCACTGGTTACTGTTGTATTCTGGCGATTTTCTATACTCTGTTTCTCTTCAGAGAACTGCATTTTCAAGGACCATAAAAAAATCTTTCTAAGACCATAAGCCCATGAGATACCAGAGCAGAATTAGGCCATTCAACATGGTCTGCTCCGCCAATCCAACATGGCTGATCCAATTTTCCCCTCAGACACAATCTCCTGCCTTCATGCCCTGACTAATACAGAACCTATCAACTCTTCCTTAAGTATACATGAAGACTTGACCTCCACAGCTGCCTGTAACAAAGGATTTCACAGATTCACCACTCTGGCTGAAGAAATTCCTCCTCATCTCTGTTTTAAAAGGACGCCCCTCTATTCTGAGGCTGTGTCCTCTGGTCTTACTGGAGAGGAAACGCTATAGGAAACATCCTCTCCATATCCACTCTATCAAAGCCTTTTACCATTCGATCGGATTCAATGAGTTTATCCCTCATTTTTCTGAATTCCAGTGAATACAGAACCTCTTCATATGACAAGCCATTCAATCCTGGAATCATTTTTGTGAATCTTTTTTGAACCCTCTCCTGTTTCAGCATATCCTTTCTAAGATAAGGGGCCCCAAAACTGCTCTCAATACTCACCACATACCTTAGAAACCTTTGGGGAATCCTGCACAAGGACTCCCAAGTCCCTTTGTGCCTCAGATGTTTGTATTTTCTCTCCATTTAGAAAACAGTCAACCCTTTAATTTCTTCCACCAACATGTGTGACCATATACTGTCTGACACTGTATTCCATTTGCCATTTCTTTGCTCCTTTTCCTGAGCTGTCTCAGTCCTTCTGTAACCTCTCTTCTTCCTCAAAACTACCTGCCCCTCCACCTACCATATTGTATGCAAAATTTTGCAACAAAGTAATCAATTCCATCATCCAAATCATTGATTGATAGTGTAAAAAGAATTGGTCCCAACACTGACCCTGGTGGAACACCACTAGTCACCGGCAGCCAATCAGAAAAGGCTCCCTTTATTCCCACTCTTTGCCTCCTACCAATCAGCCACTGCTTTATCCATGCTAGAATCTTTCCTGTGATACCAAGGGCTCATAGCTTGTTAAGCAGCCTCATATGTGCCACCTTGTCAAAGGACTTCTGAAACTCCAAGTACACAACATCAACCTGTTCTCCTTTGTCTATCCTGTTTGTTATTTCTTCAAAAAATTCCAACAGATTTGTCAGGTAAGATTTTCCCTTGAGGAAACCATGCTGACTATGGCCTATTTTATCATGTGTCTCCAAGTACCTTGAGACCTCATCCTTAATAATTGACTCCAACATCTTCCCAACCACTGAGGTCAGGCTAACTGTCCTATAGTTTCCTTTCTTCTGCCTCTCTCCTGTCTTAAAGAGTGGAGTGACATTTGCAATTTTCCAGTCTTCCAGAACCATTCCAGAATCTAGTGATTCTTGAAAGATCATTACTAATGCCTTCATGATCTCTTTAGCCACCCCTTTCAGAAACCTGGGGTGTACACCATCTGGTCCAGGTGACTTATCTACTTTCAGACCTTTCATTTTCACAAGAACCTTCTCTATCTTCTCTCTAGTTAAGGTAACTACACACACTTCATGACCCCTTGCACTTGGAAGTTCCCCAATACTGCTAGTGTCTTGTACAATGAAGACTGATACAAAATGCTACATCTCCAGCATCATTTTCTAGCAGTCAAATCACACTTCGAGTTAAATCACACTTCCTTATTCATTTGTTATGCAAGTACATTTTTTAAAAAAGCCATCAGATTCATTTTGTACCCAATTTATATGTGGAAAGTTGGAATTGTTATCATTTTCAATACAGAAAATAATAGTTGGTATGTAATCATTTTTAAATTTAGTCTATTCCATAAAGCTGATAGTTTTAGGTCTCACACGAGGAAATCTGCAGATGTTGGAAATTCAAACAACACACACAAAATGCTGGTGGAACACAGCAGGCCAGGCAGCATCTATAAGGAGCAGCACTGTCGAAGTTTCGGGCCGAGACCCTTCATCAGGACTAACTGAAAGGAAAGATAGTAAGAGATTTGAAAGTAGTGGGGGGAGGGGGAAATGCGAAATAATAGGAGAAGACCGGAGGGTGGGATGAAGCTAAGAGCTGGAAAGGTGATTGGCGAAAGTGACACAGAGCTGGAGAAGGGAAAGGATCATGGGACGGCAGACCTTGGGGGAAAGAAGTGGGTGGGGGGGAAGCACCAGAGGGAGATGGAGAACAGGCAAACAACTAAGTATGTCAGGGATGGGGTAAGAAGGGAAGGAGGGGCATTAACAGAAGTTAGAGAAGTCAATGTTCATGCCATCAGGTTGGAGGCTACCCAGCCGGTATATAAGGTGTTGTTCCTCCAACCTGAGTTTGGATTCATTTTGACAGTAGAGGAGGCCATGGATAGACATATCAGAATGGGAATGGGATGTGGAATTAAAATGTGTGGCCACTGGGAGATCCTGCTTTCTCTGGCGGACTGAGCTTAGGTGTTCAGCAAAACGGTCTCCCAGACTGCGTTGGGTCTCACCAATATATAAAAGGCCACACCAGGAGCATTACCTGGTCCATTTCTGACACCTCCCTCCCCTTTCTTGATTTTTCTGTCTCCATCTCTGGAGACAGCTTATCTACTGATATCTACTATAAGCTTACAGACTCTCACAGCTACCTGGACTATTCCTCTTCCCACCCTGTCTCTTGCAAAAATGCTATCCCCTTCTCACAATTCCTCCGTCTCCGTCGCATCTGCTCTCAGGATGAGACTTTTCATTCCAGGATGAAGGAGGTGTCTTCCTTTTTTAAACAAAGGGGCTTCCCTTCTTCCACCATCTACTCTGCTTTCAAACGCATCTCTCCCATTTCCCGCACATCTGCCCTCACCCCATCCGCCCGCCACTCCACTCGGGATAGGGTTCCCCTTGTCCTCACCTACCACCCACCAGCCTCCAGATCCAGCGTATAATTCTCTGTAACTTCCGCCACCTCCAACGGGATCCCACTACCAAGCACATCTTTCCCTCCACCCCTCTTTCTGCTTTCCACAGGGATCGCTCCCTATGTGACTCCCTTGACCACTTGTCCCCCTCATCCCTTCCCACTGATCTCTCTCCTGGCACTTATCCTTGTAAGCAGAACAAGTGCTACACCTGCCCTTACACTTCCTCCCTCACCACCATTCAGGGCCCCAGACAGTCCTTCCAGGTGAGACGACACTTCACCTGTGAGTCGGCTGGTGTGGTATACTGCGTTCGGTGCTCCCGGTGTGGCCTTTTATATATTGGTGAGACCCAACGCAGTCTGGGAGACCGTTTTGCTGAACACCTAAGCTCGGTCCGCCAGAGAAAGCAGGATCTCCCAGTAGCCACACATTTTAATTCCATGTCCCATTCCCATTCTGATATGTCTATCCATGGCCTCCTCTACTGTCAAAATGAATCCAAACTCAGGTTGGAGGAACAACACCTTATATACCGGCTGGGTAACCTCCAACCTGATGGCATGAACATTGACTTCTCTAACTTCTGTTAATGCCCCTCCTCCCCTTCTTACCCCATCGCTGACATATTTAGTTGTTTGCTTGTTCTCCATCTCCCTCTGGTGCTTCCCCCCCCCACCCCCTTCTTTCTCCCGAGGCCTCCCGTCCCATGATCCTTTCCCTTCTCCAGCTCTGTATCACTTTTGTCAATCACCTTTCCAGCTCTTAGCTTCATCCCACCCCCTCCGGTCTTCTCCTATTATTTCGCATTTCCCCCTCCCCCCACTACTTTCAAATCTCTTACTATCTTTCCTTTCAGTTAGTCCTGATGAAGGGTCTCGGCCCGA
This sequence comes from Hypanus sabinus, assembly GCF_030144855.1. Classification (NCBI taxonomy): domain Eukaryota; kingdom Metazoa; phylum Chordata; class Chondrichthyes; order Myliobatiformes; family Dasyatidae; genus Hypanus; species Hypanus sabinus. Next base: position 522,981 of record NC_082738.1, on the reverse strand, counting down.
AACGTCGACAGTGCTTCTCCTTATAGATGCTGCCTGGCCTGCTGTGTTCCACCAGTATTTTGTGTGTGTAGTTTTAGGTCTCCTTTCAGTCAGGATCAGAATCAGAATCAGGTTTATTATCACCGGCATGTGTCGTGAAATTTGTTAACTTAGCAGCAGCAGTTCAATGCAATACATAATCTAGCAGAGAGAAAAAAATAAATAAAAATAATAATAAACAAGTATATCAATTACATATATTGAATAGATTTTTTTAAAACATGCAAAAACAGAAATACTGCATATTTTTTTAAAAAGTGAGGTAGTGTCCAAAGATTCAATGGTGGTACAAGTGAACATCTCCAATAATCATCCAATATGTTAAAATATTTGTATAGCTGTTTTGATTGTTTTGACTTGGGCTTCTATGTTACAATTGGTCCACCAGATAGATTTCTAAGGTACAATTCATTAGGAATGCAAACAGCTTCCCATTTTCAATTAACTAAACCTTTGCACTCTCGCTACTTTGTTTAAAGTTTCCACCTTTTGAGCTCTTGGCTACTGCACAGTTAAGCAGAAATTTTGTTTGTTCTGCCTTTAATATTGAAATGTAAAAATTGTACTAGTAAGCACATTTCAACAATTACTGATTTTAAATTTAAATAGCTAACTTTTATCTTTGAAAAGACAACCATTTCAAATAGAATTATTATTGTTATTCTCTGACTACAATTCACCATATTGTACCCCCTTTTTCAGAAGTAGCACTTATAGTATTGGCATTTCACATCAAACTGTCTTTGCAATTCCTTAACTTAATTTTCTAGGCAATGAATGATGTAGAGAGAGATGCAAAATATGTTTTTATTGTTTTGATGACTAAGAATGCATTGGATGGCATTAGATTGATTGAAGAAATGCACTGGATCAACTTGTATTGTTCACAAAACTTTTCAAAAGTAAAGTATTTGTTAGGATAGCCTAAAATGCATCGTACTTGATGTTTGTGGTACTTAATGCAAACAGCTCAATGATTTAATGGTTGATATAACTTGCAGTGAGCTAAGTTCTATATCTAGCTTTGCAGTATAGAATATAAAATTGTTTTTGTAATCTGATGAAGCTAGCTAATGCAATCTGCTAAATGTATTTTTAATCATGGAATCCACACTAGTTAGATATTTGAAATAAATGATGAGTGAAAAAAACGTATGTAGAAATGAGAGGAAGGGGTGAAACAGGAGGGTAGGCAATTTGTGGAACCAGATAGGAAGGTTTGACGGGCATTTGGAAGGGAATGGCGAGAGACTGGGTGGTAGTTGATGAAGGAAAAAAATTGAGCGGTGAAAGGTAGAGGCAAAACTGGTACGTGATGGATGGAACCAAATGGGGGGGAGGGGTGATGGGCCAAATAGAACAGGTAGGGGAGGATATAGGAAAAGTAAACCAAGGAAGAAGAAACATAGGGAGATAAGTATATAGGAGATGGGCAGACAGAACCAGATTGGGGAGGATAATAGCAATAATGAGGGGAGGGGAAGGCAAGAATCATTGGATTCTGGCATGGTTCTGGAGGACTGGAAAATTGCAAATGTCACTCCACTCTTTAAGAAAGGAAATTATAGACCAGTTAGCCTGTGCTTACTGGTTGGGATGATGTTGGAGTCAATTGTTAAGGATGAGGTGATGGAGTACTGGGTGACACAGGACAAAATCGGACAAAGTCAGCATGGTTTCCTTAAGGGAAAATCTTGCCTGATAAACCTGTGGAATTCTTTGAGGACATTACAAGTAGGATAGATAAGGAGGATGCAGTGGATGTTGTATATTTAGATTTTCAGAAGGCCTTTGACAAGGTGCCACACACAGGGCTGCTTACCAAGTTAAGAGCCCATGGTATTACAGGAAAGTTACCAGCATGGTTAGAGCATTGGCTACACAAAGCACACTGCAGATGCTGTGGTCAAATCAACACGTACAAAAGCTGGATGAACTCAGCAGGTCGGGCAGCATCCGTTGAAAAGAGCAGTCATCATTTTGGGCTGAGACCCTTCGTCAGGACTCATTGAGCATTGATTAATTGGTAGGAGGCAGCGATTGGGAATAAAAGGATCCTTTTCTGGTTGGCTGACAGCGAGTAGTGGTGTTCTGCAGGTGTTGGTGTTGGGACTGCTTTTCATGATGTATGTCAATGATTTATATGATGGCTTTGTTGCCAAGTTTGCAGATGATATGAAGATTGGTGGAGGGGCAGGTAATGTTGAGGAAACAGGAAGACTGCAGAAGGACTTTAGCTAGAGGTCAGTGAATTTCTTACCACAAGCAACTGTGGAGTCCAAGTTGTTGGGTGTTCTTAATGTGGACATTCATCGATTCTTGATTGGCCAAAGGTTATGGAGAGAAAACCTAGGAGTGAGGATGAAGAAGGGGAAAAAAAGATCAGCTATGATTGAATGGTGGAGCAGACTCAATGGGCCAAATGGCCTGATTCTGCTCCTGTGTCTTGTGGTCTTGTGGTATAAAATGTTAAATTACATAAGTAGTGCAAAAATAAAAATTAAAAAAAAAACTAGTGAGGTAGTGTTCATGGGGTCATCGTCCATTCAGAAATCAGATGGCAGAGGGGGAGAAACTGTTCCTGAACATTGAGCTGTGCCTCCTCCTTGATGGTAGCAATGAGAACAGGCCATGATTGAATGGTGGAGTAGACTCAATGGGCCAAATAGCCTCATTTCTACACCTATGTCTTATGTCTTACGTTGCTATAGTGCATTCCAGGCTTTGCCTAAGACTGTAGATTTGACCTGAAGGCTTTGGAAATTTATCAAAGGGACCAGTGCTTTGGGAAGTTAGGAGCAAACTCAGGTCACTGACCACTTCATGGCCATACATGTCATAATTGCAGCTCACTCCTAAGCTCAATAGATCTCCTGGTCACCTAAAGCAAAAGTTCCCTAGTTTACTAGAATGCCTGCAATGTTGAATGAAAGCAACTATTTCTGTACCTTATCTGTAGGTTCTTTAATGGTATTGCATACTTAGACAAATAACAGGGAAAAATCTGCCAACAGAACAGCCTTTGTTGAAGGCAGTAATCTCTCTCAAAAGTGTTTGGTACAAAAAATGTACCAAGTCATACCACATGGTACATACAACTTTTCAAGCCTGCTTACATCTATCTTCACTATGCTGCTTCCCAATTCTTAAATAAAAACAATAAACTGATTTAAAAATGCATTAAATCATACAATCAACCAATCATTTTTAGATTTGTCTGTAAACTTAGCCAACAGTTAAAGGGTTGTCAGTTCCTTCATCTTTTCAGCTGTACCTTTAAGCTGAATCTAAAAATTTTTTGAATAACCAATCAGAATCAGAATCAGGTTTATTATCACCGGCATGTGTCATGAAATTTGTTAACTTAGCAGCAGCAGTTCAATGCAATACATAATCTAGAAGGAAAAAAATAAAATAATAATAATAAATAAATAAGTAAATCAATTACTATATACATACATATATATATATATATAGAATAGGTTAAAAATCCTGCAATAAACAGAAATACTGTATACTTAAAAAGTAAGGTAGTGTTCATGGGTTCAAAGTCCATTTAATAATCGGATGGCAGAGGGTAAGAAGTTGTTCCTGAATAGCTGAGTGTGTGTCTTCAGGCTTCTGTACCTCCTACCTGATGGTAACAGTGAGAAAAGGGCATGTCCTGGGTGCCAGAGGTCCTTAATAATGGATGTCACCTTTCTGAGACACTGCTCCCTAAAGATGTCCTGGTACTTTGTAGGCTAGTGCCCAAGATGGAGCTGACTAGATTTACAACCCTCTGCAGCTTCTTTCCACATAGAGTCATAGAGAAGTACAGCACAGAAACAGGCTCTTCAGTCAATCTCAAAACCATTTAACCTGCCTACTCCCATCAAGATGCACTGGGTCTGTAGCCCTCTATATTCCTACTATTCATATACCTATCCAAACTTCACTTAAATGTTGAAATCAAGCTTGCATGTACCACTTGTGCTGGCAGCTCATTCCACACTCTCACGAACCTCTGAGTGAAAAGGTTTCCCTTTATGTTCCCCTTAAACTTTTCACCCTTAAGCCATGGCCTCTGGTTATAGTCCCACCCAACCTCAATGGAAAAAAGCCTGCTTGCATTTACCCTATCTATGTGTGATGCCACTTTCCATGAATTACAGACCTGTATTCCCAGTTCCCTTTGTTCTACCATGCTCCTCAGTGTTCTACCGTTCACTGTGTAAGACCTACCCTGGTTGGTCTTGCTGAAGTGCAAAACTGCCTTAAATTCAGCCCATTTTCCCAGCTGATGCAGATAGCTCTCCAAGCCATGATAGCCTTCCTCACTTTCTACTAAACCCACAACTTTAGTGTCATCTGAAAATTTGCTGATCCAGTTAACCACATTACCATCCAGATCATTAATATAGATGACAAACTTCAAAGGATCTAGCACCAATCCTGGCGGCACACCACGAGTCACAGGAAAGCAGCCGTTTACCACCACTCTCTGGCTTCTCCCACAAAGCCAATGTCTAATGCACTTTACTATCTCATCCTAATTTGGCAGGGGGGGTGGGAACTGGAGTGAAGGGACTCAGGATAGGACGATGGTAAAAAAGCAAAGATAGCATGCAGTTAAACTGTCAAGAAGGCCAGGCAAATGATAGGATAAAATTGCAGCCAGCATGGTGAGTATCAGTGTATTAGCGATGCAAAATCAGAAAGGGGAGCAAATACCGCACTCAAAGTGTAAAAGCTCAACGCATGGAGTATAAGAAATAAGGTGGATAATCTTGTTGCAATATTACAGATTGTTAAGTATGATGTAGTGGCCATCACTGGATCATGGTGGAAAGACGGTTGAAGTTCAACGTGTCGTAGTGCTTTCATGCAGACCGTTGGTCCAGTGCGTGAGTAAGAGATGGACCACCACCCCAAATACTCTTAGTATGAGCTCCAATGTGCATGGTTATGTGCACATTCAACTGGTTTAACTGAAATGGGCCCTTTTATTTTCTGAGCAACACACACAAAATGCTGGAGGAACTCAGCAGGCCAGGCAGCATCTATGGAAAAGAGTACAGTCAACATTTTGGGCCAACAGTACATTTGTCCATAGATGCTGCCCTGGCCTGCTGAGTTCCTCCAGCATTTTGTGTGTGTTGTTTAGATTTCTAGCATCTGCAGAGTCTCTTGTTTGTCCTTTCCTTTTCTCTTTCCTATTAATTGTTTCTTAAAGCTGAAATCAGCCAATATGCTTTCTTTATAATTCTATGCAGTGTACAATCTGTTATTTCTTGTGACTGATAATAGTGTATAGGCAGTATTTGCACAGCATTCACTCAAATCAAGGTTCCATTAATCAGGGTACCCAACTTTCCTGTTTGGTTGAATCCCAAATCATACCAAACCAAATTGTGTATTGTATATAAAGGTGGCCTTCTCATCACTGAGTCCCATGGCTGTTGGCCAAGTTAGCTATCTCACTGAGTTAGCTATTGAGCCAGGTTTGCATATGAATGCGGTGAGGGGGTTACATACAGTTGCAAAGAACACACTTAAGATCTCCCACATTTGGCTCCACACATGGATTACCATTCTGGTGTTCCAGAGGACCAATTTTGTCATTTGCAGTCCTTTTGCTCTTAACATACCTGTAAAATCCCTGAGGATTCTCCTTCACCTTGTTTGTCAAGGTAACCTCATGCAGTTTTTAGCTTTCCTGATTTCTTTCTTAAGTGTTCTTATGCATTCCTTGTACTCCATAAGCAAGTAGGCAAGTTCCAGCTTGCCAAGACCTGCTATGCACCTCTTCTATCTCTTGAAAACCAAGGTTGCTTATACTTGTTATCTTTACCTTTTATTCTGACAGGCACATACAAGCTTTGTACTCTCAAAATTTCGCTTTTGAAGGCCTCCCACTTTCCAAGTACACCTTTGCCAGGAAACAGCCTGTTCCAATCTACACTTGCAAGGCATTTCTGATACCATCAAAAATGGCCTTTCTGCAATTTAGAATCTCACCCTGCAGACCAGACCTTTCCCTTTGCATATTTACTTGGAAGCTAATGGCATTGTGGTGACTGAGTGCAAATTATTCCCCTACACAAACTTCTGTCACCTGCCCTGTCATTCCCTAATAGCAGATCCAGTATTGCACACTCTCTCATTGGGACTTCTACATTCCGATGAAGGAAACTTTCCTGAAGGCATTTGACAAACTCTATTCCATCTAGTCGTTTTACAGTATTGAATTCTCAGTCAATATATGGAAAGTTAAGATCACCAACTACAACGATTTTAGGTTTCTTGAAACAGTCTGATCTCTTTATAAATTTGTTCTTCTAAATCTCTTGGACTATTGGGTCTTTTGTAATATAGCCCTATTAACGTGGTCATAGCTTTCTTATTGTTCAGTTCCACCCATAACACCTCACTAGTCGCGTTCTCCAGTCTATCCTGACTGAGCACTGCCATAACATTTTCCCTGACTGGTAACACCACCCCTCTACCTTTAATCCCTCCCGCTCTGTTGCGTCTAAAACAATGGAACCCCAGAATATTGAGCAGCCAGTCCTGCCCCTCCTGCAAACAAGTCTCACTAATGGCTAAAACGTCATAATTCCAGGTGTTGATCCATGTGGTCTTGGCGAACCTAAGGTGAGATCAGGTTTCTCTCACCCTCTTACCCTATATCCCCCTCTCGCCCCTCTATCCCAGTCACCCCCTTTTTCTCCCCTCTCTCCACCACTGAAGCTCCTCCCTCACCCTCGATCCCCCTCTCACATCAATCTCTCCTCTCCCCTCGATCCCCCTCCCCTCTCTCCCCTTCCCCCTCTTCCCCTCTATCTCTCTCCCCTCATTCCCTCCCCCACTTTCTCCCCCTCTCTCCCCCCTCTCCCCCTCTCTCCCTGCTATCTCTCCCACCTTTCTCCCCTCTTTCCACCACTGCCCCCACTCTCCCCCCTCTCTCACCCCCCTTTTCCCCTCTCACTACAGCACTGTCCCCCTCCCCACTCTCCCACTCTATCTCTCTCTCCCCTCTATCTCCTTCACCCCTCTCTCCAGCACTGATCCCTCTCCTCCTCTCCCCCTCCCTCTCTCCCCTCTATCTCCCCTTCTATCTCTCCCCTTCTTCTGCTGTATCTCTCCCCTTATCCCCTCCCCCACTTTCTCTCCTCTCTCCCCCTCTATCTCCCTCCCCCCTTTCTCCCCTCTTTCTCCACCACTGCCCCACTCTCCCCCTCTCCCCCTCTTCCCCCCCACACCTTCCCCCTCTATCTCTCCCATCCTTTCCCAACTCTATCCCATTCATCCCCCTCTCCCCCTCTTCCTCTCACTCCCTCTCTCTATCTTTCACTCTCCCCTCTGCCCCTCTCTCTCCCACTTCCCCCCTCACCCCCAAACAACCACACTCTCTCCCCTCTAGCCTCCCTCCCTAGCCCCCCTCTCTACACCCATCCCCTTTTCCCAATCCCCCTCACCCCTTCTATCCCCCACTCCCCCACCTATTTATCCCCTCTCCCCCTCTCTCAACCACTGCCCCCTCTCCCCCTCTATCTCCCTCCCACACTCCCCTTCCCCCTCTTCCCACTCTATCATCCTCTCCCCTTCTATCCCCCTTTCTCACCTCTATCCCTCTGTCCCTCCCCCTCTCTCCATCACTGCCCCCTCTATCCCACTCCATCTCCGTCTCCCCATCCAACCTCCTCCTTATCCATCCCCTTCCCCTCCATCCCCCTCTCCCCATCTCCCCTCTCCCTTTCCCTCTCCCCCTGTCCCCCACTCTCTCGCCTGTCCCCCTCTCTCTCCCTCTCTCTGCCCCTCTATCCCCTCTCTCCCTACTCTCTCCCCATCTCTCTCCCCCCTCTATTTCCCCCTCTCTCCCCCTGCCCCCTCTCTCCCTCTCTCCACCCCTCTACCCTCCTCAACCGACTACCACCTCACTCCCCGCGCTCTCCCCCTCTCCCTTCTCTCCCCATCCCCTCTCTTTCCCACTCTCCCTCTCTCTCCCACTCTCCACCTCTCTACCCCCTCAACCCTCTACTCCCTCACCCCCTCTATCCCCTCTCTCTCCTCTCTTTCCCACTCTCCCCTCTCTCTCCCCCTCTATACCCTCTGTCCCCCCTCTCCCTCCCTCTTCCCCCTCTCATCTCTCTCTCCCCTCTCTCCCCCTCTCTCTCCCTCTCTCCCCCTCTACCCCCACCTCCCTCTACCTCCTCTCTCCCCGCTCTCTCCCCTCCCCTCTCTTTCCCCCTCTCCCCTCTTGCCCTCTCTCTCTCCCTCTCACACTCCACTCCCCTCTCTCTCCTACTCCGCACTCTCCCTTCTCCACCACCCTCCCCCTTTCCACCTCTCCTCCTCTCCTTCGCTCTCTCCCACTTCCCCCTCTTTCCCCCACTCTCTGCCTCTCTCACTCCCCTACCCCCTCTCAAAATTGCAGTCAACAGGATAAATTGCAATGTAAAGGGTGTGATGGTGTTATATTTGAATGTGTGCAGTATACAGAATAACTTAGATGAACTTCCAGGACAGTTCCATTTGGCAGGTAGGATGTTGTTGGCATCACTGAATCATGACTGTAAGGAAGATTTTTGCTGGCAGCTTACCATCCAAGGATACATATTATATCAAAAGGACAGGCAGGAAGGCAAAGAGCGGTGTTGTCCTGTTGGTAAAAATGAAATCAAATCATTAGAAACAGGTGACATAGGGTCCGAAGGTGTTGAATCATTGTGGATAGAGCTAAGGAACTGCAAGGGTAAAAAGACCCTGATGGGAGTTTTACACAGACCACCAAGCAGTAGTAAGATGTTGCCTACAAATTACAACAGGGGATGGAAAATGCATGCCAGAAGGACAATGTTACAGTAGTTATAGGGAACTTCAATATGCAGGTAGATTGGGAAAATTAGGTTGCTTCTGAATTGTAGGAGGGGGAATTTCTAGAGTGCCTTCGAGATGACTTTTTAGAGCAGCTCGTGGTTGAGCCCACGAGAGGATCTGCTATTCTGGATTGGGTGTTGTGCAATGAACCATAATTGTTTAGAAAGCTTAAGGTAAAGAACGCTGAGGGGCAAGTGATTATAATATGATTGAGTTCACCCTGAAATTTGAGAGGGAGAAGCTAAGGTCAGGTGTATCAGTATTACAGTGGAATAAAAGGAATTAGAGAGGCATGAGAGAGAAGCTGCCCAGAATTGATTGGAAAAGAACTCTGGCAGGGATGATGGTAGAGCAGCAATGGCTGGAATTTCTGGAAGCAGTTTGGAAGGCAGAGGATATATACATCCCAAAAAGGAAGAAGTATGGGGAGCAAAGAAATGGTGGATGAAATGAATAAGTATTTTGCATCAGTCTTCACTGTGGAAGACACTAGCAGTATGGTGGAAGTTCCAGGGGTCAGGAAGTGTGTGAAGTTACCATAACTAGAGAGAAGGTTCTTGGGAAACTGAAAGGACTGAAAGTAGATAAGTCACCTGGACCAGATGGTGTACACCCCAGAGTTCTAAAATAGGTGGCTGAAGAGATTGTTGAGGCATTAGTATTGATCTTTCCAGAATCACTAGATTCTGGAATGGTTCTGGATGACTGGAAAATTGCAAATGTGGAAAACTTTACTCTTCAAGAAGGGAGAGAGGCAGAAGAAAGGAAACTATAGGCCAGTTAGTCTGACCTCAGTGGTTAAGAAGATGTTGGAGTCAATTGTTAAGGATGAGGTCTCTGGGTACTTGGAGGCACATAATAAAATAGGCTGTTGGAATTCTTTGATGGAAGAACAAGCACAATAGGCAAAGAAAATTCGATTGATGTTGTGTACTTTTCAGAAGGCCTTTGACAAGGTGCCACACATAAGGTTACTAAACAAGCTATGAGCCCATGCTATCGCATGAAAGATTCTAGCATGGATAAAGCAGTGGCTGATTGGCAGGAAGCAAAGAGTGAGAATAAAGGGAGCCTTTTCTGATTGGCTGCTGGTGACTAGTGGTGTTCCACCAGGGTCAGTGTTGGGACAATTCTTTTTATGTTATATGTCAGTGATTTTGATGATGGAATTGATGGCTTTGTTGCAAAGTTTGCAGCTGATATGAAGACAGGTGGAGGGGCAGGTAGTTTTGAGGAAATAGACAGGCTACAGAAGGACTTGGACAGATTAGGAGAATGAGCAAAACAGTGGTAGATGGAATACAGTGTTAGTAAGTGTATGGTCAGGCACTTTGGTAGAAGAAATGAACTAAGAAGGGTTGACTATGTTCTAAATGGAGAGAAAAAGGGATGTGATGTTGAGGCTCTATAAGGCACTCATGAGACCACACTTGGAGTATTGTGTGCAGTTTTGGGCTCCTTATTTTAGAAAGGATATACTGACATCGGAGAGGGTTTGGAGAAGATTCACAAGATTGATTCCAGGAATGAAAGGCTTACCAGATAAGGAACGTCTGGCAGCTCTTGGGCTGTATTCCCTGGAGCTCAGGAGAATGAGGGGGGACCTCATAGAATCATTCCGAATGTTAAAAGGTCTGAACAGGTTAGTTATGGCAAAGTTATTTACCATGGTAGAGGATTCTAGGACAAGAGGGCATGACTTCAAGATTGAAGGACGCACATTTAGAACTAAGATGTGGTGAAATTACTTTAGTCAGAGGGTGGTAAATCTGTGGAATTTGTTGCCACGAGCGGCTGTGGAGGCCAAGACATTGGGTGTATTTAAGGCAGAGATAGATAGGTTATTGATTAGCCAGGGCATCAAAGGGTATGGGGTGAAGGCAGGAGAGTGGAGATGACTGGAAGAATTGGATCAGCCCGTGATTGAATGGCAGAACAGACCCGATGGGCTGAATGGCCTACTTCTGCTCCTACATCTTATGGTCTTAAAAGGATTTGGGAATCTATGTACATGATTTCCTAAAGGTGAGAAAGGCAAAGGCGAAGTTAGCACTCATTTCAAGAGAACTGGCATATAAAAGCCATTTCTAGTTCAGGTGGATACATGATAAATAATTTGAACAAATAGCGATTACAATTTGTGCATTTTGTTAGTGTTGGCTTGATTGCGGCCTTCAGTCACATTGTTTACAAAATTAGCCCTCTCGTTAACTACTGGTGAGTGAGGTTTCATATCAAGAACCTGCTCAACCTGCTTATCCAAATGGAGTCATGTTAGGAAAAGGGGAAGTACAACGAGATCTAGGTGTTCTTGTACATCAGTCAATGAAAGCAAGCATGCAGGTACAGCAGGCAGTGAAGAAAGCTAATGGCATGCTGGCCTTTATAACAAGAGGAATTGAGTATAAGAGTAAAGAGGTCCTTCTGCAGCTGTACAGGGCCCTGGTGAGACCCCACCTGGAGTATTGTGTGCAGTTTTGGTCTCCAAATTTGAGGAAGGACATTCTTGCTATTGAGGGAGTGCAGCTTAGGTTCACAAGGTTAATTCCCGGAATGGCGGGACTGTCATATGTTGAAAGATTGGAGCGACTGGGCTTGTATACACTGGAATTTAGAAAGATGAGAGGAGATCTGATTGAAACATATAAGATTATTAAGGGATTGGACACACTGGAGGCAGGAAGCATGTTCCCGCTGATGGGTGAGTCCAGAACTAGAGGCCACAGTTTAAGAATAAGGGGTAGGCCATTTAGAACAGAAATGTGGAAAAACTTTTTCACCTAGAGAGTGGTGGATATGTGGAATGCTCTGCCCCAGAAGGCAGTGGAGGCCAAGTCTCTGAATGCATTCAAGAGAGAGTTAGATAGAGCTCTTATAGATAGCAGGGTCAAGGGATATGGGGAGAGGGCAGGAACAGGGTACTGATTGTGTATGATCAGCCATGATCACAGTGAATGGCGGTGCTGGCTAGAAGGGCCGAATGGGTTACTCCTGCACCTGTTGTCTATTGTCTATCAACACGCTATTTGAAAACGCACTGTAGCGGAGCGCAGCTTGTATGACTAATGCGTTTAGATTGGAACTAAGTAAGTATTTGATTCCATTCACTAACAATAGAGTGAACTGTGGTGCCATTATTGATCATCGTTGCATGGTACTGGGATGGATGTAGGCTGGGTTTAACTGGACTGGTGCATTGGGCGAGAATTCTGCTGGTGTCATAGGCACGGACCGGTATGAGAAGGAATCTCGCTCTCCATGCTGATGGAAAAGACTGCGGGACTATGATGGACAGGTTGCAGCTTCTCCGCAGATCCTCATAACATCACCTACCTTCAAGTAGAGGGGTAAATAAAAAACGCGTCGATGCGTGCATAAGATAAGAAACCATGGCTCGGGTACGGACTTGGATTTTCGTTGCATTCTTCTACCTCACTGATCCTACAGGTAAGCAACTGCACTTATTTTTATTTTGAAATTTGGCGCTTTTCAAATAATTGCAAATACATCCCTTTTTCGCCCCTCCGTTTGGGCCAAATTTAGCTTACACTGGCGTTTTGAAACCTGCAATCCGTCCATTATTTTCAATGCGGCTGCTGCATCGACACAAATTCTGCAGTGCACATAAGTACAGTCCGCCCGTCACCAACACAGCGACGGTTCCTGGGTATTTTTTAGTGAGTCACATTTCGCTTCGAATACAGGATCGATCACTAATCAGACACCTACGATTTTTTTTTTGTTTTGCGGTTAACTTGACACTTTTTTTATTTTCAAAGGGGTTGTTAGAGCCGAGATATACAAGGAAACATCGTGGAACGAACGGCGGAACGACAGCTCCGTCTTGCAGGCGGCTACCAAACCCCAGCGATTAATCCACAATGTTCATTCAACAAACGAAATTAAACACAACCAACTGAATACGAGAGTCCGAAACAACAGCACAGCGGCTCATGTAGGTTTAATGCAGCATTCGCTGTCTGTTTTTAAAAAAATGCAAATAGCTATCTGTTCGTATTCCCACTTGGAACCCTTTCAGAGTATTTCAACATTGCTCACGGGTTTATCATTAAAATTTGTATTTTTCCTTGCATACTTTGCAAATTGAGTTGAAAGATGAAAATTCAGCAGTGAACATTAGCTGGGCTCCAGCCGATCCAATTTTACTAAACTCCTCTAAAGAGCAATTTGTTCATCTTGTTTGTGATTTTCTTCTACCGGCTGGGCTGGCTTGGGATTTGACCTTGTTCTCCCATTCATTTGTGAAATATTTGAAATAACAGGCAGAAGGATTCCTTAATCCTTTCATTGTGGAATTTAAAATATCTCCTGCATCATTCTGCATTAAAGTTTAGTTATATTTCAGATTTCCAATGTACAGATTACTTGCTAAATCCTAAAAGGGCGTCAGGATGTGGCCTGTCTTTCATCAGGCTTGTAGTAATTAATGTTCTAGATGTTTTAATCTTCTCAAACTGACATTTCCTAATAATATTGTGCATTTTATTTTATAGGTTATTCATCTGGCACATGCAAGTTTCCAGATAGATGTATTCCATTCATCCTTTATTTTGGATCTAAACTTGAACCAGTGAGTATTTAATCCAATGGGCAGTACTAGAAGGGCTTTAAAGAGTTAAACACCTTTAGAGCTCTGTCTGATATCAATATGAGTGGCTTAATTTATTTGAAAAAACAAAATTCATTTCTAATACCTGTACAATTTCAAATGATCTGGATAAACCAAGAATGCATCCAACTAATCCTCCTGTAAATTTAGTGCCCCCAACTAACTTAATGTTTCAATTTCATTCCTTTTCCGAGTTATTTCAAGTAATACTCATGCATAATTATAACACCCTTGTTTATGAACAGCAAATAGCCCAAAATAGAGCAAACAGCAGGGAAGTTGAAATCCAGTGATATACTCAGGGATTGCTTAGCACTTGCATGATCTTGGTTGACCCAAAATGTAGTGCTTGCTTTTATTCTGTGACATGTGTAGGGTTGCATGTTTGTCTCTCAGTACTCAGTTGGTTTACATTATATGGAAAAAAATAGGCATTGTGTTCTGTGGATAAACACCAGATTTATTGAATTCACTCTGAAATTTGAGAGGGAGAAGCTAAAGTCAGATGCATCAGTATCACAGTAGAGTAAAGGGAATTACAGAGGCTTGAGAGAGGAGTCGGCCAGAATTGATTAGAAAAGAACACCGGCAGGGATGATGGCAGAGCAGCAATGGCTGGAATTTCTGTAAGCAATATGGAAGGCACAAGATATGTACATCCCAAAGAGGAAGCAATATTCTAAAGGAAAGATGACACAATCGTGACTGACAAGAGAAGTCAAAGCCAACATAAAAGCCAAAGAGAGGGCATAAAACAGAGCAAAAATTAGTGGGAAGTTAGAGGACTGGGAAGCTTTTAAAAAACAACAGAAGGCATCTTAAAAAAAGTCATTAAGAAGGTAAAGATGGAATATGAAAGTAAGCTTGCCAATAACATTAACAAGGATACCAAAAGTTTCTTCAGATACATAAAGTGTAACAGAGAGGCGAGAGTGGATATCAGACCACTGGTGTAAACAATGTTGGAGAGGTAGTAATGGGGTCCAACTGAATAAGCATTTTAGACCATAAGACATTAGACCATTCAGCCCATTGACTCAGCCCTGCCATTCCATCATGGCTGATCCCTGATCCCACACAACCCCATACACCTGCCATCTCACCATACCGTTTGATGCCCAGACCAATCAGGAAACTATCAATTTTCACTTTAAATATACCCATGGATTTGGCCTTCACCGCAGACTGTGCCAGATCCACATCCTCTCCACATCCACCCTATCTAGTCCTTTAAACATTCGGTGTATTTCAATGAGATCCCCTCCCATTCTTCTAAATATCAGTGAGTACAGGCCTAAAGCTGCCAGACATTCCTCATATGTTAACCCCTTCATTCCTGAAATCATCCTTGTGAACCTCCTCTGGACTCTCTCCAATGACAACACATCTTTTCTGAGGAATGGGGCCCAAAACTGTTGACAATGCTCCAAGTGTAGTCTGACCAGTGTCTTATAAAGGCTCAGCATTATCTCCTTGTTTGTATATTCTATTCCCCTTGAAATAAATGGCAACATTGCATTTGCTTTCTTTACCACAGACTCAACCTGGAAATTAATCTTCTGGGAGTCTTGCATGAGGACTCCTAAGTCCCTCTGCACCTCTGATGTTTGAGCCTTCTCCCCATTGAGACAATAGTCCACACTATTGTTCCTTTTACCAAAATGCATTATCATGCATTTCCCAACATCTGCCACATTTTTTGCCCATTCTTCCAATTTGTCTAAATCCTGCTGCAATCGCATTGCTTCCTCAGCCCTACCTACCCCTCCAACTATCTTTGTATCATCCGCAAACTTTGCCACAAAGCCATCAATTCCATTATCTAAATCACTGACAAATTGTGTGAACAGTAGTGGTCTCAATACTGACCCCTGAGGAACACCACTAGTCACCGGCAGCCAACCAGAAAAGACCACTTTTATTCCCACTCGCTGCCTCCTACCTGTCAGTCATTCCTGTATCCATATCAGTATCTTTCCTGTAACACCACAGGATTTGCTCTTGTTCAGCAGCCTCATGTGCCATTTTATCAAATGCCTTCTGTAAATCCAAGTAAATGACAAACACTGAATCTCCTTTGTCCACCCTGCTTGATACTTCCTCAGAGAACTCTAACAGATTTGTCCGGCAAGATTTCCCTTCAAAAAAGCAATGCTGAATTGACTTATTTTATCATTAGTCTTCAAGTACCCCGAAACCTCATCCTGAATAATAGACTGCAACACTTTCCCAACCACTGAGCTAATTCCTTCCTTTGCAATTGGAGTGACATTTGCAATCTTCCAGCCCTCTGGGACCATGCCAGAATCAAGTGATTCTTGAAAGATCATGACCAATTCATCTGTTACCTCTTCAGAAACCTCTCTCAGGACTCTGGGATGTAGTCCATCTGGTCCAGGTAAATTACCCACCTTAAAACCTTTCAATTTGCCTAGCATTTTTTCCTTTGTAATAGCAATGGCACTCACTCCTGCTCCCTGACACTCACGGACCTCTGGCACACAGCTAATGTCTTCCACAGTGAAGACAGATGCAAAGTACCCATTAAGTACATCTGCCATTTCTTTGTCACCCATTACTAACTCACCAGCATCATTTTCCAGTGGTCTAATATCAACTCTCACCTCCTTTTCTCTCTTTGTATAACTGAAAAATCTTACAGTATCCTGCTTTATATTATTGGCTCATCTACACTCATATTTCATCTTTTCCCTTCTTATAGCTTTTTTAGTTGCTTTTTGTTGGATTTGAAAAGTTTCTCAATCATCCAACTTCCCACTCACTTTTGCTACCTTATATGCCCTTTCCTTGGCTTTTATGCGGTCCTCAACCTCCTTTGTCAGCCACTGTTGCCTACCCTTGCCATTTGAGAACTTCTTCCTCTGTGGGACATATCTATCCTGTGCCTCGTGAACTATTCCCAGAAACTTCAGCCATCTCTGCTTTACTGTCATCCCCGCCAGAATCCTCCTCCATTCCACCTGGACAAGCTCCTCCCTCATGCCTCTGTTCCACTGTTCCACGAGTAATTCCCTTTATTCCACTGTAATACCAATACATGAGAGTTATGCTTCTCCCTCTCAAATTGCAGTATGAATCCAATCATGTTATGATCATTGCCTCCTACGCGTTCCTTTACATTAAGCTCCCTAATACGATCTGGGTTATTACACAACACCCAATCTAAGATAGCCTTTCCTGAGTAGGCTCAAGCACAAGCTGCTCTAAAAAGCCATCTCGTATTCATTCAACAAATTCCCGCTATTTTGATCCAACACAAACCTGATTTTCCCTATTCCTTTGCATATTGGTCTGCCATTACATAGAACATAGAACATAGAACAATACAGCACAAAACAGGCCCTTTGGCCCACAATGTTATGCTGACCCTTAAACCCTCCCTCCCATATAACCCTCCACCTTAAATTCCTCCATATTACATTTGTGACATTACCCTTATTACAAGCCCTTTCCAGATCCCTGTGCAATCTCAATCCCACATCTTGGCTACGGTTTGGAGGCCTCTATATGATTCCCATAATGGTCTTTTTTATCCTTGCTATTTCTTAACTCCACCCACAAAGATTTGATTTCGTCTGACCCCATGTCACCTCTTTCTAATTCTATCTCTTGCCAACAGAGCCACACCACTGCCTGTCCTTTCGATACAAAGTATACCCTTTGATGTTAAGCTCCCATCTATGGCCTCGTTTCAGCCACGACTCAGTGATGCCCACAATGTCATACCGACCAATCTCTAATTGTGTCATGAGTTCATCCACCTTATTCCAAATGCTATGTGCATCTACTGTTTGTAAATACAGCACCTTCAGCCCTGCATTTTTTGCTCTTTTGAATTGCTAACTCTTTGCTCTCTCTGCATTTGCACACAATCATTGGCTTGCTACGTTCATGTTACACTCATTACCAACTTGTAAACCTGCTGGTTCATCCTCAGCTCTATCATCCTGGTTCCCATCCCCCTAACATATTAGTTTAAACCACTTCCAATAGCTCTAGTAAATTTGCCCACAAAAATATTGGTCCCGCTCGGGTTCAAACTTAATCTGTCTCTTTTGTACAGGTCACACCTGCCCCAGAAGAGGTCCCAATTATCCAGAAATCTGAATGCCTGCCCCCTGCTCCAATCCTTCAGCCACACATTTATCCTCCACCTCATTCTATTCCTGTACTCACTATCGTGTGGCACAGGCAGCAATTCCGGGATTACTACCCTTGAGGTCCAGTTTCTCAGCTTCTTCCAAACTCCCTGTATTCTTTTTTTTCAGGACCTCCTCCCTTTTTTCTACCTGTTTCATTGATACCAATATGTGCCATGACCTCTGGCTGTTCACCCTCCCTTTTCAGGATATTCTAGACGTGCCCAGAAACATCAAGGACCCTGGCACTGGGAGGCAAACTACTATCTGTCTTTCCTTCTCGTGTCCACAGAATCACCTATCTGTCCCTGACTGTAGAGTCCCCTATTTCTGCTGCCATCACCTTCAGTTCCCTACCCTTTTAAGCCACAGGACCAGACTCAGTGCTAGAGGCAAGTTCACTGTTGTTTCCACCAGGTAGATTGACAACCCCCCCCCCCCCCCCAACAGTACTCAAAATGGAGTACTTTTGTTGACAGGGACGGACATAGGATTGCTCTCTACTATCTGATGTTCTCCCTTCCCTCTCCTGACAGTCACCCTTTTATCTGTTCCCTGTAGCCTAGGGGTGACTACTTTCCAGTAGCTCCTGTCTGTCACTGCTTCATTTCCCCTAGCAAGCTGAAGGTCATCGAGCTGCAGCTCCAGGTTCCTAACAGATCAATCATCACTGTGGAAGACACTAGTAGTATGGTGGAAGTTCCAGATGTCAGGGGGCATGAAGTGTGTGGTTACCATGAGTAGAGAGAACTGAAAGGTCTGAAGGTAAATAAGTCTCCTGGACCAGATGGTGTATACCCCTGGGTTCTGAAAGAGGTGGCTGAAAAGATTGGAGACACATTAGTAATGATCTTTCAAGAATCACTAGACTTTGGAATGGTTCCAGAAGCCTGGAAAACTGCAAGTGTCACTCCACTCTTCAAAAAGGGAGAGAGGCAGAAGAAAGGAAATTAAAGGCCAGTTAATCTGACCTCAGTGGTTGGGAAGATGTTGGAGTCCATTGTTAAGGGTGCTGTTTCTGGATACTTGGAGGCACATGGTAAAATAGACCATAGTCAGTGTGATTTGCTCAAGGGAAAATATTGCCTGACTTATCTTTTGGAATTATTTGAAGAAATAAAAAGCAGGATTGACAAAGGAGAATTGGTTGATGTTGTGTATTTGGATTTTCAGAAGGACTTTGACAAGGTGCCACACACGAGGCTGCTTAACAAGCTATGAGCCCATGGTATTACAGGAAAGATTCTAGCATGGATAAAGTAGTGGCTGATTGGCAAGAGGTAAAGAGTGGGAATAAAGGGAACCTTTTCTGACTGGCTGCAGGTGACTAGTGGTGTTCCACAGGGTCTGTGTTGGGACCGATACTTTTTACATTATATGACAGTGATTTGGATGATAGAATAAATGGCTTTATTGCAAAGTTTGCAGAGGATATGAAGACAGATGGAGGGGCAGGTTGTTTTGAGGAAGTAGAGAGGCTACAGAATGACTTAGACAGATCAGGAGACTGGGCAAAGAAATCGCAGATGGAGGACAGACTTGGGAAGTTTATGGTCATGAACTTTGGTAGAAGAAATGAAAGGGTTGACTATTTTCTAAATGGAGAGAAAATACAAAAAGCTGAGGTGCAAAGTGACTTGGAAGTCCTCGTGCAGGATTCCTTAAAGGTTAATTTTCAGACCGAGTCTGTGGTGAGGAAGGCAAATGCAATGTTAGCATTCATTTCAAGAGAACTAGAATATAAGAGCAAGGATATAATGTTGCGACTTTATAAAGCACTGGTAGGACTTCACTGGGTTGTGCTGAAATGGGGAGGGTTCAAAGGAGGTTCATGAAAATGATTCTAGGATTGAATAGCTTGTCAAATGAAGAGTGTTTGATGGCTCTGGGCCTGTACTCAATGGAATTCAGAAGAACGAGGTGTGACCTAATTATATAACCATATAACAATTTCAGCACGGAAACAGACCATCTCGGCCCTTCTAGTTCATGTCAAACGCTTACTCTCACCTAGTACAACTGACCTGCACTCAGCCCATAACCCTCCATTCCTTTCCTGTCCATATACTTATCCAATTTTTTTTTTCTACTGGAAGCTCGTTCCACACAGTTACTATTCTCTGAGTAAAGAAGTTCCCTCTCGTGTTACCCCTAAACTTTTGCCCCCTAACTCTCAACTCATGTCCTCTTGTTTGAATCTTCCCTACTCTGAATGGAAAAAGCCTATCCACATCAACTCTATCTATCCACCTCATAATTTTAAATACCTCTATCAAGTCCCCCCTCAACCTTCTACGCTCCAAAGAATAAAGACCTAACTTGTTCAACATTTCCCTGTAACTTAGGTGCTGAAACCCAGGTAACATTCTAGTAAATCTTCTCTGTACTCTCTCTATTTTGTTGACATCTTTCTTATAATTCGGTGACCAGAACTGTACATAATACTCCAAATTCGGCCTTACCAATGCCTTGTACAATTTTAACATTACATCCCAACTCCTATACTCAATGCTCTGATTTATAAAGGCCAGCATACCAAAAGCTTTCTTCACCACCCCATCCACATGAGATTCCACCTTAAGGGAACTGTGCACCATTATTCCTAGATCACTCTGTTCTACTGCATTCCTCAATGCCCTACCATTTACCATGTATGTCCTATTTTGATTATTCCTACCAAAATGTAGCACCTCACACTTATCAGCATTAAACTCCATCTGCCATCTTTCAGCCCACTCTCCTAACTGGCCTAAAACTCTGCAAGCTTTGAAAACCTACTTCATTATCCACAATGCCACCTATCTCAGTATCATCTGCATACTTACTAATCCAATTTACCACCCCATCATCCAGATCATTAATGTATATGACAAACAACATTGGACCCAGTACAGATCCCTGAGGCACACCACTAGTCACCAGACTCCAACCTGACAAACAGTTATCCACCACTACTCTCTGGCATCTCCCATCCAGCCACTGTTGAATCCATTTTACTACCTCAATATTAATACCTAACGATTGAACCTTCCTAACTAACCTTCCATGTGGAACCTTGTCAAAGGCCTTACTGAAGTCCATATAGACAACATCCACTGCTTTACCCTCATCAACTTTCCTAGTAACCTCTTCAAAAAATTCAATGAGATTTGTCAAACATGACCTACTACACACAAATCCATGTTGACTGTTCCTAATCAGACCCTGTCTAGCCAGATAATTATATATACCATCTCTAAGAATACTTATCATTAATTTACTCCCCCCCCCCCCACTGATATCAAACTTACAGGCCGATAATTGCTAGGTTTGCTCTTAGAACTCTTTTTAAACAATGGAACTACATGAGCAATACGCCAATCCTCTGGCACCATCCCCGTTTCTAATGACATTTGAAATATTTCTGTCAGAGCCCCTGCTATTTCCACACTAACTTCCCTCAAGGTCCTAGGGAAATCCTGTCAGGACCCAGAGATTTATCCACTTTTATACTCATTAAACGCTCTAGTACTTCCTCTTCTTTAATCATCATAGTTTCCATAATTACCCTACTTGTTTCCCTTACCTTACACAATTCAATATCCTTCTGAGTGAATACCAAAGAAAAGAAGTTGTTTAAAATCTCCCCCATCTCTTTTGGCTCTGCACATAGCTGTCCACTCTAATTCTCTAAGGGACCAATTTTATCCCTCACTATCCTTTTGCTATTAATATAACTGTAGAAACCCTTCAGATTTATTTTCCCCTTACTTGCCAAAGCAACCTTGTATCTTCTTTTAGCTTTTCTAATTTCTTTCATAAGATTCTTTTTATATTCTTTATATTCCTCGAGCACCTCATTTACTCCATGCTGCCTATATTTATTGTAGATGTCTCCCTTTTTCCGAACCAAATTTCCAATATCCCTTGAAAACCATGGCTCTCTCAAACTTTTAACTTTCCTTTCAACCTAACAGGAACATAAAGATTCTGTACCCTCAAGATTTCACCTTTAAATGACCTCCAATTCTCTATTACATCCTTCCAATAAAACAAATTGTCCCAATCCACTCCTTCTAAATCCTTTCGCATTTCCTCAAACTTAGCCTTTCTCCAATCAAAAATCTTAACCTTGGGTCCAGTCCTATCCTTCTCCATAATTATATTGAAACTAATGGCATTGTGATCACCGGACCCGAAGTGCTCCCCAACACATACCTCCGTCACCTGACCTATCTCATTCCCATAACAGGAGATCCAACACTGCCCCTTCTCTAGTTGGTACCTCTATGTATTGCTGCAAAAAACTATCCTGCACACATTTTACAAACTCCAAACCATCCAGCCCTTTTACAGAATGGGCTTCCCAGTCTATGTGTAGAAAATTAAAATCTCCCACAATCACAACCTTGTGCTTACTACAAATATCTTCTCCCTGCCTACAAATTTGCTCCTCCAATTCTCACTCAGGTGGTCTATAATACACCCCTATAAATGTTACTACACCTTTCCAATTTCCCAATTCCACCCAAATAGTCTCCCTAGATGAGCCCTCTAATCTATCCTGCCAAAGCACCAATCTAATATTTTCTCTGACAAACAATGCAACACCTCCCCCTCTTGCCCCTCTGATTCTATCACACCTAAAGCAACGAAATCCAGGAATATTTAGTTGCCAATCACACCCCTCCTGCAACCATGTTTCACTAATAGCTACAACACATATTTCCAGATATCAATCCATGCTCTAAGCTCATCCACCTTTCTTACAATGCTCCTCACATTACAATAAATGCATTTAAGAAATTCTCCACCTCTTCCCCTCTGTTTATCTCTAACGGTGCAAACAACTTTACTATCTTCTTTTTCTTCCTTCTCCCCTACATCTTTGGTCTGAGCGTTCCCCTTCTCTAATCACCTGCCTATCCTCCCTCATACATTGTCTATAAGCTTTTCTATTTGTGAACTAACCTCCTCTCTCCTAGTCTCTTCAATTTGATTTCCACCCCCCATCCATTCTAGTTTAAAGTCTCCCCAGTAGCCTTTGTGAATCTCCCCGCCAGGAGATTGGTCCCCCTAGGATTCAAGTGCAACCCATCCTTTTTGTACAGGTCACACCTGCCCCAAAAGAGGTCCCAATGATCCAGAAACTTGAATCCCTGCTCCCTGCTCCAATCCCTCAGCCACGCATTTATCCTCCACCTCATTCCATTCCTGCTCTCACTGTTGCATGGCACAGGCAGTAATCCTGAGATTACTACCTTTGTGGTCCTTCTTCTCAACTTCCTTCCTAACTCCCTATATTCTCCTTTCCGGACCTCTTCCCTTTTCTTACCGATGTCATTGGTATCTATATGTACCACAACCTCTGGCTCTTTAACATCCCACTTCAGGATATCTTGGACATGATCAGAAACATCCCGGACCCTGGCACCAGGGAGGCTAACTACCATCCAGGTCTCCTGACTGTGTCCACAGAATCGCCTATCTGACCCCCTAACTATCAAGTCCTCTATTACTACTGCCTTCCTCTTCCTTTCCCTACCCTTCTGAGCTACAGGGCCGGACCCTGTGCCAGAGGCACGGCCACTGTTGCTTCCCCCAGGTAGGCTGTCCCCTCAACAGTACTCAAACAGGAGTATTCAGTGGTGTGTGTGATTGGCAACTAATTATTCCTGGATTTCATTGCTTCAGGTGTGATAGAATGGGAGGAGCAAGAGGGGGAGGTGTTGCATTGTTTGTCAGAGAAAATATTAGATCGGTCCCTTAGGAGCTGCAGCTCGGCACACCTGGCACAGATGTGGACGTCTGGGAGGCCTGGAGACTCCAGGACCTCCCACATCCGACAACGAGAACAACAAGCTGCCCTCACACTCATAATTCCCCCTTTCTTCAAATAACAGGAAAAATTGAAAACTGAACCTACCTTGCCTCGCCCATTTCCGCCTAAACCAGTTGAGCCAAAGCCCTTAAGCCTTCACTCTTCTCCCGGCTCACTCCACTGCCCGCTGTATAAGGCTGTGTTATACAGCCTTTTAAATCTTCCATGCTTCACTGCCTGACGTCACACGCCTGCGCAGTCCCGCCTCTCTTAACCCCGATGAGAAGAAAAAATCAAGATGGCTCCCACAGCCCTCCCGTTCTGTTTCTCAGACTTCCTTCTCCAAATTAAACCAGAATCAGGATTTCTGTCCTTTTAAGTCTTCTGCACTTAACTGCCCGACATCACACGCCTGTGCAGCCTTGCCTCTCTTAACCCAATGAGAAGAAAAAATCAAAATGGCTCCCACATTACGTACTTAGTATTGTATGTTGGGGTGGTGGTGGGGGGGGAGGTTGGTGGAATATAACGAGAATGGAATAGTCTTCAATCTAACTACAATGAAATCTTGAGTATTTTAGGAATACCTTCTCCTCAGGCAGAAGGTACTGTAGCATTAGGACATTAGGATGGGAAACAGCTTCTACACTCAGCCTTGAGACTACTGAACTGCCACCATCCAGGTCTCATCATGTACGAAGTGCCAGTAGCATTATACTGTTTACTTTTTAATTTGTGGTCCTAAACGTACCTTAATATTTGTTAGTTTATTTGTGGTAATATTATTTATATGTGTTGTGAGTTATATGTACTGTGTTTTGCACCTTGGTCCAGAGGAACGTCGTTTCATTTGACAGCATACAGTATATGTGTACAGTTGAATGACAATAAACTTGAACTTGTGTTGACATACTATAATTTTATCATATATTTAGCTTTGGCACCAGAAAATATAAATTGAACTGTTAGAATATTTTAATTTGACATTTTTACTAATTTTTAGCCAGATACATGTTGTGTTCAGAATCAGTTGAATTATTGTCTTAAACATCATCTGTAGATTTTGTTCTCTTTAAAGAACATTAAGAATAAATATCTTGAGTGCCCCATTCCCAAAGTTCATCAAGATGACATTTTAAAATGATTCAAAGTATTGCTCTATTGCCGTCACTCTATTGCCTAGCTTTGGATAATGTTGTATACAAAGCTAGGCAGGGAGTTAAACACCTTCTCAAAAATTACCCGAGCCAGAAGCTTTCTCCTGGGTTTTTAATGGGAAAATTTTGTGAAACTGCAGAAAGTTAAGTAAAACATGTATTAGATTTAATACAGAATCTCCATACGATGAATGATAAACATATTTCCTTCAAAGTACATCTACTAATTGTATACCAATATTAAGAAGCTGAAGACTCACAGATATTACTCTTTCAAGGCAAATAAAGAGTGGATGGAGATGGATGCCTTTCTACAGTGTGTGCTTCAAGTCGAAATTCAAATTATCCTGGGCAGGAAATGATTTAAAAACAGCTTATGAACATGAAACGATGTTTACACAAAACAAACTGCATCTAAAACAAACGGCACCTCCGGAGGCTAAACACTCCCTGCCTGACTATCTATCTATGATTTCAAACTAACTACTGAAACAAAAAGTCAAATGATCATTTCATTATGTCTTTGGCAAATGAAGGATCATCTCAGAGACTAGTCTTGAAACAGTCTTGCAGCACAGTCATTAACCATTCTTGCTTCAAAAATGTTGTCTTTGATGACATCCTTGATTGTGGCAATGTCCGATGAGCAGACTGGTGACATGGCATTCATCCAGGATGACGACTGGGCAAGGTACCTCTGAAGTGAGTTGTACTCTGTTACTAAGTCCTCCAACTCTCTGCAGCCTCTCAGAGTCAAAAAAGGGACAGAGTTCACAAAGGTGACTTTGGATTCGGAGAGGTTCCTGCTTTGGAATGCCCTGCACTGCACTTCCTTTGCATACAAGAAGGATTCTAACCTATGCCAATTCAGTTGCTCTGCACTGAGGTAGCTTACAAATGTGCCAACCATTGCAAAGGCTGTCTTTGGCTACTCCTACAATGTTCTCATTCATACAGATTCTACTCTGACAGGGCCTGAAATAACTTGGGCACCATTTTCCAGGACATTTGTCTTAAATGTGCTGACATTGGGCTGATGAGCAACATCAAGATGGACTTCACCCAGTATAACCTATGCCAGGTTCAGTTGTTGGGCATTAGGCACATTTTGCTGACCATTGTGCTGTTCACGTACCTTACGTACATGGATGGTGTCTCTGCTAAGCAACAGGAGAATCTCAGCAGAAGAGTCGAGTGAGGGGAGTCTTGTCAGCTATGGCCTTAAGATGTGAACGACCGCGTGCAACTTCAGGAGTTGGGATCTCATCCCTGTTGTTGGGAATATGGTTGCACTCAATCAGGGTTGGCAAGGGTAATCAAACCTCCCTCCCTGCCCCCCCCCCTCCCATTGACTCCACAACAAATCCACTGACTCTTCTTCTGATGTTCCAGGATGTCTTTAGATTGTAAGAGGAAGCAGCTGATAGATGCTTAGTAGGCTCCTCACTGTGCTCTACTGTGGGTGTGTTGGAAGCAGTGGCCCAAGGTACTGGTCCAGAATTTACAGCTGTATCTGGGTCTAATTCTTCTGAAACGTCAATAGGTTGTTGGCTCAGTTTCGTGGAGACCACTGGTGCTTGCTGCACTGTGTCCATCCATGTTCTACGATATATTTCTCCAGTTCTCCTTGCTACTGTCCTCAGATTCTCTATGACTATCTGAATGGCTGTCCTGTCTGTGTTTGGATTGACTTTGTCTCAGGGCTTCTCTGGCTAGTCTCAGCATCTCACTCAAACTATTGTCCAATGGTTATTCATCACAATAGCCTGGTGCAGCAAGTGAGGACTGTGCACTTGGTTCTGTGGTAGCTTCTGTTGAAACTTGAGCTACTGATGCACTTGGTGCACTACTCAGCCCTTGTGTATTCTTATGAAGTGGTGAACACTCGTGTTTCCAAGTTAGGTGATTTTGGGCACTTCTCACTTTCTACCTTAAATCAGGGCTCATTTTTCGTTGAGTTTGAATCAGAAGCAGAGGATGCAGGGATTCAGATTTCTGGATCATTGGGACCTCTTTTACAGATGTGACCTGTAAAAAAAGGATGGGTTGCACTTGAAACCCAGAGTAACCAATATCCTGGTGGGGAGGTTTGCAAAGGCTATTGGGGAGAGTTTAAACTAGAATTGCTGGGGGGTGGGAACAAAACTGAAGAGACAGAGGAAGGGGATGTTGGCTCACAAAAAGAGAAAACTTGGAGACAGTGTGAGAGGGAAGATAGGCAGGTGATAGAGAAGGGATGCATTCAGACCGATGGTTTGAGATGTGTCTATTTTAATGCAAGGAGGATTATGAACAAAGCAGATGAGCTTAAAGTGTGGATCAGTACTTGGAGCTATGATGTTGTGGCCATTACAGAAACTTGGATGGCTCAGGGGCAGGAATGGTTACTCTGAGTGCCAGGCTTTAGATATTTCAGAAAGGACAGGGAGGGAGGCAAAAGAGGTGGGGGCGTGGCACTGTTGATCAGAGATTGTGTCACGGCTGCAAAAAAGGAGGAAGACATGGAGGGGTTGCCTAAGGAGTCTCTGTGGGTGGAAGTTAGGAACAGGAAGGGGTCAATACTACTACTGGGTGTTTTTTATAGACCACCCAATAACAACAGGGACATCGAGGAGCAAATAGGGAGACAGATTCTGGATAGGTGTAATAACAACAGGGTTGTCGTGGTGGGAGATTTTAATTTCCCAAATATTGATTGGCATGTCCCTGGAGCGAGGGGTTTAGGTGGAGTTTGTTAGGTGTGTTCAGGAAGGTTTCTTGACACAATATGTAGATAAACCTACAAGAGGAGAGGAGGAGAGGCTGGACTTGATCTGGTATTAGGACATGAACCTGGTCAGGTGTCAGATCTCTCAGTAGGAGAGCATTTTGGAAATAGTGATCATAATTCTATCTCCTTTACCATAGCATTGGAGAGAGATAGGAACAGACAAGTTAGGGAAATGTTTAATTGGAGTGAGGGGAAAAACGAGGCTATCAGGCTGGAACTTGGAAGCATAAATTGAGAACAGATATTCTCAAGGAAATGTACAGAAGAAATGTGGCAAATGTTCAAGGGGTATATGCGTGGAGTTCTGCATTGGTACATTCTAATGAGACAGGGAAAGGATGGTAGGGTACTGGAACCATGGTGTACAAAGGCTGTTGTAAATCTAGTCAAGAAGAAAAGGAGAGCTTACAAAAGGTTCAAAAAACTAGGTAATCATAGAGATCTGAAAGATTATAAGGCTAGCATGAAGGAAGTTAAGAATGAAATTAGGAGAGCCAGAGGGGGCCATGAGAAGGCATTTGTGGACAGAATTAAGGAAAACCCCAAGGCATTCTACAAGTATGTGAAGAGCAAGAGGATAAGACATGAGAGAATCAGACCAATCAAGTGTGACAGTGGAAAAGTGTGTATGGAACTGCAGGAGATGGCAGAGGTACTTAATGAATACTTCAGTATTCACTGTGGAAAAGGATCTTGGCGATTGTAGGGATGACTTGCAGCAGACTGAAAAGCTTGAGCATATAGATGTTAAGAAAGAGGATGTGCTGGAGCTTTTGGGAAACATCAAGTTGGATAAGTCACTGAGACCGGATGAGATGTATCCCAGGCTACTGTAGGAGGCGAGGGAGGAGATTGCTGAGCCTCTGGCGATGATCTTTGCATCATCAATGGGGATGGGAGAGGTTACCAAGGATTGGAGGGTTGCGAATGTTGTTCCTTTATTCAAGAAAGGGAGTAGAGATAGCCCAGGAAATTATAGACCAGCGAGTCTTACCTCAGTGCTTGGTAAACTGATGGAGAAGATCCTGAGAAGCAGGATTTATGAACACTTGGAGAGGCATAATATAATTAGGAATAGTCAGCATGGCTTTGTCAAAGGCAGGTCATGCCTTATGAGCCTGATTGAATTTTTTGAGGATGTGGCTAAACACATTAGAAACATAGAAACATAGTAAACCTACAGCACAATACAGGCCCTTTGGCCCACAAAGTTGTGCCAAACATGTCCCTACCTTAGAAATTACTAGGCTAACATAGAGCCCTCTATTTTACTAATCTCCATGTATCCATCCAGGAGTCTCTTAAAAGACCTTATCATACCCACCTCCACCACCGTTGTTGGCATCCCATTCCAGGCACTCACCAGTCTCTGAGTAAAAAACTTACCCCTGACATCTCCTGTGTACCTACTTCCCAGCACCTTAAACCTGTATCCTCTTGTGGCGACCATTTCAGCCCTGGGAAAATGCCTCTGACTATCCACACGATCAATGTCTCTCATTATCTTGTACACCTCTATCAGGTCACCTCTTATCCTCTGTCACTCCAAGAAGAAAAGGCCGAGTTCACTCAACCTATTCTCATAAGGCATGCTCCCCAATCAGACAACATCCTTGTAAATCTCCTCTGCGCCCTTTCTATGGCTTCCACATCCTTTCTGTAGTTAGTCGACCAGAACTGAGCGCAGTACTCCAAGTGGGGTCTGACCAGGGTCCTATATAGCTGCAACATTACCTCTCAGCTCCTAAATTCAATTACATGATTGATGAAGGCCAACACACCGTACGCCTTCTTAACCACAGAGTCAACCTGCGCAGCTGCTTTGATCATCCTTTGGACGCGGAGCCCAAGATCCCTCTGATTCTCCACACTTCCAAGAGTTTTACCATTATAGTCTTACCTATATTCTGCCTTCATATTTGACCTACCAAAATGAACCACTTCACAATTATCTGGGTTAAACTCCATCTGCCACTTCTCAGCCCAATTTGCATCCTATCAATGTCCTGCTGTAACCTCTGACCTTTGTGTCATCAGCAAACTTACTAACCCATCCCTCCACTTCCTCATCCAGGTAATTTATAAATATCACGAAGCGTAAGAGTCCCAGAAAAAATCCCTGAGGCACTCCACTGGTCACTGACCTCCATGCAGAATATGACCCATCAACAACCACTCTTTGCCTTCTGTGGGCAAGCCAGTTCTGGATCCACAAAGCAATGTCCCCTTGGATCCCATGCCTCTTTACTTTCTCAATAAGCCTTGCATGGGGTACCTTATCAAATGCCTTGCTGAAATCCATATACACTACATCTACTGCTCTTCCTTCATCAATGTGTTTAGTCACATCCTCGAAAAATTCAATCAGGTTCGTAAGGCACAACCTGCCCTTTACAAAGCCATGCTGACTAGTCCTCATCATATTATACTTTTCTAAATGTTCATAAATTCTGCCTCTCAGGATGGGTGGCCATAAAAAACACCCAATAAAGTTATTGACCCCTTCCTGTTCCTAACCTCCACCCACAGAGACTCCATAGACAATCATGGCGTCCACCTTTTCTGCAGCTGTGACTCTATCTCTGATCAACTGTGCCACGCCCCCACCTCTTTTTCCCTCCTCCCTGTCCTTTCTGAAACATCTAAAACCCAGCACTTGAAGTAGCAATTCCTGTCCCTGAGCCATCCAAGTCTCTGTAATGGCCACCACATCATATCTCCAAGTCCTGATCCACGCTCTAAGCTCATCGGCTTTGTTCACAACATTCCTTGCATTAAAGTAGACACATCTCAAGCCTTCGGTCTGAGCGTGTCCCCTCTCTATCACCTGCCTATCCTCCATGTCACACTGTCTACAAGCTTTCTCTATTTGTGAGCTAACCTCCTTTTCCCCAGTCTCTTCAGTTTGGTTCCCACTCCCCAACATTTCTAGTTTAAACTACCATCCGGGTCTCCTGACTGCGTACACAGAATTGCCTATCTGACCCCCTAACTATCGAGTCCCCTATTACTACTGCCTTCCTCTTCTTTTCCTTACCCTTCTGAGCTACAGGGCCAGACTCTGTGCCAGAGGCACGACCACTATTGCTTCCCCCAGGTAGGATGCCCCCCCCACCAGTACTCAAACAGGAGTACTCATTGACAAGGGGTACAGCCACAGGGGTACTCTCTAGTACCTGATGCTTCCCCTTCCCCCTCCTGACTGTGACCCATTTGTCTGTCTCCTGTGGCCCCGGTGTGACCACCTGCCTATAACTCCTTTCTATCACATTCTCGCTCTCCCTGACCTGGCGAAGGTCATCGAGCTGCATCTCCACTTCTCTAACTCGGTCCTTTAGGAGCTGCAGCTTGACACACCGGGTGCAGATATGGGAGGCTGGGAGACTCCAGGACCTCCCACATCTGACACCGAGCACAGAAAACTTGCTGTTGATTGATAGATTGTCCACCAATCTGTCGCTTCCTAATAAAGTTGCGACTTGTATTAATTCTTTTTTATTAGAATACGGTCTGGTTGATATAACCATATAACAATTACAGCACGGAAACAGGCCATCTCGGTCCTTCTAGTCCATGCCGAATGCTCACTCTCACCTAGTCCCACACTGACCTGCACTCAGCCCATAACCCT
This sequence comes from Hypanus sabinus, assembly GCF_030144855.1. Taxonomy (NCBI): domain Eukaryota; kingdom Metazoa; phylum Chordata; class Chondrichthyes; order Myliobatiformes; family Dasyatidae; genus Hypanus; species Hypanus sabinus. Next base: position 491,932 of record NC_082738.1, on the reverse strand, counting down.
CCACTCCTTTCCTGTCCATATACCTATCCAATTTTTTTTAAATGACAATATTGAACCTGCCTCTACCACTTCTACTAGAAGCTCGTTCCACACAGCTACCACTCCCTGAGTAAAGAAGTTCTCCCTCATGTTACCTCTAAACTTTTGCCCCCTAACTCTCAACTCCTGTCCTCTTGTTTGAATCTCTCCTACTCTCAATGGAAAAAGCCTATCCACATCAACTCTATCTATCCCCCTCAAAATTTTAAATACCTCTATCAAGTCCCCCCTCAACCTTCTACACTCCAAAGAATAAAGACCTAACTTGTTCAACCTTTCTCTGTAACTTAGGTGCTGAAACCCAGGTAACATTCCAGTAAATCTTCTCTGTACTCTCTCTATTTTTCTGACATCTTTCCTATAATTCGGTGACCAGAACTGTACACAATATGCCAAATCTGGCCTCACCAATGCCTTGTACAATTTTAACATTGCATCCCAATTCCTATATTCAATGCTCTGATTTATAAAGGCCAGCATACCAAAAGCTTTCTTCAGCACCCTATCAACATGAGATTCCACCTTCAGGGAACTATGTACCATTATTCCAAGATCACTCTGTTCTGCTGCATTCCTCAATGCCCTACCATTTACCATGTATGTCCTATTTTGATTAGTCCTACCAAAATGTAGCATCTCACACTTATCAGCATTAAACTCCATCTGCCAACTTTCAGCCGACTCTTCTAACTGGCCTAAATCTCTCTGCAAGCTTTGAAAACCTACTTCATTATCCACAATGCCACCTATCTCAGTATCATCTGCATACTTACTAATCCAATTTACCACCCCATCATCCAGATCATTAATGTATATGACAAACAACATTGGACCCAGTACAGATCCCTGAGGCACACCACTAGTCACCGGCCTCCAACCTGACAAACAGTTATCCACCACTACTCTCTGGCATCTCCCATCCAGCCACTGTTGAATCCATTTTACTACTCCAATGTTAATAACTAATGATTGAACCTTCCTAATTAACCTTCCGTGTGGAAACTTGTCAAAGGTCTTACTGAAGTCCATATAGACAACATCCACTGCTTTTCCCTCGTCAACTTTCCTAGTAACCTCTTCAAAAAATTCAATGAGATTTGTCAAACATGACCTACTACACACAAATCCATGTTGACTGTTCCTAATCAGACCCTGTCTAGCCAGATAATTGTATATACCACCTCTAAGAATATTTTCCATTAATTTACCCACCACTGACCTTAAACTTACAGGCCGATAATTGCTAGGTTTACTCCTTGAACCCTTTTTAAACAATGGAACCACATAAGCAATACGCTAATCTCCGGCACCATCCCCATTTCTAATGACATTTGAAATATTTCTGTCAGAGCCCCTGCTATTTCTATACTAACTTCCCTCAAGGTCCTAGGGAAATCCTGTCAGGACCCGAAGACTTATCGACTTTTATATTCTTTGAAAGTGCCAGTACTTCCTCTTCTTTAATCATCATAGTTTCCATAACTACCCTCTTTTGGAAGAGGACAGCGAGGCTTGAGAGGAAGTGCGGCGGCGGCCATTTTCAAATTGTCCAATTGCTTCTCAGATCGGAGTTCTGAGAGGCGGGACTGCGCAGGCGCGTGAAGGAGGCCCGGGAAGGAGGGAAGATATATAAAGGAGATACTGAGTGAGGTAGTTCTCTTTTGGAAGAGGACAGCGAGGCTTGAGAGGAAGTGCGGCGGCGGCCATTTTCAAATTGTCCAATTGCTTCTCAGATCGGAGTTCTGAGAGGCGGGACTGCGCAGGCGCGTGAAGGAGGCCCGGGAAGGAGGGAAGATATATAAAGGAGATACTGAGTGAGGTAGTTCTCTTTTGGAAGAGGACAGCGAGGCTTGAGAGGAAGTGCGGCGGCGGCCATTTTCAAATTGTCCAATTGCTCCTCAGATCGGAGTTCTGAGAGGCGGGACTGCGCAGGCACGTGAAGGAGGCCCGGGAAGGAGGGAAGATATATAAAGAACGCCGCCTTAAGAAGCGGGCAGCTTCGTTTGTGGGCAGCGGAGTGAGCCGGGCGCAGAGTGTAGGGCTTGGGCTCAGAGGGCTTAGGCGGAAGAGGGCACAGTAGGCTTATCTTTTAGTTCTTGTAATTTCAGTTATTTGGGAGGTATGAGTGTGAGGGCAGCTTGTTGTTCTCAGTGTCGGATGTGGGAGATCCTGGAGTCTCCGAGCCTCCCGGACGTCCACATCTGCGCCAGGTGCACCGAACTGCAGCTCCTGAGGGACCGAGTTAGGGAACTGGAGCTGCAGCTCGATGACCTTCGCCTGGTCAGGGAGAGTGAGGAGGTGATAGAGAGGAGTTACAGGCAGGTGGTCACTCTGGGGCCACGGGAGGCAGATAGGTGGGTTACAGTCAGGAAGGGGAAGAGGCAGGTACTAGAGAGTACCCCTGTGGCTGTACCCCTTGACAATAAGTACTCATGTTTGAGTACTGTTGGGGGGGACAGCCTACCTGGTGGGAGTGACAGTGGCCGAGCCTCCGGCACAGAGGACGGCCCTGTAGCTCAGAAGGGTAGGGTTAGAAGAAAGAGGTCCATAGTAATAGGGGACTCAATAGTCAGGGGCTCAGACAGGCGTTTCTGTGGAGGTGACCGGGAGTCCTGGATGGTAATTTTCCTCCCTGGTGCCAGGGTTCGGGACGTTTCTGATCGCGTCCAAGATATCCTGAAGTGGGAGGGTGAAGAGCCAGAGGTTGTAGTACATGTAGGTACCAATGACATAGGAAGGAAAGGGGAAGAGGTCCTGAAACGAGAGTATAGGGAGTTAGGAAGGCAGTTAAGAAAAAGGACCGCAAAGGTAGTAATCTCGGGATTACTGCCTGTGCCACGCGACAGTGAGAGTAGGAATAGAATTAGGTGGAGGATGAATGCGTGGCTGAGGGATTGGAGCAGGGGGCAGGGATTCAAGTTTCTGGATCATTGGGACCTCTTCTGGGGCAGGAGTGACCTGTTCAAGAAGGACGGGTTACACTTGAATCGTGGGGGGACCAATATCCTAGCGGGGAGGTTTGCTAGGGCTACAGGGCGGACTTTAAACTAGTAAGATGGGGGGCGGGAGACTATTTGAGGAGACTATGGGAGAGGAGGTTAGTTCACCAGTGGAGCAAGTAAATAGACAGTGTGTGAGGGAGGAAAGGCAGGTGGTGGAGAAGGGATGCGCTCAGCCCGAAGATGTAGGGGAGAAGAAAGAAAAGGATAATAAATTTGAATGCATTGTTAGGGATGGAAAGAGAGGAGGAGATGGAGAGTATCTTAAATGTATCTATTTTAATGCTAGGAGCATTGTAAGAAAGGTGGATGAGCTTAAAGCGTGGATTGATACCTGGAATTATGATGTTGTAGCTATTAGTGAAACATGGTTGCAGGAAGGGTGTGATTGGCAACTAAATATTCCTGGATTTAGTTGCTTCAGGTGTGATAGAGTAGGAGGGGCCAGAGGAGGAGGTGTTGCATTGCTTGTCCGAGAAAATCTTATGGCGGTGCTTTGGAAGGATAGATTAGAGAGCTCCTCTAGGGAGGCCATTTGGGTGGAATTGAAGAATGGGAAAGGTGCAGTAACACTGATAGGAGTGTATTATAGGCCACCTAATGGGGCGCGTGAGTTGGAAGAGCAAATGTGTAAGGAGATAGCAGATATTTGTAGTAAACACAAGGTGGTGATTGTGGGAGATTTTAATTTTCCACACGTAGACTGGGAAGCTCATTCTGTAAAAGGGCTGGATGGTTTAGAGTTTGTGAAATGTGTGCAGGATAGTTTTTTGCAACAATACATAGAAGTACCGACTAGAGATGGGGCAGTGTTGGATCTCCTGTTAGGGAATGCGATAGGTCAGCTGACAGATGTATGTGTTGGGGAGCACTTCGGGTCCAGTGATCACAATAGCATTAGCTTCAATATAATTATGGAGAAGGACAGGACTGGACCTAGAGTTGAGATTTTTGATTGGAGAAAGGCTAACCTTGAGGGGATGCAAAGGGATTTAGAGAGAGTGGATTGGGTCAAGTTGTTTTATGGGAAGGATGTAATAGAGAAATGGAGGTCATTTAAGGGTGAAATTATGAGGGTACAGAATCTTTATGTTCCTGTTAGGGTGAAAGGAAAGGTTAAAGGTTTGAGAGCACCATGGTTTTCAAGGGATATTAGACATTTGGTTCAGAAAAAGAGGGATGTCTACAATAGATATAGGCAGCATGGAGTAAAGGAATTGCTTGAGGAATATAAAGAATGTAAAAGGAATCTTAAGAAAGAGATTAGAAAAGCTAAAAGAAGATACGAGGTTGGTTTGGCAAATAAGGTGAAAGTAAATCCGAAAGGTTTCTACAGTTATATTAAAAGCAAGAGGATAGTGAGGGATAAAATTGGCCCCTTAGAGAATCAGAGTGGTCAGCTATGTGTGGAACCGAAGGAGATGGGAGAGATTTTGAATGATTTCTTCTCTTCGGTATTCACTAAGGAGAAGGATATTGAATTGTCTAAGGTGTGGGAAACAAGTAAGGAAGTTCCGGAACCTATGACAATTAAAGAGGTGGAGGTACTGGCGCTTTTAAGAAATTTAAAAGTGGATAAATCTCCGGGTCCTGACAGGATATTCCCCAGGACCTTGAGGGAAGTTTGTGTAGAAATAGCAGGAGCTCTGACGGAGATCTTTAATATGTCATTAGAAACGGGGATTGTGCCGGAGGATTGGCGTATTGCTCATGTGGTTCCATTGTTTAAAAAGGGTTCTAGAAGGAAGCCTAGCAATTATAGACCTGTCAGTTTGACATCAGTGGTGGGTAAATTAATGGAAAGTATTCTTAGAGATAGTATTTATAATTATCTGGATAGACGGGATCTGATTAGAAGTAGCCAGCATGGATTTGTGCATGGAAGGTCATGTTTGACAAACCTTATTGAATTTTTTGAAGAAGTTACGTGGAATGTTGACGAGGGTAAGGCAGTGGATGTAGTCTATATGGACTTCAGCAAAGCCTTTGACAAAGTTCCACATGGAAGGTTGGTTAAGAAGGTTCAGTCATTAGGTATTAATGCTGGAGTAATAAAATGGATTCAACAGTGGCTAGATGGGAGATGCCAGAGAGTAGTGGTGGATAATTGTTTATCGGGATGGAGGCCAGTGACTAGCGGGGTGCCTCAGGGATCTGTTTTGGGCCCAATGTTGTTTGTAATATACATAAATGATCTGGATGATGGGGTGGTAAATTGGATTAGTAAGTATGCCGATGATACTAAGGTAGGAGGTGTTGTGGATAATGAGGTGGATTTTCAAAGCTTGCAGGGAGATTTATGCCGGTTAGAAGAATGGGCTGAACGTTGGCAGATGGAGTTTAATGCTGAGAAGTGTGAGGTTCTACATTTTGGCAGGAATAATCCAAATAGAACATACAGAGTAAATGGTAGGGCATTGAGGAATGCAGAGGAACAGAGAGATCTAGGAATAACTGTGCATAGTTCCCTGAAAGTGGAGTCTTATGTAGATAGGATGGTGATGAGGGCTTTTGGAACACTGGCCTTTATAAATCAAAGCATTGAGTACAGAAGTTGGGATGTAATGCTAAAGTTGTACAAGGCATTGGTAAGGCCAAATTTGGAATATTGTGTGCAGTTCTGGTCACCAAATTATAGGAAAGATATCAATAAATTAGAGAGAGTGCAGAGACGATTTACTAGGATGTTACCTGGGTTTCAGCAATTAAGTTACAGAGAAAGGTTGAACAAGTTAGGTCTCTATTCATTGGAGCGTAGAAGGTTGAGGGGGGATTTGATCGAGGTATTTAAAATTTTGAGAGTGATAGATAGAGTTGACGTGAACAGGCTGTTTCCATTGAGAGTAGGGGAGATTCAAACTAGAGGACATGATTTGAGAGTTAGGGGGCAGAAGTTTAAGGGAAATACGAGGGGATATTTCTTTACTCAAAGAGTGATAGCTGTGTGGAATGAGCTTCCTGTAGAAGTAGTAGAGGCCAGTTCAGTTGTGTCATTTAAGGTAAAATTGGATAGGTATATGGACAGGAAAGGAGTGGAGGGTTATGGGCTGAGTGCGGGTAGGTGGGACGAGGTGAGATTAAGGGTTCGGCACGGACGAGGAGGGCCAAGATGGCCTGTTTCCGTGCTGTGATTGTTATATGGTTATATGGTTACCCTCCTTGTTTCCCTTGCCTTACACAATTCAATATCCTTCTCCTTAGTGAATACCGAAGAAAAGAAATTGTTCAAAATCTCCCCCATCTCTTTTGGCTCCACACATAGCTGTCCACTCTGATTCTCTAAAGGACCAATTTTATCCATCACTATACCTTTGCTATTAATATAACTGTAGAAACCCTTCGGATTTATTTTCACACTTGCCAAAGCAACCTTGTATCTTCTTTTAGCTTTTCTAATTTCTTTCATAAGATTCTTTTTACATTCCTTATATTCCTCGAGCACCTCATTTACTCCATGCTGCCTATGTTTATTGTAGATCTCTCTCTTTTACCGAACCAAGTTTCCAATATCCCTTGCAAACCATGGCTCTCTCAAACTTTAAACCTTTCCTTTCAACCGAACAAAAACATAAAGATTCTGTACCCTCAAGATTTCACCTTTAAATGACCTCCATTTCTCTATTACATCCTTCCCATAAAACAAATTGTCCCAATCCGCTCCTCCTAAATCCTTTCACATTTCCTCAAAGTTAGCCTTTCTCCAATCAAAAATCTTAACCTTGGGTCCAGTCCTATCCTTCTCCATAATTATATTGCAACTAATGGTATTGTGATCACTGGACCCGAAGTGCTCCCCAACAGATACTTCTGTCACCTGACCTATTTCATTCCCTAACAGGAGATCCAACACTGCCCCTTCTCTAGTTGGTACCTCTATGTATTGCTGCAAAAAACTATCCTGCACACATTTTACAAACTCCAAACCATCCAGCCCTTTTACAGAATGGGCTTCCCAGTCTATGTGTGGAAAATTAAGATCTCCCACAATCACAACCTTGTGCTTACTACAAGTATCTGCTATCTGCTTACAACTTTGCTCCTCCAATTCTCGCTCCCCATTAGGTGGTCTATAATACACCCCTATAAGCGTTACTACGTCTGTCCCATTCCTCAATTCCACCCAAATAGCCTACATCGATGAGCCCTCTAATTTATCCTGCCAAAGCACCGCTGTAATATTTTCTCTGACAAGCAATGCAACACCTCCCTATCTTGCCCCTCCGATTCTATCACAATGGAAGCAATGAAATCCAGGAATATTTAGTTGCCAATCACACCCCTCCTGTAACCATGTTTCACTAATAGCTACAACATCATATTTCCAGGTATCAATCCATGCTCTAAGCTCATCCACCTTTCTTACAATGCTCCTAGCATTAAAATAGATGCATTTAAGAAAATCTCCACCTCTTACTCTCTGTTTATCCCTAATGGTGCAAACAACTTTACTATCTTCTTTTTCTTCCTTCTCCCCTACATCTTTGGTCTGAGCGTTCCCCTTCTCTGTCACCTGCCTACCCTCCCTCACACACTATCTACAAGCTTTCTCTATTTGTGAACTAACCTCCTCTCTCCTAGTCTCTTCAAACTGATACCCACCTCTCAAACATTCTAGTTTAAAGTCTCCCCAGTAGCCTTCACAAGTCTCCTCACCAGGAGATTGGTCCCCCTAGGATTCAAGTGCAACCCGTCCTTTTTGTACAGGTCACACCTGCCCCAAAAGAGGTCCCAATCATCCAGAAACTTGAATCCCTGCCCCCGCTCCAATCCCTCAGCCATGCATTTATCCTCCACTTCATTCCATTCCTACTCTCACTGTTGCATGGCACAGGCAGTAATCCCGAGATTACTACCTTTGCGGTCCTTCTTCTCAACTCCCTTCCTAACTCCCTATATTCTCCTTTCAGGACCTCTTCTCTTTTCCTACCTATGTCATTGGTACCTATATGTACCACAACCTCTGGCTCCTCACCTTCCCACTACAGAATATTTTGGACGCAATCAGAAACATCCCGGACCCTGGCACTAGGGAGGCTAACTACCATCCAGGTCTCCTGACTGTGTCCACAGAATCGCCTATCTGACCCCCTAACTATCGAGTCCTCTATTACTACTGCCTTCCTCTTCCTTTCCCTACCCTTCTGAGCTACAGGGCCGGACTCTGTGCTGGAGGCATGGCCACTGTTACTTCCCCCAGTTAGGCCGTCCCCCCCAACAGTACTCAAACAGGAGTACTTATTGTCAAGGGGTACAGCCACTGGGGTACTCTCTAGTACCTGACTCTTCCCCTTCCCTCTCCTAACCGTGACCCATTTGTCTGCCTCCCGTGGCCCCGGTGTGACCACCTGCCTGTAACTCCTCTCTATCAACTCCTCACTCTCCCTGACCAAGTGGAGGTCACAGAGCTGCAGCTCCAGTTCCCTAACACGGTCCCTTAGGAGCTGCAGCTCAGCGCACCTGGCACAGATGTGAACTTTCGGGAGGCTAGGTGACTCCAGGACCTCCCACATCCAACACTGAGAACAACAAACTGCCCTCACATTCACACTTCCCTCTTTCCTCAAATAACAGGAAAAACTGAAACTTAAACCTACCTTGCGTTGCCCATTTCCACCTAAGCCCGTTGAGGCAAAGCCCTTAAGCCTTCACTCTTCTCCCGGCTCACTCCGTTACCCGTTGTATAAGGCTGTGTTCCTTTTAAATCTTCCATGCTTCACTGCCCGACATCTCACAATTGCGCAGTCCTACCTCTCTTAACTCCAATGAGAAGAAGAAAAAATCAAAATGGCTCCCGCTGCACTCCGGTTCTGATTCTCAGACTTCCTTCTCCAAATTAATTAATATCTGGAGACTTGGGCATCTTAAAGATAGGGATTTTTCTTTTTTTTCACATGTATATCATGAATACTCAGGAATTGATTATTTTTTGCTGGACACGCGATTGGTGCCTTCTGTTGCTGATTGTGTGTATGATGTGATTGCATTGATGGATCATGCACCCATGAAATTAACTTAGAAGTTCTCTGATAATATACTGAAGATACCTCAGTGGAGATTTAATGGTACAGTGCTACAAGATTTAACCTTTGTAAGTTTTATTAAAGAGCAAATTTCTTTATTTTTTTGAATTAAATACAACTGAGGTTTTGTCAAATTTGGTTATTTGGGATACAATGAAATCTTTTCTTAGGGGATAGATAATTTCATACTCAGTAGGTTTAAGAAGGAAAACCAAGGCAGAACTTTTAGTGATTACTAATAGGATTATAGTAATAGGTAAAGTTTATTCAGTAATGCCTAGTGAAGATCTCTATAAGGAAAGAGTGGAACTCCAAGCACAGCATGATTTGCTTTTGACTTTTCCAATTGAGCAGCATCTTCTTAAATCTAAAATTCAATTTTATATACATGGGGACAAGTCAGGCAAATTATTGGCTGGTCAATTAAAAGCTACTATGGCTAGAAGACAGATCCTGAAAATACAAAGACCTGATAGAACCAAAACGGTAGATCCTTATGAAATTAATAAGATATTTATGAATTTCTACTCTAACCTTTATAAATCAGACTTTTCAGACAATATTACTTTTACGAATAGATTTTTGCAAAAATTGAATATACTGAAAATCTCTACCCAAGATATGAATATAGATGCACCTATTAAACAAGAGGAAATAGCAAGAGCTATATCCTCTTTCCAACCAGGTAAGGCTCTGGGACCAGATGGATATACAGTGGAATTTTATAAGTCTTTCTCTGAACTACTTACACCTCATTTACGTCAAATTTTCACTGATTCTATATCCTCTGGGAATCTCCCAAAAGCTTTTTATGAAGCATCAATCTCATTAATTACTAAAAAAGAAAAAGATTTATCTGAATGCGCTTCCTATAGACCAATCTCTCTATTGAATGTGTATTTTAAAATTCTTTCTAAGATTTTGGCTAATAGACTTGAGAGTATTTTACCTAGTGTTATTTCCAATGATCAAAATGGATTTATTTAAAAAGTCGGTATTCACATTTTAACATTCAAAGATTATTAAACATTATTTACTCCTCTTCATCTAAAGAATCTGAATGTGTTGTTTCTCTTGATGCAGAGAAAGCCTTTGATAGGATGGAGTGGTCTTACTTATTTGAGGTTTTGGAAAGATTTAGTTTTGGTCTGGGATTTATTTCCTGGACCAAATTCATCTCTCAAGCCCCCACAGCTGCGGTTCTAACTAATAATCAAAAATCTCCTTACTTTAGATTATACACAGGTATTCGGCAGGGATGTCCTCTTAGCCCTTTGTTATTTAATTTGGCTTTAGAACCCCTTGCTGTTGCTCATGAGAATTCCAATACTGTTCAGGGTATTAAGAGAGGGGACAAAGTACACAAGGTGTCATTGTATGCAGATGACCTGTTAGTTTATATTTCAGATCCTAGGAAATCTATTCCTGCAATGCTATCTATATTTTATGAATTCAGTAGTTTTTCTCAATATAAATTAAATTTACATAAAAGTGAGTTATTTCCTGTTAATAATTACTCAGATCAATATCATCAAGTACCTTTTAGTATTGCTAAAAATTACTTTGCTTATCTTGGTATTAAAATTACTAACATTATAATTTTCTCCCATTAATTGATTACACCCAACAAATGCTTTCTAAATGGTCACCTATGACATTATCATTAATAGGTCCAATTAATGCTATGAAAAAGATGTTCTACTGAAATTCTTATATACATTTCAGGCAGTTCCTTCCTTTGTTCCTAAAACATTTTTTTGACAGAATAGACTCTATAATCTTATATTTGGAACAATAAAAATCCTAGATTGAGTAAACCCTTATTGCAGAAATTAATAAAGAATGGTGGTATGACTTTGCCAAATTTTAGAATGTATTATTGGGCAATTAGTATTCAATATATTACTTTTTGGATTCATTATTCAGACATACATGAATGTCTTTCATGGTTGGATTTGGAGGAAAACTCGGTGAAGGGGTTCTCTTTGGCCTCTTTACTGGGAGCTCCTCTTCCCTTTTTGTTTTCTATGATTAGTAGACAAGACCTTAATCCCATTATTAAACATACATTAAGAATTTGGTTTCAGTTTCGTAGATTTTATGAGTTAGATAATTTTGTTCTTTCTAGTAATATCCATTTCAATTATTTTTTAAACCATCAATTTTGGATTAGGCCTTTTTAATTTGGAAAACCAAGGGAATAACAACTTTTTCAGATTTGTTTTTAGGGGATTGTTTAATGTCTTTTTCTCAGTGGATAAATATGATTTATCTAATGTACACTTCTTTAGATATTTACAAATTAGGAATTTTTTACGTGGTTTGCTGCCAATTTATCCTTCTGCCAATCCACCTAATATGACAGATGCTTTCTTTCAGTTTGAACCACTTCAAAAATGGTTGATAGCTATAATTTATAAAGTTATTGAATTTACAAATGATATCTAATGATAAAATTAAACGTGCTAGGGAATTGGAATTTCAAGAGTCATTTACAGATAATCAAAATTTTCATTTGGTTAATAACTCACCTATTTGTGCCCGCCATTCCTTGATACAGTTCAAGGTAGTGCATCGGGCCCATATGTCAAAGGATAAACTAGCATTTTTTCCAACATCAATCCTATTTGTGACAGATGTAATATTGAGGTGGCCACTTTAACTCATATGTTTTGGTCTTGCATAAAGCTAGACAATTTTTGGAGAGATGTTTTTAAAACATTATCAAAAGTCTTGGATCTGGACCTACAACCTAATTTACTTATGGCAATCTTTAGGTTTATCCCTTCGAAAGCAGGAAATATTCCTGTTTCTGCTGAACGTCTGATAGCCTTTTCAACTTTATTGGCTAGGAGAGCCATTTTGCTGAAGTGGAAGGATTCTAATCCACCTACTGTCTTTTATAGGCTTTCCTCCATCATGTCCTGTTTAAGTTTAGAGAAAATAAGAAGTCAAACATTTGATACATCCTTTAAATTTGAGCAAATCTGGCAACCTTTTATTCAATATTTTCATTTGATTTGATTTATTACTCTTCCATTTTTTTGAAGTTTTAGATTTGATCAGAAAGTCTTTCTTTTTTTTTGGTCATAACCTCAGAATGGACTGCTCAGTCCCTTCTGTTTTCCTTTTCTCGTATAGTGTAGTGGTTTTTTTTCCATTTAAAAACTTAGTTTTTTTTCTCTCCATGAATTGATAAGAGGAGAATTAGCTGTCTTTTATTATATACACTACATATTAGCTTAATACTATGTATGATTTTGATAGTATCTAATTCACTTTCTGTTTGTATTGTTATTGATATATATATTTGAGATAATTCTGCTCTCATTTGTATATATGCTCTTTTTAAATCAATAAAAAGTTTACTAAATAAAGAAAACTGGCCTCACACACATACTCCATCCTTTCTGCAAATAACATTGATGAAGGTAGAGCCGTAGATGTAGTGTATATGGATTTCAGCAAGGCATTTGATAAGTTACCCCATGCAAGGCTTATTGAGAAAGTAAGGAGGCATGGGATCCAAGGGGACATTGCTTTGTGGATCCAGAACTGGCTTGTCCACAGAAGGCAACGAGTGGTTGTAGACGGGTCATATTCTGCATGGAGGTTGGTGACCAGTGGTGTGCCTCAGGGATCTGTTCTGGGACCCCTATTCTTCATGATTTTTATAAATGACCTGGATGAGGAAGTGGAGGGATGGGTTAGTAAATTTGATGATGACATAAAGTTTGGGGGTGTTGTGGATAGTGTGGAGGGCTGTCAGAGGTTACAGTGAGATATTGATAGGATGCAAAACTGGGCTGAGAAGTGGCAGATGGAGTTCAACCCAGATAAGTGTGAGGTGGTTCATTTTGGTAGGTCAAATATGATGGCAGAGTATAATATTAATAGTAAGACTCTTGCCAGAACAGGGATCCAATCGCAGACGAAGTACTGTGTGGACTGTGATATTTACTGAGTAAGAAATCCCAAGGTGCAAGCAAAGTCAGCGTCAAAGTTCAAGCAGAGATCAAAACATCTAGAGAAATCTAAAAACCAGAATTGGGAAACAGGCGGAGTCAATATTCAGACAGACAGATTACAGGTACAAGTGCTGGAAAGGGTCAGGAAAATTCACTGGCATGATCCGGCAACAAACAGGTGGAAACACAGGACTGAAATACACTGACCAATAACCAGAGAGGCAGATGATAGGTGGAGCACAATGAGACACAGGTGGCAGCAATACAGTAATAATGAGAAACAGATGAGAGATGGAGTACTCAGTAATACGGGAACCAGAGTAGAGCAGGAGCACATGGCAATACAAAACCACAGACTGACAACTAGGGAGAAACACACAAAAAGACAGTTCAACTGGGGGTGTGGAGGATCAGAGGGATCTTGGGGTCCAAGTCCATAGGACACTCAAAGCTGCTCTGCAGGTTGACTCTGTGGTTAAGAAGGCGTACAGTGCATTGGCCTTCATCAATCATGGGATTGGGTTTAGGATCGAGAGCTAATGTTGCAGCTATATGGACCCTGGTCAGACCCCACTTGGAGTACTGGGTGGTTGTCTTCAAGAGCAAGTAAATAATTAATGGAAAAGGGACCTACTTTAATTGGATTTCTGGTGACAGGAGATCCATTTTCATCTTGCCAAAATGAATTTCCTGGTATTGTGGTCTAGTGACAATGTGGGCTGCACTAATGGAAATCTGAAGATAGTGTCTCTAGGTCAGGAGTCGGCAACCCTTCTGCCTCTGTGGGCTGGATTGCATATTAATGAGCGAACAGTGGTCCAGATAAATGTCATAAAAACTTGAAATATAGGAATTATCCATTTAAATACATCTAGTTATGTTTTGCCTCAAATTAATGAATAATGCATGCTAGAAAATAATTTGTGCTTAAGGTTGCCTACCCCTGCTCCAGGTACTTACTGTATATTGAATGCCATTACACAGACGGTATCCTCTGTGGTCATGTGTTTGAGCTATGGGGAAACCCAGAATGAAACCAGTACATCCTGAGCAAAATGTGGCACTATTTGATCTAATATGCCTTTATTAGTTTAAAAGAATGCCAAAGAATTAAGTTAATGATCCCGGGAAATCTATTGTTTGTTGCCTTCTGCTTTATTGTAGTTCTGAATAAACCTGTTTAGTTGTAGCCTGAAATGGCTACCTTTCCATGCTGAGAAATCATTATTGTATCCTGATCATTTCCAGCACACATCTTAATAGTCATTATTTGATCAAAAGCTAACAGTTTCACATTACTTGATATTTCAAATAATTTATCCATTCATAAGTAATGGTACTTTGCATCGGGCAGAAAGCAAACTGATTAATACCCACTGTGTATCAAGTTTTGCCTCCAGGCAATTTTTTATTTACTGCAATCAAAGTTCAAAGTACATCTATGATCAAAGCATGTCTGCTGTATACAACCCTAAGATTTGTCTCCTTAAAGACAGCCACAAAACAAAGAAACTCAAAAGAAACAATTAAAAAAGACCATCAAATACTCAATGTGCAGAATGTCCTAAATCTTTTATTTAGGATTGAAAAGTCTTTCATACGATAATGAATACTGTAAACAAAATATTGCCTGAACTTTTACTTATTTAAATCAATTTGATCTGCTTTCAAATATTTTGATTATCTGGGACATTTAAAACTGTTTTTAGAATTATTGAGAATAGCAAGCTGCCAACAGACTATTAGGGCAATCAGTCTGGGCTACATAGTTGGCATTATTACTGTTTGTGGACCACTCCATATCTCATGTGACCACTGCAGTATGTCATGGGTTTGTCTGATAGGTGAGAAGTGCATGAAGTAGTCACTTCATGCCTAACATCTTTCATCCTTAGAATAAACCAAGTAAATTTTTTGTTATCCCAGCCTCTGGGAAATATATTTTCTTTTTTGGTCCCACCAAAGCTCTCCATAATAGTATGTCGACTCTCCTACTCTTCACGTCCACATGCAGTAGACTTACTGTACCTTTTGCCTTTTGTAATTGCTTGCTGAGCCTACATGTTGACCACCACATTTCTCTAATACCATTCGGTCTGCCAGAGAAAGCAGAAAGTTGTAGGTGGAGAGTTCCATTCTCCACCGCAAAATTTTATCATTTTTGATTTTGCCCCGCTGTTGGTTGCTAAACATGAACGCAACTGAGCGCTGGTTGGTCAGCAGGATGAACCTTTTGCTGGCGAGATAGTGCCTCCAGTGCCTAATAGCTTCCACTATGACCTGGGCTTCTTTCTCTACCGCGGGGTGCCGAATTTCAGGGCCTTGAAGAGTACGAGAGAAGAATGCTACTAGCCTGCCTACCTGACTGAGGGTAGCAGCCAGCGTGAAGTCGGAGGCGTCACTCTCTACTTGGAAGGGAATGGTCTCATCCACCGCATGCATCGTTGCTTTGGCAATGTCCCCTTTAATGCAGCTGAAGGCCGCGCAGGCCTCGGCTGAGAGGGGAAATGCGGTGGACTTGACCAGGGGGCGGGCCTTGTCTGTGTAATGAGGGACCCATTGGGCGTAATAGGAAAAGAAGCCCAGGCACCGTCTGAGGGCTCTGAGGGTGGTGGGAAGAGGGAGTTCTAACAGGGGGCGCATACGGTCGGGATCAGGGCCAATGACCCCATACTCCACGACATACTCAAGGATAGCGAGTTGGGTGGTTCCGAACACACGCTTCTCCCTGTTATAGGTAAGGTTCAGAGCTTCGGCCACTCGGAAAAATCGTTGGAGGTTGGTGTTGTGATCCTGCCAGTTGTGACCGCAGATGGTGATGTTATCCAGATATGGAAATGTGGCCTTCAGTTGGCACTGGTCCACCATCCGGTCCATTTCCCTCTGGAAGACAGAGACACCATTCGTGACACCGAAGGGGATGCGCAGGAAGTGATAGAGCCTGCCGCCCGCCTCAAAGGCAATGTAGGGGCGGTCCTTCGGGTGGATGGGGAGCTGGTGGTAAGCAGATTTCAGATCTATGGTCGAGTACACCTTGTACTGAGCTATCTGATTAACCATATCCGCGATGTGGGGTAGGGGGTACACGTCAAGCTGCGTGAACCTATTGATGGTCTGGTTATAGTTCACGACCATCCTATTTTTCTGCCCTGTCTGAACAACAACCACCTGGGCCCTCCAAGGACTTGTGCTTGGCTCAATGTTCCCCTCCCTGAGCAGCCGCTGCACCTCCGACTGAATGAAGGCCCTGTCCCCCGCACTGTACCTCCTGCTTTTAGTTGCCACAGGTTGACAGTCGGGGGTCAGGTTGGCGAACAGCGGTGGGGGAGGGATCTTGAGGGTGGAGAGGCTGCAAGTGGTGTCAGTAGCACAGCTGTCGGCATGGTGCTGGGTGGGATGTGCGGGTCGGTATGTGTGTGTGGTCAGTAGCGGGGTATATGACGAAGTCCCACAAAACTGAGGATTCCTGACAGTGAGTGGTGGGAGGGGCCCGTCATACGCCATTGTCACACTTTTTAGGTGGCTATGGAAGTCCAGCCCCAATAGCACAGGAGCACACAGTTGAGGCATGACCAGTAGTGCAAAGTCCCAATATTCTGTGCCCTGCACCACCAATGTCGCTACACAACCCCCCCGGATGTCTGTGGAATGCGACCCAGAAACCAAGGTGACCCTCTGGCTTACCGGCTGTGTAACGAGTCCACAGCGTTGCACCGTGTCCGGGTGAATAAAACTCTCAGTGCTGCCCATGTCAAACAGGCAGCTAGTCCTGTGCCCCTCCACCAGGATGTCCATCATTGACCTTGCAAGCTGGTGTGGAGCGCTTTGGTCGAGGGTTACGGAGGCCTGAGTTGAATCGCCGTCTTGGTGCCCAGTAAGCACCCGTGGGTTAGAGGCGGGGCGAGGTGGCGCCGACAAAGATGGCCACCCCCATGCCTCGCATGAGGCGGGCAGGCAAGATGGTGGCGACCAAGATGGCCACCCCCATGCCTCGCATGAGGCGGGCAGGCAAGATGGTGGCGACCAAGATGGCCACACCCATGCCTCGCACGAGGCGGGCAGGCAAGATGGCGACCCCCATGCCTCGCACTTGGCGCTGCTCGACCCTGCTCGTGGTTTAGACTTACAGACTTTGGCAAAGAGGCCCTTCTTTCCGCAGCTGGAGCAGGTAGCTTCTTGGGCCAGGCAGCATTTTCAGGGGTGCTTTTCGAGTCCGCAGAAGTAACACTGCGTGGACTTGTGACTGGCAGCAGCCATGGTCGATTTGCAGGAGGGTTGCGGGGAGTTCACGGACTCGCGAGTGGCAGCAGCTGAGGTTGATTGGCCGGGTGGCGGGGTCTGCAGCGTCCATGGGGCCGGCGGGAGATCGCACGGCTGGACAGCATCAGCATTGTGCAGAGCAGCCTCCAGCATGTCGGCCAGCTCGATCGCCGAGCGTAAGGTAAGATCGGCGTTTTCCAGCAGCCGGTGGCGCATGTGCACTGACCTGATCCCCGTAACAAAGGCGTCTCGTACCAGGAGCTCTGCATGCTGTTCCACCGTCAGCCCCTTGCAGTCGCAGGCCCACACAAGTGTCTGTAGGGCTCACACAAACTCAGCGCTTGACTCTCTGGCCCACTGCCGCCGCATCGCTAAGCGATGTCTTGCGTAGACGGTGTTCACCAGCCGCAGGTACTGTCTTTTGAGGGTGTCCAGTGCCCCTTGGTAGGTCGGCAGCTCTCTGATGAGGGAGTATACCCTCGAACTGACCTTGGAGAGGAGGATTTTGTGCATGGTAGCAGGCTCAGTCACAAGAATCTCTTCCAGGTATGATTGGAAGCATGCAAGCCAGAGTTCAAAGGCAATAGCTGCATCTGGAGCTTGGGGATCAATGTCCAATTTTTCCGGACGTAAAATACTCTCCATGTTTTAAAATTCCAGCTAATAAAATTGATGCATCATCAATAGCTCTTGGAGACGTGAGGCGAGAGATAGGCTTTTATTAGCTGGAAGAGAGAGCACTATCAGCAGCAAGAGACCATCCCACAACATCCTGGAGACTGAGGGAGGAGCAGTGTCTCCAATCGCCTTTATACAGGGGTCTGTGGGAGGAGCCACAGGAGCAGTCAGTGGGGGGGGGCGTGTCCAGACAGGTATATGTAGTTCACCACAATACCTCCCCCAGAAGAGATCCCAATAATCCAGGAACCTGAAGCCCTGCTCCCTGCACCAGCTTCTCAGCCATGCATTAATCTGCCAAACTCACTCACTGTCAATAAGACACTCAAAGCTGCTACATAGGTTGACAGTGTTGATAAGAAGGCATATGGTGTGTTGGCATTCATCAACCATGAGATTGAGTTCAAGAGCTGTGAGGTAATGTTACAGTTATATAAGACCTTGGTCAGACCCCATTTGGAGTACTGGGTAATGCTTGATAATTTCTAAAGTAAGTACATGTTCAGCACAGTATTGTGGGCTGAAGGGCCTGTATTGTGCTGTAGGTTTTCTACGTTTCTATGAAAAGCTTGAGCATATATACATTGAGAAAGAGGATGTGCTAGAGCTTCTGAAAAACATTAAATTAGGTAAGTCGCTGGGTCCAGACTAGTTATACCCCAGGCTACTGTGGGAAGTGAGGGAGGAGATTGCCGACCCTCTGGTAATGATCTTTGCATCATCAATAGGGATGGGACAAGTACTAGAGGATCAGAGGGTTGCACATGTTGTTCCCTTGTTCAAGAAAGGGAGTAGAGATAACTCAGGAAATTATCGACCAGTGAGTCTGACTTCAGTGCTTGGTAAGCTGATGGAGAAGATCCTGAAAGGCAGGATCTCCTCTTCCCCCTCCCACTTTCAAATCTCTTTCTATCTCTTCTTTCAGTTAGTCCTGACGAAGGGTCTTGGCCCGAAATGTTGACTGTACTTCTTCCTATGGATGCTGCCTGGCCTGCTGCATTCCATCAGCATTTTGTGTGTGTTGCTTGAATTTCCAGCATCTGCAGATTTCCTTGTGTTTACATGTCTATCCGTCTGTCTCTTTTACTCTATCTATGTGTCTCTCTGTCTCTCACTCTGTTTCTGTTTATGTCTGTCTCTGTTTTTCTGTATCTCTATCTCCATCCCTCTCTCACTGTTTCTCTTTCTGTCTCGCATGGTTTTTGTTTCTCTGAATGTCACTCTGTCTGTATGTATTACTGTCTCTCTTTCTCACTGTCCATCTCTCTCTCTCCTTCCCCCGCTCTCCATCTCTCTCTGTCACTGTCTGTTTCTTTCTCTTTCTCTCTCTTCCCCATTCTTTCTCTGTCTTTCTTTCTGTCTCAGACTCTCTGTCAATGTCTCTCACTGTGTCCCTCTCCATTTCTGTTTCTCTCACAGCCTCTCACTCCCTCTATCTCAGTCCCCCTCTCTGTCTCTCTCTGTTTCCCACTTTCTCCCACACTGTCTCCCATTGTCTATCTCTCTCTCTGCCTCTGTCTCTCTTTCTCTATTGGTCTCTCTTTCTCTCAGTCTCTCTCACTTTTTCTCTGTCCGTCTGTCTCTCTATCTGTCTTTGTGTCTCTGTCTGTCTGACGCTCTATCTCTTTCTCTCTTGCCCACTGTCTCTCACTCTGTTTCTGACCCTGTCTGTCTGTCTTTGTTGCAGTCTTTGCCGCTATCTCTCTCTCTCGCCCCTCTGTTTTTCTATCTCTCTCACAAGGTTTCCTTGTCTCTATCTGTCTGTCTGTCTCTTTCTGTGATGCCTGCTCTCTCTCACACACTCTGTCTCTGCTTGTTTGTTTCTAATGTCTGTTTCTCATTTTCTATCTGTTGATCATAGTCATAGAGTCGTACAGCCCAGAAACAGGCCCTTTGGCCCATCTAGTCCATGCTGAAACCATTTAGACTGCCTACTCCCATCGACCTGCACCACAACCATAGCCCTCCTTACCCCTACCATCCATGTACCTCTCTAAACTTCTCATAAATCTTGAAATCGAGCTTGTATGCACCACTTCCTACAGGAAAGATGTAAACAAGGTTGAAAGAGTACAGAGAAAATTTACAAGCATCTGGATCTGGGTCTGGAGGATCTGAGTTATAAGGAAAGATTGAATAGGTTAGGACTGTATTCTTTATACGTATAAGATTGAGAGGAGATTTGATTAGAGGTATACAAAATTATGAGGGGTATAGACAGGGTAAATGCAAGCAGGCTTTTTCCATTGAGGTTAGGTGGGATTACGACCAGAGGACATGGGTTAAAGGTGAAAGGTGAGAAGTTTAAGAGGAACTTAAGGGGGAACTTCTTCATTCAGAGGGTGGTGGGTGTGTAAAATGAGTTGCCAGCACAACTTGTGCAGGCAAGCTCAATTTCAAAGTTTAAGAGAAGATAGGTACATGGATACACATCATATCCTCAGCATCCACATCACCGAGGACCTCACGTGGTCTGTACACACTAGCTGTGTGGTGAAAAAGGCACAACAGCATCTCTTTCACCTCAGGCAGCTGAGGAAGTTTGGTATGAGCCTCCAAATCCTAAGAACTTTCTACAGGGGCACAATTGAGAGCATCCTGACTGGCTGCATCACTGCCTGGTATGGGATCTGTACCTCCCTTAATCGCAGGACTCTACAGAGAGTGGTACGGACAGCCCAGCGCATCTGTAGTTGTGAACTTCCCACTATCCAGGACATTTACAAGACAGGTGTGTGACAAGGGCCTGAAGGATCATTGGGGACCCAAGTCACCCCAACCACAAACTGTTCCAGCTGCTAACATCTGGGAAATAGCACCGCAGCATAAAAGCCAGGACCTACTTGAGGCTGGGGTCTCAAGGATGGGTTCTTGGAACTAGGAATGCTGGGAGGATAGCCCCCTGGGCAGGCCGCAGAACTCCTGGGCAGGGCCCAGAACTCCCAGGCAGGACACAGGAGCCTGGGCAGGTCATGGGGCACAAACCATAGGAGGCGAGGGATCGGAAGGGGCAGAGTCCCCTGCCAAGCAATAGCAGTCCGGCCTGGCTTACCCAATGGAGGCAAGGAATAGGAAGGGACAGAGTTCCCTGCCAGGCAATGGCAGTCCAGCCTGGCTTGCCCGACAGAGGCAAGGGATAGGAAGGGAGCTCGGTCCAGGGTGACTTCCAGACACACTCGCAGAACTCATCTATAACAGTGGGTACTCCAAGCCAGGATGAACAGGACAACCCCCAACTCTACTCAGTCCCAGAGTCCCTTATATATTCCATCAACCGATAGGCATCAGATGCGCCTCCTTGAGCCCAAACAAGCCAAGATGATCCTCAGGTGTGACTATTTGAGGTCAAGGCGAAACGAGGGACGGTCAAAGGACCCGGAGTCCGGAGTCTGCATACCAGATCAAGAACCGGAATGCGGGCTCCGGACCAGACCATAACACTAGAATATAAAAGCAAGGATGTAATAGTGAGACTTTATAAAACACTGGTGAGGCCTCACTTGGAGTATTATGTGCAGGTTTGGGCCCCTTATCTTAGAAAAGATGTGCTGACACTGGAGAGGGTTCAAAGGAGATTCACAAAAATGATTCCAGGATTAAATGGTTTTTCATATGAAGAGTGTTTAATGGCTCTGGGACTGAATTCACTAGAATTCAGAAGAATGGAGGGGGGGGGGCGGAATCTAAGCCAATTTATCACCTCATCTTGAATGCCGAGCGACTGAACCTTCTTGACCAACCTCCCATGCGGGACCTTGTCAAAGACCTTGCTGAAGTCCATGTAGACAAGGTCCACTGCCTTCCCTTCATCCACTTTCCTGGCAAATTCCTTGAAAAACTCTATAAGATTGGTTAGACATGTCCTACCACACACAAAGCCTTGCTGACTATCCTTGATTGCTGACGTCAATCCAAATACTTAAATACCCGGTCCCTTATTGTACCTTCCAATAACTTTCTCACTACTGGTGTCAGGTTCACCAGCCTATAATATCCTTGTTTTGATTTTTAGAGCCTTTCTTAAACAATAGAACAACATTGGCTATCCTCCAAACGTCAGACACTTCATCTGTTGCTAAGGAAGATTTAAATATCTATACTAGGGCCCCGCCAATTTCTACACCTGCCTACCACAAGGTCAGAGGGAACACTTTGTCAAGGACTGGGGATTTATCCACCATAGTTTGCCTCAACACGGCAAACACCTCCTCCTCCTCATTATTCTGGTCCATGAAGTTGATGCCACTTTGCCTCACTTCTCTAGACTCTGTATCCATCTGAGTAAATACAGATACAAAAAATCCAATTCAGATCCCCATCTCCTCTAGCTCCATGGATGGATTACCATTCCAGTCTTCCAGAGGACCAATTTTACCCCTTGCAATCCGTTTGCTCTTAACATACCTGTAGAATCCCTTAGGTTCTCCTTCACCTTGTCTGCTCATGTCTTCATATAGCCCTCCTGATTTCTTTGTTAAGTGTTCTCTTGCTTTCCTTGTGCTCCACAAGCACCTCATTTTTCCCTTCCTGACTATACCTCCAATGCAACTCCTTTATTTTCTTAATCAGGACTTCAATATCTCTTGAAAACCAAGGTTCCCAAAACCTGTTATCTTTGCCTTTTATTCTGACAGGCATATACAAGCTTTGTACTGTCAGAATTTAACTTTTGAAGGCCTCCCACTTACCAAGTATAGCTTTGCCAGAAAATAGCTTGTCCCAATCCGCACTTGCCAGATTCTTTCTGATACCATTAAAATTGGCCTTTCTCCAATTTAGAATCTCAACCAGTGGACCAGACCTATCTTTTGATATATTTACTTTGAAACTAATGGCATTATGATCACTAGATGCAAAGTGTTGTCCTACATAAACTTCTGTCACCTGCCCTGTCTCATTCCCTAATAGCAGATGTCTATGTACTGATGAAGGAAACTTTCCCGAACACATTTGACAAACTTTATCCCATCTAGTCCTTTTACAGTATGGGAGTCCCAGTCAACATGTGTAATACAAATAAACTCTTTTCAGGCTTCCAACCGGGTACAGATATTGAGTTTAACTGACAAACTCTGCCATCTTCTTCAGAGATGATGCCTGGGCATGTCTAATCCAAAGGTGTTTATACCCCCGTCATCCATCCCTCCTGATTGATTGGTCCTCATCCAATCACGTTTCCACTCTCATCTTTGTTTACAATCCAATTCCAGTTCTTACATAGAGTGAGATCTTCATCTAGTTTTATTTCAATGGCTTCCTTCATCAAGTAGTCCCAGAAGCTTGTGCCATCAAAGTCATTGTGAATGCAATGTTCTGCTACCACTGATTTCTCCGGGTAACCCAAATGGATACACCTGTGCTCCTTGATGCAGGTTTCCACCATGCATCCCATCTGGCCAAGATACGCTGCTCCGCATTTACAGGGAATCCTCTAAACACTAGACGACCTGAATCCCAGGTCATCTTTGACTGCATTCACAATCGTATAGGATTGACTTCAACAGCACAAGACTGCTGTGCCATGCCAATGGCATTTGGGATGGCCTGGTAAAGGATGTAATTGAAGTAAAACTAGAGGAAAAGAGTTTTAACAAAGACAACGGTCTCACTCTAAGTAAGAACTGGAATTCGATAGTAAGCAGAGTGGGAGAGTTAGAAACCTGATTGGATGAGAATCAGCCAATCAGGAGGGCTGGACTACAGGGGTATAAATAACATCAGACTGGACGTTCCCAGGTTTCATCCCTGTTGAAGATGACAAATTTTGTCATTAAAACTTTGGTTATAATCAATACATGTACCTGGCTGGAAGCCCAAGAAGAGTTTATTCGTCATATATGCCGGGAAAGCAATAAATCCTTTTTCAATATGTGAAGTTAAAATCTCCTACTATAACAACCTTATATTTCTAGCAACAGTCTGTGATCTCTCAACAAATTTGTTCCTCCAAATCCCTTGGATTGTTGGATGATGTAAAATAGCCCCGTTAACATTGTCATAGCTTTCTTATTGTTCAGTTCCACCCATAACACCTCACTAGTCGAGTTCTCCAGTCTATCCTGGCTGAGCACTGCCATGATATTTTTCTTGACTTGTTCACCACCCTTCCTCTTTTAATCCCTCCTGCTCTGTCACGTGTAAAACAACAGAACTCTGGAATATTAGGCTGCCAGTCCTGCCTCCTGCAACCAAGTCTCACTAATGGCTACAATATCACAATTCCAGGTGTTGATCCATGCCCTAAGCTCCTTGGCCTTTCCTACGGTCCTTTTCAGACTGGCTGCTGGTGACTAGTGGAGTTCCAAAGGGGTCAGTATTGGGACAATTCTTTTTATGTTATATGTCAATGATTTGGATGATGGAATTGATGGCTTTGTTGCAAAGTTTGCAGACAATATGAAGATGGGTGGAGGCTCAGGTAGTTTTGAGGAAGTAGAGAGGCTGCAGAAGGACTTAGACATATCAGGAGACTGGGAAAAGAAGTGGGGTGTGGATTACAGGGTTAGGAAGTGTATGGTCATGCACTTTGGTAGAAGAAATGAAGGGTTGGCTATTTTCTAAATGGAGAGAAAATACAAAAACCTGAGGTGCAAAGTCATTTGGGAGTCCTCGTACAGAATTCCCTAAAGGTTAATTTGCAGGTTTGAGTCTGGTGAGAAAGGTAAATGCAATGTTAGCATTCATTTCAAGAGAACTAGAATATAAAAGCAAGGATGTAATGTTGAGAATTTATAAAGCACTGGTGAGGCCTCACTTGTTGTATTGTGAGAAGGTTTGAGCCCCTTATACTAGAAAAGTCAAGTCAAGTCACTTTTATTGTCATTTCGACCATAACTGCTGGTACAGTACACAGTAAAAATGAGACGTTTTTCAGGACCATGGTGCTACATGAAACAGTACAAAAACTACACTGAACTATGTGAAAAACAACACAGGAAAAAAAACTACACAAGACTACAGACCTACCCAGGACTGCATAAAGTGCACAAAACAGTGCAGGCATTACAATAAAGAATAGACAAGACAATAGGCACAGTAGAGGGCAGTAAGTTGGCATCAGTCCAGTCTCGGTACTGAGGAGTCTGATAGCTTGAGGGAAGAAACTGTTACATAGTCTGGTTGTGAGAGCCCGAATGCTCCGGTGCCTTTTCCCAGATGGCAGGAGGGAGAAGAGATTGTATGAGGGTTGAGTGGGGTCCTTCATAATGCTGTTTGCTTTGTGGATGCAGCGTGTGGTATAAATGTCCATAATAGCAGGAAGAGAGACCCTGATGATCTTTTCAGCTGACCTCACTCTCCGCTGCAGGGTCTTGCGATCCAAGATGGTGCAATTTCTGAACCAGGCAGTGATGCAGCTGCTCAGGATGCTCTCAATACAACCCCTGTAGAATGTGATGAGGATGGGGGGTGGGAGATGGACTTTCCTCAGCCTTCACAGAAAGTAGAGACACTGCTGGGCTTTCTTTGCTAAGGAGCTGGTGTTGGGGGACCAGGTAAGATTCTCCACCAGGCGAACACCAAGAAATTTGGTGCTCTTAACAATCTCTACCGAGGAGCCATTGATGTTCAGCGGGGAGTAGTCACTCCATGCCCTCCTGAAGTCAACAACCATCTCTTTTGTTTTGTTCACATTCAGAGACAGGTTGTTGGCTTTGCACCAGTCCGTTAGCTGCTGCACCTCCTCTCTGAATGCTGACTTGTCGTTCTTGCTGATGAGATCCACCATGGTCATGTCATTGGTGAACTTGATGATGTGGTTCGAGCTGTGGTGTGTTGCAGCACAGTCATGGGTCAGCAGAGATGTGCTGAAACTGGAGAGTGTTCAAAGGATGTTCATGAAAATGATTCCAGGATTGAATGGCTTGTCATATGAAGAGTATCTAATGACTCTCGGCCTGTATTCACTAGAATTCAGAAGAATGAGAGATGACCTCATTAAAACCTATCAAATGGTTAAAGGCCTCGATAAACTGGATGTTGAGAGGATGTTTCCTATGGGGTGAGTTTAAGATCAGAGGACACAGACTCAGAATAGAGGGATATCCTTTTAGAACAAAAAGGAGGAGGAATTTCTTGAGCCAGAGAGTGGTAAATCTGTGAAATTCTTTGCCACAGGCAGCTGTGGAGGCCAAGTCTTTATGTATATTTAAAGCAGAGATTGATAGATTCTTGATTTGTCAGGGCACGAAGGGATACGGGGGGAAGGCAGGAGACTGGGGCCGAAAGGAAAATTGGATCAGCTGTGACGACCCACTTTCTACGCAGGCGAACTGGCTCACAAAATGGTGTGCGCGTCAACAGAGAGGCCAGCCCCAAAATGGCGCTGGGCCTACTTCTTCACCAGCAAGGAGAGAAAGCCCATGTGCGGGAAGGGACTTCTGTAATGTACCTTTGATGTCATTTCCGCCCGGATAGAGCGGGAACGGAACTGCGTAAAAAGCCAGTGCCACGAAGTTTGAATAAACGAGTCTCGAGTGCAACTTACTGACTGCGTGTCATTATTTCTAGCTCTGAGTGTAGCACATCACTACATTGGTGACCCCGACGGTCCAAACGGGATTTGGACCAAAGATGATCGACTCTATCTGTTCACGCAGTTTTGCTAAAACTGCCAACGCTGCAACCACGCGTGTGGTTTGACCAAGCAGAAGCCCAGTTCCAGATTCGGCAGATATCTTCTGATTCCACGCATTACTATTACATGGTGAGCTCCCTTGACCAGGAGACAGCCGCCCAGCTTGAGGATTTCATACAGTCACTCCCGGAAGAAGGCAAATATGTAGCAGTCAAAGCGCTGCTCATAGGGACCTTTGGCCTCTCACGGCGTGAGCGGGGTGCCCGCCTGCTGCACCTGGACGGTTTGGGAGACAGGCCACTGTCAGCATTAATGAACAAGATGCTGGCCCTGGCTGAAGGACGCAAGCCCTGCCTCATGTTTGAGCAGGTGTTCCTAGAGCAACTGCCCGAGAACAGTGGTGTTTCTACCACCAGCAGTGGGGCACAGAAGCCCGCCGTTGTCACCCGCCCTACAAGTTCCCAGGAAATGCCAGGGCCAGCCGCCACTAATGGCTATGGCGGCTGGCCACCAGGACTGCCTCTTGTACGTCTGGGACAAACAGTCGGGATGCTGCTTCTTGGTGACACCAGAGCAGAAATTAGCATCTTATCCCCAACGGGGTACAACACCCGCAACAGGGAGCCAGCATGCACCCTGAGGGCCGCAAACAGCAGCACGATATGAACCTACGGCACCTGCACAGTGCAGCTGTAATTCGGCGCCAGCCAGTTTACGTGGGACTTCACACTGGCTGCTGTGGCCCAACCACTCCTGGGGGTGGACTGCTGGTCGATTTACAAGGGAAAAGATTGGTCCATGCCAAGACTTTCCAGACTTCCTCCCTGGGTGAAGTCAAGTTGCCGGCCCCACACCTGGACTCCATCACGCTGTCTGACAAGTTCACCAGAATCCTGGCGGACTTTCCATCGGTTCTGGCACTGCAGTTCACGGCAGCCATGCCCAGACATGGAGTACAGCACCACGTTCAGACTCAGGGACCATCCCTCCACGCCCACGCACAAAAGCTCCCCCCAAACAAGCTCTGCCTGGCAAAGGAGGAGTTCAAGAGGATGGAGGAATTGGGGATTGTATGGCGGTCCAACAGCCCATGGGCCTCCCCCGCACATGGTGCCCAAAGCAGCCGGGGGCTGGAGACCATGTGGCGACTACCGCAGACTGAACAAGGCTACAGCTCCAGACCGCTACCCCGTGCCGCATACACAGGACTTTGCAGCAAACCTGCACGGGGCAAACATCTTTTCCAAAGTAGACCTCATCCAGAGATACCATCAAATCCCGGTACACCCTGAAGACATCCCCAAAACAGCACTCATCACCCCGTTCGAATTCCTCTGAATGCCGTTCGGCCTGAAGAATGCCACACAGATGTTCCAGCGGCTAATGGATGCAGTGGGGCATGACCTGGACTTTGCGTTCATCTATTTGGACAACATCCACATAGCCAGCAGTAGTCGTCAGGAGTATCTGTCCCACCTCCGCCAGCTCTACTCCTGCCTGAGTGATCACGATCAACCCAGCCAAATGCCAGTTTGGACTCAGCACCATCGACTTCCTGAGCCGCAGGATTACCAAAGACGGGGCAACACCTCTGCCCACCAAGGTATGCGCGATCCGCCACTTTGCCCGGCCTAACACAGTCAAAGGCCTGCAGAGGTTCGTTGTATGGTGAACTTCTACCACCATTTCCTTCCCTCAGCAGCCCATATCATGCGCCCTTTGTTCCCCCTGATGTTGGGTAAAGCAAGGACATTACTTGGGATGAAGAGACCGCGGCCGCTTTCGTTAAAGCCAAGGAAGCCTTGGCAGATGCCACGATGCTGGTGCATCCCAGAACGGACGTTCCAACTGCCCTCACAGTGAACGCATCCAACACAGCAGTCGGTGGGGTGCTGGAGCAACTCATCGAGGGGCGCTGGCAACCCCTGGCATTCTTCAGCAGGCACCTACGGCCACCCGAACTCAAGTACAGTGCCTTCAACCAGGAGCTGTTGGCACTATATATGGCAATCTGGAATTTCAGATACTACTTAGAAGACAGGCCGTTCGGCCCCCCAGCAGCAATATCTGTCCTACATCTCCGAGTACACAACGGACATCCAACATGTCTCAGGAAAGGACAACGTCATGGCGGACACACTCTCCAGACCAGCTGTCCAGGCCCTATCCCCGGGGGTAGACTATGCAGCACTGTTGGAGGCGCAGCAGGCAGACGATGAGATGTCCAGCTACAGGACCGCAGTCTCGGGTTTGCAGCTGCAAGACTTCCTCATAGGCCCAGGTGAGAGGACCCTCCTGTGTGACGTGGCTACCGGCCAACCTCGGCCCATTGTCCTGGCAGCCTGGCGGCAGCAAGTTTTCAGCTCCATACACAGCTTGGTGCACCCATCTATCAGGCCAACCATCTGGATGGTCTTCAGCAAGTTCGTGTGGCACGGACTTGGCAAACAGGTCAGCGAATGGGCCAAAATGTGCACATAGTGCCAAACAGCCAAGGTGCAACGGCACACCAAAGCCCCACCGCAGCAGTTTGAACCCACCCGCTGAAGATTCGACCACATTCATGTGGATATTGTGGGGACCCTGCCAGTGTTGCGAGGAGCGCGGTACCTCCTAACTATGGTAGACCAGTTCATGAGATGGCCAGAGGCGGCCCCGCTCACAGACACCACCTCTGATTCCTGCGCCCGAACGCTGATTGCAACCTGGGTAGCACGCTTCAGGATACCGGCCCACGTTACCTCCGACAGAGGCGCCCAGTTCACTTCCAGCCTGTGGTCAGCTGTGGGCAGCCTGTTGGGAACACAGCTGCACCACACAACTGCCTACCACCCACAGTCAAACGGACTAGTGTAACACTTCCACCGTCCCTTGAAGACAGCTCTCATGGCCCGCCTGAAAGGGCCTAACTGGGTGGATGAGCTTCCCTGGGTCCTGCTTGAAATCCTCACAGTGCCCAAAGAGGATCTGCACACTTCGTCGGCCAAGCTGGTGTACAGCGCGCCCCTGGTCATCCCAGGAGAGTTCATACCAACCCCAAGGGGGCAAGAGGAAGAACCCGCAGCAGTCCTGGACAGACTATGTGAAAGGCTCGGCAACCTGACCCCAGTACCGACTTCAGAGCACAGACAGATCCCGACCTGCATACCCAAAGACCTGCAGAACTGTAAGTTTGTATTTGTATGAAGGGGCACACACCGGGCACACAGCAGCCTTACGAGGGGCCGTTCAAGGTGATCAGGAACAACGGGTCTACGTACATTCTAGACATTGGGGGGAAGGAGGAGGTTTTCACAGTGGACCGACTCAAACTGGCCCATGCAGACTTGGCGCAGCCAGTCAAGGTTCAGGTACCGCAGCACAGAGGCAGACGGCCAAACAGAGACTGATCCAGACTGTGGACATTGGGGGGTGTATCGCCGGTTCTGGAGTGGGGGTTATGTAGCGACCCACTTTCTACGTAGGCGAACTGGCTCACAAAATGGCGCACGCGTCAGCAGAGAGGCCAGCCCCAAAATGGCGCTGGGCCTTCTTCACCAGCAAGGGGAGAAAGCCCGCACCCGGGAAGAGACTTTTGTAATGTACCTCTGACATCATTTCCGCCCAGAGAGGGTGGGAACTGAACTGCGTAAAAGCCAGTGCCGCGAAGTTTGAATAAACAAGTCTCGAGTGCAACTTATAGACTGCGTGTCATTATTTCTAGCTCTGTGTGTAGCACATTGCTACACAGCCATGATGAAATGGTGGAGCAGGCTCAATGGGTCTAATTCTGCTCCTATACCTAAAGGTCTTAAGGGCTTATTAGAAAATTAGGAGATGAAAGGCAACTTTACTGAAATACATAAGCAGAAAATATAAATACATTAGCCTTTGCGGTGTTTTTGGTTGAATTTTGACAGCAGAACTAAGGAGCATGGTTTTGGAACAGTGACAAAACACGTACAGGTCAAAGCCAAGGAACATTTTTTAAATTCAGTAATTAAATGCAGTGTTGATTCCGGAGATGAAGGGGTTAAGAAGATTGATAAGGAGAGACTGAGTTGCCTGGGACTGTACTGTCTGGAATTCAGAAGAATGAAAGGAGATCTTGTAGAAACATATAAAGTTATGAAAGGGATAGAGGCAGGAAAGTTGTTATGGTTTTGGAAAAAAGGCAGGTAGGTGGAGATGAGTCCATGCCCAGATCAGCCATGATCTTATTAAATGGTGGAGCAGGCTCAATGGGCCAGATGGCCTACTCTTGCTCCTATTTCTTATGTTATTATTAATAAATAGAATTATCTTTGGACAAGTTAATGGAGCATTGCAAATGTTGAAAGTTAATTAGGGGACAAGAATGGCAAAAAAATATAGTTTTCCACAGTTAAGTGTCTCTTGTAACTAATTATTCATGTGATGACTTAGGACTTTGTGTCCTGTCATATGCTCACAGTTGAACTGAGATCTGACACACCAGGCTAAGTCCTTCTAACTTCTCAATTCCATTTTTGTTCTGTTTTTATTATCAGGGATTTGCTGTCGGCACATTATGTTGAAAGACATTTCAATGAGGATGGAAATACCACACAGATATCGGTAAGATACTTTAGTAAATGTTTTATGACAGAAACATTAAAGTGATGTGATATTCAATATATCCAGAATAATGTGTGTTATAATTTGGAATAGAAAGAAGCACTGTGTGCTTATTCTCTGGCTCAACTACACAACTACACAAAATACTCAACTAAGCAAGTATGTAAGTGCAATTCCAGAAATACTTTCAGCAGGAATATCTCAGAAAGATTTAATTGGTTTTGTTCAATGGTGACTGGGGACACTTTTGACCCAATTTATATCATCATAGAGTTAAACAGAACAGAAGCATACTTCTCAGGTACTGTGTCCATGCCAACCAATCAGTACCCATCTATACTAATCCCATTTAGCAGCATTTGGCCTGTGGCCTTCCATTCATTGGCAATTCATACTCACCAAATGCTGCAAGGATACTTTCCTTCACTACCACAATAGGTAGTAATGGGTTCCAACTGAACTCTGGATGGTAGTGTTCTTCCTTGGATCACCTCTGAACCACTTACCCCTGATCAAAGCCCATGCTTACTTATTTTAGAAAAAAGATTATAACTATTTGCAATTTACCCTATCTGTAATCCTCCTAGTTTTGTATACCTCCATCTTGTCCCCTCTCAGCCTCCTCTAGTCCAAGAAAAACAAACTCAATCTACCCAATCTCCCCTCATGATCAAAATACTCCATCCCAGGCAATATCCTGGGGAATGTCTTCTGCTCACTCTCCAATGCAATCATGTCCTTCCTAACATGTGGTAGCCAAAACTCTACACCTTTCTCCATCTATGCCTGTCATTATTTTATAAAGTTGTACCATAGCTTTCCAGCTCTTATTTGCAATGCTCTTATTGATAATAGATAATAGAAAGAGGAATTTGTAGTACTCAAACCAAAAATAATACTGGCATCTCAATCATTGTTGCTAAAGGTTTTGTTTGCTTAACTTAAGACTATAGGCCATGAACAAATATTCTCCAGCCTGTACTTGCTAGCACTGAAGAGCTGCTGTAAACGAGATTCTTTAATTTTTCAGTTAGATTGCTTTTTGTTTCCTCAGTATTATCATAGCTTGTACTAGGACTTTCTCCAAACCACTTCAAAGGTTTTGAAGGTTATTTTCATTCTGTTGCTGAGATCAGAATTGGATCTGAAATTAAATGGAAAACCTTTCACATTCCAGTTGACAAGAAAAGCCTTTTGGCTCAGTAACTTTCTAGTTACGGGCCCTTCTTTACAGGGGAGATGGTAGCAGAAATATTGAGCCTTCCATCCCAAACATCCTGCTTTCCCTTTGAGGAACATATCTATTGAAGACCAGTGTCAGAATCAGAATCAGGCTTACTATCACCAGCACATTGTGAAATTTGTTTACTTCAGTAGTACTGGGTAACATATTGATAAAAAGACAAATCAATTGCAGTGAATGTTTGTATATATGTATATTAAATAGTTAAATTAAAAATAGTGCAAAAACAGAAATAATAGAAAAAGTAAGGTAATGTTCAGGGGTTCAATGGCCACTTAGGAATCAGATGGCAGATGGGAAGAAGCTGTTTCTGAATCGCTGAGTGTGTGCCTTCTGGCTTCTGTACCTCCTACCTGACAGTAACAAAAAGAAGAGGGCATATCCTGGGTGGTGGGGCCATTAATAATGGATGTCACCTTTCTGAGGCACTGCTCCTTGAAGATGTCTTGGATACAGTGGAGGCTAGTACCCAAGATGGAGCTGACCAATTGCACAACTTTTTACAAATTCTTTCAATCCTGTGCAGTAGCCTCCCCCACCCCACCCCATTCCAGACAGTGATGCAGCCAATCAGAATGTTCTCCACGGTATGTCTGTAGAATTTTGCAAGTGTTTTAGGTGACATACCAAGTTTCCTCAAACTCTTAATGAAATATAACCACTGTCATGCCTTCTTTACAGGTGCATTGATATGTTGGCATCAGGTTAGATACTCAGAGGTCTTGACACCCAAGAATTTGAAATTTGTCACTCTCTCCACTTCTGATCCCTCAATGAGGATTGGTTCACGCTCCCTTGTCCTACCCTTTCTGAAGTCCACAATTAGCTCTTTGGTCTTTGTGAAGTTGAGTCCAAGACTGTTGCTACAACACCACTCAACTAGCTGGTATACGTCTGCCCTCTCATCTCCGTCTGTGATTCTACCAACAATAGTTGCATCATCAGCAAACTTATAGATGGTATTTGAGCTATGCCTAGCCAGACCATCATGTGTTTATAGAGAGTAGAGCAGTGGGCTAAGCACACACCCCTGAAGTGCGCCAGTGTTGATAGTTAGCGAGGAGCAGATGTTATCACCAATCCGCACAGACTGCGGTCTTCTGGTTAGGAAGTTGAGGATCCAATTACAGAGGGAGGTACAGACGCCCAAGTTCTGCAACTTCTCAATCAGGATCGTGGGAGTGATGGTATTAAATACCGAGCTATAGTCAACAAACAACATCCTGGCATTGGTGTTTGTGTTGTCCAGGCGATCTAAGGTGTATGATATTTCACACCATCTTCTTAAATGATGTTAGGAAGTAAGTTAATTAATTTTATGCCAGCTGTTTATAATCAACACATATTAAACAAGTGGGTGCCAGCTGTCATATTATTTTTTTGGGGCATTTCAATGTTATATCACTGAAGAGCAATGAAGATTGTTAATTTAAATGAAGCACTGAGCAGCTTTTCATTTCAATTGACAGTGAGGTGGAGCTGTTCTGAGACCACTCCACTGTATAATTTTCAGATGTAAATGAAGACAACTTTTACGAAAAATGGATATGACTATTTGAGAGCTAAAGCGAGTTAGGCATCCACATTATCGAGTCCTTTCGAAATTCGGTAGGTTTCAATGAGATCCCCACACATTCTTCTAAATTCAAGTGCGTACAGGCCCAAAGCTGCCAAATGCTCCTCATATATAAACTCCTTCATTCTGGGAATTATCCTTGTGAACCTCCTCTGGATTCTCTTCAATGACAACACATCCTTTCTGAGACAAGGGGCCCAAAACAGTTGACAATACTCGAAGTGTAGCCTGACTAGTGTCTTATAAAGCCTCAGCATTATCTCCTTCCTTTTATATTCTATTCCCCTTCAAATAAATGTCAACATTGCATTTGCCTTCTTTATCACAGACTCAACCTCTAAGATAACCTTCTGGGAGTCTTGCACGACGACCCCAAGTCCATTTGCACCTCTGATGTTCGAATTTTCTCCCAAATTATATAATTCCATTATGATTCTTTTCACCAAAATGCATTATCATACATTTCCCAGCACTGTATTCCATCTGACACTTTTTTTTACCCATTCTTCCAATTTGTCTAAGTCCTGCTGCAATCACATTGCTTCCTCAGCACTGCCTACCCCTCCATCTATCATTGTATCATTTGCAGACTTTGCCACAAAGCCATCAATTCCATTATCCAAATCCTTGACAAACAATGTGAAAAGTAGCGGTCCCAATATGGACCCCTGAGAAACATCACTAATCATTGGCAGTCAACCAGAAAAGGCCCCTTTTATTCCCACTCGCTGCCCCCTGCCTGTCAGCCATTCTGCTGTCCATGCCAGTATCTTTCCTGTAACACCATAGGATTTTATCTTGTTAAGCAGCCTCATATGTGGCACTTTATCAAATGACTTCTGAAAATCTAAATAAATGATATCCACTGCCTCTCCTTTTTCCATCCTAATTGTTACTTCTTCGAAGAACTCTAACAGATTTTTCAGGCAAGATTTTCCTTTTCAAAAATGATGCTGACTTTGACTTATTTTATCAATAGTCTCCATGTACTCCGAAACCTCATCCTGTTTAGTGGACTCAAACACCTTCCCAACCACTGAAGTTAGGCTAAATCTTGGCGATTGTAGGGATGACTTACAGTGGACAGAAAAGCTTGAGCATGTAGATGATAAGCAAGAGGATGTGCTGGACCTTTTGGAAAACATCAAGTTGGGTAAGTTACCGGGACTGGATGAGATGTACCCCAGGCTAATGTAGGAGGCGAGGGAGGAGATTGCTGAGCCTCTGGCGATGATCTTTGCATCATCAATAGGGACAGGAGAGATTCTGGAGGGTTGGAGAGTTTGTTGTTCCCTTATTCAAGAAAGGGAGTAGAGATAGCCCAGGAAATTATAGACCAGTGTGTCTTACTTCAGAGGTTGGTAAGTTGATGGAGAAGATCCTGAGAGCCAGGGTTTATAAACATTTTGAGAGGCATAATATAATTAGGAATAGTCAGCATGGCCTTGTGAAAGGCAGGTTGTGCCTTACGAGCCTGATTGAATTTTCTGAGGATATGACAAAACACATTGATGAAGTTAGAGCAGTAGATGTAGTGTATATGGATTTCAGCAAGGCATTTGATAAGGTACCCCATGCAAGGCTTATTGAGAAAGTAAGAAGGCATGGGATCCAAGGGGACATTGCTTTGTGGATCCAGAATTGGCTTGCACACAGAAGGAAAAGAGTGGTTGTAGATGGGTTATATTCTGCATGGAGGTCAGTGACCAGTAGTGTGCCTCAGGGATCTGTTCTGGGACTCCTACTCTTTGTGATTTTTATAAATGACCTGGATGAGGAAGTGGAGGGATGGGTTAGTAAATTTGCTGATGACACAAAGGTTGGGGGTGCTGTGGATAGTGTGGAGGGCTGTCAGAGGTTACAGCGAGACTTTGATAGGATGCAAAACTGGGCTGAGAAGTGTCAGATGGAGTTCAACCCAGATAAGTGTGAGGTGGTTTATTTTGGTAGGTCAAATATGATAACAGAATATAGTAATAATGGTAAGACTCTTGGCAGTGTGGAGAATTGGAGGGATCTTGGGATCCAAGTCCATATGACACTCAAAGCTGCTGTGCAGGTTGACCCTGTAGTTAAGAAAGTATACAGTGCATTGGCCTTCATCAATCGTGGGATTGAGTTTAGGAGCCAAAAGCTAATGTTGCAGCTATATAGGACCCTGGTCAGACCCCACTTGGAGTAAACATAGAAACATAGAAAATAGGTGCAGGAGTAGGCCATTTGGCCCTTCGAGCCAGCACCGCCATTCAGTATGATCATGGCTGATCATCCAACTCAGAACCCTGTACCTGCTTTCTCTCCATACCCCCTGATCCCTTTAGTCACAAGGGCCATATCTAACTTCCTCTTAAATATAGCCAATGAACTGGCCTCAACTGTTTACTGTGGCAGAGAATTCCACAGATTCACCACTCTCTGTGTGAAGAAGTTTTTCCTCATCTCGGTCCTAAAAGGCTTCCCCTTTATCCTTAAACTGTGACCCCTCGTTCTGGACTTCCCCAACATCGGAAACAATCTTCCTGCATCTAGCCTGTCCAATCCCTTTAGAATTTTATACGTTTCAATTTTATACTTTTATACGTACTGTGCTCAGTTCTGGTTGCCGCACTATAGGAAGGACGCGGAAACCATAGAAAGGGTGCAGAGATATACAAGGATGTTGCCTGGATTGGTGAGCATGCCTTATGAGAATAGGTTGAGTGAACTTGGCCTTTTCTCCTTGGAGCGACAGAGGATGAGAGGTGACCTGATAGAGGTGTATAAGATGATGATGACAGGCATTGATCGTGTGGATAGTCAGAGGCATTTTCCCAGGGCTGAAATGGTCGCCACAAGAGGATACAGGTTTAAGGTGCTGGGAAGTAGGTACAGAGGAGATGTCAGGGGTACGTTTTTTTACGCAGAGATTGATGAGTGTGTGGAACAGGCTGCCGGTGATGGTGGTGAAGGTGGATACGATAGGGTCTTTTAAGAGACTCCTGGAAAGGTATATGGAGCTTAGAAAAATAGAGGGCTATGGGTAACCCTAGGGAGTTCTAAGGTAAGGACATGTTCGTCACGGCATCATGGGCTGAAGGGCCTGCAGTGTGCTATAGGTTTTCTGTGTTTCTAAATGGCCTATAATTTCCTTTCTTTCACCTTTATCCATTCTTAAAGAGTGTAATGTCATTTGCAATTTCTCAGTCCTCTGGGACCATGCCAGAATCAAGTGATTTTTGTAAGATCATGACCAATGCATCTATTATCTCTTCAGCAACCTCTCTCAGAACTCTGAAATGTAGTCCATCTGGTCCAGGTGACTTGTCCACTTTAAGACCTTTCTGTTTGCCAAGCACATTTTCCTTTGTAATAGCGAAGGGATTCACTCCTGCTCTCTGACACTCTCAGACATCTGGCATACAGCTAGTGTCTTCCACAGTGAAGACAGATGCAAGGTTTCCATTAAATTCATCTGCTGTTTCTTTGTTCCCCAATTACTACCTCACCAGCATCATTTTCCAGTGGTCCAGTATCAACTCTCTCTTTCCTTTTATTGTTTATGCAACTGAAAAATTCTTTTATCATCCTGCTTTATATTTTTGGCTGGTTTGCCCACATATTTCAGCTTTTTCTTTCTAATAGCCTTTTAATTGCTTTTTGTTGGATTTTAAAAGCTTCCCAATCATCCAATTTTCCCCTCACTTTTGCTACATAATATACCCTTTCCTTGGGTTTTATGCAGTCTTTAACTTCCTTTGTCAGTGTTGTGGATAAATTTCAGAAGCAGCAGACAGAATAGATCAGGCCGACTCAGAATTGTTTCAGACTATAGGATTTTATTACATGATGTCATGGAGAGACCCTTCCAACTAAGAGTGGTGTTTCGGAGCTCTGCTTATCGTGCAGACCCGCTTCATTATATAGGCACAGCATATGTGACTAAATGCACTTAACAATAACATTGCTTGACTGTGAACATAGCACTAAATTTCGACAAACAGCGTGACTTTGAACTTAACACTGGACTTTCGACAAAAAGGAGCATGACGTAAATACAGTGCCACAATGTTTCTATTTATACTTTAGGAAGGACGTTAGCTAAATTCTAAGAGCATTCACAAGTGATTAGATAAACCCCTAAATATCCAAAGAGTGTTAAATTCTTCCACAGTCAGCTATGGTTGCCTACCCCTGCCATTCCCCAAGTAGGCTGAAGCACAAGCTGCTCTAAAAAGCCATCTCATAGGCATTCAACAAATTCCCTCTCTTGTGATCTGACACCAAGCCAATATTCCCAATCTCTTTTGATGTTGAAGTCCGCCATTACAATTATGTCATTGCCCTCATTACATGCCTTTTCCAGCTCCCTTTGCAAACTCAACCCCACATCTTTGTATAGTTGGAGGCCTATATACAATTCCCATAAAAGATTTTTTACCCTTGCAATTTCTTAACTCCACTCACTAAGATTCAACATTCTCTGACCCTATGTCACCTCTTTCTAAAGATGTAATTCCATCTCTTACCAACAGAGCCACACCACCACCTATGCCTTCCTGCCTGTCCCTTCAATGCAAAGTATATCCTTTGATGTTAAACTCCCAACTATGATCTTTCATCCATGACTCAGTGATGCCCATAAGACGCTGTGCCCCAGTGGCTCCAATGACTACAGACCAGTGGCATTGACCTCCCACATCATGAAGACCCTGGAGAGACTTGTTCTAGAGCAGCTCCGGCCTATGGTTAGGCCACACTTAGACCCCCTCCAGTTTGCTTTTCAGCCCCGACTAGGAGTTGGGGATGCCATCGTTTACCTGCTGAACCATGTCTATGTCCACCTGGACAAGCCGGCGAGCACTGTGAGGGTCATGTTTTTTGACTTCTCCAGAGCGTTCAACACCATCCGCCCTGCTCTGCTGGGTGAGAAGCTGACAGTGATGCAGGTGGATGCTTCCCTGGTGTCATGGATTATTGATTACCTGACTGGCAGACCACAGTACGTGCGCTTGCAACACTGTGTGTCAGACAGAGTGGTCAGCAGCTCTGGGGCTCCACAGGGGACTGTCCTGTCTCTCTTTCTCTTCACCATCTACACCTCAGACTTCAACTACTGCAGAGTCTTGCCATCTTCAGAAGTTTTCTGATGACTCTGCCATAGTTGGATGCATCAGCAAGGGAGATGAGGCAGAGTACAGGGCTACGGTGGGAAACTTAGTCACATGGTGTGAGCAGCTTAATGTGAAAAAGATTAAGGAGCTGGTGGTGGACCTGAGGAGGGCTAAGGCACCGGTAACCCCTGTTTCCATCCAAGGGGTCAGTGTGGACATGGTGGAGGATTACAAATACCTGGGGATACAAATTGACAATAAACTGGACTGGTCAAAGAACACTGAGGCTGTCTACAAGAAGGGTCAGAGCTGTCTCTACTTCCTGAGGAGACTGAGGTCCTTTAACATCTGCCGGACGATGCTGAGGATGTTCTATGAGTTTGTGGTAGCCAGTGCTATCATGTTTGCAGTTGTGTGCTGGGGCAACAGGCTGATGGTAGCAGACACCAACAATATCAACAAACTCATTTGTAAGGCCAGTGATGTTGTGGGGGTGGAACTGGACTCTCTGACGGTGGTGTCTGAAAAGAGGATGCTGTCCAAGTTGCATGCCATCTTGGACAATGTCTCCCATCCACTCCATAATGTACTGGTTAGGCACAGGAGTACGTTCAGCTGGAGACTCATTCCACTGAGATGCAACACTGAGCGTCATAGGAAGTCATTCCCGCCTGTGGCCATCAAACTTTACAACTCCTCCCTCGGAGTGTCAGACACCCTGAGCCAATAGGCTGGACCTGGACTTATTTCCACTTGGCGTGATTAACTCATTATTATTTAATTATTTATGGTTTTATATTGCTATATTTCTACACTATTCTTGGTTGACGCGTCTGTAACGAAACCCAATTTCCTTCGGGATCAATAAAGTATGTCTGTCTGTCATACCAACCAATCTCTAATTACGCCACGAGTTCATTCACCTTATTCTGAATACTATGTGCATTTAAATACAGCACCTTTGGTCCTGCATTCTTTGCCCTTCTGAATTTTGCCAATGTTGCCTCTGTGGTACAATTTTACTCTTTGCTCTGTTTACATTTGTACCCAATCCTTGGCTTCTCCTTCCTGACATTCATGTTACACCCTTCATCTACTTGTAAACCTGCTGGCTCATCCTCAGCTCTATCATCCTGGTTCCCATCCCCCTAACATATTAGTTTAAACCACTTCCAATAGCTCTAGTAAATCTGTCCACAAGAATATTGGTCCCGCTCGGGTTCAAATTTAATCTGTCTCTTTTGTACAGGTCACACCTGCCCCAGAAGAGGTCCCAATTATCCAGACATCTGAATCCCTGCCCCCTGTTCCAATCCTTCAGCCACGCATTTATCCTCCACCTCATTCTGTTCCTGTACTCACTGTCATGTGGCACAGGCAGCAATTCTGGGATTACTACCCTTGAGGTCCAGCTTCTCAGCTTCCTTCCGCATTAGATTCACCACTCTCTGTGTGAAGAAGTTTTTCCTTATCTCGGTCCTAAAAGGCTTCCCCTTTATCCTTAAACTGTGACCCCTCATTCTGGACTCCCCCAACATCGGAAACAATCTTCCTGCATTTAGCCTGTCCAATCCCTTTAGAATTTTATACGTTTCAATAAGATCCCTCCTCAATCTTCGAAATTCCAGCAAGTATAAGCCTAGTCAATCCAGTCTTTCTTCATATGAAAGTCCTGCCATCCCAGGAATCAATCTGGTGAACCTTCTTTGTACTCCCTCTGTGGCAAGAATGTCTTTCCTCAGATTAGAGGACCAAAATTGCACACAATACTCCAGCTCTGGTCTCACCAAGGCCTTGTACAACTGCAGTAGAACCTCCCTGCTCCTGTACTCGAATTCTCTTGCTATGAATGCCAACATACCATTTGCCTTTTTCACCGCCTGCTGTACCTGCATGCCCACTTTCAATGACTGGTGTACAATGACACCCCGGTCTCGTTGCACCTCCCCTTTTCCTAATCGGCCACCATTCAGATAGCAATCTGTTTTCCTGTTCTTGCAACCAAAGTGGATAACCTCACATTTATCCACATTAAATTGCATCTGCCATGAATTTACCCACTCACCTAACCTATCCAAGTCACCCTGCATCCTCTTACCATCCTCCTCATAGTTAACATCGCCGCCCAGCTTCATGTCATCTGCAGACTTGGAGATGCTGCATTTAATTCCCTCGTCTAAATCATTAATATCTATTGTAAACAACTGGGGTCCCAGCACTGAGCCTTGCAGTACCCCACTAGTCACTGCCTGCCATTCTGAAAAGGTCCCGTTTACTCCCACTCTTTGCTTCCTGTCTGCCAACCAATTCTCTATCCACATCAATACCATACCCCCAATACCGTGTGCTTTAAGTTTGCACACTAATCTCCTGTGTGGAACCTTGTCAAAAGCCTTTTGAAAATCCAAATTTACCACATCCACTGGTTCTCCCCTATCCACTCTACTAGTTACATCCTCAAAAAATTCTATGAGATTCGTCAGACATAATTTTTCTTTAACAAATCCGTGCTGACTTTGTCCGATGATTTCACCTCTTTCCAAATGTGCTGTTATCTCATCTTTGATAACTGACTCTAGCATTTTCCCCACCACCGATGTCAGGCTAACCGGTCTATAATTCCCCGGTTTCTCTCTCCCTCCTTTTTTAAAAAGTGGGGTTACATTAGCCACCCTCCAATCCTCAGGAACTAATCCAGAATCTGAGGAGTTTTGAAAAATTATCACTAATGCATCCACTATTTCTTGGGCTACTTCCTTAAGCACTCTGGGATGCAGATCATCTGGCCCTGCGGATTTATCTGCCTTTAATCCCTTCAAGTTACCTAACACCACTTCCCTACTAACATGTATTTCCCTCAGTTCCTCCATCTCACTAGACCCTCGGTCCCCTACTATTTCTGGAAGATTATTTATGTCCTCCTTAGTGAAGACAGAACCAAAGTAGTTATTCAATTGGTCTGCCATGTCCTTGTTCCCCATGATCAATTCTCCTCTCCACACCCACTCCCTCAAAGCCTTTCACCATTTGATAGGTTTCAACGAGGTCACCTTCATTCTTCTGAATTCCAGTGAATACACACCCAGAGCCATCAGACACTCTTTATATGACAAGCCATTCAACCCTGGAATCACTTTCATGAATTGCTTTGCACCTTCTCCAGTTTAAGCTCAAGATAAGGGGCCCAAAACTGCCTCACCAGTGCCTTATAAATTTTCAACATTACATCCTTGCTTTTATAATATAGTATTCCTGAAATGAAAGCTAACATTGCATTTACCTTCCTCACCAGAGACGCAACCTGCAAATTAACCTTTAGGGAATCCTGCACAAGGACTCGCAAATCCCTTTGCACCCCAGTTTATTGTAGAAACATAGAAAAACCTACAGCACAATACAATCAGTGCTGAAGATGACCTTACCTTAGAAATTACCGAGGGCTACCCATAGCCCTCTATTTTTCTGAGCTCTGTATACCTATCCAGGAGTCTCTTAAAAGACCCTATCGCATTTGCCTCCACCACCGTCACTAGCAGCCCATTCCATGCACTCACCACTCTCTGAGAAAAACTTACCCCTAACATCTCCTCTGTACCTACTTCCAAGCACCTTAGAACTGTGCCCTCTCTTGTGGCAACCATTTCAGCCCTGGGAAAAAGCCTCTGACTATCCACACAATCAATGCCTGTCATCATCTTATACACCTCTATCAGGTCACCTCTCATCCTCTGTCACTCCAAGGAGAAAAGGCCGAGTTCACTCAACCTATTCTCATAAGGCGTGCTCCCCAATCCAAGCAACATCCTTGTAAATCTCCTCTGCACGCTTTCTATGGCTTCCACATCCTTCCTGTAGTGAGGCGACCAGAACTGAGTACAGTACTCCAAGAAGGGTCTGACCAGAGTCCAATATAGCTCCAGCGTTACCTCTGGGCTCCTGAACTCAATCCCACGATTGATGAAGGCCAATGCACCATATGCCTTCTTAACCACAGAGTCAACC
This sequence comes from Hypanus sabinus, assembly GCF_030144855.1. NCBI lineage: Eukaryota > Metazoa > Chordata > Chondrichthyes > Myliobatiformes > Dasyatidae > Hypanus > Hypanus sabinus. Next base: position 448,907 of record NC_082738.1, on the reverse strand, counting down.
TGCACAGCAGCTTTGAGTGTCCTTTGGACTCGGACCCCAAGATCCCTCTGATCGTCCACACTGCCAAGAATCTTACCATATAACAATTACAGCACGGAAACAGTCTATCTCGGCCCTTCTAGTCCGTGCCGAACACTTACTGTCACCTAGTCCCACCGACCTGGACTCAGCCCATAACCCTCCATTCCTTTCATGTCCATATACCTATCCAATTTTTTTTTAAATGACAATATCGACATATTTGCGGTAAGATGGCGATTGTTTAGCTGCTCCAAACTTTTGCTCCGTTATTCTCCCTATCTTTGCACTATATGTCTCCATTCTTAAACCTTAGTTAGGTATTTTATTAGGTCTCTTTTACTTGCCTGCGAACACATCTATCTTATAATGTCTACCAAAACTACTAAAACCGGGAAAAAGGAAGCTTCTACGGCTTTGCCGGCTGACATTCTCGCTGCTTTGGAACAGCATCGACAAGATATTTTAAAGGAATTTAGAACTTCTTTCAAACAGCTGGATGTCAAATTGGATTGGATCAACGCTAGAGTGGATGAACATGCTGAACATTTATCTCGCATCGACTCAACCTCTGAAGATTTAAAACGCCGTGTTCAATATCTGGAATCTCTCTGCTCCAGCCTAGAGGAGAAGAATTGCAAACGTTTTTCCAAAATGGTGGATCTTGAAAACCGGAGCAGACGTTGCAATCTACAAATTCTTGGTTTGCCAGAGGCCACCGATAAGGGCTCTCCCGTTGAATTTTTTTCCAATTTTCTCTGTGAGATTTTTGGGAAAGAATTTTTTCCGACTCCACCTGAGCTTGAAAGGGCACACGTTCCCCATGCAATTCTGGGTTCCTGCCCACGGCCGGTAATTTTGTGCTTTCATCAATACCAGGTGAAAAACCGTTTGATTATGGAGGCACGCCACAGAGGTACTTTTGCTTTTCAAAATACAGTCATTCGTTTTGTGGAGGATTTTGCCCCCCAGGTTCTGAAGATGCGTGCTGAACTTAAAGGTGTAATGAAAGTGCTTTTTGATCGCGGACTCAGACCCTCCCTTCGAAACCCAGCCGATCACCGAATTATGCTTACTACTGGAGAATATAAGTGGTTTAAATCAGTGAAGGAGGCTGAGGCATTTGTTGGAAGTCTTTCGGCTATCTCGTCTTCTTCGGAACCGGTCTGACCTTCTAAAATGGTGGATAAGTACCTCTCGCAGTAAAGCTATTTTTTACAGACTCAGACTTTACTTGAATAATTCAGACATTATCTATTGAAACTCTAAGGGCTGTAGACAATCTCTCCCTGGACTTGGTGCGTTCTTTCTCAATAGATAATCTGAGTTTAATGTTTCCCTGCGGACGTTTAGATTGCACTTGTGTAATCTATTTTATTCTTGTATAACTTTATCTATAGAGATCTACAATTGACTCTAACTTGTTTTGGAGGTTTGGAGTTTTTATTGAAGGCCTCCCTGTTGGTTGATTCATAGTTTAATTTTGCGCTTTTTTTTCTGTAAATGGTTAATAAGTACTCTCTTTGAACCTATAATTTCCCCCTTTTCTCCCCTTTATTTTCTTTTAATCTATAATTTTTCATGGGTAGGTTAGTTTTTGTTTTCTTCTGATTTTCTTTGTATTAAGTTTTATACTTCTGTTGAAGTTGTTTCTATTTGTAATTATATTTTCTAGTGCATAAACTAGTTACCATTTGCTATAGTATTTATACAGAACTGTTGTTAACGACACAGAACTGGAAGTCATATTTGGGTTAATTTTTTTGGTAGAGCTAGCTGCTTTTTTAGGTAGCCGTCTAGTTTTGGGTTGCGAGGGTGGGGTGGATTCTCCAGTTCCAACACTACTCACTGTTTCTTTTGCTTTCCTTTGTTACTCAGGACATGTTTCTGTTTTGATTCTACAAATCTATGTTTACATTTTTGCTCCCAGACTGTTATTGTACTGCTTGATTTTTTATATGCCAGCTGCCTTCTATGTACTAACAATTGATAATGGTTAATACACTTAAACTTGTGAGCTGGAATGTAAAGGGATTGAATCACCCTGTTAAAAGAAGGAAGGTCTTCTCACATATTAAACAACTCAAAGCTGACATTGCTTTCCTTCAAGAAACTCATATCCGTTGTTCTGATAACTCCCGGCTTTTGTCAAAGTGGGCGGGTCAGCATTTTCATTCATTCTTTGCCGCCAAAGCTGGGGGGGGGGGGAGGGTCTCCATCCTTATTAACTCAAATATTCCTTTTGAACTCCATAATAAGATATCTGATACAAATGACCATTTTATTATTGTTTCTGGTAAACTATATAATACTAAAGTTGTACTAGCAAACCTGTATGACCCCAATTTTGATTATGTTAATTTCTTTGAACGTTTTTTCTCCTCTCTACCAGACTTAAACTCATACTCTCTTATACTGGGTGGTGATTTCAATTGTTGGTTAGATCCTAATTTGGATCAATCGTCCTCTGTTACTAGACCACCTACTAAATCTGCCTTAGCTATTCAATTGTCTCTCTCTAATTATGGTATCTCTGATATATGGCATTTCCTTCATCCCACTGAGAGAGATTATTCTTTTTTTTCACATGTTCACCATACCTTTACTAGAATTGACTACTTCTTACGCAATAATCAACTCATTCCATTTGTCTATTCTTGTGATTATCAGAGTATACTGATTTCTGACCATGCCCCCCCAATTACTCTGTCTTTAAATTTTCCTGGTCTCCCTCAGAGGAATAAACACTGGCGGCTTGATTCGACTTTATTATCGGATGATGATTTTCTAAAATTTATTAAGGATCAGATAACCTTTTATTTTAACACCAATACATCACCTGAAGTGTCATCCCAGATTGTCTGGGATGCCATGAAAGCATACTTGAGGGGTCAAATAATCTCCTAAACAGCAAATCTTAATAGAAAGTCCTGTGCAGATCGATTAGACCTCATTAATCAGATTAAAGAATTGGATCAACTGTATGCTCAAACTAAGAATCCTGAACTATACAAGAAGCGTGTAGAACTTCAAACTAAATTTAATCTTCTGTCTACTCAATCTGTCGAACGCCAACTTCTTGAAAGTAAGAGTCGCTTTTATATTCATGGTGACAAATCTGATAAATTTCTAGCCAATCAGCTGAAGCGTTCCAAAGCCAAACAACATATTACAAAGATCCGGAAGGAGAATGGAGACTTTACATTGGATCACTTAGAAATCAATGACGCATTTAAAAATTTCTATTCTCGACTTTATTCCTCTGAATCTTTGAATGACAATATCTCTGTTGATCATTTTTAAAATAATCTGAATATTCCTTCGCTTTCACCTGATTCTAAAGCCAAGCTTAATGCACCCATATCATCAGAAGAAATATCTTTTGCAATCTCTACATTGTCTTCAGGGAAATCTCCTGGACCTGATGGGTTCCCCGTAGAATTTTATAAATCATTCTCTTCACTTCTTTCACCTCAGTTACTCTCAGTATTATCTGACTCATTTAATTACGGCAAATTGCCACCCTCTTTTAATGAGGCATCTATTATTCTTTTATTAAAAAAGGGTAAAGACCCAACAGAGTGTTCCTCGTATAGGCCGATTTCTTTGCTTAATGTTGATGTTAAAATCTTGGCCAAAGTTTTGGCTTATAGATTAGAAACATGTTATTCCCTCTATTATTTCTGATGATCAAACTGGTTTTATTAAAAACCATCTTCCTTTTTTTAACAGTCGGCATTTATTTAACATTTTATACTCACCTCCAACTGGGATTCCTGAATGTGTTATTTCCCTCGATGCGGAGAAAGCATTTGATCGTATAGAGTGGAATTACCTTTTTGCAGTTTTAGAAAAATTTGACTTCGGTCAAAGTTTTAACTCTTGGATCAAATTGCTGTATTTGTGTCCTACTGCCTCTGTTTTAACTAATTTTCAGAAATCCCAGTTATTTAACCTCAAACGTGGCACCCGTCAGGGATGCCCTTTAAGTCCCTTTCTCTTTGATTTGGCTATGGAACCTTTGGCGATAGCATTTCGAAATTGTCCTGAATTGACCGGGATTTGGAGAGGGGGTGTTGAGCATAAAGTTTCTCTTTATGCTGATGACTTATTACTTTTTCTTTCAAATCCGTCTACATCCTTACCTCCAATGTTTTCACTTCTTGACAAGTTTAGTCAGTTCTCTGGATATAAACTTAATTTACATAAGAGCGAACTTTTTCCAATTAATAAAGAAGCACAAGAATTAACATTTCGTTATCTCCCTTTTAAAGTAGTTCATAATCAATTTACTTATCTTGGGATTACAGTCACAAGGAAGTTTAAAGATCTCTTTCGTGAAAATTTTGCCAATTTTTCATATACTATAAAACAGAGTCTGTTACAATGGTCACCTCTATCTATGTCTTTGGTAGGTCATATTAATGTTGTTAAAATGTATGTTCTCCCTAAACTTTTATATTTATCTCAATCAATCCCAATTTTTATTCCTAAGTCTTTTTTTGATTCCTTAGACTCTATTATTTTGTCATATCTGTGGAAGAATAAGCGCTCTAGAATTAATAAAGTTTATCTCCAAAAATCTAAAAAAGAGGGTGGCATGGCTTTACCTAACTTTCGTTTATATTATTGGGCAGCCAATATACGTTGTGCTACCTTTTGGTCCTTTTTCCATGGCCAGCCCGAGTGCCCTAATTGGGTGGCAATGGAGTTGAGCTCCACTAAAGAATTATCTATCTCTGCACTTCTTGGCTCTGTACTCCCTAGTAGTTTGTCCAAATTAATAGTTAATCTTCTTGTTAGACACACTTTGCGTATATGGGCTCAGTTTAGGAAATCTTAAGGTTTCCATGGTTTTTCCTTTTCTAGCCCTATTTGACATAATCACCTTTTTTTTACCTACTATGTATGACTCAGCATTCCAGGATTGGTATAGGAAGAGCATTAGACATTTTGAAGATCTTTTTATTGATAATCGCTTCGCTTCTTTTCAACAGCTCTCTGCTAAGTTCAATCTGCCCAATGCTCATTTTTTTAAATATCTCCAAATTAGACACTTTATTACTCCTTTAATTGCTAACTTCCCTGAAATGCCTGGGAAAAATGTTATGGACTTATTTCTTTCTATTAATCCACTAGGTAAAGGTTTAATATCATTTATTCGTGATAAATTAGCAGCCTTACGACGTGCCCCTGTGGATAAAATTAAAATGGCATGGGAGCATGATTTAAATACCTCCTTATCTGATGAGACTTGGGACTCGATTCTCAAATCGGTTAATTCAACCTCTCTTTGTGCTTGCCATTGCCTTTTACAGTTTAAGATTGTTCATAGAGCCCATATGTCTAAATCTAAATTATCTTGATTTTACCCTAACGTTAGTCCGCTTTGTGATAAATGCAAAAGGGGCGAGCCCTCTCTCATTCATATGTCCTGGTTTTGTCCCAGCTTGGAGAAATTTTGGAAAGATGTTTTCATAACGTTATCGTATATTCTGAATCACCACCCAGAACCTAACCCTTTAATTGCTTTGTTCGGTTTCTGGGGTGAGACAGATTTACGCCTGAGTTCGAATATTATCTTTTGTTTCTCTCCTGGCTAGACGTTTAATCCTCCTTAGATGGAGGGATGTTGCCCCGCCCACGCATGCTCAATGGCTTAATGATATTATGGCCTGCTTAGACCTTGAAAAAATTCATTATTCAGTTCTTAATTCGGATTTAAAGTTCCATAAGGTCTGGGGACCTTTTATTGAGTACTTTCATAACCTTCCTCGTAACTAAGGTTTTTTCTCGGTCCCTTGCTTTCAGCTCCTTTTTTTTGGTAGTAGCCATTAATATCTTCTGTTGCTAAGTGTATTTACAGTTTTGGGGGTTTGATCGTCCTGATTTATATTCTCTATATTGTGTTGTGGTTGGTCTGGAGTTTTTTTTTGTTGCGGGGCTTGGGGAGGATACTAATTTTACATGTCTTCAATTTGGGTGCTTTTTCAATTATCTTTCTTTGTATCATATTATTATTGTATGTTTATTTTTGCACTGTATCAATGTTCTTCATTTTGATTTGGGATTTTTTATTTGTAGCTATGTAGAAAATGTAGAAAAAAACTAATTTAAAAAAATAAAATAAATGACAATATCAAACCTGCCTCTACCACTTCTACTGGAAGCTTGTTCCACACAGCTAATACTCTCTGAGTAAAGAAGTTCCCCCTTGTGTTACCCCTAAACTTTTGCCCCTTAACTCTCAACTCATGTCCTCTTGTTTGAATCTCCCCTACTCTCAATGAAAAAAGCCTATCCACGTCAACTCTATCTATCCCCCTCATAATTTTAAATACCTCTATCAAGTCCCCCCTCAACCTTCTGCACTCCAAAGAATAAAGACCTAACTTGTTCAACCTTTCTCTGTAACCTGGGTGCTGAAACCCAGGTAACATTCTAGTAAATCTCCTCTGTACTCTCTCTATTTTGTTGACATCTTTCCTATAATTCAGTGACCAGAATTGTACACAATACTCCAAATTTGGCCTCACCAATCCCTTGTACAATTTTAACATTACATCCCAACTCCTGTACTCAATGCTCTGATTTATAAAGGCCAGCATACCAAAAGCTTTCTTCACCACCCTATCCGCATGAGATTCCACCTTCAGGGAACTATGCACCATTATTCCTAGATCACTCTGTTCTACTGCATTCCTCAGTGCCCTGCCATTTACCGTGTATGTCCTATTTTGATTAGTCCTACCAAAATGTAGCACCTCACACTTATCAGCATTAAACTCCATCTGCCATTGTTCAGCCCACTCTCCTAACTGGCCTAAAACTCTGCAAGCTTTGAAAACCTACTTCATTATCCACAACGCCACCTATCTTAGTATCATCTGCATACTTACTAATCCAATTTACCACCCCATCATCCAGATCATTAATGTATATGACAAACAACATTGGACCCAGTACAGATCCCTGAGGCACACCACTAGTCACCGGACTCCAACCTGACAAACAGTTATCCACCACTACTCTCTGGCATCTCCCATCCAGCCACTGTTGAATCCATTTTATTACTTCAATATTAATACCTAACGATTGAACCTTGTCACCCTTTGGATTTATTTTCATCTTACTTGCCAAAGCAACCTCATATCTTCTTTTAGCTTTTCTAATTTCTTTCTTAAGATTCTTCTTACATTCTTTATATTCCTCAAGCACCTCGTTTACTCCATGCTGCCTATCTTTATTGTAGATCTCCCTCTTTTTCCAAACCAAGTTTCCAATATCCCTTGAAAACCATGTCTCTCTCAAACTTTTAACCTTTCCTTTCAACCTAACAGGAACATAAAGATTCTGTACCCTCAAAATTTTACCTTTAAATGACCTCCATTTCTCTATTACAACTTTCCCATAAAACAAATTGTCCCAATCCAGTCCTTCTAAATCCTTTCATATCTCCTCAAAGTTAGCCTTTCTTCAATCAAAAATCTCAACCCTGGTTCCAGTCCTATCCTTCTCCATAATTATATTGAAACTAATGGCATTTTGATCACTGGACCTGAAGTGCTCCCCAACACATACCTCCGCCACCTGACCTATCTCATTCCCTAACAGGAGATCCAACACATCCCCTTCTCTAGTTGGTACCTCTATGTATTGCTTACGAGACAATACTCTGCCATCATATTTGACCTACCAAAATGAACCACCTCACACTTATCTAGGTTGAACTCCATCAGCCACTTCTCAGCCATATTTTGCATCTTATCAATGTCCCGCTGTAACCTCTGACAGCCCTCCACACTGTCCACAACACCCCCAACCTTTGTGTTATCAGCAAACTTACTAACTCATCCCTCCACTTCTTCATCGCAGGTCATTTATAAAAATGACAAAGAGTAGGGGTCCCAGAACAGATCCCTGAGGCACACCGCTGGTCACCGATTTCCATGCGGAATATGACCCATCTACAACCACTCTTTGCCTTCTGTTGGCAAGCCAGTTCTGGATCCACAAAGCAATGTCCCCTTGGATCCACTGCCTCCTTACTTTCTCAATTAGCCTTGCATGGGTTAACTTATCAAATGCCTTGTTGAAATCCAAATACACTACATCTACTGCTCTACCTTCATCAATATGTTTAGTCACGTCCTTAAAAAATTCAATCAGGCTCATAAGGCACGACCTGCCTTTGACAAAGCCATGTTGACTGTTCCTAATTATATTAAGCCTCTCCAAGTGTTCATAAATCCTGCCTCTCAGGATCTTCTCCATCAACTTACCAACCACTGAAGTAAGCCTCACTGGTCCACAATTTCCCGGGCTATCTCTTGACTTATCCAACTTGATGCTTTCCAAAAGCACCTGCACATCCTCTTTCTAAATATCTACATGCTCAAGCTTTTTATTCAGCTGTCAGTCATCTCAACAATTGCCAAGATCCTTTTCCGTAGTGAATACTGAAGCAAAATACTCATTAAGTTCCTCTGCTATCTCCTCTAGTTCCATACACACTTTTCCACTGTCACACTTCATTGGTCCTATTCTCTTATGTCTTATCCTCTTGCTCTTCACATACTTGTAGAATGCCTTGGGGGTTACCTTCATCCTGTCTGACAAGGCCTTCTCATGGCCCCTTCTGGCTTTCCTAATTTCATTCTTAAGCCCCTTCCTGCTAGCCTTATAATCTTCTAGATCTCTAACATTACCTAGTTTTTTTGAACCTTTTGTAAGCTCTTCTTTTCTTCTTGACTAGATTTACAACAGTCTTTGTACACCATGATTCCTGTACCCTACCATCCATTCCATCTCATTGGAATGTACCTATGCTGAACTCCACACAAATATCCCCTGAACATTTGCCATATTTCTTCTGTATGTTTCCCTGAGAACATCTGTTTCCAATTTATACTTCCAAGTTCCTGCCTGATAGCCTCATATTTCCCCTTACTCCAGTTAAACGCTTTCCTAACTTGTCTGTTCCTATCTCTCTCCAATGCTATGGTAAAGCGGTTAGAATTGTGATCACTATCTCCAAAATACTCTTCCACTGAGAGATCTGATCCCTGACCAAGTTAATTTCCCAATACCAGATCAAGTACAGCCTTTCCTCTTATAGGCTTATCTACATATTGTTTCAAGAAACCTTCTTGACACACCTACAATCTCTACTCTACCCAAAGTCCTTGCTCTAGGGACATGCTAATCAATATTTGGGAAATTAAAATCTCCCACCACAACAACCCTGTTATTATTACACCTATCCAGAATCTTTCTCCCTATCTGCTCCTCGATGTCCCTGTTACTATTGGATGGTCTATAAAAAACACCCAGTAGAGTTATTGACCTTTTCCTGTTCCTAACTTCTACAGAGACTCTGTAGACAATCCCTCCATGACTTCTTCCTTTTCTGCAGCCTTGACATTATCTCTGATCAACAGTGCCACACTCCCACCTCTTTTGCCTCCCTCCCTGTTCTTTCTGAAATATCTAAAGCCTGGCACTTGAAGTAACCATTCCTGCCCCTGAACCATCCAAGTCTCTGTAATGGCCACAACATCATAGCTCCAAATACTGATCCATGCTTTAAGCTCATCTGTTTTGTTCATAATCCCTGGGGGAAGCAACAGTGGCTGCGCCTCTTGTATTTTTTCTTCCTTTAGAAAATAGTCAGCCCTTTCATTTCTTCAACCAAAATGCATGAATGTACACTTCACAATACTGTATTCGATCTGACATTTCTTTGCCCAGTCTCCTAATCTGTCTGTCCTTCTGTAACCTCCCTACATCCTTAAAACTACCTGCCCCTCCACCTATCTTCATATCGTTTGCAAACTTTACAATACAGTTATCAATTCCATCATCCAAATCATTGGCATATAATGTAAAAATAATTGGTCCCAATTACAGAGCCCCTGGAACACTGCTAGTCTCTAGCAGCCAACCAGAAAAGGCTCCCTTTATTCCTACTTTTTGCTTCCTGCCAATCAGCCACTACTTTATCCATGCTAGAATCTTTCCTGTAATACCAGGGGCTCATAGCTTGTTAAACAGCCTCATGTGAGGCACCTTGTCAAAGACATTCTGAAAATCCAAGTACACACCAACAACTAATTCTCCTTTGTCTGTCGTGCTTGTTATTTCTTCAAAGAATTCCAACAGATTGTCAGGCAAGATTTTCCTTTGAGGAAACCAAGCTGACTACAGCCCACTTTATCATGTGCCCCCAAGAACCCCAAAACCACATCCTTAAATATCAACTCCAACAGTTTCCCAACCAATGAGGTCAGACTAACTGGCCTATAGTTTCTTTTCTTCTTCCCCTCTCCTTTCTTGAAGAGTGGAGTGGCATTTGAAATTTTCCAGTCTTCCTGAATCACTTCAAAATCTCGTTATTCTTAAAAGATCATTACTGGTGCCTCCACGATCTCTTCAGAGTTTTTTTTTTCAAAAGTTTGGGTTGTACACCATTTGGTCCAGGTGACTTAACTACTTTCAGACCTTTCAGATTCTCAAGATACTTATTCAGTTCGTCTGCCATTTCCTTGTCTTCCATTACTACCTCTCCAGCATCATCTACCAGCAGTCCATATCCACTCTCACTTTTCTTTTACATTTTATGTGTCTGAAGAAACTTTAGCCACCCTCTTTAGTATTATTGGCTAGCTTACTTCTGTATTCCATCTATACCTTCTTAATGAGTTTTCTAGTTGCTTTCTATTAGTTTTTAAAAGCTTCCTAATCTTCTAACGTTCCATTAATTTTTGCTGTATTATATGCCCTCTCTTTGGCTGTTATGTTGGATTAGCCACAATTGTGTCACCTTTACTTTAGAGTACTTGTAATACTGATAAATCTGAATTTAGTTTCTCCTTCTCAGATTTCAGAGTGAATTCAATCATTTTATGATCACTTTACTCTGAGGGTTCTTTTACGTTAAGCTCTCATCAATTCTGATTCATTGCACAACACCCAATCCAGAATAGCTGGTCCCCCAGTGGGCTCAACCATGACCTGCTCTAAAAAGCCAACTTGTGGGCACTCCAGAAACCTCCCTCCTGGAATCCAGCACCAACCTGATTTTCCCAATCTTCCTGCATATTGAACTCCCCCATGACTATTGTAACATTGCCCTTTTGGGATGCATTTTCTATCTACCATTGTAATTTATAGGCCACATCCTTACTACTGTTTGGGGGTCTGATTACAACTCCCATCAGGGTCTTTTTACCCTTGCAGGGTCTTCAGCTCTATCCACAATGATTCAACACCTTCTGACCCTCTGTCACCTGTTTCTAATGATTTGATTTCACTTTTTACCAACAGAGCAACACCACCCTTTGCCTTCCTGCCTATCCTTTCGATATAATGTGCATCCTTGAACAATAAGTTCCCAGCTATAATCTTTAAGCCATGATTCCGTGATGGCTAAAAGATTCCTACAACATCATACCTGCTAATCTGCAACTGTGCTGCAAGTTCATCTCCCTTATACTGTATACTGTGTGAATTCAGATACAACACCTTCAGTTCTTTTTGATTTTGTCATGCCATGCTCAAGCTTTTGATTCCTAACTTTTTCTGAGGTCTTACCAACATCCGCCTCCACAATCTCTCCACTAATTGTTCTGGCACTCTGGTCCCCACCCCCAGTTTAAACTCCATCATGCAGCATTAACAAACCTTCCCGCTAGGATATTAGTCTTGCTCCAGTTCAGGTGCAGACCGTCCCTTCTGCCCATGTGCCACTTTCCCTAAAAGAGAGAGCCCAATGATCCAAAAATCTTTTGCCCTCCTTCCTACACCAACCCCTTAGTCACATGTTAAACTGTATAATCTTCCTAGTTCTGGCCTCACTAGTAAGTGGCATGGGTAGCAATCCTGAGATCACAACCCTAGCAGTCCTGTCCTTAACCTAGCACCTAACTCCCTGAACTCTCTTTGCAGAACCTCGTCACTAGTTCTACCCATGTCATCGGTACCTACCTGGACCGTGACTTTTGGCTGTTCACCCTCCCACTTAAGAATGCTGAAGATTCAATCTAAGATATCCGAGACCCTGGCACCCGGGAGGCAACGTACCATCCGGGAATCTCATTCTCACCCACAGAACATCCTGTCCATTCCCCTGACTAACCACTCCCTGATTACCACAGTGTGCCTCTTCTCCCCCCCTTCCTTTCTGAGTCACAGAGGCAGACTCAGTGCCGGAGACCCAACCACTATGACTCTCCACTGTTGGGTCAACCCTCCCAACAGTATCCAATGTGGTATACCCAAAGGGGTGGCCACAGGGAGGTACACTGCACTGGATATTTAATCCCTTTCCCCTTCCAGACTGTCTCCCAATTCCCTGTGTCCCATACCCTGGGTGTAACTACCTCTCTATCACCCCTTCAGCCTGGTCAATGATCTGGAGTTCATCCAGTTCCAGTTCCAACTCCTTAAAGTGGATTGTTAAAAGCTACACTTCTTGCAGTTGTAGTCGCCAGGTACAATGGTGATCTCCCTGACTTCCCACATCCCGCAAGAGGAGCTTTCAACTATCCCACCTGGTGACTCGACTGTCCTAACTGAGCAAATGTAAAGAAGTGAAGGAAAAGAAACTTAACCTTGAGCTTTTCTCTTCTTTGCTTTCTCTAAGTGAAGCTTCTCTTCTCTGAAGCCTTGAAGAGCTAAAACCTCAAGATCACCACTCTGACTCCGCTCACTCTGATGACGGCCACTGTGCTTGCCTCTGCCCTTCTTTAATTTGCTCTTGCTAATCAATCTCAAACGCGGATTGGTCGCTGATCAAAGCTCTATTATGCTGCTGTAATCTGCTGCTGCCTTTTTCTGCTCAAGCAGTAGACCTGAGTGAAAATCCCCTCCTCTCAAACTTCCAATATCCAGATTGGTCACTGGTCAAAGCTGTATTACGCTGCTATGATGCACTCCTCTCTTTTTCTACTCAGGCATTGGTCCTGAGTGAATTACCCTTCTCTCAAAGCTCCAAGTCTGGATTGGTCGCTGGTCAAAGTTGTTGTCTGGAATTTTGCCCGCATTGGCTCATAAATAGAATCAAGGTCTACATGTTTGTTTACAGAATTGTTCACAGAAAACCACACTTCTAGGAATTCTCTTGCATATCGGGTGTTTGCTTGCAGCATGACTTCCATGACACAAACTCCTGTTTGAGTACTATTGGGGGGAACGACCTATCTGGGGGAAGCAACAGTGTCTGTGCCTCTGGCACAGAGTCTGACCCTGTGGCTCAGAAGGGTAGAAGATGGCAGCGGTAACAGGGGACTCTGTAGTTATGAGTACAGTTGGGCGATTCTGTGGACGCAGGAAAGAAACGCGGATGGTAGTTTGCCTCTCAGGTGCCAGGGTCTGGGTTGTTTCTGATCGCGTCCAAGATATCCTGAAGTGGGAAGGAGAACAGCCAGAAGTCATGGTACATATTGATCCCAACAGCACAGTTAGGAAAAAGGAGGTCGTCCTGAAAACAGACTATAGGGAGTTAGGAAGGAAGTTGAGAAGCAGGACCTCAGAGGTAGTAATCTCAGGATTACTGCCTGTGCCACGTGACAGTGAGTATAGGAATAGAGTGAGGTGGATTGTGTGGCTGAGGGATTGGAGCAGGGGGCAGAGATTCAGATTTCTGGATCATTGGGACCTCTTTGGGGCAGGTGTGACCTGTACAAAAAGGACGGGTTGCACTTGAATCCGAACCAATATCCTGGCAGGGAGGTTTGCTAAGGTGATTGGGGAGAGTTTAAACTAGAATTGCTGGAGAGTGGGAACTGAAATGAAGGGATGGAGGATGGGGAAGATCAAAAAACAAGGCAGATGAACTTGGAGCGTGGATCAATATGTGGAACTGTGACGTTGTGGCCATTACAGAGACTTGGATGTCTCAGGGGCAGGAATGGCTGCTGAGTGTGCCAGGCTTTAGATGTTTCAAAAAGGACAGGGAGGGAGGCAAAAGAGGTGGGGGCATGGAATTGAAAATTAGGGATAGTGCCATGGCTGGAGAAAAGGAGAAAGTCATGGAGGGATGGTCTACTGAGTCAGTGTGGGTGTAAGTCAGAAACAGGAAAGGGGCAATAATTCAACTGGGTGATTTTATAGACCCCCTCAATAGTAACAGGGACATCAAGGACTTTCCTAATATTGATCTCCTTAGCGCAAGAGGTTTAGATGGGGTGTAGTTTGTTAGGTGTTAGATTCAACTGCTTTTGGCATTGAAACAGTGGTAAGTGCAAAGAGTAGATCTCCCTGCCACTATTCAACTTTTGTTGTCAGACACGTTTGAAAGGATGAAGCAGAAGAAAGCGGCAAAGTAAACAGTGTTGATGATTGTTTTTAAGACTGGCTATCATTATGTTAAGTACACATTGATGATGGGAAAGGATTTGAGACATGTCAGAAAGAGGGGAACCAATAGCTTCATGCTTTTGATGTCTGGTACAACACAAAGGATGGAGAAGACGAGGGTTCTGCAGGTTCATTTCATGGATTGAAAGAGCTAACTCTAACTGGAGGGATTAGGAGTGTATTGTTGGGTCAGATTAATGGTTGCCATATTTCTCAGTTGGAAAGAAACTAGGCCTCTTTATTCAAATATGAATGTGGACTGAACCCTACCTTTACGAAAGAGATGGAAGGGAGATCTTACTGCATATAAAATAACTTAGAGCTTTGTACATTTGTATTAGCATACTTACATTTTAGACATAGGAAATGTGCAGTTGAGTATGTAACATGAATAAATGTTTGTATGCCAATCTGTAGAGTGGAGAAAATTATCCAGATGAATATACTTTGAATTAAAAGCACATCAAGCCAATGATGAAGATTAAGCCTTTGCTATAAATAAGTTAATTGACCCTATAATATTCAGTGGCAACACTAAAGGAGATGCCTCCAACTGTGTTTTGCTAAGGAAGTTACCTCAAATAGAGGTGGTGTGCAGCCCAGTAGGCACTGGGCCTCTCCACAGTCTGTAGGAATGGGTGTTGGCTCATCAAACCTATTATCAGACAAACTACATAAAAATAATTTGCTATCATTTCTGTCACTATACCACATGGTGCAAACTCCACCCAGAAATACACCCAAGGTCTGCATTGAACCCAGGTGTCTGATACCACGAGGCAGCACCACTGCACAATCCCAAACAGATCATCAAACCTGCCTGCAACAAGATCCTACAGACAGCAGTGTGTTAATGCCTGTTAGTCAATATTTCAGATCCATTGAATGAGGTATATAAATTAACCAGGACATCAGAAAGATACCATATGTTCATAATAAGAATTGTTGCATTAGCTCATTTATATCTTTCTGGGAGGGTAAATGCCCTTGGTTAAAAATCTCATTTGAAAGATGCCACTACTTATTACTGCAGTAGTTTGGTACAGATTTGAATTCAGTGAACCTGTCTTGGGGGATATAATGCCACCTAGTTCCATTTGCATCATTCCTTAAATAACATTAAACAAAATTAATTCTGTCTAACAAGAGGCAAAGAACTGTAACTATACTTTTTAAAATGGTGCAATGAATTACAGTCTCCTGGGCCTGAACTTAACTTATTTAGGAGCACAATTAACCTGAATCTCATTAACTAGCAAGTATTAAATAGAGATAGAGGAAGGTTCTTCATCAAATCAGCAAGGGCATGGCTAGACAGGGAAAATCCCTTTTCATATAAACATATAAACAGCACAATACAGGCCCTTTGGCCCACAAAGCTGTGTTTTTGTCAAACACTGTAGCAAGCCAGACAACATCTTGGCTATTGATCCAGTTATGACCAAGCATAGTGTATTTCTTTTCAATCATCAGCTCTTGGATTGGTAATTGCAGATGTTAACCTGACAGTAAATAAAATAGGATAACTGCTGAGCTGTTAGTAACATCACCAGTATTAAGGCTGCAGGCTTGAGAGATTTAATGAAGCAGCTTTAGACCAACAAAGGCTGCTCAGTAAAGGACATTTGTTAATGAAATTTATTGACGCAACCATTAACAGCAAGCAATTGTATACACAAGAGATTCTGCAGTTGCTGCAAATCCAGAGCAACACACCCAAACTGCTGAAGAACTTAGCAGGTCAGGCAGTATCTATGGACAGGAATAAAGAACTGATGTTTCAGGCCGAGACCCTTCATCAGGACCCTTTATTCCACCCGACCTTCTGAGTTCTTCTAGCATTTTATGTGTGTTAGAATAATAACAAGTGAAGTCCACTGTTTATATTTTTCTGGTTTAAACTAACCTAGTACATTCAACAGAGATTCCTATTAATAGGAGATATTTGAATTGAGCATTTTAAATTGACTAACAGAATTGAGCTGAAAGAGTTAAGAAATTTATCAAATTCTGGAATTCCAAATTACAAGCATAATATTCTGCAACTGTATGGCAGGCCTGTAAACATCAGAAAATTGAACGGTTGAGCCAGTGTTTAAGCGAGGCTCTCCATCAGATGCTGTGAATTATGAGCATAGTCTATTAGTAATTCATAATAACACACACAAAATTGCTGGAGGGACTCAGCAAGCCAGAGAGCATCTGTGGAAAAGAGTGAACAGTCGACGTTTCGGACCAAGAGCCTTCATCAGAACTGGCCTGAAACACCAACTGTTTACTCTTTTTCATAGATGCTGTCTGGCCTGCTAAGTTCCTCCAGCACTTTGTATGTGCTGCTTGCAGGATGTACTGACATTGGAGAGGGTTCAGAGAAGATTCACAAGAATGATTCCAGGAATGAAAGGGTTACCATATGAGGAACGTCTGGCAGCTCTTGGGCTGTATTCCCTGGAGTTCAGGAGAATGAGGAGGGATCTCATAGAAACATTCCGAATGTTAAAAGGTCTGAACAGATTAGATATGGCAAAGTTATTTCCCATGGTAGGAGATTCTAGGACAAGAGGGCATGACTTCAGGATTGAAGGACATCCATTTTGAACAAAGATGCAGAGAAATTACTTTAGTCAGAGGGTGGTAAATCTGTGGAATTTGTTGCCACAGTTTCCAGTGACATCATCGTCAAGAATGGCAGCTTAAGTCACTAGCTCCTCCGGAAAAACGCGTATTAAGCCCTGTTAACCCATCAAATATAGTATTTTTTGAAAAATATTTGAACTGAAAAGAGGGGCAAGAATGGGGAAAAAGAATGGAAATAAAAAAAGTGACACTGCGGAGCCTGCAGCCGAGAGGAGTGCAGCGAGTGGCTCTCCTACCCGACCACGTGCTAGCGAGGCAGACGCTGGGCCTCATTCAGGTGAAGCAGCGAATATGATTGAAATTCTGAAAGAGATATGGGAGTTTCTGAAAGAAATAAAACAGCAGCTACATGATATTAAGTCAGAGCTCGCCAACGTCAATCAAAAAATAGCGATGGCAGAGACTCGAATTGAGAAGGTGGAAGATCGCATTCAAAACATTGAATGAATACTGAGTAAGACGATAAAAATATTAAATCACCAAGAAGCTTGACCTGGAGGGAAGATCACGGCGGAAAAATATCAGAATCTACAACGCTCCCGAAGGAGTGGAGGGCTCGTCTATGATGGAGTTTGTCAGAAAGTTGCTGTGGGACGGCTGGAGCTTCCCTCAACTATGGAGCTGGAAATCAAGAGGACGCATCGCGCGTTAGTCCCAAAGTCTACCCAAGATAAGCCACGTTCAATAATAATTAAATTCCTTTGGCTCAGCACCAAGACAGAGATTCCACAAAGAGCCTGGGGTAAGAAGAGAGTGTTTTTAGACGATAAATTAATATATTTTGACCAAGATTACTCCCCCACGGTCCTGCAGAAACGTAAAGAATACTCTGAAGTAAAACGAGTACTAAAGCAAAAAAAGATTAGATTTCAAACTCCGTACCCTGCTAAACTTCGAGTGTTTTATGACGACGGAACGCGGTTGTACCAGACAGTGGAAGAGGCGACTACAGACATGAAGGCCAGATGATTGCCCATCAGCGTGACCAAACCGAGGGAAAGCCTGGCAGAGGAATTATCCTGCTCCGCTTGGGAAGTAGTGTGAGAATCGAGAAGGCAGGAGACGGGAGGAGGCCGAGAGAAGTATAACAGGAAGAGACCAGGAGTTTCCCAAAGACAGTCCTCACCCCCTTCAGAAGAGCCATAAGGTTTGGCTAACTTTAAAAATGTTGAGAAGCTAAACGGAAGCAAAAGTACACGGTGATATACCTATCTCGGGAAATACTTATTATAATGTGGATTTTATATTACTTAGTTGTTATTCTTTATTCACTCACGTACTCCTTTTTCCCCACCAAAATGAGAATATATATATATATATATATATATATGTGTGTGTGTGTGTGCATACATGTGTATGTATGTAATATATATATATATATGTGTGTGTGTGTGTGCATACATGTGTATGTATGTAATATATGCATATATATGTGTGTGTGTGTGTGTATATATATATATATATATATATATATATATATATATATATATATAGGAGTACACAGGGAAATCTTTTCTGTGTAATGGATTTGTTCACTGCTTTTTATGAATACTGTAATGGGGGCCCTCAACTCACAAGTAGGAGGGGTTATCCCCCACAGCTAGACATTTCCTCTAGCTCAACGCAAGGTCATCTACTAGAGACCTCAGCCTTGGAATCACACGTTTGTTGCCATTTGTGTTATTATTTGCGTTTCTGGGTTCTTATTTGTTCAGGGAGTAGAGCAATTAAGTTTTATTCTGCTAATTTCAATGATACATTGACAGATAAATACAGATGGCTAAGGACAAAGTAAAATTCATTTCTTTTCATGTCAATGGGCTATTAAATCCAATCAAACATAATGGAATTTTGTCCAAAATGAAAAAAAGAACAAGCCCATGTAGTATATTTACACGAAACTCATTTAAGTGATAATGAGCATAAAAAACTAAAGAGAATGGGCTTCACTAATTTGTTTTTCTCCTCATATAAATCAGGACATGGGAGAGGAGTTGCTATTCTTATCTCAAATAAGCTAAATTTTGAAAAAGTATTCAAAATGGGAGATAAAGAGGGCAGATATATTCTGGTAAGGGGGAATATAGATGGAAATTCAGTTACTCTATTGAATATATATGCACCCCCGGGAAGTGATATTGGCTTCTTTCAGAAAATTACTGATATTATGGTAACGGAAACAGAAGGTCTCCTGATATGTGGGGGAGACTTAAATTTACAATTACAACCAAACTTAGACTCACCAATAGAAAAACCTATGAAACAAAATCTTTACATAAGAAAGTTAATACACTTTTTGAGGATGCTGGTTTAATTGATATATGGAGGGACCTTTTCCCCCGACAGAAGGGATTACACTCATTATTCTGTTCCCCATTCTGTAAATACAAGAATAGACTATTTCATAACATTTGGAAAAGGCAAAGTAAAATAAACACCTGTGGAATTAAGACAATAGATGTAAGTGACCATGCACCTATATATTTATCTGTTTATTTTGACCTACAACCAAAGAATACTATTTGGAAACTAAATACAAGTCTACTCAATGATCCATATTTTAAGGAACAAATTAAAAAAGAAATTGGTCTCTACTTAGAATTTAATGATAATGGAGAGGTTTCACCTCCCATTTTATGGGATACTCTGAAGGCGGTCTTCAGAGGGAAAATTATAGCGATATCTTCATATAAGAAAAAAATAAGGAATAAAACATTAGAGGAATTACAAAATAGGCTGAAGGAACTAGAGAAAAAAACTCAAATTGAATTTGGCACACGATACATTAGGGGAAATTAAAAGAATTAGGAATGAAATTAATAGTTTGGTTATGCAAGAAATAGGGAAAAATTTAATGTTTCTGAAACAGAGACATTATGAAAGTGGATCGAAATCTATGAAAATACTGGCATGGAAACTGAAAAAAAAAGATAGCAGAAAATACAATTCATAGAATTAGGGACCTAAGAACGAAAATGATAAAAAAATAAGCTAGGTGAAATTCAAGAAGCTTTTGAAGTGTTTTACAAAACTCTGTATTCAAAAGTTCCAGGGGGAAGCATAACCCAAATTGCCACCTTCTTGAATTCTCTAGAGTTACCCACTTTAAGCAAATAACAAAATAGAACAATGACTGCTGACGTAACTGAAGTTGAATTAAAAGCTGCAATTAGTAGGCTTAAATTAAGCAAGTCACCAGGATCAGATGGATATATGGCAGAGTGGTACAAAGAATTTAAAAAAATGAGTTAATTCCTGTTTTACTCCCCACACTGAACTGGGCTCTAAAAAAGGCACAAATGCCATCCAGTTGGAAGAAAGTGATAATTTCAGCTATACCGAAAGAAAGCAAGGATAAAATGGAATGTGGGTCATTTAGACCAATATCCGTTCTTAATGTAGATTATAGATTATTTACCTCCATCATGGCCAAACGATTAAAGGAGTTTCTACCCATACTGACACGTAACGATCAGACAGGTTTTATACGACAATGCCACACACAAGACAATGTACGAAGGACACTTCACATTATGGATCATATACAAAAAAAAACTTGAAGCAATAATGATAAGCATGGACGCTGAAAAAGCATTTGATTCAGTTAATTGGAATTTTCTTTACAGTTTTACATAGATTTGGTTTCCAAGACACAATTATTAAAACTATACAGACGCTATATGACAATCCTACTGCTAAGATTAAAATCAATGGATATTTATCAAATAGTCTTATCCTAGAAAGGGGCACAAGACAGGGTTGTGCATGGTCACCGCTATTCTTCGCGTTATATCTGGAACCATTAGCTCAACACATCAGACAAAATGAAGGTATCAGGGGAATTACTATTAAAGGGACAGAGCATAAATTGGCTTGTTACGCGGATGACATTTTGATCTATCCAGGGCAACCAACATACTCTTTACCTAAATTGATGCAATCCTTTGAACAATATGGTCAATTATCAGGATACAAGATCAACATAGACAAAACCCACTTACTTTCATATTACTATAGCCCACCAAGAGAAATTGAAAGTCGGTACCCCTGGGCATGGCACACAGAGTCTTTCAAATATTTGGGCATCATTATGCCAAAAGATTTGGCAAAATTATCAGAATGTAATTATCAGCCTTTATATAAAAAAAATTAAGGAAGATGTGACAAGATGGAACATGATTCCTTTTTTCAGTCTCAGTTCAAGGATTGAATCTATTAAAATGAATATACTGCCCAGACTGTTATATCTCTTTCAGACCCTACCAATACAGATTAATCAAAATCAATTCAATGAATGGAACAAGATGCTATCAAGGTATATTTGGCAGGGTAAAAAGCCTAGAGTTCATCTCAAAACTTTGCAATTAGCAAAGGAAAAGGGGGGATGGGACCTACCCTCTCTTAAAGATTATTATTTTGCAGCACAGTTGAGAGCTGTGATATGTTGGTGCAACCCACCATATGATGCTCAATGGAAAAACATTGAGGAGCGGGTACTTCCCATCCCCATACAAGCAATTTTGGCTGATAACAACCTGCAAAGGTACATAAATACTATTGATAACCCATGGGTGAAATTGGCTCTTAAAATGTGGAAAACTACTATAAAAGAATATAATCTAGAAGGAGATATTGCAATTCTTAAATGGTGTGCATATGACTCGGATTTTACACCAAATAAATTGGATCTAGATTTAAGGACTGGACAGCTAAAGGAATAACAGTTCTTTACAACATAATGAAAGAAGGAACACTTATTAGGAAAACAAGATTTTTATCAGTAATTACAGGTGCGACAATATGTTAACAAGACGCTTAAAAATGTAACCAAGGCAAGTACATGCTTGATAGAGCTCTTTAGAAAAGCATATAATTCTGATAATGGTAGTAGAATCATTTCAAGCATGTATAAGGGGTTGTCAAATCTTAAAACACATTCGACTTCATACATTAAAACAAAATGGGAGAAGGCCGGAGGGATAATTATATCTGAGGACGAATGGACAATAATATGGAGATATCAATGGAAGTGTACTAGTTCACAGAAATGGAGGGAGTTCGGATGGAAAAACTTGATAAGATATTTTATTACACCCTCTCAGAAATCCCATTATGATAGTAACCTCCCTGTTTGCTGGAGAAATTATGGAAATCAAAATGCAAATCATTATCATATTTTTTGGGACTGCCCTGTTATCAAAAACTATTGGAGGGGGATACACAATGCCCTACAAGACATCTTTAAATGTGAAATACCCTTAGAGAGTAAGACCATATATTTTGGATATATACCTCAAGAATGGTTGAAACGAGATAAATATTTAATGAATATACTGTTGGTGGCTGGTAAAAAGACTCTTACTAGGAAATGGTTATCACAGGAGAGCCCAACTTTAAATACATGGATGGAAATTACAATGGACATTTACAAAATGGAGAAGATAACAGCATCTGTTAATCATAAGCTGGAACAATTTGATTCATACTGGGAAAAATGGTTTAACTACATAATGCCTCAAAGGCCTGATTTTATTCTCCCAAATCAATGAATATGTTGTAAAAAAAGATCACTCCCTACTTGTACATAGTTCTTTCCTTTTGCTTGTTTTTTCTCTCCACTCTTTTCTATAAGTGTATACCTCAGATAAATACTTTGTGGAGATTTGTGATACATATGATTATATGATATATATGTACAATGTCTGAAATACATCTTGTGGAAATGTTTGTTTGATGATGAACTTCAATAAAAAAAAATTTTTAAAAGGAATTTGTTGCCACAAGCGGCTGTGGAGGCCAAGTCATTGGGTGTATTTAAGGCAGAGATAGATAGGTTCTTGATTAGCCAGGGCATCAAAGGGTATGGGGTGAAGGCAGGGGAGTGGGGATGACTGGACGAATTGGATCAGCCCATGATTGCATGGCAGAGCAGACTCGAGGGGCTGAATGGCCTACTTCTGCTCCTATGTCTTATGGTCTAATATTCTTGTCTTTAAGTCTGAGGGTGTGATTTCTGCCTTAATATTAGTCAATTAGTGATATTTCTGTTCATTTGGTTTCCACAAGATTCTTTCCACTTCCTGCCCCTACCGTAAACCTTAAATAAGCTGGAAATGTAAACAACGTCTACTTATAAGAGGTGTTAATTCATTAAAGACTGCACTGGTTAATCATCCAGTGCAGAATACCTTGTGGCCATCCCCCTCAACAACAGGTATATCACTTTGGATACTGTTAGGTGGGAGATAACCTAGTAGTAGTCGGGTCTCTAACACTGAGTCTGGTTCTGTGACTCGGAAGGGAAGGGAGGAGAAGAAGCAAGCTGTGGTGATAGGTATATTAGGTAGATAGGGTTGTAAAGAAAGCTTTAGGCATATTGGCCTTCATAAATCAAAGTACTCAGTACAGGAGATGGGATGATATGTTGAAATTGTACAAGACGTTGATGAGGCCTAATTTGGAGAATTGTGTGCGGTTTTTATCACCTACCTACAGGAAAGATGTAAATAAGGTTGAAAGAGTACAGAGAAAATTTATAATGATGTTGCTGGGTCTGGAGGACCTGAGTTACAAAGAAAGATTGAATAGTTTAGGACTGTATTCTTTAGAACATAAACATTGAGAGGAGATTTGATAGATGTATACAAAATTATGAGGGGTATAGATAGATAGAGTAAATGCCAGCAGGCTTTTCCCACTGAGGTTGAGTGGGACTCCAACCAGAGGTCATGCCTTAAAGGTGAAGGTGAAAGGTTTAAGTGGAATATGAGGGGAAACATCTTCACTCAGAGGGTTGTGAGAGCGCGGAATGAGATGTGGTCCATGCAAGCTCAATTTCAATGTTTCAGAGAAATTTTGAAAGCTACATGGATAGTGGAGATATGGAGGGCTATGATCCAGGTGCAGGTTGTTGGGAGTAGAAAGTTTAGACCACAAGACAATAAAACCATAAGATATAGGAGCAGAATTAGGCCATTTGGCTCATCAAGTCTGCTCTACCATTTCGTCATGGCTGATCCAATTTTCCTGTCAGCCCCAATCTCCTGCTTTCTCTCCATATCCCTTCATGCCCTGACCAATCAAGAATCTATCAACCTCTGCCTTAAGTATACATAAAGACTTGGCCTCCACAGCTGCCTGTGGTAAAAAAAAAACTCCATAGATTCACCACCCTCTGGCTAAAGAAATTCCTCCTCACCTCTGTTCTAGAAGGACACCTCTCTGCTTTCTGGTCCGAATTAGGTCCTCACTCATTCTTCTGAATTCTGGTGAATACAGGCCCAGAGCCATCAAATCCACTTCATATGACAAGCCATTCAATCCTGGAATCATTTTTGTGAAACTCCTTTGAAACTCTCCAGTTTCAGCACATCTTTTCTAAGATAAGGGGCCCAAACCTTCTCACAATACACCAAGTGAGGCCTCACCAGTGATTTACAAATTCTCAACATTACATCCTTGCTTTTATATTCTAGTTCTCTTGAAATGAATGCTAACATTGCATTTACCTTTCTCACCAGACTCAAACCTGCAAATTAACCTTTAGGGAATTCTGTACGAGGACTCCCAAATGACTTTGCACCTCAGGTTTTTGTATTTTCTCTCCATTTAGAAAATAGCCAACCCTTCATTTCTTCTACCAAAGTGCATGACCATACACTTCCTAACCCTGTAATCCACACCCCACTTCTTTTCCCAGTCTCCTGATATGTCTAAGTCCTTCTGCAGCCTCTCTACTTCCTCAAAACTACCTGAGCCTCCACCCATCTTCATATTGTCTGCAAACTTTGCAACAAAGCCATCAATTCCATCATCCAAATCATTGACATATAACATAAAAAGAATTGTCCCAATACTGACCCCTTTGGAACTCCACTAGTCACCAGCAGCCAGTCTGAAAAGGACCGTAGGAAAGGCCAAGGAGCTTAGGGCATGGATCAACACCTGGAATTGTGATATTGTAGCCATTAGTGAGACTTGGTTGCAGGAGGCAGGACTGGCAGCCTAATATTCCAGAGTTCTGTTGTTTTACACGTGACAGAGCAGGAGGGATTAAAAGAGGAAGGGTGGTGAACAAGTCAAGAAAAATATCATGGCAGTGCTCAGCCAGGATAGACTGGAGAACTCGACTAGTGAGGTGTTATGGGTGGAACTGAACAATAAGAAAGCTATGACAATGTTAACGGGGCTATTTTACATCATCCAACAATCCAAGGGATTTGGAGGAACAAATTTGTTGAGAGATCACAGACTGTTGCTAGAAATATAAGGTTGTTATAGTAGGAGATTTTAACTTCACATATTGAAAAAGGATTTATTGCTTTCCCGGCATATATGACGAATAAACTCTTCTTGGGCTTCCAGCCAGGTACATGTATTGATTATAACCAAAGTTTTAATGACAAAATTTGTCATCTTCAACAGGGATGAAACCTGGGAACGTCCAGTCTGATGTTATTTATACCCCTGTAGTCCAGCCCTCCTGATTGGCTGATTCTCATCCAATCAGGTTTCTAACTCTCCCACTCTGCTTACTATCGAATTCCAGTTCTTACTTAGAGTGAGACCGTTGTCTTTGTTAAAACTCTTTTCCTCTAGTTTTACTTCAATTACATCCTTTACCAGGCCATCCCAAATGCCATTGGCATGGCACAGCAGTCTTGTGCTGTTGAAGTCAATCCTATACGATTGTGAATGCAGTCAAAGATGACCTGGGATTCAGGTCGTCTAGTGTTTAGAGGATTCCCTGTAAATGCGGAGCAGCGTATCTTGGCCAGTTGGGATGCATGGTGGAAACCTGCATCAAGGAGCACAGGTGTATCCATTTGGGTTACCCGGAGAAATCAGTGGTAGCAGAACATTGCATTCACAATGACTTTGATGGCACAAGCTTCTGGGACTACTTGATGAAGGAAGCCATTGAAATAAAACTAGAGGAAAAGAATTTTAACAAAGATGAAGATCTCACTCTATGTAAGAACTGGAATTGGATTGTAAACAAAGATGAGAGTGGAAACGTGATTGGATGAGGACCAATCAATCAGGAGGGATGGATGACGGGGGTATAAACACCTTTGGATTAGACATGCCCAGGCATCATCTCTGAAGAAGATGGCAGAGTTTGTCAGTTAAACTCAATATCTGTACCCGGTTGGAAGCCTGAAAAGAGTTTATTTGTATTACACATGTTGACTGGGACTCCCATACTGTAAAAGGACTAGATGGGATAAAGTTTGTCAAATGTGTTCGGGAAAGTTTCCTTCATCAGTACATAGACATCTGCTATTAGGGAATGAGACAGGGCAGGTGACAGAAGTTTATGTAGGACAACACTTTGCATCTAGTGATCATAATGCCATTAGTTTCAAAGTAAATATATCAAAAGATAGGTCTGGTCCACTGGTTGAGATTCTAAATTGGAGAAAGGCCAATTTTAATGGTATCAGAAAGAATCTGGCAAGTGCGGATTGGGACAAGCTATTTTCTGGCAAAGCTATACTTGGTAAGTGGGAGGCCTTCAAAAGTTAAATTCTGACAGTACAAAGCTTGTATATGCCTGTCAGAATAAAAGGCAAAGATAACAGGTTTTGGGAACCTTGGTTTTCAAGAGATATTGAAGTCCTGATTAAGAAAATAAAGGAGTTGCATTGGAGGTATAGTCAGGAAGGGAAAAATGAGGTGCTTGTGGAGCACAAGGAAAGCAAGAGAACACTTAACAAAGAAATCAGGAGGGCTATATGAAGACATGAGCAGACAAGGTGAAGGAGAACCTAAGGGATTCTACAGGTATGTTAAGAGCAAACGGATTGCAAGGGGTAAAATTGGTCCTCTGGAAGACTGGAATGGTAATCCATCCATGGAGCTAGAGGAGATGGGGATCTGAATTGGATTTTTTGTATCTGTATTTACTCAGATGGATACAGAGTCTAGAGAAGTGAGGCAAAGTGGCATCAACTTCATGGACCAGAATAATGAGGAGGAGGAGGTGTTTGCCGTGTTGAGGCAAACTATGGTGGATAAATCCCCAGTCCTTGACAAAGTGTTCCCTCTGACCTTGTGGTAGGCAGGTGTAGAAATTGGCGGGGCCCTAGTATAGATATTTAAATCTTCCTTAGCAACAGATGAAGTGTCTGACGTTTGGAGGATAGCCAATGTTGTTCTATTGTTTAAGAAAGGCTCTAAAAATCAAAACAAGGATATTATAGGCTGGTGAACCTGACACCAGTAGTGAGAAAGTTATTGGAAGGTACAATAAGGGACCGGGTATTTAAGTATTTGGATTGACGTCAGCAATCAAGGATAGTCAGCAAGGCTTTGTGTGTGGTAGGACATGTCTAACCAATCTTATAGAGTTTTTCAAGGAATTTGCCAGGAAAGTGGATGAAGGGAAGGCAGTGGACCTTGTCTACATGGACTTCAGCAAGGTCTTTGACAAGGTCCCGCATGGGAGGTTGGTCAAGAAGGTTCAGTCGCTCGGCATTCAAGATGAGGTGATAAATTGGCTTAGATTTTGGCTTAGTGAGAGAAGCCAGAAAATGATCTGGATGATAATATGGCTAAATGGACCAACTGATTTGCAGATGACACCAAGAGTGAGGGTGTAATGGACAGCGAGGAAGACTATCATGGCTTGCAGAGGGATCTGGATCAGCTGGAAAAACGGGCAAAAAGTGGCAGGTGGAATTCAATGCAGATAAGTGTGAGGTTTTACACTTTGGTACGACCAAACAGAATAGTCTTTTATAGTGAACGGTAGGGCACTGAGGAGTGTGATAGAACAAAGGGATCTGGGAACACGGGTCCAGAATTCATTAAAAGTCACAGTTTAATATGTTTGTAAAGAAACCTTTTGACACATTGGCCTTCATAAATCAAAGTACTGAGTACAGGAGATGGGATGTTACATTGAAGTTGTATATGATATTGGTGAGGGCTCATTTGGATTATTATGTGTGATTTTGGTCACCTACCTATAGGAAAGATGTAAACAAGGTTGAAAGAGTACAGAGAAAATTTACAAGGATCTGGATCTGGGTCTGGAGGACCTGAGTTCTAAGGAAAGATTGAATAGGTTAGAACTGTGTTCTTTAGAATGTAGAAGATTGAGAGGAAATTTGATGGAAGGTATAGATAGGCTAAGTGCAAGCAAGCTTTTTCCATTGAGGTTGTGTGGGGCTGCAAATAGAGGTTAAGGGTGAAAGGTGAAATGGTTAAAGGGAACATGAGGGGAAAGTTCTTCACTCAGAGGGTGGTGAAAGTGTGGAATGAGCTGCCAGCACAAGTGGTGCATGCGGCACGATTTCCACACTTAAGAGAAGTTTAGATAGGTACATGGATTGTAGGGATATGGAGGCCTATGGTCCTGGTGCAGGATGATAAGAGTAAGCACTTTAGCAGTTGAAAAGGCTTAGCATGGACCAGATGGGCCAAAATGCCTGCTGTATTTATCTGTGACTCTTAAGAAAAGAATTCTACACATAGAATAATAAAAGCAGTAGACTGACAATGTTCTAATGCTCGTGAACCAGATCCCCAGCTATGGGTAAGTAACAACACTGCTTTGTGGGCAGCCTTGGGGGAGACGACATCTACAGGGGTAACTCTAGATAGAAAATCTGGACTGAAGCCTATAAGATGGGTAGACGTCACTGCACATCTTTCTGGCAGCCCCTGAAGCCAAGTTGGTGCTCGGACGAGGCTGAGAGAGGTATCTTGATGACTGACCATCCCAAGATCTCCATACCTTCCACCCAGACTTGTGCCCTGGAGAGTTCACTCCAGTGCTGTTATTTTCCATTGTCCTGTGAGACAGATGGATGCCAGTATAAAACCATAAGACATAGGAGTAGAATTAGGCCATTCAGCCCATTGAGTTTGCTCTGCCATCCCATCATGGCTGATCACAGATTCCACTCAACCCCCACACACCTGCCTTCTCACCATATCCTTTGATGCCCTGACAGATCAAAGAATGAGCAACTTATGCCTTAAATATGCCCACTGACTAGGTTTCCACCACAGTCTGTGGCAAAGCATTCCACAGATTCAATAATCTCTGGCTAAAAAAAATTCCTCCTTACCTCTGTCCTAAAGGTTCATTCCTCAATTTTGAGGCTGTGCCTTCTAGTTCTGGATACCTCCACCATAGGAAGCATCCTATCCACATTCACCTATCTAGCACTTTCAACATTTGGTAGGTTTCAATGAGGTCCAGTGAGTACAGGCCCAAAGCTGCCAAAGGCTTCTCATATGTCAACCCCTTCATTCCTGGAATCATTCTTGTGAACCTCCTTTGGACTCTCTCCAATGACAACATAACCTTCCTGAGACAAGGGGCCCAAAGCTGTTGACAATACTCCAAATGCGGCCTGACTAGTGTCTTAAAAAGGCTCAGAATTATCTCCTTGTTTTTATATTCTATTCCCCTTGAAATAAATGCCAACATTGCATTTGCCTTCTTTACCACAGACTCAACCTGGAAATTAACTTTCTGGGAGTCTTATATGAAGGCTCCTAAGTCCCTCTGCACCTCTGATGTTTGAACCTTCTCCCCCTTTAGATAATAGTCCACACTATTGTTCCTTTTACCAAAGTGCATTATCATACATTTCTCAACACTGTATTCCATCTGCCACTTTTTTGACCATTCTCCCAATTTGTCTAAATCCTGCTGTAATCACATTGCTTCCTCAGCACTACCTGCCCCTCCACCTAGCTTTGTATCATTCGCAAACTTTGCCACAAAGCCATCAATTCTATTATCCAAATCACTGACAAATTGTGTGAACAGTAGTGGTCTCAATACTGACCCCTGAGGAACACCACTAGTCACCGGCAGCCAACCAGAAAAGACCACTTTTATTCCCACTCGCTGCCTCCTACCTGTCAGTCATTCCTGTGTCTATGCTAGTATCTTTCCTGTAATACAACAGGATTTGATCTTGTTCAGCAGCCTCATGTGCCATTTTATCAAATGACTTCTGTAAATCCAAGTAAATGACATACACTGAATCTCCTTCGTCCACCCTGCTTGATACTTCCTCAAAGAACTCTAACAGATTTGTCAGGCAAGATTTCTATTTACAAATCCTATGCTGACTTTGACTTGTTTTATCCATAGTTTCCAAGTACCCCAAATTCTGTCACACCTGCCAATTCAAATGGTCTAATTCTGCTCCTATCTCTTATGTTTTTGTGGTCTTTCAAATTTAAGGGTGATATCTATCATATTGTTTTGAATGGTTTCATTTAGAAAATAGTCAAGACTTTCACTGCTTCCACCAGACTGCATGACCATACACTTCCAGACACAGTATGCCATCTGCTACTTCTTTAGCCATTCTCCTAATCTGTTTAAGTCCTTCTGTAGCCTCCTTACTTCCTTAAAACTACCTGCCTCTCCACCTATCTTCATAACGTCTGCAAACTTTGCAATAAAGCCATCAATTCTGTCATCCAAATCATTGACATATAACATTAATAGAATTAGTCCCAACACTGACCCCTTGTCAAAGGCCTACTGAAAATCTAAGTACACAACATCAACCTGTTCTCCCTTGTTTATCCTGTTTGTCATTTCTTCAAAGAATTCCAATAGATTTGTCAGGCAAGATTTTCCCTTGAGGAAACCGTGCTGACTATGGCCTATTTTATTATGTGCCTCCAAGTACCCTGAGACCTCATCCTTAATAATGGACTCCAACATCTTCCCAACCACTGAGGTCAGACTAACTGGCCTATAATTTCCTTTCTTATGTGTCTCTCCCTTCTTGAAGAGTGAAGTGACATTTGCAATTTTCCAGTCTTCCCGAACCATTCCAGAATCTAGTGATTCTAGAAAGATCATTACTAATGCCTGCACAATCACTTCAGCCACCTTTTTCAGAACAGTGGGGGGACACCATCTGGTTCAGTTGACTTATCTGCATTCAGATCTTTCATTTTTCCCAAACTTCATGATTCCTGACAACTGGAATTTCCAGCATACCGCTACTGTCTTCCGCAGTGAAGAATCATGCTAAGTGCTTATTCATTTCATAGAAACATAGAAAACCTACAGCACAATACAGGCTCTTCAACCCACAATGCTGTGCTGAACATGTACTTTCTTTAGAAATTACCTCGGGTTACCCATAGCCCTCTATTTTTCTGAGCTCCATGTACCTATCCAGGAGTCTCTTAAAAAACCCTTTCGTATCCACATCCACCACTGTTGCTGGCAGCCCATTCACTCACTCACCACTCTCTGCGTAAAAAACTTACCCCTGACATCTCCTCCGTACCTAATTCCAAGCACGTTAAAACTGTGCCCTCTCATGCTAGCCATTTTAGCCTAGGGAGAAAGCCTCTGAATATCCACACAATCAATGCCTCTCATCATCTTATACACCTCTATCAGGTCACCTCTCATCCTCTGT
Source organism: Hypanus sabinus (assembly GCF_030144855.1). Taxonomy (NCBI): domain Eukaryota; kingdom Metazoa; phylum Chordata; class Chondrichthyes; order Myliobatiformes; family Dasyatidae; genus Hypanus; species Hypanus sabinus. Next base: position 417,477 of record NC_082738.1, on the reverse strand, counting down.
CGCTCCAAGGAGAAAAGGCTGAGTTCACTCTACCTATTCTCATAAGGCATGCTCCCCAATCCAGCCAACATCCTTGTAAATATCCTCTGCAATCTTTATGTGGTTTCCACAACTTTCCTGGAGTGATGCGACCAGAATTGAGCACAGTACTCCAAGTGGGGTCTGACCAGGGTCCTATATAGCTGCAACATTACCTCTCGGCTCCTAAACTGAATGCCACCATTGATGAAGGCCAATGCACCGTATGCTTTCTTAACCACAGAGTCAAACTGCGTAGCAGCTTTGAGTGTCCAATGGACTCGGAACCCAAGATTCCTTTGATCCTCCACACTGCCAAGAGTCTTACCAATAATACTATACAACGGGGTGACCCATTGGGACACACTTCGAGAGAATCGAAATATCCCTGCCCTGCCCTGCCCTTCTGCTCCGCATGGTGTCACTGCTGAGGCTGGCCACATGCATGCGTTGTGGTGTCACATCCCAATTTCCATGATGGTGGATGGGCTCTCGGGTGAAAGTCGGTCAATTGATTTTGGCGAATGAGCAATTTTATATGAATATATAACCCTGAACTTTGCCTGCATTCTGTAAGTTAGCGCATTTTAAGTCGATTTAGCCAAATAAAGTGCCATTGTAATGCACTGTTTGCACTAATTGGAGGTCACAAACTGACAAACAGAGCATGAGTGTTTTAGTAGTATATAGATTCTGCCATCATACTTGACCTACCAAAATGAACCACCTCACACTTATCCGGGTTGAACTCCATCTGCCACTTCTCAGCCCAATTTTGCATCCTATCAATGTCCAGCTGTAGCCTCTGACAGCCCTCCACACTATCCACAACACCTCCAACCTTTGTGTCATCAGCAAATTTACTAACCCACTTCCACTTCCACTTCCATCCCTCCACTTCCTCATCCAAATCATTTATGAACATCACGAAGAGTAAGGGTCCCAGAACAGATCCCTGAGGCACTCCACTGGTCACCGACCTCCATGCAGAATATGACCCATCTACAACCACTCTTTGCCTTCTGTGGGCAAGCCAGTTCTGGATCCACAAAGCAATGTCCCCTTAGATCCCATGCCTCCTTACTTTCTCAATAAGCCTTGCATGGGGTACCTTATCAAATGCCTTGCTAAAATCCATGTACACTATATCTACTGCTCTACCTTCATCAATGTGTTTAGTCACATCCTCAAAAAATTCAATCAGGCTCATAAGACACAACCTTCCTTTGACAAAGCCATGCTGATTATTCCTAATCATATTATGCCTCTCCAAATGTTCATAAATCCTGACTTTCAGGATCTTCTCCATCAACTTACCAACACTTGAAGTAAGACTCACTGGTCTATAATTTCCTGGGCTATCTCTACTCCCTTTCTTGAAAAATGCAACACCCGCAGCCCTCCAATCCTCCAGAACCTCTCCCGTCCCCATTGATGATGCAAAGATCATCACCAGAGGCTCAGCAATCTCCTCCCTTGCCTCCCACAGTAGCCTAGGGTACATCTCGTACAGTCCTGTTGACTTATCCAACTTGATGCTTTCCAAAAGCACCTGCACATCCTCTTTCTAAATATCTACATGCTCAAGCTTTTTATTCAGCTGTCAGTCATCACAACAATTGCCAAGATCCTTTTCCGTAGTGAATACTGAAGCAAAATACTCATTAAGTTCCTCTGCTATCTCCTCTAGTTCCATACACACTTTTCCACTGTCACACTTCATTGGTCCTATTCTCTCACATCTTATCCTCTTGCTCTTCACATACTTGTAGAATGCCTTAGGGTTTTCCTTAATCCTGTCTGCCAAGACCTTCTCATGGCCCCTTCTGGCTCTCCTAATTTCATTCTTAAACTCCTTCCTGCCAGCCTTATAGTCTTCTAGATCTCTATCATTACCTGTTTTTATCAACTTTTTGTAAGCTCTTCTTTTCTTCTTGACTAGATTTACAACAGCCTTTGGACAGCACGGTTCTTGTACCCTACCATCCTTTCCATGTCTCATTGGAATGTACCTATGCAGAACTCCATGCAAATATCCCCTGAACATTTGCCACATTTCTTCCGTACATTTCCCTGAAAATATCTGTTCCCAATCTATGCTTCCAAGTTCCTGCCTGATAGCCTCATATTTCCCCTTACTCCAATTAAATGCTTTCCTAACTTGTCTGTTCCTATCTCTCTCCAATGCTATGGTAAAGCGGTTAGAATTGTGATCACTATCTCCAACATACTCTTCCACTGAGGGATCTGATACCTGACCAGGTTCATTTCCCAATACCAGATCAATTACAGCCTCTCCTCTTGCAGGCTTATCTACATATTGTGTCAAGAAACCTTCCTGAACACACCTAACAAACTCCACCCCATCTAAACCCCTCGCTCCAGGGACATGTCAATCGATATTTGGGAAATTAAAATCTCCTACCACAACAACCCTGTTAATATTACACCTTTCCAGAATCAGTCTCCCTATCTGCTTCTCAATGTCCCTGTTACTATTGGGTGGTCTATAAAAAACACCTTTCCTGTTCCTAACTTCCACCCACAGAGACTCTGTAGGCAACCCATCCATGATTTCCTCCTTTTCTGCAGCTGTGACACTATCTCTGATCAATAGTGCCACGCCCCCACCTCTTCTCACTGTTCCAACTGGCTGACATCCACACGCTTACACAGTCATGCCCTGATCAAACCACTAAAGAAATAACCGTCTCCTTTTAAACTCTTCTTGCTTTTAAACTCTTTTCACTGTTCTAACTGGCTGATGTCCATGTGCTTTCTCCGCATCTCTGTTTTAAATGGACATCCCGCTATCTTGAGTTTGTGCACTCTTGACCTAGACACTCCCACCATGGAAAACATCCTTTCCACATCTACTCTGTCTGGGCCTTCAAACATTCGAAAGGTTTCAATGAGCTCTCACCCTCATCTTTCTAAATTCCAGCGAGCACAGACCCAGAGCCATCAAACGTTCCTCATATGATATCCCTTTCATTCCTGGAATCATCTGTTTGAACCTCCTCTGGTTCAATGCCAGCACATCTTTTCTAAGATGAGGAGCCCAAAACTGTTCACAATACTCAAGGTGAGGTTTCACCAGTGCCTTAGAAATCCTCAGCATCACATCCCTGCTCTTTTATTTTACACCTCTTGAAATGAATGCTAACATTGCATTTGCTTTCCACACCACTGGCTCAACCTGCTAGCTAACCTTTAGGGTGTTGTGCACAAGGACTCCCAAGTCCCTTTGCAGCTCAGATTTTTTGATTTTCTCCCCATTTAGAAAATAGTCAGCACATTTATTTTTACTACCAAAGTGCATGATCATGCATTTTCCAACATTATATTTCATTTGCAACTTTCTTGCCCATTCTCCTAATCTGTCTAAGTCCTTTTGCATCCTACCTGTTTCCTCAACACTACCTGCCCCTCCACCAATCTTTGTATCATCTGCAAACTTGGCAACAAAGCTATCTATTTCATCATCTAAATCATTTATATACAACACAAAAAAAAACCGGTCCCGACACCAATCCCTGCAGAACACAGCTATTCACTGGAAGTCAACCAGGAAAGGATCCTTTTATTCCCATTCGCTGCCTCCTACCAATCAGCCAATGCTCTAACCATGTTAGTAACTTTCCTGTAATACCACGGGTTCTTAATGTGGTAAAAAGCCTCATATGTGGCTCCTTGTCAAAGGGCTTCTGAAAGTCAAAATATACAACACCCACTGCATCCTCTCTATCTATCCTGCTTGTAATCTACTGAAAAAAATCCAACAAGATTTGTCAGCCAAGATTGTCCGTGATAGGACAGAGTCAGAAACCATGCTGACTTTGTCCTATCTTGACCGGTGTCACCAAGTACTCCATCATCTTATCCTTAACAATTGACTCTAACACCTTCCCAACCACTGAAGTCAGGCTAACTGGTCTATAATTTCCTCTCTGCTGCTTTCCTCCTTTCTTAAAGAGTGGAGTGATATTTGCAATTTTCCAGTCCTCTGGCATCATGCCAGAGTCTAATGATTTTTGAAAGATCATTTCTAATACCACCACAATCTCTAACACTACATTTTTCAGAACCCTAGGGTGCAGTTCCTCTGGTCCGGGTGACTTATGTACCTTTAGGTCTTTCAGCTTTTTGAGCACCTTCTCATAGTAACTGCACTCACTTCTCTACCCTCACACACTACAACATCTGACACACTGCTAGTGTCTTCCACAGTGAAGACTGATGGAAAATACTCATTTAGTTCATCTGCCGTCTTCTTGTCCCCCATTGTTATTTCTCCTGCCTCATTTTCTAGTGATCCTATATCCACTCTCATCTCTCTTTTATTTTTTTGCATGCTTGAATAAATTTTTACTATCCACTGTGATATTATTTGCTCGCTTACTTTCATGTTTCATCTTTTCTCTTCTAATGATTTTTTAGTTGCTCTCTGAAAGTTTTCTAAAAACTTCCCAATCCTCTATCTTCCCATTAATTTTTGCTTTGTTGTATGCACTTTCTTTTGTTTTTACATTAGCTTTGACTTCCCTTGTCAGCCATGGTTGTACTATTTTGCCATTTGAGTATTTCTTCATTTTTGGAATACACATGTCCTGCACCTTCCTCATTTTTCCCAGATATGCACACCATTGCTACTCTGCTGATATCCCTGCCAGCAACTCCTTCCGATTTACTTTGGCCAACTCCTCTCTCACACCACTGTAATTTCCCTTTACTCCACTGAAATACTGCTACGCCAGACTTTACTTCCTCCCTCTCAAATTTCAAGTTGAACCCAATCATATTGTGATCACTGTCTCCTAAAGGTTCTTTTACCTTAAGCTCCCTAATCGCCTCTGGTTCATTACATAACACCCAATCCAGTGTAGCTGATCCCCTAGTAGGCTCAATGACAAACTGCACTTAAAAGCCATCTCTTAGGCATTCACCAAACTCACAATCGTGAGAACCATTTACAACCTGATTTTCCCAATTGACCTGCATGTTGAAATCTCCCATGACTATCATAACATTGCCTTTTTGACACACCTTTTCTATTTCCTTTTGTAATCTGTAGTCCACCTCCCAGCTATTGTTTGGAGGCCTGTGTATGACTGCCATCAATGTCCCTTTACCCTTGCAGTTTCTTAACTCAACCCAGAAGGATTCAACATCTTCCGATCATATGTCACAACTTTCTAAAAACACAAAATGCTGGCAGAACTCAGCAGGCCAGACAGCATCTATGGGAGGAGGTAGCGACAATGTTTCAGGCCGAAACCCTTCATCAGTTTCTCCTGATGAAGGGTTTTGGCCCGAAATGTCATCACTACCTCCTCCCATAGATGCTGTCTGGCCTGCTGAGTTCTGCCAGCATTTTGTGTTTTTATTTATTTCTAGCATCTGCAGATTCACTCGTGTTGTCACAACTTTCTAATGATTTGATGCTGTTCTCTACTGGCGGAGCCACACCACCCCCTCTGCCTATCCCTCCGATACAACGTGTAACCTTGGACATCCTGCTCCCTTCAGCCATGATTCAGTGATGGCCACAACATCATACCTGACAATCTGTAATATTACAACAAGATCATCCACCTTATTTCTGATACTCCATGAATTGAGATATAACACTTTGAGTACTGTATTTGCTAACCTTTTTGATTCTGCATCCCTTATGCACTGATAACTCATCGTGTTGGGTGAAATTGTGTCCCATCACCTGCCTGCCGTTCTTGACAGTCTGACTGCATGGTATCTTTATTTTTTTTACCATCCATCCTATCCTGAGTCCCATCACTCTGGTTCGCATTACCCTGTCAAATTGGTTTAAACCCTCCCCAACAGCTCTAACAAACCTTCCCGCGAGGATATTGATCCCCCTCGAGTTCAGGTGCAACCTGTCACTTTTCAACAGGTCATACCTCCTCCAGAAGAGATCCCAATAATCCAAGAACCTGAAACCCTGACCCTAGAATCAGCTTCTCAGCCATGCATTTATTTACCAAATCATCCTGATTCTACCCTCACTGGCATGTGGTACAGGCAGCAATCCAGAAGATACTACCCGGGAGATCCTGCTTCTCAGCTTTCCACCTTATTCTCTCAATTCTCTTTTCAGGCCCTCTTTGCTTTTCCTTCCTATGTCATTGGTACCAATATGTACCAAGACATCTGGTTGCTCTCTCTCCCTCTCCGAAATGTTGTGGATGCGACCTGAGACGTCCCTGACCCTGGGACCTGGGAGGCAACATACCATCTGGGTGTCCCGTTCATGTCCACAGAATCTCCTGTCTGTTCCCCTCACTATCAAGTACCCTATCACTATCGCTCCCTTCTTCTCTCTCTTTCCCGTTCCCTTTTGCACCACAGCCCCATGCTCAGTGCCTGTAACCCAGTTGCTGTGGCCTTCTCCCAGGAGGTTATCCCCCACAGCAGTATCTAAAATAATATTATTGACAGGAATGTCCACAGGGGTGCTCTGCGCTAACCGCCTATTTCCATTTCCCCTGACAGTCACCCAGCTACTCACCTCCTGCAAATTTGGGGTGACTAATTTCCCTGTAACTCTGATCGATTATCTCCTCACTCTCCCATACAAGCCGAAGGTCATTCAGTTGCTGCTCCAGATCTCTAATGTTGTCTTCAAGGAGCTGCAGCCGGATGCACTTCATGTAGATGTAGTTGCCCGGGAGACTCTGAGTCTCCCAGGACTCCAGCTTCCAGCAAGAAGAACCACAACCACCATATACCAGGGACAGTAAGAGAAAAACAAAAACAGAAGCTTACCCAGAGACAACACCTCGTCCGAGCTGAAGCCTCCTTTGAGCCAAAGCCTGACGCTTCTACTCTCGCCACTGGCCTACTCCCAGCTTTGGCTGCCCCACTTGTCCCTCCTGTACTTCTATTTAGTTTGCAGTGCTCTGCTCCCACCACCAATAGAGCCTCTGCAATGGCCAAATGCCCACGAAGCTCTCTTTTCAAACCAGCATTGCCAACCTGCGAGAGACCTCTTTGCAGTGCTCTGCTCCTGACACTGATAGGACATCAGCAATGAGGAGCGTTTGGCAGCTTTGCTCCTGTAACTCATTGGAATTTGTAAGAAATTGTGAGGATCTCTTTGAAACCTACTGAATGTTGAAAGGTCTCGATAAGGCAGATGTGGAGAGGATGTTTCCTATGGTGGAGGTATCTAGAACTGGAGGGCACATGCTCAAAGTTAAGGGGTGACCTTTTATAACAGAGATAAGGAGGATTATTTTAGGCAGAGATTATTGAATCTGTGGGATGCTGTCCTACAGATTGCAGTGGAGGACAAGTTCAAGGGTATATTTCGGGCAGAAGTTGGTCATTTCCTAATTGGTCAGGCCATCAAAGGATATGGTGAGAAGACAGGTGTATGGGGTTGAGTGGGATCCGGGATCAGCCATGATGGAATGGCGGAGAAAACTTGATAGGCTGAATGGCTTAATTCTGCTCCTATGTCTTATGGTCTTATGGAAGTATACACAGCTCAAGACACTATTTACACCATCTTCAACTTTTTGATCCCTTACTTTGTCTAAGGTCTTAACATCTCTCTCCGCTACCTCTCCATAATCTGTTCTAGCACTCTGGTTCACATCACCCTGTAACTCTTACTTAAACCCTCTCACCTCCCCCCTAACCACCCCTGTGCAGCATTAACAAACCTTCCTGCTAAGATGCGAGTCTCTTTTCAGTTCAGGTGCAAACCGTCCATTCTGTATAGGTCCCACCTTCCCTGGAAGAGTGCCCAATGATCCAAAAATCTTACCCCTCCCTCCTCCCCCATCTTCTTAGCCACCTGTTAAATTGTATGATCTTCCTATTTCTGGCCTCACTAGCACATGGCATGGATAGCAAACCTGAGATCACAAGCCTGGCAGTCCCGCCCTTTAACTTAGCACCTAACTCCCTGAAATCCCTCTGCAGAACTTTATCACTCATCCTACCCCTGTCATTGGTACCCACATGGATCTCTATCTGTTCACCCTTCCACTAAAGAATGCTGAGGACTCAATCTGAGATGTCATGGACCCTGGCACCCAGGAAGCAACATATCATCCAGGAATCTCATTCTTGCCCACGGAATCTCCTGTCCATACCCCTAATTTATGAATTCCTTACCATCAAAGCATGCCTCTCCTCCACACTTCCTACATGAGTCACAGAGGCAGACTCAGTGCCCATGACCCAACCACTGTGACTTTCCACTTGTAGGTTATCACCCATTGACAGTATCCAAATTGATATGTCTGTTGTTGAGGGAGATGGCCACAGGGGTGCTCTGCACTGGCTCCTTAACCCCTTTCCCTTCCTGACTGTCATGCTTTTTCTTGTGTTGTGAACCTTAGGTGTAACTACCTCTCTATCTGTCCCATCTTTCACCCCCTCAACCTCCTGAATTATCTGGAGTTCATCCAGTTCCAGCCCCAACTCCTTAACGTTGTTTATTAGAAGCTGCAGCTGGATGCACTTCTTGCAGGTGTAGTCATCAGGAACACTGGAGGTCTCTCTGCCTTCCGACATCTCATAAGATGAGCAGTCCACTATCCTGCCTGGTATCTCTACTGTTCCTAACTGAGCAAATATGAAGAAGGAAAAACACTAAACTGTGGGAGAGAAAAAACTCTACCCTACTACTTTTTTTTTGCCTTCTCTCACTCAGGCCTCGGAAGAGCTAAAGCCTCAAGATAGAAGTGTATAAGATGATGAGAGGCATGGATCATGTGGATAGTCAGAGGCTCTTTCCCAGGGCTGAAATGTCTAGCATGAGAGCGCAGAAATAGGTACAGAGGAGATGTCAGGGGTAATACCTTCACACAGAGAGTGGTGAGTGCATGGAATGGGCTGCCGGCAACAGTGGTGGAAGCAGATATGATAGGGTCTTTTAAGAGACTTTTGGATAGGCACATGGAGCTTAGAAAAATAGAGGGCTATGGGTAACCCTAGGTAATTTCTAAGGTAAGGACATGTTCGGCACTGCTTTGGGGTCTAAGGACCTGTATTGTGCGTAGGCTTTCTATGTTTCTATTTCTATGTTTCAAAAACCCTACTCTGACCTCTCCAATGATGGCCGCTCGAACAATAGCCACTCCTCTTGCCCCTGCCTTGCCTCATCAATCTATCCCAAATGCTGATTGGCCACTACTCTGAGTACCAAACTGCTACAAGTCGCTGCCTTTTCTACAGAATCAGCAATGAGCTGCATTTTCTCAGATGGAAAGTGTTCATATTATAAGTACATCATCAGAAAGGACTGAATATCTGTCATTGCACGTTATCAACGTAATGAACAACCTGTTTCATTAGAGATAGGAACAGAATGTTGCGGCAACATCCCTGCTCCAAGCACGTTAGATTATATCATTATCCAAGTGAGGGCCTGAAAAGATGTTTGAGACACCTATGACTGTTGGGCTAGCCACCACCTAAGGCATTCAATTAACGTCATCAACCTAGTCCAAAGACATCAATCTTAAAGAGTTTTCAGAGGTTAATGTTGAAGGTCTCACAGGCTCCTCACAAAGCAAATTCTTCTCAGACAATGCTTGCAGGAGTTATGAAGCTTAATCACAGTGAATGGTTATTTGCATCAAATTGATGAAATCTTTTTAAAGCAAGTGTAAAGATCATTTGGAGTCAGTGAAGAGGAATGGGTGCAATGTGTAAAATTGGATATCAATATCATGGGTCAGTTTCATTCCCTGTGCCCCCACCTATCAACCTCCAACTTCCACTAGATAGAGAATTTATATATTCTTTCTGTCTCCGCTAATTATTCAATCAGTGACTTAATGTGGAGATTAGGGAGAGTGTTTCAACTAAATATCACTAATCAGGCAACTTACAAACAGTCATAGTGTAGGTCTTTCTGTGTGGAGAAAACTGAGAGTGATATTGAATTGTGCTGGTGCTTCATTATTTTGCAAACATTTCTCCCTTTTAATCTATCCATCACTCCAATTTCTTTTTAGCTTAACATTCTAAATATTTCTGATCTGTGACCATTTGTGGTATATGTTGTTCTGGAATCTGCATCAATACAGCAGCAATGAAATTGGTCTTCAGCCGGAAATCTTCTGCTTTGATACCAGTAGCTTAAAAAAGCGGGCTATTGTTGGATGTGGAGCTTTAGATGGCCAACTATGAATCTTGCATGCCAGTTTTATGCACAGTGAAGAAGCAGTACATGGCATAAGACTAATCTCACTGTTGTTCACTTTCAGGGTGGTGAACATTGTTACTACCATGGGGAAATCAGAGGTCTTTCAAACTCATTTGTGGCTATGTCAACATGCCATGGACTGAAGTAAGTAAAAAGACATTCAAAATCTCTCAGTCAACATGATCAGCTGCTCAGATATTTCTGGGGTGGAAAATACAGGAGGGTGAATGTGAGGAGCAGATGAACAGGGGTCATGTTGGAATTCAAGAATTTCATTGAATTTTAATCCATTTATTGGGCTTTAAGAGACAAAGAACCCTGTGATAGGATGTCCCAACAATTCAGAAAGCTTCAAGGGTGAGGAGAGCAAGGCGATTGACAAATGAAAGGGAGGTGTAGCTGGAACAGACATTGGCAAGAGTGGGATTAGGGGAAAGGGTAAGCCATAGAACCATAGAACATCACAGCACAGAAACAAACCTTTTGGCCCTTCTTGGCTGTCCTGAACCATTTTTCTGCCTAGTCCCACTGACCTCCACCTGGGCCATATACCTCCAAACCCCTCTCATCCATATACATGTCGAAGTTTTTCTAAAATGTCAAAAGTGAGCCTACATTCACCAATTCATCTGGCAGCTCATTCCACACTCCCACCACTCTGCGTGAAGAAGCCTCCCCCCCCCCCAATGTTCCCTTTAAACTTTTCTTTCTTCACCCCTAACCCATGACCTCTGTTTTTTTTCTCCCCTGGCCTCAGTGGAAAAAGCCTCTTGCATTCACTCTATCTATATCCATCATAATTTTATACACCTCTATCAAATCACCCCTCATTCTCCTACGCTCCAGGGAATAAAGTCCTAACCTATTCAACCTTTCCCTGTAACTTAGTTTTTCAAGTCCCAGCAACATCCTTGTAAACCTTCTCTGCACTCTTTCAATCTTATTAATATCCTTCCTGTAATTAGGTGACCAAAACTGCACACAATACTCCAAATTCGGCCTCACCAATGCCTTATACAACCTCACCATAACATTCCAACTCTTATACTCAATACTTTGATTTGTAAAGGCCAATGTACCAAAAGCTCTCTTTATGACCCTATCTAGGGAATTTTGTATCTGTTTTCCCAGATCCCTCTGTTCTATTGCACTCCTCAGTGCCCTACCATTTATCTTTGTATGTTCTACCTTGGTTTTCCCTTCCAAAGTGCAATACCTCACACTTGTCTGTATTAAACTCCATCTGCTATTTCTCAGCACGTTTTTCCAGCTGGTCCAGATCCCTCTGCAAGCTTTGAAAACCTTCCTCACTGTCCACTGCACCTCCAATCTTTGTATCGTCAGCAAATTTGCTGATCCAATTTACCACTTTATCATCCAGATCATTGATGTAGATGACAAATAACAATGGACCCAGCACTGATCCCTGTGGCACACCACTAGTCACAGTCCTCCACTCAGAGAAGCAATCCTCCACTACCACTCTATGGCTTCTCCCATCAAGCCAATGTCCAATCCAATTTACTACGTCTCCATTTATACCTAGCGACTGAATATTCCTAACTAACCTCCCATGCGGGACTTTGTCAAAGGCCTTACTGAAGTCCATGTAGACAACATCCACTGCCTTCCCTTCATCCACTTTCCTGGTAACTTCCTCGAAATACTCTAATAGATTGGTTAAACATGACCTACCATGCACAAAGCCATGCTGACTGTTTCTAATAAGTCCCTGTCTATCCAAATGCTTGTAGATCCTATCTCTTAGTATTCCTTCCAATAATTTACCTACTACCAATGTCAAACTTACCGGTCTATAATTTCCCAGCTTACTTTTTGAGCCTTTTTTAAACAACGGAACTACATGAGCTATCCTCCAATCCTCTGGCACCTGACCCGTCGATATTGACATTTTAAATATTTCTGCCAGGGTCCCTGCAATTTCAACACTAGTCTCCTTCAAGGTCCGAAGGAATACCCTGTCAGGTCCTGGGGATTTATCTACTCTGATTTGCCTCAAGACAGCAAGCACCTCCTCCTCTTTCATCTGTATAAGTTCCATGACCTCCCTACTTGTTTGCCTTGTTTCCATAGACTCCATTCCAGTTTCCTCAGTAAATATAGATGCAAAAAAACCCATTTAATATCTCTCCCATTTCTTTTAGTTCCATACATAGCCGACCACTCTGATCTTCAAGAGGACCAATTTTATCCCTTACTATCCTTTTGCTCTTAACATACCTGTAGAAGCTCTTAGGATTATCCTTCACCCTGACTGCCAAAGCAACCTCATGTCTTCTTTTAGCCCTCCTGATTTCTTTCTTAAGTACTTTTTGCACTTTTTATACTCATCAAGCACCTTATTTGCTCCCTGTTGCCTTCGTTAGTGAGAAGGAAAAGAAGGCAGGAGGAGAGATAGTGCATGTGGTAAGGAGAAGGGCAAAGCAGGTGTGAGAGGGATCACCGGACTGAAGTTCTTCAGGGATTAGGCATGGGAATGAATGGTGACAACACAGTTTTTGTGGAAGGAGATCTGTTTTAAAAGCTGAGAAGAAACACAACTGGTTCTGCATACCCACAGTCCAATAAATAGCAGTAACTGCCCACTTCAGCTCCTTGTATCTCCATTTTGTTCACAAATTACTCCAAGCCCTGAGAAAGTCACCCAACCAGCTTTACATTTGAATCAGGTCCTCAACTTCACTGAGAGTGGGACACAGGCACACCAAGCAACATTGACAGGTTGGAATGGCATTATGAAACTCATAACTAGTTTTCTATCTGTCACTATTCAGGCTGGCAATGTTTTAATTAATATACCATATATTGTTGAAGAAAACAGTGCTGCTATTTTAAATAGTTAATTTCTTATTTACAAAATTGTCTGCTAAACGGTTTAATAATGTGCTGATGTACTCTAGAAATTGACACTTTTGATTATTAACTTTGAGACTAGGAACCGTACTGTTCACTTTCATGATGATTTCATGGTTTAATAACATCAATAGCAACATTTGTTGATGATGAAGAAATCAAATGCCCAAAGAGTCAGCAGTCAAGGGATTGGCAACCCAAAAACAAGAAAACATTTGCAATTCAGCAGACATAAGGTAGAGTGATTTGTTTTCACTCTTTTGTCTGAAAGTTGCAAAGTGTGACTTAGAAATTGACACACCGAAGTTATGTTTTATATACCAATGCACTAATACTGTACGTCAATTTCTTGTGCAAGATTTTATAAACTTGGTGATGGCTAGAATTGAGGACTATGTACCAAAATGGGACTAAGGGATGAAGTAAGAGAAATGAAAGACAATAATTGATTTAGACCTCTGATCCATCTGTGTCACAGCTAGGCATTCAAAGCAGGGCTACCAATGGCTGTTGTGCAATGTCACCAGTTGATGCTCAGTGTCTGGAGCTGGCAGAATTAGTTGTAACAGACTGCCCTATCTCTGAGGAGAATAATTATTACTTTCATTGCCTTTGAGGATTGTTCCATGTGGAAGAACTGCAAAGGTTTCAGGTCACAGAATGTTTCAGAAGCAAGTACTGGGAAAGAAAGCAATTGTAAGGACATTGGCTGGTTATGTTAATTTCATAAATAAACCACCTTTGCTGATAGATTAAATTGATAACTATTTCCAGTATCCTCGAGGGTGACATTGAATAACTAAGGGGACATTGAAATGTGGTGCTAACAATGCCAGCTGAAATTATCCCTGGCTTGGAATAGCAAGTGCCAGGTGCAGCCCAGTCCAATTGAGCCAACAATTAGCACAAGAAACAGTGGGCTGTGGGATCCTTGAGGGAGAACTTAGTGAAGCAAGCAAAGTTGTTCAAGCTGTCAGATTGTATAAAGAGTGAAGAGAGTGAAAGAAAGAGTTCACACTGTAGATTGAGTTGGCTATGGCAAATAAACCAGAGTAAAGGGAGAGAGAAGTATATCACTCCAGAATGTGTTCAAATGAAACTCTAAAGAATGCATTTTAAGCACATTCCAACCTTCCTGGATATCAAACAGCTTTCTGTTTTTACTTGCAAACTGAAGCAAGGAGAATTCTTTCATGTTTTCTTTGTGGAGCAGGGGGTTGCAATTTTGCAGATTTGAATGAATTGCTTGTCAGAGATCAGAATATTTATGGAATCCTGAAGTGCAGCTGTGATGCACCATCAATAACTCTCAGAGATGTGAGGCGAGATATAGGCTTTTATTGGCTGGAAGAAAGAACAAGCAGCAATTGACCACCACACTACATCCTGGAGACTGAGCCGGGGCTGTGTCTCTAATTGCCTTTATACCGGGGTCTGTGGGAGGAGCCACAGGAGCAGTCAGCGGGGGGGCGTGTCCAGACAGGTATATGTAGTTCACCACAAGCTGCAAGGATAATCTACTGTGAGAGAGCTAACTCTGAAAGGGTGCACAGCAACATGCAAGGATGCAGAACTGTCTTTTCTGAAATGGAACTAGAAATGTTGGGTGCCCAGTAAAAGTACATGACAAAGAAGGGCATTGCATAGAAGAGAAACAAACAGGCATAATCTCAGAGTCAGAGTCATACAGTCCATTGGCCCAACTGGTACATGCTGATTAAAATTCCCACCTAAGCTAGTCCAATTTGCTCATGTTTGGCTCATATCCCTTTACATCTTTCCCACTGTTACGAACCCCGTAACTGGGTCACTTACCAGCAAAGATAGAGAGGTCCGTTGAAATCTGATTATACTATTTTTAACAGTATTTATTGGTAAAAATACACAAAAATAATATCAATGCAAACATACAGATAATATACATCGTCAATACTAAATCTAAAAGTGCGGGTATAATAATAATCAATAAGAAAAAGCTCTATTGTTGTCTAGGGGATAATGAATTGTCTGATTGAAATATACAGTTCACTGCAGTTCCACAAGCTGCCGTCTTTTGGTTGTCACTGTGTTGCACTTTGTTGGAGAGAGAGAGAAATAGGAATACAATGGGAACAGTTACCGCTGCGGGTTTTCCAACCTTTATGATTTCGCTCTGTCAGGAGTCCCGTTGGTGTGGCCGTTCACTTGTGGCCTCTCCTTTAGCTAAGCCGTTCTTCCGTGGTGAGCCCGCCAACCCAGGCAAGGGAGGACGCACACGGGCCCCACTGGCTTTGGCTATCAAACGCTGTCACTGGATTTCCAGTGTTTCTCCTGGTGCGTCTAAAGGGGTTGTTCCCCAGACCCTCTTTTATCCTTACTCACGGGGTCTCAGATGTCAATCAGGTTGGGATGATGCAATCCCTCAACCAGCCCACTCTGGTCGTCCCCTGAGGGGCTTCAATGAATAGTACAGTACTCAATACACAATTCAGTCTCCAAGAGACAATAGCCATTATCAATGGTTTTGTTTCGCTGAGGCCAGGACACATTCCAAACCTTGTGGATTCTTTCTCATTTCCTGGGTCCCAGACCCGAATTAATAGCGATCTTGCGATTCTCAAAAAGGAGGGGGCGACTTTGTACCCTTCGGCCCCTCAGAGTTGTGGCACATTCGTAACACCACATATGTACCAAAACAATTACCTATTAAATAATGTTAATGTACCTGCTTCAGCAACTTCCTCTGGCCCTGGGAAAAGACTGAACGTTCAACATATCTATGACCCTCATGATTTTATACAATGTGTGGCTCCTTGTCGAAGGCCTTCTAGAAGTCCAAATATACAACATCTACTGCATCCCCTTTGTCTATCCTACTTGTAATCTCCTCAAAGAATTCCAACAGGATTGTCAGGCAGGATTTTCCTTGAAGGAAACCATGCTGACTTTGTACTACCTTGTCCTGTGTCACCAAGTACTCCATCACCTCATCCTTAACATTGGCTCCAACATCTTAACAACCACTGAGGTCAAACTAACTGGTCTATAATTTCCTTACTGCTGCCTTCCTTCTTTCTTAAAGAGTGGAGTGACATTTGCGATTTTCCAGTACCCTGGCACCATGCCAGAGTCCAATGATTTTTGAAAGATCATTACTAATGTCACCACAATCTCTAACGCTACCTTCATTTCTCATTTTTCTTTTATTTTTTTACATACTTGAAAGAACTTTTACTATCCACTTTTGATATTATTTGCATCATTTTCCAGTGGTCCAATATCCACTCTCGCCTCTCTTTTACACTTTATGTATCTGAAGAAACTTTTGGTATCCTCTTTAGTATTATTGGCTAGCTTACTTTTGTATTCCATCTTCACCTTAATGATTTTTTAGTTGCCTTCTGTTGGTTTTTAAAAGCTTCCCAGTCCTCTAACTTCCCACTAATTTTTGCTCTATTATATACCTTCTCTTTGGCTTTTATGTTGGCTCTGACTTCTGTTGTTAGCCACAATTGTGTCATCTTTCCTTTAGAATACTTCTTCCTCTTTGGGATGTACATATCCTGTGCCTTCTGAATTGCTTCCAGATATTCCAGCCATTGCTGCTCTGCCATCATCCCTGCCAGTGCTTTTTTTTCCAATCAATTCAGGCCAATTGCTCCTTCATGCCTCTGTAATTCCCGTTACTCCACTGTAATATTGATACATCTGATTTTAGTTTCTCCTTCTCAAATTTCTGGGTGAATTCAATCTTGTAGTCTTTTCTTGATAAACCAGTTTGTTCATCCTTACTGTATTCAGTGAAGTTTGCCTTGAACTGCCACTGCCAAAGCTCATCCAAGTTCAAAACTAAATTGTAATTTAGTTTTGTTCACACCTTTGCTTATTGCTGATGAAGGGGCATCCTGTATATTCCCAAATACTGGGTCTGTTGCAAACTTTACTTGCCTTTCAATAAAATCAGCATTGTCAGTGAAAGTAGTCTTATGGTTATACCTTTCTTGCAATTCACAGACCACCATTTTCCATTTATCTCTAAGCATACAGGGCAATTACTTTATAACTATTGATATATTGGTAGACATGTCCAGCTAATGCATGTATTGTACTTCTTCCATAGCATTGCAACATCCTCTAAGAAAATAAATTACAATCTTAAAGAGCTTTTACATCTTCAGATTTGATAGGTACCTCAGAAAGAGCCTTTTGCATATAGGTGTATGTAAATTCCTGTAGTAAAGCTTTAGCATTAACATTTCCTTTCTTAGGGTCAACATGTTGGTAACATCTGACAAGTTATCTAGGGCAACCCCTAGTGTACTGTTAAAGGAAATAGAGGCAGTCACTACGCCTATCTACCTTGCTTTCAACGCTCTTCTCAAAGGCCACATGAATACATGATACTGCAATGGATCACCATCGAAGATTTGAATCTCTCTTTTAGATAAAGATGAGATATGTTGTTGTTGTGCCAATAAGGTTGTTTTTTGATTTTGCTTTCTTATTATATCAATAATACTATTTTGCCCTTTATCGTCTGAAACAAGGGTGTTTCCAAGCTATAAGTGAATGGCCCCATGAGGCTTTTGAGCTGTTGTACATGACATAGGTTCAGAGTGCCACATTAGTTCAGGTTGAGAGTAAACACCCAGAGCTCCCTCTTGCAGGTCTTCTTCATGCATTAAGGAATAAATGAATCAACATTGGGTGTTCTTGTTTTTCTTTGTGCCTTTTCAATATCAGAACTCACACCATAGGACTGTCCTGCACATTAGCTTTGGCCACCTATGCGGCAATTTCTTCCTGCAACTTAAGTTGCTCCTTTCTTTTCTGTAGCTGCTCCTCTTGCTCCTCCAGCGCATGTTTGTCCTCCAATAATTGTCGATGTGCAATTAATGCAACTAAATCAGCCTCTGTTTTAGACCATAAGAAATAGGAGCAGAATTAGGCCATTCAGCCCATTGAGTCTGCTCTGCTATTCCATCATGGCTGATCCTGGATCCCATTCAACCCCATACACCTTGCCATATCCTTTGACGCCCTGACCGATCAGGAAACTATCAAGTTCCACTTTAAATTTACGCACTGACTTTGCTTCCACCACAGACTGTGGCAGAGCATTCCACAGATTTACTGCTTTCTGGCTGAAAAAAATTCCTCCTTCCCTCTGTTCTAAAGGGTCACCCCACATTTTTCAGACTGCGCCCATTAATTCTGGATACCTCCACCATAGCAAACATCTTCTCCACATCCATCCTATCTAGTTCTTTCAACATTTGGTAGGTTTCAATGAGATCCCCCACATTCTTCTAAATTCCAGTGAGTACAGGCCCAAAGCTGCCAAATGCTCCTCATATGTTAACCCCTTCATTCCTGGAATCATCCTCGTGAACCTCCTCTGGACTCTTTGCAATGATATCACATCCTTTCTGAGATATGGGACCCAGAAGTGTTGACAATACGCCAAGTATGGCCTGACTAGTGTCTTATAAAGACTCAGCATTATCTCCTTGCTTTTATATTCTATTCCCCTTGAAATAAATGCCAACATTGCATTTGCCTTCTTTACCACAGACTCAACCTGTAAGTTAAACTTCTGGGAGTCTTGCATGAGGACTCCCAAGTCCTTCTGCATCTCTGATGTTTGAATTTTCTCCCCATTTAGATAATAGTCCTCACTATTGTTCCTTTACCAAAATTCATTATCATATATTTCCCAACACTGTATTCCATCTGCCACGGTTTGCCCATTCTTCCAATTTGTCTAAGTCCTGCTGCAATTGCATTGCTTCCTCAGCCCTACCTACCCCTCCACCTATCTTCGTATCATCCGCAAACTTTGCCACAAAGCCATCAATTCCATTTTCCAAATCATTGACAATGTGATAAGTAGCATTTCCAATACTGACCCCTGAGGAACATCTCTAGTCACCGGCAGCCAATCAGAAAAGGCCTCATTTATTCCCACTCACTGCCTCCTGCCTGTCAGCCATTCCACTATGTATGCCAGTATCTTTCCTGTAACTCCATAGGATTTTATCTTGTTCAGCAGCCTCATATGTGACACCTTATCAAATAACTTCTGAATATCCAGGTCAATGACATCCACTGCCTTTCCTTTGTCCACCCTGCCTGTTACCTCCGCAAAGAACTCTAACAGATTTGTCAGGCATGATTTCCATTCACAGAAACCATCCTGACTTTGACTTATTTTATCATTAGTCTCCAAGTACCCTGAAAAATCATCCTTACTAATAGACTTAAACAGCTTTCTAATCACTGAGGTTAGACTAACTGGCCTATAATTTCCTTACTTTTGCCTTCATCCCTTCTTAAAGAGTGGAGTGACATTTTCAATCTTCCAGTCCTCTGGGACCATGCCAGAATCAAGTGATTCTTGAAAGATCATGACCAATGCATCTGCTATCTCTTCAGCATCCTCTCTCAGAACTCTGGGATGTAGTCCATCTGGTCCAGGTGATTTATCCACCTTAAGACTTTTGAGTTTGCCTAGCACTTTTTCCTTTGTAATAGCAATGTCACTCACTCATGCTCCCTAACACTTGTGGACCACTTGCACACTGTTACTTTCTTCCACAGTGAGTAGGCAGTTATCGATCCCAGGGGATCATGGGGTTGCGCCTCTCGTGGACTGTGTCCTCTCCAGGGTGCAAGCCTGGGCGGGAAGATTTGAAGAACCGGCTGTTGCCCATGCATTGGGATCCCCCTCTCCACATCAGTGATGTAGTTCAAGGGAAGGGCAAGCACCGATACAGCTTGGAACCAGTGTCGTTGCAGAGGCTGCCAGAGTGAAGTTGTAAACAACATTAAACTGTCTTAGAGACCCCGGCTCTGGATTTCTTCCTCGGGGTTTACTCCCGAAGCCTTTCCCATAGGTGGGTATTTCTGCAGGGCAGCAGAGGTTTAAAATCAGGGTTTTCCTTCTCCTAGTCGGGCTGCCGTCCAAGGCTGACAAGCCCCACCTGCCCGAAGCAACTGGTTTTGAGGCACCAGTGGTCCACCTTTGCCCTTTCTCTTGTCAGTAGAAACAGTTCTGCCCCACCTAGTAGCTAAGCTACATGTGAAGGCTGAGTTGGACTTGCTTGTTAGAGGCTGTTAGAATCGCATACCATTTCAAGCATTTTATAGGTAGTGGGAGTGACTGGATGTGCCAACCTCAGGAACCACAGTGAAGACAGATGCAAAATACCCTTTAAGTTCTTTGTCATTGCCCCCATTACTACCTCACCAGCATCATTTTACAGTGGTCCAATGTCAACCCTCACCTCCTTTTTACTCCTTTATATAACTGAGAAAGCCTTTGGTATCCTGCTTTATATTATTGAGTTGTTTGCCCTTATATTTCACCTTTTCCCTTTTTATAGTTTTTTTAGTTGCCTTTTGTTGGATTTTAAAAGTTTCTCAATCATCCAACTTCCCACTCACCTTTGCTACCATATATGCTCTTTCCTTGGCTTTTATGCAATCCTTAACCTCCTTTATCAGCCATGGTTGCCTACCCCTGACATTTGAGAACTTCTTCCTCTGTGGGACATGTCTATCCTGTGCCTTGTGAACTATTCCCAGAAACTTCAGCCTTCTCTGCTCTGCCGTCATCCCTGCCAGTATCCTCCTCCAATCCACCTGGACAAGTTCCTCTCTCATGCCTCTGTGATTCCCTTTATTCCATTGTGATTCTGATACATGTGAGTTTTGCTTCTCCCTCTCAAATTGCAGTATAAATTCAATCATACTATGATCACTGTCTCCTAAGGGTTCCTTTATATTAAGCTCCCTAATAAGATCTGGGCTATTACACAACAGCCAATCTAAGATAGCCTTTCCCTGAGTAGGCTCAAGCACAAGCTGCTCTAAAAAGCCACCTCATAGGCATTCAACAAATTCCCTCTCTTGTGATACGACACCAACCTGATTTTCCTAATCTCCTTGCATATTGAAGTCCCCCATTAGAAATGTGTCTTTACCCTCATTACATGCTTTTTCCAGCTCCCTTTGCAATTACAACCCTACATCTTGGCTACTATTTGGAGGCCTATATATAATTCCCATAATGGATTTTTTACCCTTGCAGTTTCTTCACTCCACCCACAAAGATTCAATATTCTCTGACCCTATGTTACCTCCTTCCAGAGATGGAATTCCATCTCTTACCAACAGAGCCACACCAACACTTGTGCTTTCCTGCCTGTCTTTTCAATACAAAGTATATTCTTTGATGTTAAGCTCCCAATTATGGCCTTCTTGTAGCCATGACTCAGTGATGCCCACCACCAACCAATCTGTATAGTCATGCCAGGACTTTGTCTACCTTGTACTGAATGCTATGTGCATTTATATACAGCACCTTCAGTCCTGCATTCTTTGCCCTTTTGAATTTTGTCTCTGTGGTATAATCTAACTCCTTGCTTTGTCTGCATTTGACTTGTCCTTCCTTACATTCATGTTACACCTGTCATCTGCTTGTAAACCTGCTGGCTCATCCTCAGCTCTATGAACACACACAAAATGCTGGTGGAATGCAGCAGGCCAGGCAACATCTATAGGAAGAAGTAAAGTTGATGTTTCGGGCTGAGAGGACGAAGGGTCTTGGCCCGAAACATCGACTGTACTTCTTCCAATAGATGCTGCCTGGCCTGCTGCGTTCCACCAACGTTTTGTGTGTGTTGATTGAATTTCCAGCATCTGCATATTTCCTCGTGTCTCAGCTCTATCATCCTGGTTTTTAATGCGTGCAGAGGAGGTATTAGGTTTTCATCCTGCAGTGCTGACATTTGACACGCTGTCATTCAGTTTCACATCATCTTGTGAGTCATCTGCAATATGCATAGTCAAGCCATGCCTTGGAACTTGAGGAACAGTACCTAATGGAAGGTGAGACACACATTCACTCATTGCAGGAACATGATCTTCAATGTAACATGTTTGGGTCAATCATTGTTTCACATCTCTTATAAATATGCTGATTTACCTATCAGTGTTTGAAAAACATTCATTCTATTTGCTTGTTTGTCCTTGGGTAGTAATGAAATTAGCATATGATGTTGCTTAGCAACAGTTTCACAGCGATTAGTCAAGTCCTCAAGATGAGATTGCGCCTGTAAGGCATTTTCCTTAATTTCTTTAAAATTCTTAATTGATGGTATAAAAACTTTAATTTTGTTGACATTTGCTTTATACTTCTTTTGAGGACTTTCAATTTTACCCTCTAAAGCTTTAGCAGGAAGCATAATTTCTCTTGTTACAAACCCCGTAACTGGGTCACTTACCAGCAAAGATAGCGAGGTCTGTTGAAGTCTGATGGTACTATTTTTAACAGTATTTTTTGGTAAAAATACACAAAAATAATATCAATACAAACATACAGATACTACACGTCGTCAATACTAAATCTAAAAGTGCAGGTATAATAATAATCAATAAGAAATAAGCTCTATCATTGTCTAGGGGATAATGTATTGTCCGATGGAAATATAAAAGTCACTCAGTTCATTCAGGCTGCAGCCTTTGGTTGGAGAGAGACAGATTTTAGAAACTTGCCGGCTTTCCTTTATCCGATCTTGATCCATATTCGTCCTTTAGTGAGGCCATTCCGTGGAAGACTCGTCATCTGGGCAAGGATGGACACACACACGAGTCCCCACCGGTCTCATACATTTCTCCTGGTGCGTCTGAAGGGGTTGTTCCCCAGACCCTCTTTTATCCTTACTCACGGGGTCTCAGATGTCAATCAGGTTGGGATGATGCAATCCGTCAACCAGCCCACTCTGGTCATCCCCTGAGGGGTTCGATGAATAGTACAGTACTCAATACACAATTCAGTCTCCAAGAGACAATAGCCATTATCAAGGGTTCCGCCTTGCTGAGGCCAGGACACATTCCAAGCCTGTGTATTCTGGGTGTCTCTCTCTCATTTCCTGGGTCCCAGACCCAAATTAATAGCGATCTTGCGATTCTCGAAAAGGAGGGGGCTACTCTGTACCCTTCGGCCCCTCAGAGTTGTGGCACATTCGTAGCACTCTTTTACCAGCCCCAACTTCAGGATTGTTGACGTCAGTTCCATGCTTTGATTCACTCATGTTACTTTCTCCTTATTGCACAACTTGAAATTAACTGTTTGTTTTCCAGTAGTGCATTCACAAAACACACCATTGATATTCCATTCAATAAACATAGGCAACAAATTGTCCATGCATCCACGTAAATCAGAACAAGCAGATAGCATTAATTTTAAATGTTGGCAACCATGGTGTTCAATTAAAACATCGGTAACTGTGGCTATTTCAGCACTGCAATAATAAAGTGATGAACCGTCAAGCAAACACCATGCAATCAAACAACCTTCCAAAATGGACAGGCAGTGCTGACCATTCAAAACTGTGTTCAAACCACAAATACACAGCAGGAATCAACAAAAGGTCACAGATAATCCTACCATGAGGTGTTCCAGTTTTGCCAACTGGTCCGAGGCAATCCTTTGCTGGCGTTTGTTTGGTATAACTTTTTTTGTCATTGTCGAAACTTAGCAGTTACTTGAAAACAAACCAAAACCACTGAGAGACTGAGTACGGGAATTGACACTGTATGACGCACTTCCAAATAACTGAGTTCCAAGTCGAATAATTTAAGTTTGTTGTTTTATTATGAAACCAGCTAAGATGAAAGATCTTATAGCAACATTAAACATTAACAAAAATAAATTAGCAATACAGCAAGAAGAGTAATTAGTATTCAAATTAGTGTAATTAAGCAGTCAACAAAAAATCCCTGTCCTTGGCTCCCTCAAACTAACTAACTAACTAACTAGGACCAAGGGTGAACATGCAACTTTACCACGCCCCGACCCATGTGAGAAATTATTGTGACTCATAATAAACACGCAACACAAAATACAATACTGGCAGACAGAAAATAGATACATGACTCCTACAGAGGGTTGTAATGTATCTGTCCAGGGACAATAGTTGTTGCATAGATGTAACCTTGTTAAGGATGAATTCATATGATTAGCTGCAGGGTAGTGTTGCAGCAGTGTTTGATGATAGAAAGTTCCAGAAGCAGGTGTTTGGAAACAAAGTAACTATAAGGATACTGGGCTGTTTTGTAAGGTACTTCATAACTAAAGTAACTTTCTTAATAGTTTAAATTACCGCTTCCAGTATCTTAAAGAAGGACCAACAATCATGCCGAGACAGTTACATGGTGGCATATCAGGGTTACATTTTAAGACCATAAGACCATAAGACATAGGAGCAGAATTAGGCCATTCTATCATCCCAAGAAAAAACAGGAGTGTGCAGGCTGGGTAATAGAGTCATAGAAAAGTACAGCATAGAAATAGGTCCTTTGGCCTTTTCAGTTCATGGTGAGCCTTTTAAACCTGCACCCTGACCATAGCCCTCCATACCCCTCCCATCCAGGTACCTATACAAACTTCTCTTAAGTGTTGAAATTCAGCTCACATACACAACTTGTGCTGGCATTCCACACTCTCACCACCCTCTGAGTGAAGAAGTTTCTCCTCATGCTCCCCTTAAACACTTCACTACTACCAACCAACTGAACTTTCCTGATAGGATCTTGTCAAATGCATTGCTAAAGTTCAAGTAAATAATATCCACTGCTTTGTCTTCATTAACTTTCCTGGTAACTTCCTTGTAAAGATGATAAGATTGGTTAGGTGTGATCTACCATGCATAAAGCCATGCAGTCTATCCCTAATCAGTCCATATCTATTAAAATATTCATATATCCAGGCCCTTGAGAATACCTTCCAATAATTTTTTCACAATTTATGGCAGACTCACTGGTCTATAATTTCCCAGTTTCTGTTTAGAGCCTGGTTTAAACAATGGAACAGCATATTTGCTATCCTCCAATCCTCTGGCACCTCTCCTGTTGCTACGAATGATTTAAGTATCACTGCTAGGGCCCCGGCAATTTCTGCACATGCCTCCCATAGGGTCCAAGGGAACACCTTGTCAGGCCCTGGGGATTTATCTCAAGTCAGTGAACAACTCTTGTTGAGCTGATTGTAGTTAAAGGTTTGGAGATTGTAGGTTTCTCAATGAGAATTGTGAATATATTTTATTTAGATATATATTAAACTAATCTCTAATTCTCATTTCCTTTTCTCAAGTGGTGTCTTTTATGATGGGAACTACACTTATGTTATTGAACAGATGGGTGGCAAGACTGATGAGGTAAGCCCAAGACATATGTTTTTGACAAATTTATCCTTTCACCCAAAAGTGTGCTAATGTGTTTAGTTTTAAGTGGAAGTAGAAGAATCTGCCTCTTAAATTATTTGAATAGAACTTTGAAAGATGAGATTACTTGACTGGAAAGATTCAACTACTTAAGGTTATTGAGCTTTGTGAGACCACATTGAAAAGAGGTAAAGAATACTCTAGGTTTCATATCTATTGAATGAGACAAAGGATTTAATTTTAGATTAAATACAGCACAGAAGTTTTAGATTTGCTTCATAGTGGAACTGACAGACCATAAGATGTAAGACCATAAGAAATAGGAGCAGAATTAGGCAATTTGGCCCATCAAGTCTGCTTCGCTATTTCATCCTGGCTCAATTCAATTTTCCCCTCAGCCCTAGTCTCCTACCTTCTCCCCATATCCCTTCATGCCCTGACCAATCAAGAATCTATCAACTTCTGCCTTAAATATACTTGAAGACTTGGCCTCCACAGCTGCCTGTGGCAAAAAATTCCATAGATTCACCACTCTCTAGCTAAACAAATTCCTCCTCATCTCCATTCTAAAAAGACTTCCCTCTCATCTGAGGCTGTGCCCTCTGGTCTTAGACTCTCCCACTGTTGGAATGTCCTCTCGACATCCAGTCTATCAATGCCTTTCACCATTCAAAAGGTTTCAGTGAGGTCACCCATTATTCTTCTGAATTCCAGTAAATACAGTCCCAGAGCCATCAAACACTCTTCACATGACAAGCTGTTCAATCCTGGAAACATTTTTGTGACAACACACACAAAATGCTGGTGGAACACAGCAGGTCAGGCAGCATCTATAAGGAGAAGCACTGTCGACATTTCGGGCCGAGACCCTTCATCACAAACATTTTTGTGAATCTCTTTTGAACCTTCTCAGGTTTCAGCACATCCTTTCTAAGATAAAGGGCCCAAAACTGTTCACAGCTGAGGCCTCACCAGTGTTTTATAAGGTCTCAACATTATATCCTTGCATTTTTATTCGAGTCCTCTATATATGAATTCTAACATCATATTTGTGTTGTCTTTGAAGAGAGTCCAGATGAGGTACATGAGGATGATTCTGGGAATGAAGGGGTTAACATATGAGGAACATTTGGCAGTTTTGGGCCTGTACTCACTGGAATTTAGATGAATGTGGGGAGATCTCACTGAAACCTACAAAATGTTGAAAGGACTAGATAGGATGGATGTGGAGAGGTTGTTTCCTATGGTGGGGTTATCAGAACTAGAGGGCACAGCCTCAAAATTGAGGGGTGACCTTTCAGAACAGAGGTAAGGAGGATTTTTTTTTTAGCCAGAGAGTAGTGAATCTGTGGAATTCTCTGCCACAGACTGTGGGGGAGGCCAAGTCTGTGTGTACATTTAAGGCTGAAGTTGATCGTTTCCTGGTCGGTCAGGGCATCAAAGAATATGGTGAGAAGGCAGGTGTATGAGGTTGAGTGAGATCCGGGATCAGCCATGATGGAATGGCAGAGCAGACTCAATAGGTTGAATGGCCTAATTCTGCTCCTATATCTTACAGTCTTCTGGTCTTAAGACGGATCTGCACACAGCTCACAGGAGGTTTTCCTATATCTTTACTGAATTTCTGTCACTTATTAAATTAGGTTTGGATCAATGAGGAGATACTTGCTAAACTTCCATGCTGGCCTGGTTATAGCTTAACTAAATTAGCTGCTTCTATGATTGTTCAGATCAATGAACCTTTGTAAAGATTTCCAGAGGTTAATAAAATGAGGCTGTGCAACAAAAAGACGTGTAGAATGGTTCTTAGTGAGATTATTCAATTCCCCTTGGGTGATTTATATTTTATAACTTCTAATGGATCATTTGCAAACGGAATGACTTTTAGGTTTAAATCAATGAAAGTGACTTTCATTACAGTATGCTCCATAATTGACTGTACTAGAAAAGGTTGCAGTTTGCTGGAATCTGTCCTCAAGGCTTGTACAGCCAAGGCAGATTAAAGTGGGTAACAGTTTGCTTGAACAATTTTGTTTGTTATAGAAATTTATATGAGACCTGTTGGAGCTATTTTGGGTTTAGCATAGTGGTTAGCAACCTTTTTAAGCCCAAGATGCCCTACCTTGGCCTTTGTGAAAGGCAAGATCGACCTACTAAATCAGTTAGTCACATGCATGTGCACTGGGCAGAAAAGACCGGAAGTAAAACCCACAACCCGGAAGCAGAAATAATGTATGTACACCAGGGGTCACCACCCTTTTTTGCACCGTGGACTGGTTTAATATTGACAATATTCTTGCAGACCGGCTGACGGGGGTGGAGGTGTTAAACACGACGGGAATACAGCGATACTCAAAGCAGGTTCCTTATGTCCAGTCTATTCCGCAATTTAGTTTATGTGGCTCTCAGCATTTGCTTCTGTCCCGCTTGCTCACGCTTTTTCCGCTCAAAAAACTCAACGGGTTTGTCTTTAAGTACAGGGTGTTTGGACTCAAGGTGCTGAAGCAGTTTTGAGGGCTTCATTGCCTCATTAGACAGCCTCCCACCCGCCCGCTGCTAGATGCCTTGGCCAGGTGTGGCTGGTCATAGGTGGGGTGAAAAGACAAGGTAAGGGCCGGAGGTCTCTGTGCCAGGGCCACGGCAGTCGCAGTCTGGAGAGAGCGACCGACCGAGTGAGTGAGTTCGACAGGGCACGCACCCGCCCCCCTCCCCCCCGTAGGATCTATCGGCCAGCAAAAGCTTGGCTCGAGAGATGACTTTCAGTAGATCACAGCGAGGTAGCTGCTCTACTACTTATAAAACCCTGAGCCCGAATTAGGTCGTCTGTGAATATTTTAGCTCCAGGTTCCCCATGAACATTCGGTGTGGTAAATGGGTTTAGAGGCGGCGCCCATCTGTCCACACTCAGGGCCAGTAGCATCAGCACTTCCCGCCGGCCGCGCCAGGCCAACCAGTGATCCCTGGCACGAGGGTATCACTGTGTATAGTGATAGTGATAATCTCACGTACATTCAAGTTCAACAGTGGGCGTGACAGGGAATGAGGAAAGGTGCAGCTGACTCATATTGTTTCATATTGCCGAATCATATCGTTTCCTCGTGGCCCAGTGGTTGGGGACCACTGAAGTACACTGTGTAGTCATGTGGTGGGGGAGCTACACACATGTGCACTGGGCAGAAAGAACGGAACTAAAACCCAGCAACCCAGAAACAATCTCTTAGCAGTATTTATGTATTTATTTTTCTTTTTTTCGGGATCTACTGAGAAAGACTCAAAGATCGACCAGTTGATCGCAAGCAATGAGTTGGCGACCACTAATTTAGTACATTTACATTTTGCAAATTACATTGGCTACCAGTCTTCACATCTGAATATGTATTGTGAATTTAGTTTGGAGTGCAGCTCTGAACAATGAGTTCCTAAAAGCCATGAATCCAGAGCAGACAATGCTGATTAAAATTCATTTGGTTGTCTGTGGTGAGTGTGCGAATTGGGAGGTGAGAAGTTTCAAAGAAAGTATTGTCCATCCATTGTAAATATGGAATTGTCCTTTGATGTTTGGCACATAAAATATCAAGCCCCATGTTGGACCAGCCAGACCTTTCAATCGAAAGCATCTCCATTTGATGCCTGCTGTACCTTGTGTTGTCAAATAAAGAAGCTGCTTTGTATCTACCAGTACTTTCCATAATTGACTCCATTCACTCAACAACAAAATCCACCTTGCATCCTCAATTTATAAGGCCTTTTAACCACTATCGAAAAAGCTGTGAGATTAAACTGTATCATTCCTCCTCCTCAAAGTGCTATGACTCATTTGGCAGCCCTCTGTGCCAGAATGTTGTGTGTTGAAGTTCCAATACAGAGACATGGCTTATACTTGACTGCAGTAGTACAAGGGTGCTACAATGCCAGAGCTGTTGTCTTTTAGAGGAACTGGGCTCACTGCATTGTGAGTAGAGTTTGGTTTCTCAGGTAGATTTTGAAGAGTTCTCCCTGGTCCTTGTCTGATATTGATTACCATCACAAGAACAGATATTTGACCATTATCACAAGTGGGACTGTGTTATGTACATAATCCCTGCTATATTTTCATCATTATATTAGTGAAAGCTCTTCAGATTTACCCCTGAGCTCTTTTTTTTGGACATCTTGGGGAGATAAAAAACACTTTATAAATGTATTTTTTTCCTTTTGTGGTCCACTATCCACAATCCAGGCAATAGGCTGATGAATCATATAAGGATGCCAAAGTACTCTTGTTGCCCCTGGGGAAGATTAACAGGGTTTTAGCTTATGATCAGTAATCAGCATAGAGATGGAGAATAAGTTATAATGACATGGCCTGGAACCATGAATGAGCAAACTGCTACACTGCCTGTTAATGGCAACGGTTTGCAGGAGGTTTGCTTTAGATCTGACATTTGGGATGCATAGAAGAGGTCAGACTGTGAGGGATAAAAACACTTATAAATTGTTATATCTAATCTATTTAAAATTATCTTCAGTTATGCTTCTCAATTAAGGTACCATTACCAAACATTAGTTCTTGCTGTGATGTACTGTTTATTGTGATTATATGAGTCTGATTGTAAGGCAGAGATCCTACAACATTCTCATTAGGGTTAGGGTTAGGGTACCTTAGGGTTAGGGGATCCTACAACATTCCGGTGGAAGTAAGACCTCCTCTCTCCATACTGTTTCCATTCTCACAATGGTTTAAAGCCATTCCAGTTTTATACCAGCTCATTATACAGACAGAGACCCACAAAAAATGCTGAACCACTATTGGTATCCTTTTAAATAATCTTATCAAATTCCTTTGCCATACTAAGGGAAGTGTTAACTTGTTCAAGATCTTTTGTGTTAGCACAGTGGCACAGTGGGTAAAGCAGCTGCCTCATCACTCCATTGAGCCCAGTGCTAAATACAATATGTGAAGTTTGCACGTTCTTCCTGTGAACACATGGGTTTTCTGTAGGTGCTTCTTTTCATTCATTGGGAAAGTTATACACTTCTATATGAATTTTCAGTCTTATCACAATTCACCCCATTGCTTCAAAAAGTTCCTCCCTCATCTTTTTGTCACACTGTGTGTTGGCGCAAGACCAAGTGGTTAAGGCGTTGGTCTGGTGATCTGAAGGTCACTAGTTCGAGCCTCAGCTAAGGCAGCATGTTGTGTCCTTGAGCAAGGCACTTAACCACACATTGCTCTGCGACAACGCCAGTGCCAATCTGTATCAGCCCTTGCCCTTCCCTTGGACAACATCGGTGGCGTGGAGAGGGAAGACTTGCAGCATGTGATGACCTTCGGCTTGTATGGGAGAGTGAGGAGATAATCGATCAGAGTTACAAGGAGGTAGTCACCCCAAATTTGCAGGAGGTGAGTAGCTGGGTGACTGTCAAGGGAAATGGAAATAGGCGGTTAGCGCAGAGCACCCCGTGGACATTCCTGTCAATAATATTATTTTAGATACTGCTGTGGGGGATAACCTCCTGGGAGAACGCCACAGCAACCGGGTTACAGGCATTAAGCATGGGGCTGTGGTGCAAAAGGGAAAGGGAAAGAGAGAGAAGAAGGGAGCGATAGTGATAGGGGACTTGATAGTGAGGGGAACAGACAGGAGATTCTGTGGACATGAACAGGACACCCTGATGGTATGTTGCCTCCCAGGTGCCAGAATCGGGGATGTCTCAGATTGCATCCACAATATTTTGGAGAGGCAGGGAGAACAGCCAGATGTCTTGGTACATATTGGTACCAATGACATAGGAAGGAAAAGCAAAGAGGGCCTGAAAAGAGAATTGAGAGAATAAGGTGGAAAGCTGAGAAGCAGGACCTCCAGGATAATAATTTCTGGTTTGCTGCCTGTACCACATGCCAGTGAGGGTAGAATCAGGATGATGTGGCAAATAAATGCATGGCTGAGAAGCTGATGCAAGGGTCAGGGCTTCAGCTTCTTGGATCATACCGACCAATCACTAATTCCGACATGAGTTCATCCACTTCATTCTGAATACTACGTGCATTTAGATAGAGCACCTTCAGTCCTGCATTCTTCACCCTTTTGAACTTTGCCTCTGTGATACAATTTAACTCTTTGCTCTGTCTGCATTTGTACCCATTCATTGACTTGTCCTTCCTGACATTCATGTTACACCCATCATCTGCTTGTAAACCTGCTGGCTCATCCTCAGCTCTATTCTACTGGTTCCCATCCCCCTGTCATATTAGTTGAAACCACTCCCAACGGCTTTAGTAAACCTGCCCACAAGGATATTGGTCCCTCTCGGATTCAAGTGCAACTTGTCCCTTTCGTACTCAACCCAACCCGTCCATGTATCTATACATATTTCTCTTAAATGTTGAAATCAAAGCTGCATCCATGACTTACACTGGCAGCTTATTCCAGACTCTCACTATGTCCTGAGTGAAGAAGTTCCCCCTCATGTTCCCCTTTAACATTTTACCTTTCCCCCTTTCATCCATAATATATAGTTACTGACACACCCAAACTCAGTGGAAAAAGGCTGCCTGCATATATCCTATCTATACCCCTCAATTTTGTATACCTCTATCAACTCTCCCTTCATTCGCCTGTACTGAAGGGAATATCGTCCAAACCTATGCAACCTTTCCCTATAACTCAGGTCCTCAAGTCTCAGCAACAACCTTGTAAATTTTCTTCATACTCTTTCAATCGTTTTGATACCTTTTGTGTAGGTAGGTGACCAGAAATGTGCAGAATACTTCAAATTTGACCTCACTCATCTGTTATACAACTTCACCATAACATCCCATCTCCTGTTCTCAATACATTGATTTATGAAGGCCAATGTGCTAAAATCTTTCTTTATGACCCTATCTACCTGTGGCACCACTTTCAGTGAATTATGCATCTCTCTTCCCAGATCCCTTTGTTCTACCACACTCCTCAGTGCCCTACTGTTCACTGTGTAAGACCCACCCAAATTGTTCCTACCGAGGTCCTGCAAAACCTCGCACTTGTCTGCATTGAATTCTATCAAAACCGGAAAAACAAATAGGATTGGAACAGGGTCAAATTACATCATGTGAAAGTATTGAATAAATGGCCTCCAAGTCTTTTCAAATTTAATAGAAGGGTCATATATGACACTTCTAATTTTTTCCAAAATTAGACATAACATAGTTTGAGAAAACCAATGAAATATGGTAGGGGGAATTAATTTCTTTCCAATTCAACAAAATAGATCTTCTAGCCATTAATGTAAGGAATGCAATCATCCGACAAGCAGAAGAAGATAAATGAATTGACTCTATCATTGGTAAACCAAAGATTACAGTAATAGGATGAGGGTGTAAATCAATGTTCAATACTGTGGAGATAATATCGAAAATGTCTTTCCAATATTTTTTTAAAAGCGGACATGACCAAAACATATGAGTTAAAGAAGCTATCTCAGAATGACATCTGTCACATATAGGATTTATATGGTAATAAAAACGAGCCAATTTATCCTTGGACATATGAGCCCTGTGCACTACTTTAAACTGTATCAATGAATGTTTAGCACATATAGAGGATAAATTAACTAATTGAAGAATTTTATCCCAATTCTCAATAGGGATAGTAAGGTTAAGTTCTCTTTCCCAATCATTTTTAATCTTATAAAAGGCCTCTGAATGTATTTTCATAATTATATTGTAAACATTTGATATTACACCTTTCTGAAAAGGATTTAGTTCTAACAATTTCTCCAAAGTACCCAAAGAAACAAGATTTGGAAAGGTAGGAAGTACAGTGTTTAAAAAATTCCTAATCTGTAAATATCTAAAAAAATGAGATCTAGGCAAATTATATTTATTAGATAATAGTTCAAAAGACATAAAACAATTATCCAAAAATAAATCAGAAAATCGTAGTATACCTTTAGTCTTCCAAGCTGAATAAGCTTGGTCCATAACAGAGGGATGAAAAAAGAAATTGGATACAATAGGAATTGCTAAAACAAACTGATTCAACCCAAAAAAATTCCGAAATTGAAACCATATACGTAAAGTGTACTTAACTATCGGATTGTCAATTCATTTATGCAATTTAGAAAGAGCAAAGGGAAGCGAAGTTCCTAAAATAGAATCCAAAGAAAATACTTGTACAGATTTAGTTTCCAGATTTACCCAATGAGGGCTAGGAGATAAATCCAGATCCCTTAACCAACAATTCAAATATTGAATATTAATTGCCCAATAATAAAATCTAAAATTAGGCAATGCCAATTCACCTTCCTTCTTTGACTTCGGTAAATATCTTTTACCCAATCTAGGATTTTTATTCTGCCATATATATGAGGACATTTTTGAATCAACATTGTCAAAAAAGGATTTTGGAATAAAAATTGGTACCACTTGAAATATATATAAGGGGTAAAATAATCATCTTAATAGCATTAATCCGACCTATCAGAGATAAAGACAATGGTGACCATTTAGTAAACAAACATTTAATCTGATCAATTAAGGGTAAAAAATTAACCTTGAATAACTCCTTATGATTTTTTGTAATTTTAATCCCTAAGTATATAAAAAAGTCATTAACTAATTTAAAAGGTAAATTTCCATAAATTGGAACCTGTCTATTTAAGGGGAACAATTCATTCTTATTAAGATTCAATTTATATCTGGAAAAATTACTAAACTGAGCCAATAATGATATAACTGCAGGAATGGATTTCTCAGGATCAGAAATGTATAGTAACAGATCATCTGCGTATAATGATAACTTATGTATATCTATCCCTCGAGTAATGCCAAAAATGTTAGGTGATTCTCTAATAGCAATTGCCAAAAGTTCCAGAGCAATATCAAATAATAATGGACTAAGAGGACAGCCTTGCCTGGTACCCCGAAATAAACGAAAAAAGGGAGATCTTTGATTATTAGTAAAAACCGAGGCTACTGGAGTATGATATATCAATTTAATCTAGGATATAAATGTCGGACTAAAATTAAACTTCTCAAGCACAGTAAATAAATATGGCCATTCAACTCTATCACATGCTTTCTCCACATCTAATGAAATGACACATTCTCAGGTACTGCGTGAAGGAGTATAAACAATATTCAATAATCTCCTAATATTGAAAAAAGAATAACGATTTTTAATAAAACCAGTTTGATCCTCTGAGATAATTTGAGGTAATATCTTCTCCAGCCTGGTCGCCAATAACTTGGAAAAGATCTTGGAATCTACATTCAGTAGAGATATTGGTCTATAGGATGCACAGTCAGTAGGGTCTTTATCTTTTTTCAATATTAAAGAAATGGAAGCTCTATAAAAAGATTGTGGTAGTTTACCTAGTCTAATTGCTTCTTCAAAAAACCCTGCCTAACCAAGGAGAAAGATTAGAGGAAAAAAACTTTTAAAATTCCACTGTATACCCTTCTGGACCTGGTGCTTTCCCGGAATTCATAGAGGAAATAACACCTTTAATTTCTGCATCTGTAATAGGAGTTTCTAATATTAAAAGTTCTTCAGATGATAATTTTGGAAAATTCAATTTCCCTAAAATATCACACATGGTATTATGATCATGAGGAAATTCAGAATGATACAGGGAGGTATAAAAATCTTGAAAAGATTTATTTATCTCATCATGATTAACTGTCAGTTCACCATTCTGTTAGCGAATCTTAATAATTTGACGTTTAACCGAAGCATTCTTCAATTGGTTAGCTAACAGTTTGCCCGATTTATCACTATGTATATAAAAATCTTCTGGTTTTCATTAATTGATTTTCAATCGAAGATGTAACAAACTGTGTTCCATTTGAAGCTCAACCCTTTGTTTGTAAAGCTCCTTATTGGGAGCAATCAAATATTTCTTGTCAATTTCTTTAATCTTATCAACCAATAAAAGAGTTTTCTTCTTAATACGTTTTCTCAAACCAACAGAATAGGAGATAATCCGTTCACGTATATATGCTTTAAAAGTGTCCCAAAGTATTCCACAGGAGATTTCATCCATGGAATTAGTTGAAAAGAAGAAATCAATCTGTTCCTTTATAAATTTAATGAAATCCGGATCTTGCAGTAAGGTAGAATCAAATCGCCATTGCTTAGTACTAGGAGCTGTGTCCATTAATTTAATAGAAAGTTTCATTGGTGCATGATCAGAGATGGCTATAACATCATAATTACAATCAATTACAGATGGAATAAAATGAGAGTCAATGAAAAAGTAGTCAATTCTCGAGTAAGAATGATAGACATGTGGGAAAAATGAAAACTCTTTGTCCTTAGGATGTAGAAATCTCCAAATATTGAAAATTCCAGTATCAGTCAAAAAAGAATTGATATAAGTGGCCGACTTATTTGGTAAAGTCTGAATGGATATAGATCTATCCAGCAAAGGATTTAAGCAACAATTGAAGTCACCACCCATTATTAATATATATTCATTTAGATTAGGTAGAGAAGTAAATAAAGACTTAAAGAAATCAGGATAATCCACGTTTGGAGCGTAAACATTAACTATAGCAACCTTCGTATTAAAAAGTAACCCAGTAATTAACAAAAATCTACCATTCAGATCCAAAATAATATCGTGTTGAATAAATGTAATAGAGGAATCAATAAAAATTGAAACTCCTTTTACTTTGGCATTCGAATTTGAATGGTACTGTTAACCCCTCCAAAACCTTAAAAACTTTGATTGTCCTCTTTCCTCACATGAGTTTCTTGTGCAAAAATAATATGTGCTTTCAGTCTTTAGAATACTTTAAAAATCTTTTTCCGTTTAATCGGATGGTTTAAGCCTTTAGTGTTCCAAGAGACAAAATTAATGGTCTGAGCCATATTTCTAAAATCAACCCTTTGGTATATAAAGAGTTAACCAAAGCATGAACTCATGCACCCGGAAGAGGAACAAAAATACGTGGAGGAACCAGAAATGACAACACATCGGACATTTCAGCCCAAATGAAAAAACTAGAAAAACTAATAAAAAGACAAATAGAATTAGAAAGAATCCCCCCACCCACCACCCACAAAAAAGACCCTCCCGTGCCTAAAGGAGGCCAGGAAAAAAAGCGTGACACTAAATCTACCCCCATGTCTCCAGAAGGCGAATCCAAATATATAAAGGAAAAAAATCCACCCAAAGTCCTAAAAAGTAATTAACACTATGCTAAAACAGACTTCTTAATATAATTGCTAGTAAAAAGAAAACAAAAAGAATATGAACACTGGTAACTTATAAATCGGGTTAAAACCAGAACAAATAAAAGTTAGGATGTGTTAAGAAAGGCATTATAGGAAGAAGAAGACAAAAAAAATGGCAAGAAGTATTTTAAAAAAGAAACCACCATCTTAGTTACACAAAAAAATGAAAAAAGATATATATCAGAGAATTAATAATAATGACCAAAAAATAAAATACAATGGTTAAAGTAAGTAAATTAAAAAGATTAGTACGTTGATAAAGAAAAGCTTTAATAGGAATATAAAATGTAAAATAAACCTACACCAATAACCAGAAAAATCTGGTTTTGGAAACAAAAATTATCTTGTAACTATCAAAACCAAACATTTATTAGAGACGAGAAACCGAAGCAGTAGGATAATTCTCATCCAGAAAGCTTCGAGCATCAGATGTGGAGAGAAAAACACGCCGTGGTGCATTTGAAGGCAAGATTCTAAATTTCGCAGAGTATAAAGGCGCTGGTTTTAGGTTTTTCTTGTAACATTCAGACATCAAAGGTTTAAAAGTGAGCCGTGCCTTCATCACTTCTGGGCTAAAATCCTCCACAAGCCGGAACTAGAATTCTCACAATTTAACCATCCCTAAATGCTGAGCCAAATGAATAAGGTGCTCTTTAACATGCACATAGTGAAATCGAACAATTGCAACAGGTGGTTTAGATGAAGAACTTGGTGATCGGTGCATAATTCTATGGGCACGATCAAGTAACGGAGGACTATCTGGGAATACAGAAGGGAACACATCCTTTAAAAGTTGAGCAAAATACTTCGAGGGGTCTCCTTGTTCGATACCTTCCAGGAGACCAAGTATGCATAAGTTCTGTCTTCTAGATCGATTTTCAAAATCGACACTCTTGGCTTTAAGTATTTCCAACTGTTTAATCACCAAAGATAATTTCTGCTCCAGATTCTCGATTTTCAAGTCTCGCTTCCGAGCGTCCTCTTGCAGAGTTGCAATTAAAGTTTGATGCTGTTTAACTTCATGATCAATCTTATCCAGAGAATCCTGGAAAGCCTTTAAATCTTCTTTGAAAGTTTGTCGTTGTTCTTCAGATTTTTCATTTAAGAACTCCAATAACGTATCATAAGTCAATTCAGTATGTTAAGGATCAGTCTTTTTTTTCTTTCCACTGCCGTTAGAATCTTTCCCAAGGTCTCGCCCTTTAGATCTTAAAGCCATTTCTGTACTCGTTTCTAACCCTGGCAGATATATTTAAAATGTCGGTATCTATGGGTGAGCTGCTGGAGGATTGGAGGATAGCTCATGTTGTTCCGTTGTTTAAAAAAGGCTCTAAAAGTAATCCGGGAAATTATAGGCCAGTAAGTTTGACATTGGTAGTAGGTAAATTATTGGAAGGAGTACTAAGAAATAGGATCTACAAGTATTTGGATAGACAGGGACTTATTAGGGAGAGTCAACATGTCTTTGTGCGTGGTAGGTCATGTTTAACAAATCTATTAGAGTTTTTTGAGGAGGTTACCAGGGAAGTGGATGAAGGGAAGTCAGTGGATGTTGTCTGCCATGGACTTCAGTAAGGCCTTTGACAAGGTCCCGTATGGGAGGTTAGTTGATGGGAGAAGCCAGAGAGTGGTAGTGGAGGATTGCTTCTCTGAGTGGAGGCCTGTGACTAGTGGTGTGTCACAGGGATCAGTGCTGGGTCCATTGCTATTTGTCATCTATATCAATGATCTGGATGATACATACAAGGTAAATGGTAGGGCACTGAGGAGTGCAGTAGAACAGAGGGATCTGGGAATACAGATACTAGATTCCCTAAAAGTGGTGTCACAGGTAGATAGGGTCATAAAGAGAGCTTTTGGTACATCGGCCTTTATAAATCAAAGTATTGAGTATAAGAATTGGAGTGTTGTGGTGAGGTTGTATAAGGCAATGGTGAGGCAGAATTTGGAGTATTGTGTACAGTTTTGGTCACTGAATTACAGGAAGGATATTAATAAGGTTGAAAGAGTGCAGAGAAGGTTTACAAGGATGTTGCTGGGACTTGAGAAACTGAGTTACTGAGAAAGGTTGAATAGGTTAGGACTTTATTCCCTGGAGAGTAGAAGAATGAGGGGAGATTTGATAGAGGTGTATAAAATTATGATGGGTATAGATAGAGTGAATGCAAGCAGGCTTTTTCCACTGAGGCTAGGGGAGAAAAAAAAACCAGAGGACATGGGTTAAGGGTGAAGGGAGAAAAGTTTAAAGGGAGCATGGGAGGGGGCTTCTTCACACAGAGTGGTGGGAGTGTGGAATGAGCTGCCAGATGAAGTGGTAATTGTGGGCTCACTTTTAACATTTAAGAAAAACTTGGACAGGTACATGGATGAGAGGTGTATGGAGGGATATGGTCCAGGTGCAGGTCATGGGACTAGGCAGAAAAATGGTTCGGCACAGCCAAGAAGATTAAAAGGCCTATTTCTGTACTGTAATGTTCTATTGAGGAAGGATATATTCCTGTTTCTGTTCAATAGATGATAGCTTTTACAACCTTACAGGCTAGGAGAACTATTTTGCTTAAATGGAAGGACTCTAATCCACCTACTGATCTCTATTGGCTTACTTCCATTATGTCCTGTTTAAGTTTAGAGGAAGTAAGAAGTTGGACATTTGATACATCCTTTAAATTTGAGGAAACTTGGCAACCCTTTATTCAATATTTTCATTTGCTTTGATTTATAGCTCTTCCAGTTACCTCCTCGAGATGTTGGATTCAACCAGAAAGTTTTTCTTCTTTCTTGCTTTCACTCTGAGTTTGAGCTGCCCAATTTCCTTTTTTTCACTTTTTTGTTGTTTTTTTTTTGTTTAGTGGGTTTTTTTATGTATATTAAATTTATAAAAGTTTCTTTATCTTTTTAATTCTTTCCATGGAATGATAAGAGGAGAATCGATTATCTTATTCTTTATTACATACTATTAGATTAATACTATGTATGTTCTAGATAATGTTTATTTAACCTTTTATATGTATTTTTATTGATATAGATATTTGAGATAATTCTCTTGTTTACATATATATGTACTCTTTTTTAACTAATAAAAAGATTGATAAAGAAAAGATTTTGCAATTTTCCAGTCCACTGAAACTATTATTATGCAAAATTATTAATTATGCACAATAATTAGTTAAGAGGAATCCAACATCTCCTTGGGAACTGTGGCACACAGAACAGAGATGATGAGGAACTTTGTTTGCTCGAGGGTTATGAATCTGTGGAATTCATTGCCACAGATGCTATGGAGCCAAGTCATTGGGTATATTTAAAGTGGAGGTTGATAGGTTCTTGATTAGTAAGGGAGAGATGGCAGGGGAATTAGATAATAGGTCAGCCATGATGGAATGGCAGAGCAGACTCGATGGGCTGAATGGCCTAATTCTGCTCCTATGTCTGCTGGTCTTATGTGTTAGATCACACAATTACTTTTCTCTTCCTTGAGCATCAGTGCTGCATGCATTTGATATTGCACATTATTTTACGCCATGTGCAGTAGACTGTTAATATGATTTCAGTCGGTGTTATGAGCTGATTGCATCGTGGCTGGTATGGAAACACCAGGAATGGAAAAGACTACAGAAGGTGGTGGATACCACCCAGTTCATCACAGGTAAGCCCTCCCCACCATTGAGCACATTTACAGGGAGTGCTGCCACAAGAAAGCAGCATCCATCATCAAGGACCCTCATCATCCAGGCCATGCTCTCTTCTCACTGCTATCATCAGGCAGGAGATCCTTAAATCCCGCATCACCTGGTTTAAGAACAATTAGTACCCTATAGTCATCAGATTCGTGAACTGGTGGGGATAAATACACTCACTATTAGATTATGTTGACTAATAATCAAAGGGGTTGCAATATTATTCATTCATGTTTGCACATTTCCATAAGTTACAGTAGGTAAGTGCAGTTTCTTTACTGTGGATGCTTCTTATGATATCTTGACTGCTTTTGTCATCAAACACTTGTGGCTGATTATATTACTATTCAACTTGTATCATTACAATGGATGAATGAGTGAAACAGTAGAAACCCTTATCCTATAACGTTACGTTAAATTGCACAGAAAATGACCCTTGATCATTTGGCACAGCATTTCTCTCCAGACTATATGAAAGTTTAATAATATAAGTAGAAGCAGTCTCAATTATGTGCAAAAATGTGGGGATTAATCAAGTGGTATGTTAATTTAGAATGTTCGACACTGTTTAAATGTAATTTTACTGTTCTTCTTTCACATACAGCATGAAGAGCAATCTCATATTGTGTACAGATCTCCTGGTCTTGATATCCCTCTGGGATGTACATCATTTGGTAAGGAATGCTCATTCATCTATTATGCACTCTACTTCACTTGAGTCAGACAATTGATACAAAGTGGGACAAAATGCAAGCTGACCACTGTATGTAGTAACACACACAAAATGCTGGTGGAACGCAGCAGGTCAGGCAGCATCTATAGCGAGAAGTGCTGTCGACGTTTCGGGC
Source organism: Hypanus sabinus (assembly GCF_030144855.1). Classification (NCBI taxonomy): domain Eukaryota; kingdom Metazoa; phylum Chordata; class Chondrichthyes; order Myliobatiformes; family Dasyatidae; genus Hypanus; species Hypanus sabinus. The sequence continues at coordinate 376,464 of NC_082738.1, read as the reverse complement.
TGAGACTCTTCATCTGGACTAACTGAAAGGAAAGATAGTAAGGTAATTGAAAGTAGGAGGGGGAGGGGAAAATGTGAAATGATAGGAGAAGACTGGAGGGGGTGAGGTGAAGTTGAGAGCCGGAAAGGTGATTGGCGAAAGGGATACAGAGCTGGAGAAGGGAAAAGATCATGGGATGGGAAGCCTAGGGAGAAAGAAAGGGGGAGGGGAGCACCAGAGGGAGATGGAGAACAGGCAGAGTGATGGGCAGAGAGAGAAAAAAAAGGAGGGGGGAGGGAAGCTAAGTATATCAGGAATGGGTTAAGAAGGGGAGGAGGGGCATTAACAGAAGTTAGAGAAGTCAATGTTCATGCCATCAGGTTGGAGGCTACCCAGCCGGTATATAAGGTGTTGGTCCTCCAACCTGAGTGTGGCTTCATTTTGACAGCAGAGGAGGCCATGGATAGGCATATCAGAATGGGAATGGGATGTAGAATTAAAATGTGTGGCCACTGGGAGATCCTGCTTTCTCTGGCGGACAGAGTGTAGGTGTTTAGCGAAATGGTTTCCCAGTCTGCTTCAGGTCTCACCGATATATAAAAATCCTGAGTGCTCTCAGGATGAGGCTTTTCATTCCAGGATGAAGGAGATGTCTTCCTTTTTTAAACAAAGGGGCTTCCCTTCTTCCACCATTTAATCTGCTCTCAAACGCATCTCTCCCATTTCCTGCACATCTGCCCTCACCCCATCCGCCCGCCACTCCACTTGGGATAGGGTTCCCCTTGTCCTCACCTACCACCCACCAGCCTCCGGATCCAGCGTATAATTCTCTGTAACTTCCGCCACCTCCAACGGGATCCCACTACCAAGCACATCTTTCCCTCCCCCCTCTTTCTCCTTTCCGCAGGGATCGCTCCCTACGTAACTCCCTTGTCCACTTGTCCCCCTCATCCCTTCCCACTGATCTCCCTCCTGGCACTTATCCTTGTAAGCGGAACAAGTGCTACACCTGCCCTTACACTTCCTCCCTCACCACCACTCAGGGCCCCAGACAGTCCTTCCAGGTGAGGCGACACTTCACCTGCAAGTCGGCTGGTGTGGTATACTGCGTCCGGTGCTCCTGGTGTGGCCTTTTATATATTGGTGAGACCCAACACAATGGTGAAACCATTTCACTGAACACCTACGCTCTGTCCGCCAGAGAAAGCAGGATCTCCAGTGGCCACACATTTTAATTCCACATCCCATTCCCAATCTGATATGTCTATCCATGGCCTCCTCTACTGTCAAGATGAAGCCACACTCAGGTTGGAGGAACAACACCTTATATACCGGCTGGGTAGCCTCCAACCTGATGGCATGAACATTGACTTCTCTACCTTCTGTTAATGCCCCTCCTCCCCTTCTTATCCCATCCCTGATATATTTAGCTTTCTCCCCCCTCCTTTTTTTTCCTCTCTTTCTGCCCATTACTCTGCCTGTTCTCCATCTCCCTCTGGTGCTCCCCTCCCCCTTTCTTTCTCCCTAGGCCTCCTGTCCCATGATCCTTTCCCTTCTCCAGCTCGGTATCACTTACGCCAATCACCTTTCCAGGTCTTAGCTTCACCCCACCCCCTCCAGTCTTCTCCTATTATTTCGCATTTCCCCCTCCCCCTTTCAAATCTCTAACTATCTTTCCTTTCAGTTAGTCCTGATGAAGGGTCTCGGCCCAAAACATTGACAGCGCTTCTCCCTATAGATGCTGCCAGGCCAGCTGCGTTCCACCAGCATTTTGTGTGTGTTGCTTGAATTTCCAGCATCTGCAGATTTCCTTGTGTTTACCTTTTAAATTCACTGTATGTAGTATTTTGTTCACATAGAGGTTTCATTTTACAAGCCCACAAACTCTATTAGTAAGAGGGACAAGGGCAGTAGATGCAGGGGAATACTCTTACTTGCAGCTTCCACTCTGTCCTGAGCTAAGTGGGTAGTGTTTCATTTTTTTGATTATACCAGATGGTGTAACAGCAATTGAAATGAATTTAGCAGCCTTTTTATATCTCTCTTGATATGTGTTTCTAATTATTTCAGATTATCTGTTGTTTTAAAACACAATTGTCCATTTCACTGCATTATTTGAAGTGGAAATTATGCATATTATGAAAGGAGAAAATTCCAGAAATACTCAGCAAGTCAGGCAGTATCTGTAAGAAGGAACAGGGCTAGTGCTTAAAGTTTGGGCAAAAGATCCTTGACCTAAAACTTTAACTCAGTTTCTCTTCTTGATTTGGCCTAACCTGCTGAGTGTTTCCAGCATTTTCTGTTTTTATTTTAATTTTCCAGCATCTGCAATTGTTTTGATTTGCATTATTCACATTATATTATGCATATATATGATAACCATTATATTCTAATGTTTAAAGCCTGATACTTAACAACAAATTCTATCAAGATTTTGTTCCTAAAAGGAAACACTTTCATTGTTTTGGTATATTATTTCCAAACTTAAGACTACCTTTAATGCACAAATGGAAGTGATGAATCATGGAACAGTATAAAATAAGGGAGAAAATACCACAGGGAACTTAAAGGCAGTATGCTGTCTGAATATTGTATCCACGCATATATTATGCTAAGAATGCACGGTGTCATTTTAATCTAAGACAGTGAGTCCATAAGACCATAAGATATAGGAGCTGAAGTAGGCCATTTAATCATGGGCTGATCCAATTCTTCTAGTCATCCCCACTCCCCTGCCTTCACCCCATACCCTTTGATGCCCTGGCTAATCTAGAACCTATCTATCTCTGCCTTAAATGCACCCAATGACTTGACCTCCACAGCCGCTTGTGGCAACAAGTTCCATAGAGTCCTAATCTCCCAGATCAGAGACTACTAACTTGGGCACAGTTCTGAAAACCAATTACAGTTCAAGTTCAAGTTTATTGTCATTCAACCATACACATGTATAGCAAACAAAACATCACTCTTCTGGGGTGAAGGTGCAAAACACACAACCTATAGTCACACACAGCACAATACTTATGGCCCAACATGTGCAGTCACAAAATAATATTAGCACAAGTAATACACAGAAAATGTTGTGTGTATTACTTTGATTTCCAGCATCTGCAGATTTTCTCTTGTTCGTAATATTAGCACAAGGCTTCTTTTTTATGACTCTGATTCCAAAGACATAAAAGGAAATCTCATCAAGCATGCACTGCTTTTTGCAGTGCCGATGTATTTTTACCTGTATTTTAATCATGAATCATTTCAGGGTGCTTCTCTGATGACAATTCATGGCAGGAAATTCCTGACAAGGTCAAAAGGAGACGAACCAAAAGGCAGGTAAGAATAAAGCAAGTAAAGCCAGAACTTGAAAGGTTGTGTTTTAGGTACAGTAACTATTAATCAGTGGATAATCTTTGGAGTGAGCCACATCTTTAAAGTTGTATCCAACTCTCTTCTGTGAGAACTAATTGCCAAAGTAACATACCAACTGGAAATTTCTACATTCACTTTAATAGCAATATATTCTGGTCAACTTCTGACTTTCATTTTTTATGTCTTCTAACATAAGAGAATTTTATGGAATTGATTTTTTTGCTATAGTATCCCATTACAGAAGGTGCTGTGGTCTTCACAAAGATGCTCACCGTTCTATAAGACTATCCTTCCCCATTCCTTTTTTTTTGTAATTATTTTTATTGAAGTTCATCATCAAACATTTCCATAAGATGTATTTCAGACATTGTACATATATATCATATAATCATATATATCACAAATCTCCACAAAGTATTTATCTGAGGTATACACCTATAGAAAAGAGTGGAGAGAAAAAACAAGCAAAAGGAAAGAACTATGTACAAGTAGGGAGTGATCTTTTTTTTTACACCAGATTCATTGATTTGGGAAAATAAAATCAGGCCTTTGAGGCATTATGTAGTTAAACCATTTTTCCCAGTATGAATCAAATTGTTCCAGCTTATGATTAACAGATGCTGTTATCTTCTCCATTTTGTAAATGTCCATTGTAATTTCCATCCATGTATTTAAAGTTGGGCTCTCCTGTGATAACCATTTCCTAGTAAGAGTCTTTTTACCAGCCACCAACAGTATATTCATTAAATATTTATCTCTTTTTAACCATTCTTGAGGTATATATCCAAAATATATGGTCTTACTCTCTAAGGGTATTTCACATTTAAAGATGTCTTGTAGGGCATTGTGTATCCCCCTCCAATAGTTTTTAATAACAGGGCAGTCCCAAAAAATATAATAATGATTTGCATTTTGATTTCCATAATTTCTCCAGCAAACAGGGAGGTTACTAACATAATGGGATTTCTGAGAGGGTGTAATAAAATATCTTATCAAGTTTTTCCATCCAAACTCCCTCCATTTCTGTGAATTGGTACACTTCCATTGATATCTCCATATTGTTGTCCATTCTTCCTCAGATATAATTATCCCTCCTTCCTTCTCCCATTTTGTTTTAATGTATGAAGTGGAATGTGTTTTAAGATTTGACAACCCCTTATACATGCTTGAAATGATTCTACTACCATTATCTGAATTATATGCTTTTCTAAAGAGCTCTATCAAGCATGTACTTGCCTTGGTTACATTTTTAAGCGTCTTATTAACATATTGTCACATCTGTAAATACCAATAAAAATCTTGTTTTTCTAATAAGTGTTTCACTTTAAGCATTTCAAAACTGAACAGTGTTCCTTCTTTCATTATGTTGCAAAGAACTGTTATTCCTTTAGTTGTCCAGTCCTTGAATCTAGCATCCAATTTATTTGGTGTAAAATCTGAGTCATATGCACACCATTTAAGAATTATGATATCTCCCTCTAGATTATATTCTTTTATAGTAGTTTTCCATATTTTAAGAGCCAATTTCACCCATGGGTTATCAATAGTATTTATGTACCTTTGTAGGTTGTTATCAGCCAAAATTGCTTGTATGGGGATGGGAAGTACCAGCTCCTCAATGTTTTTCCATTGAGCGTCATATGATGGGTTGCACCAACATATCACAGCTCTCAACTGTGCTGCAAAATAATAATCTCTAAGAAAAAGGTAGGCCCCATCCCCCCTTTTCCTTTGCTAATTGTAAAGTTTTGAGACAAACTCTAGGCCATTTACCCTGCCAAATATACCTTGATAACATTTTGTTCCATTCATTGAATTGATTTTGATTACTCTCTATTGGTAGGGTCTGAAAGAGATATAACAGTCTGGGCAGTATATTCATTTTAATAGATTCAATCCTTGAACTGAGACTGAAAAAAGGAATCAGGCTCCATCTTGCCACATCTTCCTTAATTGTTTTATATAAAGGCTGATAATTACATTCTGATAATTTTGCCAAATCTTTTGGCATAATGATGCCCAAATATTTGAAAGACTCTGTGTGCCATGCCCAGGGGTACCGACTTTCAATTTCTCTTGGTGGGCTATAGTAATATGAAAGTAATTAGGTTTTATGTATGTTGATCTTGTATCCTGATAATTGACCATATTAGACAATAGACAATAGGTGCAGAAGTCGACCATTCGGCCCCTCGAGTCTGCACCGCCATTCTGAAATCATGGCTGATCATTCACTATCAATACCCAGTCCCTGCCTTGTCCCCATATCCCTTGATTCCCCTATCCATCAGATATCTATCCAGCTCCTTCTTGAAAGCATCCAGAGAATTGGCCTCCACCGTCTTCCGAGGCAGTGCATTCCACACCTCCACAACTCTCTGGGAGAAGAAGCTCTTCCTCAACTCTGTTTTAAATAACTGACCTCTTATTCTCAATCCATGCCCTCTGGTACTGGACTCTCCCAACATCTGGAACATATTTCCTGCCTCAATCCTATCAAATCCTTTAATTATCTTAAATGTTTTAATCAGATCCCCTCTCAATCTCCTCAATTCCAGCGTGTACAAGCCCAATCTCTCCAATCTCTCTGCGTAAGACAGCCCTGCCATCCCAGGAATCAACCTAGTGAATCTACGCTGCACTTCCTCAATTGCCAGAATGTCCTTCCTTAAACCTGGAGACCAAAACTGTACACAATATTCCAGGTGTGGTCTCACCAGGACCCTGTACAAATTCAAAAGGACATCCTTGCTCTTGTACTCAATTCCCCTTGTAACAAAGGCCAACATTCCATTTGCCCTCTTCACTGCCTGTTGCACTTGCTCATTCAAAGGATTGCATCAATTTAGGTAAAGAGTATGTTGATAGCCCTAGATAGATCAAAATGTCATCCGCATAACAAGCCAATTTATGCTCTGTCCCTTTAATAGTAATTCCCCTCATATCTTCATTTTGTCTGATGTATTAAGCTAATAGTTCCAGATATAATGCGAAGAGTAGTGGTGACCATGCACAACCCTGTCTCGTGCCCCTTTCTAGGGTAAGACTATTTGATAAATATCCATTGATTTTAATCCGAGCAGTAGGATTGTCATATAGTGTCTGTATAGTTTTAATAATTGTGTCTTGGAAACCAAATCTATGTAAAACTCTGTAAAGAAAATTCCAATTAACCAAATCAAATGCTTTTTCAGCATCCACACTTACCACTATTGCTTCAATTTTATTTTTTTGTATATGATCCATAATGTGACGTGTCCTTCGTATATTGTCTTGAGTCTGGCGTCGTATAAAACCTGTCTGATTGTTACGTATCAGTATGGGTAGAAGCTCCTCTAATCGTTTGGCCATGGAGGTAAATAATCTATAATCTACATTAAGAAAGGATATTGGTCTAAATGACCCGCATTCCATTTTATCCTTGCCTTCTTTCAGTATAGCTGAGATTATCCAACTGGGTGGCATTTGTGCCTTTTTTAGAACCCAGTTCAGTGTGGAGAGTAAAACAGGAATTAACTCATTTTTAAATTCTTTGTACCACTCTGCCATATACCCATCTGATCCTGGTGACTTGCTTAATTTAAGCCTACTAATTGCAGCTTTTAATTCAACTTCAGTTATGTCAGCAGTCATCATTCTATTTTGTTCTTTGCTTAAAGTGGGTAACTCTAGAGAATTCAAGAAGATGTCAATTTGGGTTATGCTTCCCCCTGGAACTTTGGAATATAGAGTTTTGTAAAATCCTTCCCCATTCCACCTTTGAAAGATATTCATCGTCCTCTAACAAGATTGTGAGAAACAAGGGTGGAGCAGGCTCTGCCACTATTGACAATATCAAAGGAAATTGTCTTCATGATAAATGGCTTCCTGCGTCCCCACTCAGATATGATAACCAGCATACTTTGTAATCTTGTTAAACTTCCAACGTAGCCCCGCTGCTGAAAAAGTTTGGTATAGAAGGAGGCCCTTTGGCCCATTGATTCTATACTAGCTGTCAGAGCAATCCCATTACATTAATTTTCCCTGTAGAGTATTCTCTGCACATGGCTATTAAATCCCACTAAGTTTTGCTATTCATCTATGTGCTGGAGACTATTTACCAATGGGCATATCTGGGATCTGTGAGGAAAATGGAGTACCCAGAGGATATTCATGCCATAGGGAAAACATGCAAAATCCACATATGCATTTCTGGAGGTCAGAATTGAACCAAGATTGATGGAGTGGAAATACAGAAAGTGCATGATCTCTCTACCCTGGAACACACTGCTTGAAAGAGTGGTAGAATCAGAGTTGGTAACAGCATTTATATTTTGCTCTCCCTGCCTTCTCACTTTTTCCTCAGTGTTTATATTCTTCTATGTTCAGTCTGTTTGATGTACTCTCTGCCACCCCCACCCTGCATAATGGTGGGGGATCATGTTGGAAAGTTCTTTGTGCAAGATTATGTGCAGGAGACCTCATCAACTACGTGTGATACTTTGGGTCACATGTGGTAAAATGTTAGAATCTCAGGGTTCTCCGCACTATCTTCTCAATATGCCAAGATGTCATCTGTTTGTAGTAACTATTTGACAGGTACCCATTTTTAGGCATGGTTCTTTCCTTGTCATTATTTTAATTCCCCGCACATAAGATAGTAAGTGGCATTAATATTTAACATTTCTTTGTTTTTCATAGGTTCGGCGGGGCCAGCGCACTGTTCTGAGAGAAACCAAGTACATTGAGCTGATGGTTGTTAATGACTATGCATTGGTATGCCAGCTGTACTTAATATTGTATTTTTTAGATTTGAGAATAATTAAAGAGTACCTCCCAATGATGATTCTTCCATTAGTAGTTTGAGTTGGAGTTGCATAGGCAAATAGCTATTAGTAGAAAGGAAGCTATTTCAAAATAGTCTAACCTCAAAATTGCAATTGGGCGTTTGAGCAGGCAATCATTGATTTAAATCAATAGTGACATGAACTAATTCTATCATCTGGTGGGGATGGATTGCTGAAGATCTGGAGATTGCAGACAGGTTCTCCACTGATGAAGGAAATCATACACTTTATATAGTTCTTTTAACCCACCCTGACTGGTTACAGACGTGTCAGTATTAATAAGACCATAAGTCATAGGAGCAGAATTAGGCTGTTCAGCGCCTTGAGTCTGCTCCGCCATTCCAACTTGGCTGATCCCGGATCCCACTCAACCCCATACACCTGCCTTCTCGCCATATGCTTCGATACTCTGGCCGATCAGGAAACTATCAACCCACTTCAAATAAACCAATGGATTTGGCCTCCACAGCAGTCTTTGACAGAGCATTCCACATATCCACTACTCTTTGGCTAAAAAAATTCCTCCTTACCTCTGTTCTAAAAGATCACCCCTCAATGTTGAGGCTATGTCATCTAGTTCTAGACACCCCACCATGGGAAATATCCTCTCCACATCCACCTTATCTAGTTCTTTCAACATTTGGTAGATTTCAATGAGATTTCCACACATTTTTCTAAATTCTAGTGAGTACAGGCCCAAAGCTGCCAAATGCCCTTTATATGTCAACCCCTTCATTCCTGATATCATCCTTGTGAACCTCCTCTGGACTCTCTTCAATGACAACACATTCTTTCTGAGATATGGAACCCAAACCTATTGATAATACTCCAAGTGCAGCCTGACTAGTGTCTTATAAAGGCTCAGCATTATCTCCTTGTTTGTATATTCTATTCCCCTTGAAATAAATGCCAACATTGCATTTGCCTTCTTTACCACAGACTCAACCTGGAAATTAAACTTCTAGGAGTCTTGCACGAGGACTCCTAAGTCCCTCTGCACCTCTGATGTTTGAACCTTCTCCCCCTTTAGATAATAGTCCACACTATTGTTCCTTTACCAAAATGCATTATCATACATTTCCCAACACTGTATTCCATCTGCCACTTTTTTGCCTGTTCTTCCAATTTGTCTAAGCTCTGTTGCAATCGCATTGCTTCCTCAGCAATACCTACTCCTCCACCTATCTTCGTATCATCCACAAACTTTGCCACAAAACCATCAATTCCATTATCTAAATCACTGGCAAAATGTGAAAAGTAGCAGTCCCAATACTGACCCCTGAGGAACATCACTAGTCTTTGGCAGCCAACCAGAAAAGGCCTGCTTTATTCCCACTCACTGCCTCCTGACTGTCAGTCATTCCTCTATCCAAACCAGCATCCTGTAACACCTTGGGATTTTATCTTGTTAAGATGCCACAAATGAGGCTGCTTGTCAAATGCCTTCTGAAAATCCAAGTAAATGACATGCACTGTTTCATTCATCCACCCTGCTTGTTACTTCTTTGAAGAACTCTAACAAATTTATCAGGCCATCTTATAATTAAATGGGTATATATAGCTGCCTCTGTCAATAGCATGGAATAGAGTTTCCCCAAGAGTGAAAGCATAGATCTTGAAACAAATTGTGCCCTAAGAGAACTACCTATTTGGAAAACTGTCTAGAAATTCAGAGAACAAAGTGATCAAACTCACAGTACAGACCCAAGTTGTAAAGGTGTCTGATAAGCATAACAGGGTGGTCAAGAGCTGCTCATAAAATGATGTAGTGCAATGATTGTGCACCAAACTTACCTTTTGCATCCCAGTAGTTATTTAACTCTTACTCAGCCACAGTTGCCATTTTGCCATTTGAGTATTTCTCCATTTTTAGAATAAACATGTCCTGCAACTCCTCATTTTTCCCAAAAACGCACACCATTGCTGCTCTGCTGTCATCCCTGCCAGCATTTCCTTCCAATTTACTTTGGCCAACTCCTCTCTCACACCACTGTAATTTCCTTTACTCCACTGAAATACTGCTATGTCAGACTTTACTTTCTCCCTATCAAATTTCAAGTTGAACTCAATCATATTGTGATCACTGCCTCCTAAGGGTTCTTTTACCTTAAGCTCCCTAATCGCCTCTGGTTCATTACATAACACCCAATCCGATATAGTTGATCCCCTAGTAGGCTCAACGACAAACTGCTTTAAAAAGCCATCTCTTAGGCATTCAACAAATACACTCTTGAGATCCATAGCCAACCTGATTTTCCCAATTGACCTGCATGTTAAAATCTCTCATGACTATCATAACATTGCCTTTTTGACTCACCTTTTCTATTTCTTGTTGTAATCTATGGTCTTAGTAGCTGAAGAAGGCTGAACTTTTAAACATTTTAATAGATGTAGTAATTAGTGATATTAATATTTCTTGGAATTAATCTTTATGAAGGTGCTGGTCCTTGCAGGCATTCTGCATGTTCTTGCCACCCCAAGTAGCAACTCTTCTGATGTGAGCCAGGGATAAAGAATTTGAGCTATTTGTTTTAGACCAAGGGATATCACAGTTAATGCAATTCCTATCTTCTTCCAGTATCTATATAGTTGCATTTTCCAAACATAACTACTGGGTAGCAATCAGGAATACCACAGGAGTGTTTGTATGACTGCAAAAAGTCTAATTTCTTTTCATGAATGCTGTATGTATGAATTATGATCTAAAACATTATCTGCTTTTTCATAGTGAAGCCTATAGTTCTGTTAACTTTGTTGCTTCCAACACTCACAAATTGGTAAAAAAAACTGGCACATGTATTTTGTTTCGTTCATGTTTCATTGTCATTTATTCTGCTTATTTAGTAATTCACTTGTACTAAACCTTGATGTTTTTACCAACAGTTCTCAAATCAACGTTATTCTGTCACCTTAACAAGCAATTTTGCCAAATCTGTTGTGAATTTTGCCGATTTTGTAAGTACTTTAAATCATTATCCTCTTGTCTAATAAACATTGAATGGGATTGTTCTGTTTGCCATATTATGTCAAGTTCATAAACAATTTGACTTTAGACTAGACAGTCCAGTGTTTGAGTGGCATTTGAAAAAAAAAGCTAGTCTGTGATGAACCAACTAAAACATTACTTAATTACTTAAGCCCATCACCCCTACTAGGGCATAGGCCACCAGCAGCAGAGTCCGCTATACTAGGTCATTCTTTCAAGTTGTCAGCAGGTGTTGACCAGGTTTGTGGTGCATCCTTCCTCTCCCAGGGATAAGGTCTTTGGAGTTTCTGTTGGTGTTTCTATAGCACTGTGTTTTTAATGGGGTGGGGTTGTTAGCCTGGTGCTCAAACCTCCTCTTTTCACAGCCAGACATGGGGCCATTCATGGTAGAGTTAACTGAAACCTAACTGATACTTATTTTGTAAAAGTGAGAGTTTTAAAGTCCTCCTTCCTCTTTGCCAGTTGTTCAGGACTTGAGGATGTCTTGCTTCCCCTCTAGGTGTGTAGGTTCTGAGGTGAATGCACCCAAAGGTCTGCTGCAGATGGGGCAGGGGGTGTTTGATTGTATGGGTTAGGAGAGTAGTTTCAGAGATGGAGGACTCTCACTGTTTTTCTTGTTGGGCTTCTGTGTGTTTCTGAGTCATAGATTCAGTGTTCCTAATACTAAGCCAAATGTTTCATGCCCATTTGAGTAGTTATTGATCAAAGATTCCCATGAATCAGTGTTACACTTTTACAAGAAACTTTTGAGATTATCTTTCTTCAATTCACTTAATAATATTTTTTTAACCATGATGTAGCTAAGAATCAGATTTATCACTGGCATGTGACGTGAAATTTGTTAACTTAGCAGCAGCAGTTCAAAGCAATACATAATCCAGCAGAGAAAAAAATAATAAATAAAAAAACAAACAAGTAAATCAATTACATGTATTGAATAGATTAAAACTCATGCAAAAACAGATAATATATATTAACAAAAAGGTAGTGTTCGCAGGTTTAATGTCCACTTAGGAAATGGATGACAGAGGGAAAGAAGCTGCTCCTGAATCACTGAGTGTGTGCCTTCAGGCTTCTGTACCTCCTACCTGATGGTAACGGTGAGAAAAGGGCATGCCCTGGGTCCTGGAGGTCCTTAATAATGGACACTGCCTTTCTGAATGCCTGTATTGGAAGAATGGTATTGGTAATATTAATCAGTGACTAGAAACCTGAACGTTCAAAGCTCAAAGTAAATTTATTATCAAAGTATATATATGTCACCATATACTACCTTGAGATTCATTTTCTTGTGGGCATTTACAGGAAAATAAAGAAACACAATGGAATCAATGAAAAACTGTGCACATACAAATACTGAAAACCACTATGCAAAAGATGACAAACTGTGCAGATACAAAGCTAAAAATAATAATAAATAAATAATACTGAGAACACGAGTTATAGATTCCTTGAAAGTGAATCCATAGGTTGTGGAAATAGTTCAGAGTTGAGGTGAGTGAAGGTATCCAGACTGGGTCAGGAGCCTGATGGTTGAAGGCTAATAACTGTTCCTGCACCTGGTTGTTTGGATCCTTGTCAGTCACCAACCAAGTATGTGATACCATCCAATGGTTATCTATATTCACTTGGCCTTGACTTTGGTTTCAATAATACACACACATGTATTTACAGAATGTATACTTGGTTTACCAGGCCATCAAAAGTGTTTGATATAGAAGGCAATGTTAGGGCCTGTTCATAAACCAAGGATAGTTTCAAATATCTTGGATGAACCTGAAGATGAAAGAGATGATATACTGTATGTAACATTTTGAAAACAATGCTGTGCCAAGTATACTGGTAGGCATAAATTTGTACCTCACTTCCCTATTTTGCACATACCAGCAACTTAACATTTTACCAGGAGTCATAATAAAAGAAAATAAATTTTGAGAGAGTTGTTGTGTCTGCTCTCAGGCACACAAAAAGATGGTGATTAAGAGAGCTTGGTGTTCTAATAGACAGTTAAAGTTTTGAAATGGAAGGAGTCAAACACAGAACAGTAGAACATTACAGCACAGAAACAGGTCCTTTGGCCCTTCCTGGCTGTGCTGAACCATTTTTCTGCCTAGTCCCACTGACCTGCACCTGGCCCATATCCCTCCATGCACCTCTCATCCATGTACCTGTCCAAGTTTTTCTTAAATGTTAAAAGTGAGCCCACAATTACCACTTCATCTGGCAGCTCATTCCACACCCCCACCACTCTGTGTAAAGAAGCCCCTCCCATGCTCCCTTTAAACTTTTCCTCTTTCACCCTTAACCCATGTCCTCTGGTTTTTTTTTCTCTGCTAGCCTCAGTGGAAAAAGCCTGCTTGCATTCACTCTATCTATACCCATCATAATTTTATATACCTCTATCAAATCTCCCCTCATTCTTCTACTCTCCAGGGAATAAAGTCCTAACCTATTCAACCTTTCTTGGTAACTCAGTTTCTCAAGTCCCAGCAGCATCCTTGTAAACCTTCTCTGCAATCTTTCAACCTTATTAATATCCTTCCTGTAATTCAGTGACCAAAACTGTACACAATACTCCAAATTCAACCTCACCAATGCCTTATACAACCTCACCATAACATTCCAACTCTTATACTCAATACTTTGATTTATAAAGGTCAATGTACCAAAAGCTCTCTTTATGACCCTATCTACCTGTGATGCCACTTTTAGAGAATTATGTATCTGTATTCCCAGATCCCTCTGAGTACTCAGCATCCTATCATTTACCTTGTATGTTCTACTTTGGTTTGTCCTTCCAAAGTGCAATACCTCACACTTGTCTGCATTAATTTCCATCTGCCATTTTTCAGCCCATTTTTCCAGCTGGTCCAAATCCCTCTGCAAGCTTTGAAAACCTTCCTCACTGTCCACTACATCTCCAATCTTTGTATCAGCAAATTTGCTGATCCAATTTACCACATTATCAACCAGATCATTGGTGTAGATGACAAATAACAATGGACCCAGCACTGATCCCTGTGGCACACCACTAGTCACAGTCCTCCACTCAGAGAAGCAATCCTCCACTACTGCTCTCTGGCTTCTCCCATTGAGCCAATGTCTAATCCAATTTACAACCTCACCATGTATACCTAGCAACTGAATATTCCTAACTAACCTCCCATGCGGGACTTTGTCAAAGGCCTTACTGAAGTCCATGTAGACAACATCCACTGCCTTCTCTTCATCCACTTTCCTGGTAACTTCCTCGAAATACTCTAATAGATTGGTTAAACATGACCTACCACGCACAAAGCCATGCTGACTGTTTCTAATAAGTCCCTGTCTATCCAAATGCTTGTAGATCCTATCTCTTAGTATTCCTTCCAATAATTTACCTACTACCAATGTCAAACTTACCGGTCTATAATTTCCCAGCTTACTTTTTGAGCCTTTTTTAAACAACGGAACTACATGAGCAATCCTCCAATCCTCTGGCACCTGACCCGTCGATATTGACATTTTAAATATTTCTGCCAGGGTCCCTGCAATTTCAACACTAGTCTCCTTCAAGGTCCGAAGGAATACCCTGTCAGGTCCTGGGGATTTATCTACTCTGATTTGCCTCAAGACAGCAAGCACCTCCTCCTCTTTCATCTGTATAAGTTCCATGACCTCCCTACTTGTTTGCCTTGTTTCCATAGACTCCATTCCAGTTTCCTTAGTAAATACAGATGCAAAAAAACCCATTTAATATCTCTCCCATTTCTTTTAGTTCCATACATAGCCGACCACTCTGATCTTCAAGAGGACCAATTTTATCCCTTACTATCCTTTTGCTCTTAACATACCTGTAGAAGCTCTTTGGATTATCCTTCACCCTGACTGCCAAAGCAACCTCATGTCTTCTTTTAGCCCTCCTGATTTCTTTCTTAAGTACTTTTTGCACTTTTTATACTCATCAAGCACCTTATTTGCTCCCTGTTGCCTATACCTGTCATACATCTCTCTCTTCTTCTTTATCAGAGTTCCAATATCCCTCGAGAACCAAGGTTCCTTATTCTTATTCACTAACTGGAGTCATCCAGCTCCAGTTCCCTAACGCAGTTTATTAGGAGCTGCAGCTGGATGAACTTCTTGCAGGTGTTGTCAGGGAGACTTCCCACATCCTGCAAGAGGAGCATTCCAACATCCTGCTTGGCATTCTCTCTACTCTAAACAAACAAACTTACCGGAACCTACCCTCACCTCTGCATGTTTATGCCGAAACCTGTTGAGCCAAAGCCATCCCACTCTGCTCCCTCTTGCTCCACTGCCCGCTGGATATGGTGTTTGCCTTTAATATACTGTAATATACACTCAGTGGCCAGTTTATAAGGTACACCTGCTTGTTAATGCAATTATCTAATCAGCCAGTCATGTGGCAGCAACTTAATGCATAAAAGTATGCAGACACAGACAAGATGTTCAGTTGTTTCGACCAAACATCAGAACAGGGAAGAAATATGATCACTGTGGAGATTGCTGGTACCAGATAGGGTGGTGTGAGTATCTCAGAAACTACTGATCTCCAGGGATTTTCACACACAATAGTTTTTTTAGAGTTTGCAAAGAATGGTGCAAAAAACAAAAATACATCCAATGAGTGGCAGTTCTGTGGGTGAAAACGCCTTGTTAATGAGAAAGGTCAGAGGATACTGGTTCAAGCTGACAGAAAGGTGACAGTAATTCAAGTAACCACCTGTTACAACAGTGGTGTGCAGAAGAGTATCTCTGAATGCACAACACATCAAATCTTGAAGTGGATGGGCTACAGCAGTATATACACACAAACATGAGAAAATCTGCAGAGGTTGAAAATCCAAGCAACACACACAAAATGCTGGAGGATACCAGCAGGCTAGACAGCATCAATGGAAAAGAGTGAACAGTCGATGTTTCAAATCAAGACCCTTCAGCAGGACCCTGATGATGGTAGTATATACGGTATGTACTTTTATGACAAATTTACTTTGAACTTTGAAGACCATGAACATGCACTCAGTGCTGACTTTAAGTACACAGGCAGAACTGCTTTCTCGAGGATAAGTTTCTAAACAATACAGACACATGTCAAATGTCTACTGCGTTTTCAATGACAAAACATTTAATTCATACTTTAGATTTATAAACAACAACTGAATACACGGATTGTGCTGGTTGCCATGGAAACGTGGACATCTGGAGACAAAATTGACATCAATGAAAATCCACTGCTTACACTACAAGAGTTCATGAAATACAGGAGCAATTCTGTCAACATTCACAGTGATGCATTCCATATGTTTTCGTAAGTCTTGTTGCATATTATACCTACTTGGCATATTGGCAATTACAGTGAACAATTAACATACCAGCAAGTAACCTATCCATCTTTGGAATAGGAGAGGTAAATAGAGTACCCAGAGGAAACCCACCTGGTCAAAGGGAGAATTTACAAACTCCAGATTGACAGCACTGGAGGACAGGATTAACCCACTTCTCTTTCACTCTGTCAGAATCAGGTTTTTTATCACTGGCATGCGTCATGAAATTTGTTAACTTCACAACAGTAGTTTGATGCAATACATAATATAGAAGAAAAAAGAAAAATGATAAATATTTTACAGTATATGTATATTGAATAGATTAAAAATCATGTAAACCCAGAAATAATGCATAGAAAGATAGAAACATGGAAAACCTACAGCACAATACAGGACCTTCGACCCACAAAGTTGTGCTGAACATATACTTACCTTAGAAATTACTATGCTTACCCATAGCCCGCTATTTTTCTAAGCTCCACGTACCTATCCAAAAGTCTCTTAAAAGACCCTATAGTATACACCTCCACCACCATTGCTGGCAGCTCATTCCATGTACTCACCACTCTCTGAATAAAAAACTTACCCCTGACATCTCCTCTGTACCTACTTCCCAGCACCTTAAACCTGTGTACTCTTGTGGCAACAATTTCAGCCCTGGGAAAAAGCCTCTGACTATCCACACGATCAATGCCTCTCATCATTTTGAACACCTCTATCAGGTCACCTCTCATCCTCCGTTGCTCCAAGGAGAAAAGGCCGAGTTCACTCAACCTATTCTCATAAGGCAGGTAACATCCTTGTAAATCTCTTCTGCACCCTTTCTATAGTTTCCACATCCTTCCTGCAGTGAGGCAATCAGAATTGAGCACAGTACTGCAAGTGGGGTCTGACCAGGGTCCAAGATGCTGCAACATTACCTCTCGCCTCCTAAATTCAGTTTCATGATTGATGAAGGCCAATTCACCATACGCCCTCTTAACCACAGAGTCAACCTGCGCTGCTGCTTTGAGTGTCCTATGGACTCAGACCCCTCTGATCCTCCACACTGCCAAGAGTTTTACCATTAATACTATATTCTGCCATCATACTTGACCTACCAAAATGAACCACTTCACACTTATCTGGGTTGAACTCCATCTGCCACTTCTCAGCCCAGTTTTGCATCCTATCAATGTCCTGCTGTAACCTCTGACAGCCCTCCACACCATCCACAACACTTCCAATGTTTGTGTCATCAGCAAACTTACTAACCCATCCCTCCACTTCCTCATCCAGATAATTTATAAAATTCACGAAGAGTAAGTGTCCCAGAACAGATCCATAAGGCACTCCTCTGGTCACCAACCTCCATGCAGAATATGACCCGTCTACATCCAGGCAAGCCAGTTCTGGATCCACAAAGTAATGTCCCCTCGGATCCCATGCCTCCTTACTTTCTCAATAAGCCTTGCATGGGGTACCTTATCAAATGCTTTGCTACATCTATTGCTCTTCCTTCATCAATTTAGTCACATCCTCAAAAAATTCAATCAGGCACGTAAGGCACGACCTGTCCTTGACAGGTCCTACTCCTAATCATATTATATCTTTCCAAATGTTCACAAATCCTGCCTCTCAGGATGTTCTCCATCAAATTACCAACCACTGAAGTAAGACTCACTGGTCTATAATTTCCTGGGCTAGCTCTACTCCCTTTCTTGAATAAAGGATCAACATCCGCAACCCTCCAATCCTCCGGAACCTCTCCCGTCCCCATTGATGATGCAAAGATCATCACCAGAAGCTCAGCAATCTCCTCCCTTGCGTCCCACAGTAGCCTGGGTTACATCTCATCCTGTCCTGGTGACTTAGCTAACTTGATGCTTTCCAAAATCTCCAGCACATCCTCTTTCTTAATACCTACATGCTTAAGGTTTTCAGTCCACTGCAAGTCATCACTGCAATCACCAATAACCTTTTCCATAGTGAATACTGAAGTAAAGTATTCATTAAGTACCTCTGTTATTTCCTTCAGTTCCATACACACTTCCCCACTGTCACAGTTAACAGGTCCTATTCTTTCACGTCTTATCCTCTTGCTTTTCACATACTTGTAGAATGCCTTGGGGGTTTCCCTTAATTCTGCCCGCCAAGGCATTCTCATGGCCCCTTCTTGTTCTACTATTTTCCTTTTTAAGCTCCTTCCTGTTAGTCTTATAATCTTCTAGATCTCTAACATTTCCTATCTCTCTGAACCTTTCATAAGCTTTTCTTTTCTTCTTGACTAGATTTATTGCAGCCTTTGTACACCACAGTTCCTGCACCCTACCATAAGTTCCCTGTCTCATTGGAATGTACCTATGCAGAACTCCACACAAATATCCCCTGAACATTTGCCACATTTCTTCTGTACATAGAACATAGATTAGTACAGCCCATTACAGGCCCTTCAGCCCACAATGTTGTGCCAACCCTCAAACCCTGCCTCCCATATAACCCCCCCCCCCACCTTAAATTCCTCCATATACCTGTCTAGTAGTCTCTTAAACTTCACTAGTGTGTCTGCCTCCACCACTGACTCAGGCAGTGCATTCCACACACCAACCACTGTCTGAGTGAAAAACTTTCCTCTAGTATCCCCCTTGAACTTCCCTCCCCTTACCTTAAAGCCATGTCCTCTTGTACTGAGCAGTGGTGCCCTGGGGAAGAGGCGCTGGCTGGTCACTGTCTATTCCTCTTAATATCGTATACCTCTATCATATCTCCTCTCATCCTCCTTCTCTCCAAAGAGTAAAGCCCTAGCTCCCTTAATCTTTGATCATAATCCATACTCTCTAAACCAGGCAGCATCCTGCTAAATCTCCTCTGTACCCTTTCCAATGCTTCCACATCCTTCCTATAATGAGGCAACCAGAACAGGACACAGTACTCCAAGTGTGGCCAAACCCTGAGAACATCTGTTCCCAATTTAAGCTTCCAGTTTCCTGCCTGATAGCCTCATAATTCCCCTTACTCCAATTAAACACTTTTCTAACTTGTCTGTTCCTATCTCTCTGCAATGCTATAGTAAGGGGGATAGAATTATGATCACTATCTCCAAAATGCTCACCCACTGAGAGATCTGACACCTGACCAGATTCATTTCCAAATACCAAATCAAGAGCAGTCTCTCGTCTCATAGGCTTATCAACATTTTGTGTCAAGAAACCTTCTGTTATACAGGCGTGGCAGTGGACAAACCCAAGTGCAGAACACAGGCGTGGAGGCAGAGACAGGAGGCGTTATTAACATAGCGAGCATGGAGTCAGTATCCAGGAGCGATGCTGGACCTAAAACTGGCAGTCCTAAGAACCATGAAACAAGATTACTCACACCAGAATCAACCAACAATCTGGTAGCTCCTTGTTGTGGTCACAGGATTTTTATACTGCATTTGCTGATGGAAAGCAAGTTTGTGTAGTTAATGGAACCTGGGAATGATTGGAAACTAAACGAGGTGATTGAGGCCCAATTCCTGAGGAAAATAGCCAGGTGGGCGATTGCCAGAAGGGACTATGACACCTTCCTGAACACACCTAACAACCTCCATCTCATCTAAACCCCTCACTCTAGGGAGATGCCAAACAATATTTGGGAAATTAAAATCTCTTATCACGACAACTCTGTTATTATTACACGGTTCCAGGATATGTAAAAAAAAAAGTGAGGTAGTGTTCATGGGTTCAATGTCCATTTAGGAATCGGATGGCAGAGGGGAAGAAGCTGTTCCTGAATCGCTGAGTGTGTGCCTTCAAGCTTCTGTACTTCCTTCCTGATGGTAACAGTGAGAAAAGGGCATGTCCTGGGTGCTGGATGCCCTTAATACTGGACACTGCCTTTCTGAGACACCGCTCCCTGAAGATGTCCTGGGTATTTTGTAGTCTTGGACCCAAGAATGTGCTGTAGTCTTGGACCCAAGAATTTACAACCCTCTGCAGTTTATTTCGGTCCTGTGCAGAAGCCACCCCCCCCCCCCCAATACCAGACAGTGATGCAGCCTGTCAGAATGCACTCCGTGGTACATCTATAGAAGTTTTTGAGTGTATTTGTTGACATACAAAATCTCCTCAAACTCCTAATGAAGTATCACTGTTTTGCCTTCTTTATAACTACATCAATATGTTGGGACCAGATTAGATCCCCAGAGATCTTGATGCCCATGAACTTGAAACTGCTCACTCTCTCCACTTCTGATCTCTCTATGAAGATTGGAATGTGTTCCTTCATCTTACCATTCCTGAAGTCCACAATCAGCTCTTCCATCTTACTGACATTGAGTGCCAGGTTGTTACTGCGACACCACTCCATGAGTTGGCATATCTCACTCCAGTATATCCTCTCGTCACCATCTGAGACTCTACCAACAATGGTTGTATCATCAGCTAATTTATAGATGGTATTTGAGCTATGCCTAGCCACACAATCATGGGTATAGAGAGAGTAGAGCAGTGGGCTAAGCACACACCCCTCACATGTGCCACTGTTGATCGTCAGCGAGGAGGATATGTTATCACCAATCCATACAGATTGTGATTTTCTAGTTAGGAAGTGAAGGATCTAATTGCAGAGGGAGGTACAGAGGCCCAGGTTCTGTAATTTCTCAATAGGTTTGTGGGAATAATGGTATTAATTGCTGAGCTGTAGTCGATGGACAGCATCCTGAAGTAGGTGTTTCTGTTGTCCAGGTGGTCTAAAGCCGTGTGGAGAGCCATTGAGATTGCATCTGCCGTTGACCTAATGTGGTGATAGGCAAATTGCAATGGGTCTAGGTCCTTGCTGAGACAGGAGTTCAGTCTAGTCATGACCAACCTCCCAAAGCACTTCATCACTTTAGATGTGAGTGCGACTGGGTGATTATACCTCCCTGTACTACATTCCATCGGCCACTTCTTTGTCCATTCTCCTAAACAACCCACATTATTCTTCTTAGGCACCAGTCATAGAGAAATTCAGCATGAATACAGGCCCTTGGGTCCAACAAGTTTATGCCTACCATGGTGTTTACCATCTAGCTCCACCTTCTTGCATTTGGCCCACATCTCTCTAACCTTTGTGCCTGCATGTACCTTTCAAGTGCTTCTTAAATGATACTCTAGAACCTGCCTCCATCACTTCCTTCAGCATTCATTCCATATACTCAAGATCTTATGTGTGAATAAGTTGACCCTCAAATCCTTCCTAATTCTTGTCCCTCTCACTTTAAACCTATGTCCCCTAGTTTTGGACTTCCCTACACTGCTACTATCACCTTACCTATGCCCCTAATGATTTCATAATCCTCAATAAAGTCACCCCTGTTTCTCGTGTGCTCCAAGAGGGAAGACCTAGCCTGGCCAGCCTCTCCCTATAACTCAGGCCCTCTAGTCCTGGCAATCTCCACTGTGGAAGACATTAGCAGTGTGCTAGATGTTGAAGGGTCTGAGGGAAGAGAAGTGGGTGCAGTTACTAATACAAGGGAGAAGGTGCTCAAAAAGCTGAAAGACCTAAAGGTACACAAGTCACCCAGACCAGAGGACTGCACCCTGGGGTTTTGAAAGATGTAGTGGTAGAAATTGTGGAGGCATTAGAAATAATCTTTCAAAAACCATTGGACTCTGGCATGGTGCCAGAGGAATGGAAAATTGCAAATGTCACTCCACTCTTTAAGAAAGGAGGAAGGCAGCAGAAAGGGAATTATAGTCCAGTTAGACCGACCTCAGTGGTTGGGAAGATGTTAGAGTCAATTGCTAAGGATGATGTGATGGAGTACTTGGTGACATCGGACAAGATAGGACAAAGTCAGCATGCTTTCTGACTTTGTCCCATCTTGGACAATCTTACCTGATAAACTTGTTGGATTTCTTTCACTAGATTACAGGCAGGATAGATAAAGGGGATGCAGTGGATGTTGTATATTTGGACTTTCAGAAGGCTTTGGACAAGGTACCACACATGAGGCTGCTTACCAAGATAAGGGCCCATGATATTATAGAAAAGTTACTCAGGTGGTTAGAGTATTGGCTGATCGGTAGGAGGCAGCGAGTTGGAATAAAACGATTCTTGTCTGGTTGGTTGCCAGTGACTAGTGGTGTTCTGAAGGGGTTGGTGTTGGAACCACTTCTTTTTATGCTGTATATAATTGACTTAGATGATGGAAAAGATGGCTTTGTTGCCAAGTTTGCAGATGATGCGAAGATTAGTGGAGGGACAGGTAATGCTGAAGAAACAGGTAGGCTGCAGAAAAGCTTAGTCAGATTAGGAAAATGGGCAAGACAGTGGCAAATGAAATACAATGTTGGAAAATACATGGTCATGCACTTTCGTTGCAGAAATAAATGTGTGGACCATTTTCGAAACAGGGAGAAAATCCAGGAATCTGAGATGCAGAGGGACTTGTGCAGAACACCCTGAAGGTTAACTTGCAGCTAGAGTCGGTGGTGAGGAAGGCAATTGCCATGTTAGCATTCATTTCAAGAGGTCTAGAATACAAAAACAAGGAGGTGATGCTGAGGCTATTTAAGGCACTGGTGAGGCCTCACCTTGAGTATTGTGAAGAGTTTTGGGCCCCTCATCTTAGAAAGGATGTGCTGGCATTAGAGAGGGTCCAGAGGAGGTGCACAAGGATGATTCCAGGAATGATAGGGTTATCAAAAGAGAAACATTTGATGGCTCTGTGTCTGTACTCGCTCAAACCTTTTGAATATTGAAAGGCCTAGACAGAGTGGAAAGGATGTTTCCCATGGTGGGAGAGTCTAGGACATAGAAACATAGAAAACCTACAGCACAATACAGGCCCTTTGGCTCACAATGCTGTGTTGAACGTGTACTTACTTAAGAAATTACCAAGGGTTACCCCTAGCTCTCTATTTTTCTAAGCTCCATGTACCTGTCCAGGAGTCTTTTAAAAGACCCTATCTTATCTGCCTCCACCACCATCACCGGCAGCCCATTCCACGCACTCACCACTCTCTGTGTTAAAAAACTTACCCCTGACATCTCCTCTGTACCTACTTCCAAGCACCTTAAAATTGTGCCCTTTCATGCCAGCCATTTCAGCCCTGGGAAAAGGCCTCTGACTATCCATCCGATCAATGCCTCTCATCATCTTATACACCTCTATCAGGTCACCTCCCTTCCTCCATCACCCCAAGGAGAAAAGACCAAGTTCACTCAACCTATTCTCATAAGACATCCTCCCCAATCCAGGCAACATCCTTGTAAATCTCCTCTGCACCCTTTCTATAGTTTACACATCCTTCCTATAGTGAGGTGACTAGAACTGAGCACAGTACTTCAAGTGGGGTCTGATCAGGGTCCTACATAGCTGTAACATTACCTCTCGGCTCTTAAGCTCAATCCCATGGTTGATAAAGACCAAATGACCGTAAAAAATTAGTATCCCGCTTTATATTATATTTCATCTTTTCCCTCCTTATAGAATTTTTTAGTTGTCTTTTGTTGGATTTTAAAAGTTTCCCAATAATCTAACTTCCCACTTATTTTTGCAGTCTTACATGCCCTTTCCTTGGCTTTTATGCAGTCCTTAACTTCCCTTGTCAGGCACGGTTGCCTACCCCTGCCATTTAAGAATCTCTTCCTCTGTGTAACATATCTATCCTACACATTGTGAACTATTCCCAGAAACCTCAGCCATCTCTGCTCTGCTGTCATCCCCACCAGCATCCTCCTCCAATCCACCTGGGAAAACTCCTCTCTCATGCCTCTGTAATTCCCTTTATTCCATTGTGATACTGATACATCTGATTTGTGCTTCTCCCTCTCAAATTGCAGTATAAATTCAATCAAATTATGATCACTGCCTCCTAAGGGTTCCTTTACATTCAGCTGACTAATAAAATCTGGGTTATTACGCTCAATCTAAAATAGCCCTTCCCCTCGTAGGCTCGAACACAAGGTGCTCTAAAAAGCCATCTTGTAGGCATTCAACAAATTCCCTCTCTTGTGATCCAACACCAACCTGATCATCCCAATCCCTTTGCAAATTGAAGTCCCCCATTACAATTGTGACATTACTCTTACTCTTTTCCAGCTCCCTTTGCAATCCCAGCCCCTCATCTTGGCTACTATTTGGAGGCCTATATATGATACCCATAATGGGTTTTTCACCCTTGCAATTTCTTAACTCCCCCCACAAAGATTCAACATTCTCTGACCCTATGTCACCTCTTTCTAAATATGCAATTCCATCTCTGACCAACAGAGCCACACCACCGCCTGTGCTTTCCTGCCTGTCCTTTCAATACAAAGGATATCCTTCATTGTTAAACTCCCATCTATGGCCTTTATTCAGCCACGACTCAGTGAATCCCACAATGTCATACTGACCAATCTCTAATTGCAGCGATTTGGGCCCTGCTTCAGCGTACTGTCATGCTGGCTCATCTTCAGACATCCCATCCTATTGTTTTTAGCAATAATTTTTTTTGTTAGTTAGCATGCAGACTGTATTTTCTCTTTTTTCAGTGCCTTGCCCTTGAATTGTTTAAATTTTATATCTAATTGTTGGTCTTTGCACTAGCTCTGGGTTTTTGTTTTGTAGGTATCTCATTTGGGATCATGGAGACTGTTAAACTTTGTTCTAGTCACTTTTATGCATTTGAGGATAATTTAATTGGCACGGTATTGTCAATGTCCAGAATTCCTATGTGCTCCAGGGTGTATTTCAGGGGGATGGAGGGAACATGCAAAAGGGAACCCTCTTTGTTGGGTCATTGAGGTTCCTCGGCAAGTGAAACTCAGACCATGTTCTTCTGTGTATCATGAGTAATTTCAGTTCATCGAGATTTTGTATTGTTTGCCTGAGCTCTTGTTAAATTCTATTATAAATCTCAGAATCAGAATTAATATAATTCTTTTGTAAACAATCATTAGTTTTGTTTGAATCACCAAAGTTTCTATAATTCCTGCACTTGAGTTTGTTAGTAATCCTCACAATTCCCACTCTTTATCTTCTGCCAGTCAGCCAATCTTCTATCCATTTAGTACCTTTCACATAATACCATGGCCTCTTAACTTGTTAAGCAGCCTCATGTGTGGCACCTTGTCCAAGTCCTTCTGAAAATCCAAATAAACAACATCCACTGGCTGACTGTCCTTTGTCTATCCTGCCTGTTACTTCATAAAAGAATTCCAATGGATTTGTCGGTCAAGATCTTTCCTGAAGGTAACCATGCTGCTTTTTTATCATATGCCTCCAAGTACCCTGAAACCTCATCCTTAATAATAAACTCCAACATCTTTTCAACCACTGAAGTCAAGTTAACTGGCTTATAATTTCCTTTCTTCTACTTCCCTCCCTTCTTAAAGAGTGGAGTGACATTTGCAATCAGGAACCATTCCAAAAGCTGGTGATGACCATTTCATTTCTACTCCAATGTTTTCTAACTACATCATCATACTCTTCTAGTATCTTCAGAATGGACAGTTATGAGTCAAGTATACTCTTCTAATGGATAAACAAATCTGCTCTATCCCTCCATTCTCCCACATTAATGATCAAATGAGCTGAAATAACTCGCCCCACTGATGGGCCAAAATATTGAACACACAACCTTGACAAAGCTATTACCGGTGTAACCCTCAGACTCGGCTAGCGGCATACTCTAGGGGGAGACAGACCTTTAGAACCTCATTCCAAGTCCACTCCAACCAGCGGTCTACCAACTCTCTCCATTTGCAAGTTCTCTTCATCTCTCACAAATCCCTTCTCTCAGACACACAAGAAAGAAACAACATGCCTCTCATTGGATGGCACACATTCCAAAGCCCCTGTTATCTCTAGTCGTACCCCAAACATTGCTGCTACAGAGAAACCATTACATTAGAAGTGAATCTTTACAGCAAGGCCATTACATTAGCAGTGAAACCTTACAGAGAGGCCAGTACATCTATAATGATTATATTCAAAGGAAGTTAATGATGCTATGCAATGCCATTATAATTAATTAACATTCAGTGCAAATTCCAGATACAAATAACATTAGCAGCAATGGTGATTGCAAATAAAAGCTTCTAAACAGTGTGACCAATAGTTTAGCAGACCATTAGACATTTTTAAGTTATCACTGAACACTCCACCCACTAGAAATTAATTGCATGCAATTAAACTGCTCTACCAGCTATATGTTGTTTGTAGACCAAAGAAAGGTAACAACCCAAAATCAATCTTACCTGCTGTCGGTAAAAATCGATCTGGTGCTATTGGGGTGACAGTAATGACCTGCTCAAGGCCAGGTTATCAAAGCATGGTGGTTCCTGGTAGATCCATTCATTTATCCACAGCAAATAGAACAATACAGCACAGTACAGGTCCTTCGGCCCACAATGTTCGGCCCTCAAACCCTGCCTCCCATATAACCCCCCATCTTAAATTCCTCCATATACCTGTCTAGTAGTCTCTTAAATTTCACTAGTGTATCTGCCTCCACCACTGACTCAGGCAGTGCATTCCACGCACCAATCACTCTGAGTAAAAAAACCTTCCTCTAATATCCCCCTTGAACTTTCCTCCCCTTAACTTAAAGCCATGTCCTCTTGTATTGAGCAGTGGTGCCCTGGGGAAGAGGTGCTGGCTGTCCACTCTATCTATTCTTCTTAATATCATGTATACCTCTATCATGTCTCCTCTCATCCTCCTTCTCTCCAAAGAGTAAAGCCCTAGCTCCCTTAATCTCTGATCATAATCCATACTCTCTAAACCAGGCAGAATCCTGGTAAATCTCCTCTGTACCCTTTCCAATCCTTCCACATCCTTCCTATAGTGAGGTGACCAGAACTGGACACAGTACTCCAAGTGTGGCCTAACCAGAGTTTTGTAGAGCTGCATCATTACTCCGCAACTCTTAAACTCTATCCGTCGACTTATGAAAGCAAACACCCCATAAGCTTTCTTAACTACCCTATCAACCTGTGAGGCAACTTTCAGGAATCTATGGACATGTACCCCCAGATCCCTCTGCTCCTCCACACTCCCAAGTATCCTGCCATTTTCTTTGTACTCTGCCTTGGAGTTTGTCCTTCCAAAGTGTACCACCTCACACTTCTCTGGGTTGAACTCCATCTGCCACTTCTCAGCCAACGTCTGCATCCTATCAATGTCTCTCTGCAATCTTCGACAATCCTCAACACTATCCACAACACTACCAACCTTTGAGTCGTCTGCAAACTTGCCAACCCACCCTTCTACCCCCACATCCAGGTCATTAATAAAAATCACAAAAAGTAGAGGTCCCAGAACAGATCCTTGTAGGACACCACTAGTCACAACCCTCCAATCTGAATGTACTCCCTCCACCACGACCTTCTGCCTTCTGCAGGCAAGCCAATTCTGAATCCACCTGGCCAAACTTCCCTGGATCCCATGCCTTCTGACTTTCTGAATAAGCCTACCATGTGGAACCTTGTCAAATGCCTTACTAAAATCCATGTGGGTCCCATCTACTGCACTACCCTCATCTATATGCTTGGTCATCTCCTCAAAGAACACTATCAGGCTTGTTAGACACGATCTGCCCTTCGCAAAGCTATGCTGACTGTCTCTGATCAGACCATGATTCTCTAAATGCCCATAGATTCTATCTCTTAAGAATCTTTTCCAACAGCTTTCCCACCACAGACGTAAGGCTCACTGGTTTATAATTACCCAGACTCTCCCTACTATCTTTTTGGAACAAGGGGACAACACTTGCATCCCTCCAATCCTCCGGTACCATTCCCGTGGACAACGAGGACATAAAGATCCTAGCCAGAGGCTCAGCAATCTCTTCCCTCGCCTCGTGGAGCAGCCTGGGGAATATTCCGTCAGGCCCTGGGGACTTATCCATCCTAATGTATTTTAACAACGCCAACACCTCCTCTCCCTTAATATCAGCATGCTCCAGAACATCAACCTCACTCATATTGTCCTCACCGTCATCAAGTTCCCTCTCAGTGGTGAATACCGAAGAGAAGTACTCATTGAGGACCTCGCTCATTTCTACAGCTTCCAGGCACATTTTCCCACTTTTATCTCTAATCGGCCCTATCTTCACTCCTGTCAACCTTTTGTTCTTCACATAATTGAAGAATACCTTGGGATTTTCCTTTACCCTACTCACCAAGGCCTTCTCATGCCCCCTTCTTGCTCTCCTCAGCCCCTTCTTAAGCTCTTTTCTTGCTATCCTTTATTCCTCAATAGACTCATCTGATCCTTGCTTCCTAAACCTCATGTATGCTGCCTTCTTCCACCTGCCTAGATTTTCCACTTCACTTGTCACCCATGGTTCCTTCACCCTACCATTCTTTATCTTCCTCACAGGGACAAATTTGTCCCTAACATCCTGCAAGAGATCGCTAAACATCAACCACATGTCCATAGTACATTTCCCGGCAAAAACATCATCCCAATTCACACCTGCTAGCCTTATAGCCTCATAATTTGCCCTTCCCCAATTAAAAATTTTCCTGTCCTCTCTGATTCTATCCTTTTCCATGATAATGCTAAAGGTCAGGGAGCGGTGATCACTGCCCCCCAGATGCTCACCCACTGAGAGATCTGTGACCTGACCCGGTTTGTTACCTAATACTAGATCTAGTATGGCATTCCCCCTAGCCGGCCTGTCAACATACTGTGACAGGAATCCATCCTGGACACACTTAACAAACTCTGCCCCATCCAAACCCTTGGAACTAATCAAGTGCCAATCAATATTAGGGAAGTTAATGTCACCCATGATAACAACCTTGTTATTTTTGCACCTTTCCAAAATCTGCCTCCCAATCTGCTCCTCGGTATCTCTGCTGCTACCAGGGGGCCTATAGAATACCCCCAGTAGAGTAACTGCTCCCTTCCTGTTCCTGACTTCAACCCATACAGACTCAAAAGAGGATCCTGCAACAGGAATGTTTGCCAGTGCTGCTCGGGGGGGGGGGGGTTTAAACTAGATGTGCAGTGGGCAGGGATCCAGAATACGAGAGAAGATGATTTGATGAAGGATAAGGGACAGGTGGGGAATACACGTTTCCCGAATATTAATTGTGTAAAGGAGAAAGGTGAGACAGAACATGTGTTGGAAAAGTTACATGTACAGAGGGTTGGTCAGAAGGAGCATTGGGTTAAATGTGATCTTGAGAAGGTCATCAAAATTCAAGGTGCAATTAGCCCGATGGAAGTTCAAGGAGCTGGGTTAGGTACAATAGACAGTGTTTTAAGCAAAGAGAGGAGGAATAGGCTAAGAATTCTATACTTGAATGCGCATAGTGTCAGAAATAAGACAGATGAGCTTGAAGCTCAGATGAAAATGGGGAACTACGATATTGTTGGGATAATGGAGACATGGCTGCAAGGGGATCAGGCCTGGGAATTGAGTGTACCAGGGTATACGTGCTATCGTAGAGACAGAAATATGGGAAGAGGGGATGGGGTGGCCCTGTTGGTGAGGAATGAGATTCAGTCCTTAGCAAGGGGTGACTTAGGAACAGGGGAAGTAGAGTCTGTGTGGATTGAGCTGAGGAACAGTAAGGGTAAAAAGACCCTAATGGGTGTTGTGTACAGGCCCCCAAACGGTAGCGTGGATATTGGGTACAAGTTGATTAGGGAGTTAACATTGGCATGTGCTAAAGGTAATGCAGTCGTTATGGGAGATTTCAACATGCAGGTGAACTGGGAGAATCAGGTAGGTGCTGGACCCCAGGATAGGGAGTTTGTGGAGTGTCTAAGGGTTGTATTTTTGGAACAGCTTGTGCTTGAGCCAACCAGGAACGAGGCTATTTTGGACTTGGTGATGTGTAATGAACAGGAATTGATAAGTGATCTTGAAGTAAAGGAGCCATTAGGAAGTAGTGATCATAACATGATAAGTTTTTATCTACAATTTGAGAGGGATAAGGGCAGATCAGAGGTGTCAGTGTTGCAATTAAATAAAGGAGACTACGGAGCCATGAGGGAAGAGCTGGCCAAAGTTAAATGGGCGGATGCCCTGGCAGGAAAGACAGTGGATCAGCAGTGGCAGATATTCTTGGGGATAATACAAAAGATGCAAAAGCAGTTCATTCCAATGAGAAGGAAGGATTCAAAGAGGGGGAAAGGGGCCACAGTGGTTGACAAAGGAAGTCAGAGATTGTATAGCATTAAAGAAAAAGAAGTATGACAGGGCTAAGATGAGTGGGAATACAGATGATTGGGAAAATTTTAAGGAGCAGCAGATCTTAACTAAAAAAGCAATACAGAGAGAAAAAATCAGGTATGAGCTCAGTCTAGCCAGGAATATAAAAGGGGATAGCAAAAACTTTTTTAGCTATGTGAAGAGAAAGAAGATAGTTAAGAACAATGTTGGCCCCTTGAAGAATGAATTGGGAGAAATTGTTATGGGAAACAGGGAAATAGCAACAGAATTTAATGCGTACTTTAGATCTGTCTTCACCAGGGAGGACACAAGCAATCTCCCAGATGTATGGATGGGCCAGGGTCATAAGATATCAGAGGAATTGAAACAGATTGACATTAGGAAAGAAACTGTGATGAGTAGACTGATAGGACTGAAGGCTAATAAATCCCCGGGTCCAGATGGTCTGCATCCGAGGGTTCTAAAAGAGGTGGCTCAGGAAATTGCGGATGCATTGGTAATCATTTTCCAATGTTCCTTAGATTCAGGATCAGTTCCTGAAGATTGGAGAGTGGCTAATGTTATCCCACTTTTCAAGAAGGGAGGGAAGGAGAAAACGGAGAACTATCGCCCTGTTAGCCTAACGTCAGTCGTGGGGAAGATGCTTGAGTCCATTATTAAGGACGAAATAGTGGCATATCTTGATAGCAGTAATAGGATTAGGCCAAGCCAGCATGGATTTACCAAGGGCAAATCATGCTTGACTAATCTGTTGGAGTTTTTTGAGGGTGTAACAAGGATGTTAGACGAGGGTAAGCCAGTGGATGTAGTGTACCTCGATTTTCAGAAGGCATTCGATAAGGTGCCACATAGGAGATTGGTGAGTAAAATCAGAGCTCATGGCATTGGGGGCAGGGTTTCAACATGGATAGAAAACTGGTTGGCAGATAGAAAACAAAGGGTAGCAGTGAATGGGTGTTTCTCGGACTGGCTGGAGGTGACTAGTGGGGTACCACAGGGCTCTGTATTGGGACCACAGCTCTTTACGATTTATGTCAACGATTTAGATGAGGGCATTGAAAACTATATCAGCAAGTTTGCTGACGATACTAAACTGGGTGGCAGTGTGACATGCAAAGAGGACGTTAGGAGAATACAGAGAGACTTGGATAGGCTGGGTGAGTGGGCAGATACTTAGCAGATGTCATTCAATGTGAATAAATGTGAAGTTATCCACTTTGGAAGCAGGAACAAGAGGGCAGAGTATTGTCTGAACGGTGTAGAGTTAGGTAAGGGAGAAATGCAAAGAGACCTAGGAGTCCTAGTTCATCAGTCAATGAAGGTGAATGAGCAAGTGCAACAGGCAGTGAAGAGGGCAAATGGAATGTTGGCCTTTGTTACAAGGGGAATTGAATACAAGAGCAAGGATGTCCTTTTGCATTTGTACAGGGCCCTGGTGAGACCACACCTGGAATATTGTGTACAGTTTTGGTCTCCAGGTTTAAGGAAGGACATTCTGGCAATTGAGGAAGTGCAGCATAGATTCACTAGGTTGATTCCTGGGATGGCAGGGCTGTCTTACGCAGAGAGATTGGAGAGATTGGGCTTGTACACGCTGGAATTGAGGAGATTGAGAGGGGATCTGATTGAAACGTTTAAGATAATTAAAGGATTTGATAGGATTGAGGCAGGAAATATGTTCCAGATGTTGGGAGAGTCCAGTATCAGAGGGCATGGATTGAGAATAAGAGGTCAGTTATTTAAAACAGAGTTGAGGAAAAACTTCTTCTCCCAGAGAGTTGTGGAGGTGTGGAATGCACTGCCTCGGAAGACGGTGGAGGCCAATTCTCTGGATGCTTTCAAGAAGGAGCTAGATAGATATCTGATGGATAGGGGAATCAAGGGATATGGGGACAAGGCAGGGACTGGGTATTGATAGTGAATGATCAGCCATGATCTCAGAATGGCGGTGCAGACTTGAGGGGCCGAATGGTCTACTTCTGCACCTATTGTCTATTGTCTATTACCCACCCTTTCTGTAGCTGTAATAGTATCCCTGACCAGTAATGCCACCCCTCCTCCCCTTTTTCCCCATCTCTGTCCCTTTTAAAGCACTGAAATCCAGGAATATTGAGAATCCATTCCTGCCCTGGTGCCAGCCAAGTCTCTGTAATGGCCACTACATCATAATTCCATGTATGTATCCAAGCTCTCAGTTCATCACCTTTGTTCCTCATGCTTCTTGCATTGAAGTACACACACTTTAGCCCTTCTACCTTACTACCTTTACACCCTTTATTCTGTTTTTCTTTCCTCAAAGCCTCTTTATATGCTAGATCTGGCTTTACTCCATGCACTGTACTTGCAGCTCTCACATGACCTTTATCCTCCTCCACCTCACTATCTGCTCTAACACTCTGGTTCCCCTCCCCCTGCAAATCTAGTTTAAACCCCCTGGAGCAGCACTAGAAAACCTTCCCGCAAGGATGTTAGTCCCCCTCCAGTTCAGGTGCAACCCATCCCATCGGAACAGGTCCCACCTTCCCTGGAACAAGGTCCAATTGTCCAGAAACATAAAGCCCGCCCTCCTGCACCATCTTCTTAGTCACGTATTTAGCTGCATTATCTTCCTATTTCTAGCCTCACTAGCACGTGGCCCGGGTAGCAATCCTGAGATTGCAACCCTGGAGGTCCTGTCCTTCAACTTTGCACCTAACTCCCTAAACTCTCTTTGCAGGACCTCCTCCTTCTTCCTATCCACGTCATTGGTCCCTACGTGGACCACAACATCTGGCTGTTCACCCTCCCTCTTGAGAATACTGAGAATTCGATCCGAGATATCGTGGACCCTGGCACCAGCAAGGCAACAGACCATCCAGGATTCTCGATCTCTTCCACAGAACCTTTTATCTGTCCCCCTAACTATCGAATCCCCTATTACTACTGCTCCCCTCTTTTCCCTCCTTCCCTTCTGAGCTGAGGGTCCAGTCTTGGTGCCAGAGACACAACCACTGCAACTTGTCCCTGATAGGTCGTCCCCACCAACAGTATCCAAAACGGTATACTTATTATTGATAGGAACGGCCACAGGGGTGCTCTGCTCTTTCTGTCTATTCCCCTTCCCTCTCCTGACAGTCATCCAGCTACCTGCCTCCTGACTTTTAGGGGTGACTATTTCCCTGTAACTCCTGTTTATATCTGCCTCTGCCTCACGAATGATCCAAAGTTCATCCAGCTCCAGCTCCAGCTCCAGTTCCCTAACTCAGTTTGTCAGGAACTGCAGCTGGATGCACCTTTTACAGGTGTAGTCATCAGGGACAATTGTGCTCACCCTGACTTCCCACATACAAATGGAGCACTCGCCTGCCCTAACTGTACCTGGCCTTACCGCACTGGGAGCAAGCTCGTCCTCAGACTCTGCTCACCAAAGCCTTTCTATTCTGTCGCCCGCTCTGTTAATCTGCTCGCTTTTTAAACTCTCCCGCTGCCTCACGAGCCGACTTACACACGCTTGCGCAGTCATGCCCCATTCAAACTGCCGAAGAAATAAAAGACACACTGAACACAACCTGTGCAGAACCACTGTAAAGACTCACACCTACCAAAAAAGCAAGATGCAAATAGATGACATGATGTAGCCTAGTTCCTCCTGATATCAAAAACCCAGGGGCAGATCCTTCCTGCTTGGGTGAAGGTAAACTTAGCAAGTTTAGGGAGCATTGTTCAATGAGAGATACTGTGGCTCTGGTCATGAAAACAAGGAAGAATATATTGGGCTTAAGGGGCGTCAGAGATGAGATCCCTTGATGAGTATAAAAAGGTTAAGTATACTCTTAACGAGGAAATCAAGAGGGCAAAGAGAGCATGAGATGGATCTGGAAGGTAAGGTTAAGGTAAATTTAAAGAAGATCTATAGCTATATTAAGAGTAAGATGGTGGCTAGGGAGAGAGTAGGTCTCCTTAAAGTTCAGCAGGGCTGTCTATATCTTGAGATACAGGAGATGGGTGGGATTTTTAATGAATATTTTTCCTCAGTGCATCCTTGGACTTTGCTGGAGGTTAGAGGAGAAATTGTGGAATCCCTAGCAGAGATAGAAGATTCACCTTAGACAGATTGGAGGAATGGGCAAAGAAGTGGCAGATGGAATATAGGTAAGTAAATGGTCGTGCACTTTGGCAAAAGGGAAAAAGGCATGGAATATTTTTTAAATGGTGAGAAAATTCAAAAATCAGAGGGGTAGAGGGACTTGAGTGTCCTCGTGCATGATTCCCTAAAGTTTAACTTGCAGGCTGAGTTGGTGGTAACGATGGCAAATGTAATGTTAACATTCATTTCGAGAAGACTAGAATATAAAAGCAAGTATGCAATGCTGAAGCTTTATAAGGCATTGATCAGAATGCATTTGGAGCATTGTAAGCAGTTTTGGGCTTTTATCTAAGTAAGTATGTGATGGGATTGCTGAGAGTCTAGAGGAGGTTCACATGACTGATCCCACAAATGAAAGGGTTAATATATGAGAACTGTTTAATGGCTGTGGGCATGTACTCAGTGGAGTTTAGGAGAATGAAGGGGGATCTCATGGAAACCTATTGAATATTGAAAGGTCTGGATAGAGTGGATGTGAAGAGGATGTTCTAATATAGGTGGAATGTAGGACCAGAAGGCACAACATCAGAAGTGAGGGATGTTTATTTAGAACAGAGATGAGAAAAAAATTCTTTAACCAGAGGGTGTTGAATCTGGGGAAATCATTGCTAAAGACAGTCATGCTGGCCAGTTCATTTGGTATAATGAAAGCAGAGGTTGGTAGGTTCTTGATTAGTCAGGGAGTCATAGGTTATGAGGAGAAGGCAGGAGAATGGAGTTGAGACCAGCTTTGATGAAACGGGATGAATGGCCTAATTCTGCTCCTAAGTCTCATGGTCTATGTTTACAGCACAAAAGTCTTTGTGCACATTAGATATTAGCTTGTTCCTTGCAGTGCCATGAGGAAATTGTTTTCCGTGTTAGAAAAATGCGAAAGGACTACTTTACAAAGTAGTGTGATTGCTGGAGCTCAGCACAGTTGCATATTGTAACCTCAGTCAATTTACATCGTCTAACAGAAGCCCTAAAATGCATGCACACATACTGTACCCTACCTGGACAGGAGCTTATAAGCAGCTGCTTAGGGACATGAGCCTCATTTAGTCTGCTTGCATTGGAGAGATAGTTCAGAAATGGCTGCAAATACTACCTGTCTTTGTAGGGCAATTGACAATCATCATTCTAGAGGCAGGAACCTCCCCTACTTGTAGATAAAGGAGGTCTTAACCTTGAGCATTAGCATTTGCTCTTTGAGATGATTCAATGCCTGGCATTGATGGAGAACTGAAAAATCATGGCTCAAGTAGGAAGGGTCCTTTAAATTATGCCTTAAAAGGTCTTCATCCTGGAGTTCCAACACAATGGGTACTAGGAGTCTCCCTTGCACCCACACCTCCTCTGCTCTGGTTTGATTGGTGAGCTGCCACACCAACATCATTGACATGCTGATGAGCTCTACAGTGCAAGTAGTCAGAAGCTCTTGGTGCTGTGGATATTGTTCATCTTCATGCCCATTGAGATGCTGCTTCACACAGAAAGATGGTGCAGCCTATCAGCAACCTGCATATGCCCATCTTCCAGGATCACTCAGCCCTCACTTGCCACATTGTTTAATGCTTCCTGTCCTACTACTCTACTCTTGTCATGATAAGTAGTAGAAAGTCTGGATCAAAATCTATCTCTGAAATGAAGCATTTGTCCAGGTATCCTTGGGTTTTAGCAGCCTCATAGGACATGAGCAGTTCCAAGCAAGATTCCAGTGGGATATAGTCAATGTGGTCACTTAATGGATAGGTGGCAAATCAAAGATTTCCTGCTTGTGAATGTAATAGCCTTGATCAAACAATGGACTTTGTCATCACAGCTTCTCCTTGATACAAATTCAGTGGAGATACCATTGAGATGATCTCCCTCTCCAAATAACCACATGATGATTTAAACTCCTCAAACTCAATTTTTAAATAAATACATCCAGCCACATGCAAGAAGTTGTGATCTACTGTTGTGTGATGTATATATTTTGAACTACCACTTTAAATAATTTAAAAATCATTTCAAAATGCAAATGTCATGAATAATTTCACTGCATGAACGGTATTGTGTATTCTGACATTCTTGTTCACAGAGGCCGCTTATTTCAGTCCAGTCACAGTGCAACAGCTTATATTGGAGGAATCTGCTCTCCAACTAAAGGAGGAGGTATTAACGAGGTTTGTCACTCTTGTTTTTTTTTACTGTGGCAGATTTGTCTCAATTCTCTTCCTCACCTCCCCTACTCTATAACCTGGAGCATGTGGAGTGCAGGCCTGAAACATCAGGTGTTATTTCCCTCCATAGATGCTGCCTGCCTTGCTGAGTTCCTAGCCATCTTATTTAAATAGTTAGGAATATCAGAGGAGGAGAATCCACTAATGAAAGCACTCCTGATCCTCCTGGTTTACATCTTGGGTCCAGCCACTCTCTGCTCCTTTCCCTTGTTGGATTTTGGAAAAGCTAGGAATCCTACCCTGCTAGTAAAACAGACACACTTAAAAGATGTCTTAAACACTTCCTTACCCCTTGAGAGTGGCTGATGATCTCCCTCAGAGTCCATCTCTGTGAAAACCAGATGTGGGCTCATTGAGGTCAGATTATCCATTTTGTTATTTTTTTACAAATTCCCCAACCCACTGACCCAACCCAGAGAATTAAAATCATCACTGTTTGTTTCTGGGATTTAGACTAATTTTGGACTGCCAGGCCTGCTGAGTTCCTCCAGCATTTTGTGTTTGTTGCTTGGATTTCCAGCATCTGCAGATTTTCTCTTGTTTAAGATGTGGGAAAATTGCTTTACCCAATCTATTATGAATAAGCTTCCAGGAAGTACATTAAAAATTCCTGATCATTGACAAATCTGGTGCAATGTTGTGTAAGTAGCACCGGTACTATTACTGAATATCAAATAGATGCCAGCACATTGCATGGAAATCTCCTATTAACTGCTGTAAATCAAATGATGTTACGATAACAAGTGTTTAACCCAATCAAGAGAGGATGAATTTCCACCCCGAATGACTAGTTTTGCATTGATGCTTAATCTTTTATTATCTTTTTTTTCAGTATGGAAAAATTAGTTCAATGGCTCTTGCACTGACACAAAGTTTGGGCCTGAACCTTGGAATGATGTGGAATACACAACGTATAGGACCTAGTAAGTATCGGGCTTTGGATGTGCACAGAATGCTGGAAGAACTCAGCAAGGTTTCAGCCTGAAATGTCGACTGTACTCTTTTCGATAGATGCTGCCTGGCTGGCTGAGTTCCTCAAGCATTTTGTGTGTGTTGCTCAGATTTCCAGCATCTGCAGATTTTCTCTTGTTTGGGCTCAGGGTGTGGATTGCTGCCAGTCATTGTGGATCGGCAGGAGTCATGGGCGACTCTGCAAGATGGCCTTTTTGTGATCATCCGGACATAGAGTCATAGAGAAGTACAGCACAGAAGCAGGCCCTTTGACACAGCTAGTCCATGCCAAAACCATTTAAATTGCCCACTCCCATTTATCTGCACTGGACACATAGCCCTCCATATCCTTATTATCCATGTACGTATCCAAACATCTCTTAAATTTTGAAAGTGAGCTTACATAGAATGCTTGTGCTGGCAGCTCATTCCACACTCTTACTACCCTCTGAGTGAAGAAGTTTCCTCTCATGTTCCCCGTAAACTTCTAACTCTTAAGCCATGACCTCTGGTTGTAGTCACACCCAACCTCAGTTGGAAAAACCTGTTTGCATTCACCCTATCTATCAATAGAGGTTTGACCAGAAGCCAATTGGACATCAGAAGTTGAGAGAAGGGGTCTTCAATCAGGTCCACTGACCGAGGATAAAATGCAGGAGCGATTCATGACAGCGTAACAGAGCTTTGACCAGCACACAATTGGTGTTTGAGATTAATTAACAAGATCGAATTAAAGGAAAGCAGGGGCAAGCACAGCAGCCATCAGCTGAGTGGACATAGACAGAGTGGTGATATTAAGGCTTGAGCTCGTCGAGGCTAAAGTGCGTGTACTTCAATGCAAGAAGCATCAGGAACAAAGGTGATGAACTGAGAGCTTGGATACATACATGGAATTATGATGTAGTGGCCATTACAGAGACTTGGCTGGCACCAGGGCAGGAATGGATTTCAGTGCTTTGAAAGGGATAGAGAGGGGGAGAAAGGGGAGGAGGGGTGGCATTACTGGTCAGGGATACTATTACAGTGGCAGAAAGGGTGGGTAATGTAGCAGGATCCTCTTTTGAGTCTGTATGGGTGGAAGTCAGGAACAGGAAGGGAGCAGTTACTCTACTGGGAGTATTCTATAGGCCCCCTGGTAGCAGCAGAGATACCGAGGAGCAGACTGGGAGGCAGATTTTGGAAAGGTGCAAAAATAACAGGGTTGTTATCATGGGTGACTTTAACTTTCCTAATATTGATTGGCACTTGATTAGTTCCAAGGGTTTAGATGGGGCAGAGTTTGTTAAGTGTGTCCAGGATGGATTCCTGTCACAGTATGTTGACAAGCCGACTAGGGGGAATGCCATACTAGATCTAGTATTAGGTAACGAACCGGGTCAGGTCACAGATCTCTCAGTGGGTGAGCATCTGGGGGACAGTGATCACCGCTCCCTGTCCTTTAGCATTATCATGGAAAAGGATAGAATCAGAGAGGACAGGAAAATTTTTAATTGGGGAAGGGCAAATTATGAGGCTATAAGGCTAGAACTTGCGGGTGTGAATTGGGATGATGTTTTTGCAGGGAAATGTACTATGGACATGTGGTCGATGTTTAGAGATATCTTGCAGGATGTTAGGGATAAATTTGTCCCTGTGAGGAAGATAAAGAATGGTAGGGTGAAGGAACCTGGGTGACAAGTGAAGTGGTAAATCTAGTCAGGTGGAAGAAGGCAGTATACATGAGGTTTAGGAAGCAAGGATCAGACGGGACTATGGAGGAATATAGGGTAGCAAGAAGGGGCTGAGAAGAGCAAGAAAGGGGCATGAGAAGGCCTTGGCGAGTAGGGTAAAGGAAAACCCCAAGGCATTCTTCAATTATGTGAAGAACAAAAGGATGATAGGAGTGACAGTAGGACCAATTGGAGCTAAAAGTGGGAAGATGTGCCTGGACGCTGTGGACGTG
Source organism: Hypanus sabinus (assembly GCF_030144855.1). Taxonomy (NCBI): domain Eukaryota; kingdom Metazoa; phylum Chordata; class Chondrichthyes; order Myliobatiformes; family Dasyatidae; genus Hypanus; species Hypanus sabinus. Next base: position 336,631 of record NC_082738.1, on the reverse strand, counting down.
AGCGAGGTCCTCAATGAATACTTCTCTTCGGTATTCACCACTGAGAGGAAACTTGATGATGGTGAGGACAATATGAGTGAGGTTGATGTTCTGGAGCATGTTAATATTAAGGGAGAGGAGGTGTTGGAGTTGTTAAAATACATTAGGACGGATAAGTCCCCGGGGCCTGACGGATTATTCCCCAGGCTGCTCCACGAGGCAAGGGAAGAGATTGCTGAACCTCTGGCTAGGATCTTTATGTCCTCATTGTCCACGGGAATAGTACCGGAGGATTGGAGGGAGGCAAATGTTGTCCCCTTATTCAAAAAAGTTAGTAGGGATAGTCCAGGTAATTATAGACCAGTGAGCCTTACGTCTGTGGTGGGAAAGCTGTTGGAAAAGATTCTTAGAGATAGGATCTATGGGCATTTAGAGAATCATGGTCTGATCAGGGACAGTCAGCATGGCTTTGTGAAGGGCAGATCGTACCTAACAAGTCTGATAGAGTTCTTTGAGGAGGTGACCAGGCATATAGATGAGGGTAGTGCAGTGGATGTGATCTACATGGATTTTTGTAAGGCATTTGACAAGGTTCCACATGGTAGGCTTATTCAGAAAGTCAGAAGGCATGGGATCCAGGGAAGTTTGACCAGGTGGATTCAGAATTGGCTTGCCTGCAGAAGGCAGAAGGTCGTGGTGGAGGGAGTACATTCAGATTGGAGGGTTGTGACTAGTGGTGTCCCACAAGGATCTGTTCTGGGACCTCCACTTTTTGTGATTTTTATTAACAACCTGGATGTGGGGGTAGAAGGGTGGGTTAGCAAGTTTGCAGACGACTCAAAGGTTGGTGGTGTTGTAGATATTGTAGGGGATTGTCGAAGATTGCAGGGAGACATTGATAGGATGCAGAAGTGGGCTGAGAAGTGGCAGATGGAGTTCAACCCAGAGAAGTGTGAGGTGGTACACTTTGGAAGGACAAACTCCAAGGCAGAGTACAAAGAAAATGGCAGGATACTTGGGAGCGTGGAGGAGCAGAGGGATCTGGGGGTACATGTCCACAGATCCCTGAAAGTTGCCTCACAGGTAGATAGGGTAGTTAAGAAAGCTTATGGGGTGTTAACTTTCATAAGTCGAGGGATAGAGTTTAAGAGACTCGATGTAATGATGCAGTTCTATAAAACTCTAGTTAGGCCACACTTGGAGTACTGTGTCCAGTTCTGGTTGCCTCACTATGGGAAGAAAGTGGAAGCATTGGAAAGGGTACAGAGGAGATTTACCAGGATGCTGCCTGGTTTAGAGAGTATGGATTATGATCAGAGATTAAGGGAGCTAGGGCTTTACTCTTTGTAGAGAAGGAAGATGAAAGGAGACATGATAGAGGTGTACAAGAAATTAAGAGGAATAGACAGAGTGGACAGCCAGCGCCTCTTCCCCAGGGCACCACTGCTCAGTACAAGAGGACATGGCTTTAAGGTAAGGGGAGGGAAGTTCAAGGGGGATATTAGAGGAAGGTTTTTCACTCAGAGAGTGGTTGGTGCGTGGAATGCACTGCCTGAGTCAATGGTGGAGGCAGATACACTAGTGAAGTTTAAGAGACTACTAGACAGGTATATGGAGGAATTTAAGGTGGGGGGTTATATGGGATGCAGGGTTTGAAGGTTGGCGCAGCATTGTGGGCCGAAGGGCCTGTAATGTGCTGTACTGTTCTATGTTCTATAAAGAGAGGCTTCACTCAGAGAAAGCAAAGGAAAGAAAAGGGCAAGTGGCAGATACCAGAGAATACCCCAGTGGCTGTCCCCCTTAATAATAAATAGTCCTGTTTGAGTACTGTTGTGGGCGAGATGGCCTACCTGGGGGAAGCAACAGTGGCTGTGCCTCTGACACAGAATCTGGCCCTGTGGCTCAGAAGGGTAGGGAAAGGAAGAGGATGGCAGCAGTGATAGGGGACTCTATAGTTAGGGGGTCAGACAGGTGATTCTGAGGATAGAACATAGAATAGTACAGCACAGTACAGGCCCTTCAGCCCACAATGTTGTGCCGACCCTCAAACCCTGCCTCCCATATAACCCCCCACTTTAAATTCCTCCATATACCTGTCTAGTCGTCTCTTAAACTTCACTAGTGTATCTGCCTCCACCACTGACTCAGGCAGTGCATTCCATGCACCAACCACTCTCTGAGTGAAAAACCTTCCTCTAATATCCGCCTTGAACTTCCCTCCCCTTACCTTAAACCCATGTCCTCTTGTACTGAGTGGTGCCCTGGGGAAGAGGTGCTGGCTGTCCACTCTACTCTCATGGATGCAGGAAAGAAACACGGATGGTAGTTTGCCTCACAGGTGCCAGGGTCTGGGATGTTTCTGATCACGTCCACAATATCCTGAAGTGGGAAGGAGGTCCTGCCAGAGGTCATGGTACATATTGGTACCAACAACCTAGGTAGGAAAGGGAGGAGGTCCTAAAAACAGACTACAGGGAGTTAGGAAGGAAGTTGAGAAGCAGGACATCAAAGGTAGTGATCTCGGGATTACTGCCTGTGCCACGCGACAGTGAGAATAGGAATAGAGTGAGGTGGAGGATAAATGCGTGGCTGTGAGATTGGAGCAGGGGGCAGGGATTCAGATTTCTGGATCATTGGGACCTCTTTTGGGGCAGGTGTGACCTGTACGAAAAGGACGGGTTGCACTTGAATCCCAGGGGGACCAATATCCTGGTGGGGAGGTTTGCAAAGGCTATTGGGGAGAGTTTAAACTTGAATTGCTAGGGGGTGGGAACAAAACTGAAGTGACAGAGGAAGAGGCAGTTGCCTCACAAATAGAGAAAGATTGGAGACTGCGAGAGGGAGGATAGGCAGGGGATAGAGAATGGATGCACTCAGACCGATGGTTTGAGATGTGTCTATTTTAATGCAAAGAGTATTATAAACAAAGCGGATGAGCTCAGTGCATGGATCAGTACTTGGAGCTATGACATTGTGGCCATTACAGTGACTTGGATGGTTCAGGGGCAGGAATGATTACTTCAAGTGCCAGGCTTTAGATATTTCAGAAAGGACAAGGAGGGAGGCAAAGGAAGTGGGGGCCTGGCACTGTTGATCAGAGATAGTGTCATGGCCGTAGAAAAGGAGAAATTTATGGAGGGATTGTCTACGGAGTGTCTGTGGGTGTAAGTTAGAAGCAGGAAGGGGTCAATAAATTCTCCCTATAGATGATGCCTGGCCTGCTGTGTTCCACCAGCATTTTGTATGTGTTGTTGAATAAATTGACTGGGTTTTTTTTATAAACCACACAATAGCAACAGGAACATCAAGGAGCAGATAGGGAGACAGATTCTGGAACGGTATAATAATAACAACAGGGTTGCTGTGGTGGGAAATTTTAATTTCCCAAATATTGATTGGCATCTCCCTAGAGCAAGGGGTTTAGATTGGGTAGAGTTTGTTAGGTGTGTTCAGGAAGGTTTCTTGACACAATATGTAGATAAGCCTACAAGAGGAGAGGCTGTACTTGATCTGGTATTGGGAAATGAACCTAGTCAGGTGTCAGATCTCTCAGTGGGAGAGCATTTTGGAGATAGTGATCAGAATTCTATCCCCCTTACCATAGCATTGGAGAGGGATAGGAACAGACATGTTAGGAAAGCGTTTAATTGGAGTAAGGGGAAATATTAGGCTATCAGGCAGGAACTTGGAAGCATAAATTGGAAACAGATATTCTCAAGGAAATGTACGGCAGAAATGTGGCAAATGTTCAGGGGATATTTGCGTGGCGTTCTGCATAGATACGTTCCAATGAGACAGGGAAAGGATGGTAGGGTACAGGAACCGTAGCGTATAAAGGCTGTTGTAAACCTAGTCAAGAAGAAAAGCTTACGAAAGGTTCAAAAAACAAGGTAATGATACTGATCTGGAAAATTATAAAGCTAGCTGGAAGGAGTTTAAGAATGAAATTAGGAGAGCCAGAAGGGGCCATGAGAAGGCCTTTGTGGACAGGATTAAGGAAAATCCCAAGGCATTCTACAAGTATGTGAAGAGCAAGAGGATAAGACGTGAGAGAACAGGACCAATCATGTGTGACAGTGGAAAAATGTGTATGGCACCAGAGGAGATAGCAGAGGTACTTAATGAATACTTTGCTTCAGTATTCACTGTGGAAAAGATCTTGGTGCTTGGAAGGATGACATAGAACCATAGAACATTACAGCACAGAAACAGGCCTTTTGGCCCTTCTTTGCTGTGCCAAACCATTTTTCTGCCTAGTCCCACTGACCTCCACCTGGACCATATCCCTCCATATACCTCTCATCCATGTACCTGTCCAAGTTTTTCTTAAATGTTAAAAGTGAGCCCGCATTTACAACTTCATCTGGCAGATCATTCCACACTCCCACCACTCTCTGTGTGAAGAAGCCCCCCCCCCCCAATGTTCCCTTTAAACTTTTCCCTCTTCACAGTTAACCGATGTCCTCTGGTTTTTTTTTCTCTGCTAGCCTCTGAAAAAGCCTGCTTACATTCACTCTATCTATACCCACCATAATTTTATACCCCTGTATCAAATCTCCCCTCATTCTTCTACACTCCAGGGAATAAAGTCCTAACCTATTCAACCTTTCTCTGTAACTCAGCTTCTCAAGTCCCAGCAACATCCTTGTAAACCTTCTCTGCACTCTTTCAACCTTATTAATATCCTTCCTGTAATTTAGTGACCAAAACTGCACACAATACTCCAAATTCGGCCTCACCAATGCCTTATACAACCTCACCATAACATTCCAACTTTTATATTCAATACTTTGATTTATAAAGGCCAATGTACCAAAAGCTCTCTTTACTACCCTATCTACCTGTGACGCCACTTTTAGGGAATTTTGTACCTGTATTCCTAGATCTCTCTGTTCTATTGCACTCTTCAGTGTCCTACCATTTATCTTGTATGTTCTACCTTGGTTTGTCCTTCCAAAGTGCAATACCTCACACTTGTCTGTATTAAACTCCATCTGCCATTTTCCAGCCCATTTTTCCAGCTGGTCCAGATCCCTCTGCAAGCTTTGAAAACCTTCCTCACTGTCCACTACATCTCCAGTCTTTGTATCAGCAAATTTGCTGATCCAATTTACCACATTATCATCCAGATCATTGATGTAGATGACAAATAACAATGGACCCAGCACTGATCCCTGTGGCACACCACTAGTCACAGTCCTCCACTCAGAGAAGCAATCCTCCACTACCACTCTCTGGCTTCTCCCATCAACTAACCTCCCATACGGGACCTTGTCAAAGGCCTTACTGAAGTCCATGTAGACAACATCCACTGCCTTCCCTTCATCCACTTCCCTGGTAACCTCCTCAAAAAACTCTGATTGATTTGTTAAACATGACCTACCACGCACAAAGCCATGTTGACTCTCCCTAATATGTCCCTGTCCATCCAAATACTTGTAGATCCTATCTCTTAGTACTCCTTCCAATAATTTACCTACTACCAACGTCAAACTTACCGGTCTATAATTTCCCGGATTACTTTTTGAGCCTTTTTTAAACAACGGAACTACATGAGCAATCCTCCAATCCTCTGGCACCTGACCCGTCGATTTTGACATTTTAAATATTTCTGCCAGGGTCCCTGAAATTTCAACACTAGTCTCCTTCAAGGTTCGAGGGAATACCCTGTCAGGTCCTGGGGATTTATCTACTCTGATTTGCAGTGGACTGAAAAGCTTGAGCATGTAGATATTAAGGAAGATGATATGCTGGAGATTTTGGAATGCATCAAGTTGGATAAGTCACCTGGACTGGACAAGATGTACCCCAGGCTACTGCATGAGGTGAGGGAGGAGATTGCTGAGCCTCTAGCGATGATCGTTGCATCATCAGTGGGGATGGGAGAGGTTCCTGAGGATTGGAGAGTTGTGGATGTTGTTCCCTTATTCAAGAAAGGGAGTAGAGTTAGCCCAGGAAATTATAGATCAGTGAGTCTTACTTCAGTGGTTGGTAAGTTGATGGAGAAGATCCTGAGAGGCAGGATTTATGAACATTTGGAGAGGTATAATATGATTAGGAATAGTCAGCATGGCTTTGTCAAAGGCAGGTCATGCCTTATGAGCCTGATTGAATTTTTTGAGGATGTGACAAAACACATTGATGAAGTTAGAGCAGTAGATGTAGGTGGATTTCAGCAAGGCATTTGATAAGGTACCCCACGCAAGGCTTATTGAGAAAGTTAGGAGGCATGGGAACCAAGGGGAAATTGCTTTGTGGATCCAGAACTGGCTTGCCCACAGAAGGCAAAGGGTGGTTGTAGGTGGGTCAAGTTTTGCATGGAGGTCGGTAACCAGTGGTGTGCCTCAGGGATCTGTTCTGGGACCCTTACTCTTCTTGGTTTTTATAAATGACCTGGATGAGGAAATGGAGGGATGGGTTAGGAAATTTGCTGATGACACAAAGGTTGGGGGTGTTGTGGATAGTGTAGAGGGCTGTTAGAGGTTACAGCGGGACATTGATAGAATACAAGAATGGGCTGAGAAGTGGCAGATGGAGTTCAACCCAGATAAGTGTGAGGTGGTTCATTTTGATAGGTCAAATATGATGGCAGAATATAGTATTAATGGTAAGACTCTTGGCAGTGTGGAGGATCAGAGGCATCTTGGGGTCTGAGTCCATAGGACACTCAAGGCTGCTGCGCAGGTTTACTCTGTGGTTAAGGAAGCATACGGTGCATTGGCCTTCATCAACCGTGGGACTGAGTTTAAGAGCCGAGAGGTAATGTTGCAGCTATATAGGACCCTGGTCAGACCCCACTTGGAGTATTGTGCTCAGTTCTGGTTGCCTTACTATATGAAGAATGTGGAAACCATAGAAAGGGTACAGAGGAGATTTATAAGGATGTTGCCTGGATTGGGGAGCATACCTTATGAGAATAGGTGGAGTAAACTTGGCCTTTTTTCCTTGGAGTGAGGGAGGATGAGAGGTGACCCGATAGAGGCGTATAAGATTATGAGAGGCATTGATCGTGTGGATAGTCAGAGGCTTTTACCCAGGCTGGAATTACTCGCATAAGAGGACACAGGTTTAAGGTGCTGGGGAGTAGGTACAGAGGAGATGTCAGGGGTAAGTTTCTTACTCAGAGAGTGGTGAGTGCGTGGAATGGGCTGCCAGTGACGGTTGTGGAGGTGGATACGATAGGGTCTTTTAAGAGACTCCTGGACAGGTACAAGGAGCTTAGAAAAATAGAGGCCTATGGGTAAGTTTAGGTAATTTCTAAGGTAAGGACGTGTTTGGCACAAGTTTGTGGGCCGAAGGGCCTGTATTGTGCTGTAGGTTTCTGTTTCTGAAAGCTCAGGTTTTTTCATTTGCTTCTTTATATCTGCTCCTCTAGGTAGAGGTGACAGGCAGGATAGTGCAATGCTCCTTGTGTGGGATGTGGAAAGGCAGGGAGTCCTCCAGTTTGGGTGTCTTAAGTGATGATAGAAAGGACATATCTACCTGAGGTGCGGGACACAGGATCTGAGTGACAGTCAGGAAGGGGAAAGGGGTTAAGAAGTCAGTGCAGAGTACTCCTGTGGCCATCCCCCTCATCAATCGATATATCACTTTGGATACTGTTGGGGAAGTTGACCTATCAGAGGAGAGTCACAGTGGTCAGGTCTCTGGTACTGAGTCTGCCTATGTGACTCAGAAGGGAAGGGGGAAGAAGAGGCACACTGTGGTGACTCAGAATTCATCAGTTAGGGGAATGGTTATGTTCTGTGGATGAGAATGAGATTCCTGCATGGTATGTTACCTCCTGCGTACCAGGGTCTGGGATATCTCAGATTGAGTCCTCAGCCTTCTTAAATGGGAGGGTGAAGTTGTGGTCCATGTAAGTACCAGTGACAGGGGTAGGATGAATGATGAGGTTCTGCATCGGGAGTTCTGGGATTTAGGTGCTAAGTTAAAGGACAGGACTCCAGGGTTGTGATCACAGGATTACTACCCATGCCCTGTGCTAGTGATGTCAGAACTAGGAAGATTATACAACTTAATACGTAGCTAAAGTTTGTGTAGGAGGGAAGGCATAAGATTTCTGGGTCATTTGGCTCTCTTCCAGGGAAGGTGGGACCTATACATAATGGACAGTTTGCACCTGAACTGTAGAGGGGCTAATATCTAGCAGGAAGGTTTGTTAATGCTGCATGGTGGGGGTTAAACTAGAATTACTGGGGGATTGGAACCAGCATGCCAGAAAAGTTAGTGGAGAGGTTGTAGACGCAGATGTTGGTAAGACCTCAGACAAATTTAGGAATTGAAAGGTTGAGCAGAGTGTGACAAAATCGAAAAGGGAGAGAAAGTTAAAATATCTGAGTTGCAAAGGGACTTAGGAGTCCTTGTGCAGGATTCCCTAAAGGTTAATATTCAGGTTGAGTTTGTGGTGAGGAAGGCAAATGTAATGTTAGCATTCATTTCAAGAGGACTAGAATATAGAAACAGAAAATAGGTGCAGGAGTAGGCCATTCGGCCCTTTAAACCTGCACCACCATTCAGTATGATCATGGCTGATCATCCAACTTTGAACCCTGTACCTGCTTTCTCTCCATACCCCATAGAAACACAGAAAATAGGTGCAAGAGTAGGCCTTTCGGCCCTTTGAGCCTGCACCGCCATAAAAGCAAGTACGTAATGTTGAAATTTATAAAGCACTGGTGAGGCTTCACTTAGAGTATTGTGAACAGTTTTGGTCCTCTTATCATAGAAAGGATGTGCTGAAACTGGAGAGGTTCAAATGAGGTTCACGAAAATGATTACAGGATTGAATGGCTTGTCATATGAAGAGTATCTAATGACTCTTGGCCTGTATTCATTAGAATTCAGAAGAATGAGGGGTGACCTTATTGAAACTTTTTGAATGCTGAAATGCCTTGATAGAGTGGATGTGGAGAGGATGTTTCCTGTGGTGGGAGAGTCTAAGAACAGAAGACACAGCCTCAGAATAGAGGGGCATCCTCTTAGAAATGACATGAAGAAGATTTTTTTTCTGCCAGCGAGTGGTGAATATGTGGAATTCTTTACCACAGGCAGCTGTGAAGGCCAAGTCTTGATGTTTATTTAAGGCAGAGGGTGATAGATTCTTGATTGGTCAGTGCATGAAGGAATATGGGGAGAAGTCAGGAGACTGGGGCTGAGAGGAACAATGAGCCGTGATGAAACGGTGGAGCAGACACAATAGGCTAAATGGCCTAATTCTGTTGGTCTTACGGTCTTCTGTACACCCATATGAAATCTGCTCTCAATCTTCTGCATTCTGACCTATTCAACCTTTCCTTATAGCTCAGGTCCTCCAGACCTGGCAACATTCTTGTAAATTTCCTCTGTACTCTTGCAACCTATTCAACCTTTCTTACTCTATATATGCCTCACCGATGTCTTATACAACTTCAAAATAACATCCCATTGTCTGTACTCAATACATTGATTTATGAAATCCAATGTGCCAAAAGCTTTCTTTATGACCCTATCTATCCGTGACAGCACTTTCAATGAATTATGTTCCTGTACTCCCAGATCCCTTTCTTCTACCACACTCTTTAGTGCCCTACAATTTACTGTGTAAGACTTACCCTGGTTGGTTCTACCAAAGCGAAAAACTTCGCACTTGTTCGCATTAAATTCCATTTTCCATTTTTCAGTCCTTTTTTCCAGCTGATGCAGATCCCTCTGCAAGCCATAATAGCCTTTCTCACTGTCCACTACATCTCCAATCTTGGTGTCATCCACAAATTTGGTGATCCGGTTCATTATATTATCACCCACATCATTGATATAGATGACAAACAACAAAAGACCCAGCACTGATCCCTGCAGCGCACCACATGTCACAGGCCTCAATCAGAGAGGCAACCCTGTACTAACACTCCCTGGCTTCTCCCATAAAGCCAACGTCTAATCCAATTAACTGCTGAGTGACTGAACCTTCTTGACCAGTCTCCCATGTGAGACTTTGTCAAATGCCTTACTAAAGTCCATATAGACAACATCCACCTCCTTGCCTTTATCCTCATTCCTGGTAACTTCCTCAAAAAACTCTATATGATTGGTTAGACATGAGACACCACTCACAAAGCCATGCTGACTAACCTCAATCAGTCCATGTCTATCCAAATGCTTATATATCTGGTTCCGTAGAAAACCTTCCAATAATTTTCCCACTACTGATGTCAGACTCACAGGCCTATCATTTCCTGGTTTATGCTTAGAGCCTTTATTAAACAATGGAACAACATTTGCTATCCTCCAGACCTCTGGTACCTCTCCCGTCGCTAAGGACATTTAAAATATTTCTTCTGGGGCCCTGGCAATTTCTGCACTTGCCTCCCGTAGGGTCCAAGGGAACTCCTTGTCAGGCCCTCAGGAATTATTCACCCCGATTTGCCTCAGGGTAGCAATACCTCCTTCTCTGTAATCTGTATAGGATCCATGAAGTTGATGCCACTTTGCCTCACTTCTATAGATTCTGTATCTGTCTCCCAAGTAAATACAGGTGCAAAGAATGCAATTAAGATCATCCCCATCTATTTTGACTCCACACATGGATTACCATTCTGGTCTTCCAAGTTTTGTCCCTTGCAATCCTTTTCCCTCTTCACGTATCTACAGAACCTTCAGGATTCTCCTTTACCCTGAATGCTAGAGCAACTTCCTGTCTTCTTTTAACCTCCTTGATTTCTTTCTCAAGTGTTCTCTTGCATTTCTTGTACTCCATAAGCACCCTATTTACTCCTACCTGCTTATACCTGCTGTGCACCTCCTTTATTCTCTTAACCAGGGACTCAACATCTTTTGAAAACCATGTTTGCCAACCCTTGTTATCTTTACCTTTTATACTAACAGGCACATGCAAGCTTTGTACTCTCAAAATTTCATTTTTGAAAGCCTCCAAATTTCCACAAGACCATAAGATATAGAAGCAGAATTAGGCCATTTGGCCTATTGACTCTGCCTTATATATACATAAAGACGGCCTCCACAGCTTCCTGTGGCAAAGAATTCCTCAGGTTCACCAACCTCTGGCTAAATAAATTCCTCATCATCTCCTTTCTAAATTGGATGTTCCTCTCTTTTGAGGCTATGTCCTCTGGTCTTAGATTCTCCCACCATAGGAAACATCCTCTCCACATCCACTCTATCAAGGCCTTTCACCATTGGAAGGTTTCAATGAGGCCTCCCCTCCCCCTTCTGAATTCCAGTGACTGCAAGCCCAGAGGTCTCCCAAGACCCTCCGCACCTCTGCTTTTTGTTTTCTTTCCATTTAGAGAAGAGTCAGCCCTTTCATTTCTTCTACCAAAGTGCATGACCATACACTACCTGACACTGTATTCCATTTGCCAATCTTTGCCCTTTCTCTTCATCTGTCTAAGTCCTTCTGTATTCTCTCTACTTCATCAAAACTACCTGCCTCTCCACCTATCTTCATATTGTCTGCAAACTTTGCAATAAAGCCAACAATCCATCATCCAAATCATTGACATATAATGTAAAAAGTATCAGTCCCAACACAGACCCCTGTGGAACACCATTAGTCACGGGTAGCCAGTCAGAAAAGGTTCCCTTTATTCCCATTCTTTACCTCCTGCCAATCAGCCACTGTTTTATCCACACCTAATCAATCTTGTATTAACATGGGCTCCTAGCTTGTTATTCAGCCTCATGTGTGGCACCTTTTCAAAAGCCTTCTGAATATCCAAGTACACAACATCAACCAATTCTCCGTTGTCTATCCTGCTTGCTATTTTTTCAAAGAATTCCAACAGATTTTTTAGGCAAGATTTTCCCTTGAGGAAACCATACTGACTATGGCCTATTTCATCATGTGCCTCCAAGTACCTTGAGACCTCATCCTTAATAATTGACTCCAGCATCTTCCCGACCACTGAGGTCAGACTTACTGGCCTATAATTTCCTTCCTTCTACCTCTCTCTCTTCAGTGAAGTTTCCAGTCTTCCGGAACCATTAAAGAATCTAGTGATTCTTGAAATATCATTACTAATGCATCCATGGTTTCTTCAGCCACCTTTTTCAGAGCCCTGGGATATACACCATCTGGTTCAGTTGAATAATCTACTTTCATACCTCTCAATTTCCCAAGAACCTTCCCTCCAGTAATGGTAACTTCACGTTTCATGACCCTTGACACCTGGAACTTCTACTATAGTGATAGTGTCTTCCACAATGAAGGCTGATTCAGAATACTTATCAGTTCATCTGTCATTTTCTTATTCTTCATTACTACCTCTCCAGCATTGTTTTCTCAGCAGTCCAATCTCCACTCTTACCTCTCTTTTACATCTAATGTATCTCAAGAAACTTCTGGTATCTTTAATATTATTGGCTACCTTACTTTCATATTCCATCTTTACCTTCTTAATGTTTTTAGATGCCTTCTGGTGTTTTTTAAAAGTTTCCCAATCCTATGATTTCCCACTAAATTTTGCTCTATTATATGCCCTCTCTTTGGCTTTTATGTTGGCTTTGACTTCTCTTGTTAGCCACAGTTGTGTCATCTTGCCTTCAGAATCTTTTTCTTCTTTGGGCTGTATATATACTGCCTCTTCTGAATTGCTTCCAGGAATTCCAGCCATTGCTGCTTTTCTATCATCCCTGCCAGTGTTCTTTTCCAATCAATTCTAGCCAGCTCCTCTCTCATGCCTCTGTAATTCCCTTTACTCCACAAAAATACTGATACATCTGACTTTAGTTTCTCCTTCTTAAATTTCAGGGTGAATTTGATCATATTATGATCATTTGTCCCTTTGGTTCTTTAGCTCCCCAATCAATTCTGGTTCATTGCACCATTCCCAATTCAGAATAGCTGATCCTCTAGTATGCTCAACCACAAGCTACTCTAAAAAGCCATCTCGTTAGCATTCTAGAAAATCCCCCTCCTGTAACCAATACCAATCTGATTTTCCCAATCTCCCTGCCTATTGTAATCCTCCATGACTATTGTAACATTGCCCTTTTGGCACGCCTCTAGAACACTTTTGTCAGATAACAGCCCGTCCCAATCCACACTTGCCAGAACTTTTCTGATACCATCAAAATTGGCCTTTCTCCAATTTGGACCATAGACTATAAGACATAGAAACAGAATTTGGCCACTCAGCCCATCGAGTCTGCTCTGCCATTCAATCATGGCTGATCCTTTTTTCTCCTGTCAGCCTCACTCCCTGGCCTTTAGAATCTTTCTTTATCAATATTTTTATTAATTTTCACATAGAAGAATACAGAGTTCATGAGGATATATATTATGAATCAAAAAAAGATAGAATAGTACTGAATACATTATATTTAAATCACAGTTGCAATCTCAGTACCCTATATTCATAATCAAACACGTACATTAATTAAATTGTAATTTGAATTGTAATAATTCTATTATAAAAAAAGAATCTAAACCCACTACCAAAGTAGAAGCTATATGGTAAAGAAAGTGAGCCAGAAAAAAATCCTTATCACATATTGATTTATGTTATTAGCCAACATCTGTACTTTAACACCAAATCAAAGGTTTTGAAAGTAGTTCAAGAATAGTCCCCACAATGGTTAGAATCAGAAATTGAACAATGGATCCTCTCTAAATTTAAGCATGACGTAACATCACGTAACCATTGAGCATGAGCAGGCGGAGCAACATCCATCCATTTAAGCAACACTGCCCTCCTGGCTATAAGAGAAATAAAAGCCGATAGTGTATATGCAAATCAGCTGTCTCCAAAGTTATGCCTTTTTCTCCAATAATACCAAGCAAGGCAGTCAAAGGGTTAGGCTTAAAATTTACTTTAAGAAGTACAGAAAATGTTTGGAATACCTCCTGCCAGTATTTTTCAAGACTCTGACATGTCCAAAACGTATGGATTAGAGAAGCCTCTCCGTTGTTACATCTATCGCAATAGGGAGATATATCCGGATAAAAACAAGATAGCTTGTCTTTGGACATGTGGGCCCTGTGGACCACATTAAATTGTAGGAGGGAGTGGCGAGCACGTAGTAATGAAGTGTTAACCAATTTAAAACTTTCGTTCCAAGTCTCCTCAGAAATTGAAATCTGTAAATCTTGTTCCCAGGCATTTTTAATTTTGTCTCTTATTCCCAACAACATACCATAAATATTGGATATTGAGCCATTATGAAAAGGTTTCAAATTAGAAATTATATCTAATAAGTTCTTATCAGGACTCATAGGAAATGTATGTAATTTAGATCACAGAAAGTCTCTAACTTTTAGATATCGAAAAAGTGGGTGTTTGGTAAGCTATATTTAGCTGACAGTTGCTCAAATGAAAAGAGACTTCCTCCAACAAACAGATCCTGGAAGCATTTAATACTCAATCTATCCCATTCTTTAAAAACTACATCGGTCGTAGAAGGTTTAAAAAAAAACAATTAGAAAAAAATGGGACTAGAAAAGAGAAAATCTCGATAAACCAAAGTATATTCTAAATTGTAACCAAATCCTCAGAGTATGTTTAACTACTAAATTGTCAGTTAGTTTATTTAAAGACATTGTAAGTGAGGATCCAAGAACAGAAATAATAGAAAAAATTTTAACAGAGTTAGCTTCTAAAGAGAACCATACTAGACAGTCCTCATGGTTAATGTAATATGACCAAAACGTAAGATTTCATATATTGACTGCCCAGTAATAAAACCTAAAATTGGGTAAAGCTAAACCTCCATTCTTTTTAACTTTGTGAAAGTGAACCTTATTTAATGGAGAATGTTTGTTTTTCCATATATATGAAGATAGAATTGAATCAAGAGAATCAAAAAAGGACTTAGGAATTAAAACGGGTAAGGCCTGAAAAAGGCATATAAATTTAGGCAGGATATTCATTTTAATAAAGTTAATTCGACCAATCAACAATAGACCAGTTTCATAGTGCCCTTTTCACATAATTCAATAAAGTAAAGCTTTCTTTAAGTAGGTGTTTATAATTCTTAGTAATTATTACAACCAAATAGGTAAATTGATTTCTTACAAATTTAAAAGGAAGGTTAGTATTAATTGATACCAGATTATTCAAGAGGAAAAGTTCACTCTTATGTAAATTCAATTTATCCTGAAAACTGGCTAAAATGGGAGTAAAGAAAGCATAGGAGGTAACAAGGTCTCAACGTTAAAAATAAAAGGCAATGGATCATCAACATAGAGAGAAACTTTGTGGGTAGTACCTCTCCTTAAAATACCAGTGATATCAGTAGATTTTCGAAAAGCAATAGCTAAGGGTTCTAAAGCCAGATCAAAGAGCAAAGGGCTCAAAGGACATCCTTGTCTGGTTCCACGTTGGAGGTTTAGAATTCTGAAAATTAGTAAGAACCCGAGCAGAAGGAGATAAATAAAGTAATTTAATACATTGAATGAAATTGGGCCCAAAGTTAAATATTTCTAAGGTTTTAAATAAATAGTTCCATTGAACCCAATCAAAAGCCTTCTCAGCATCTAGAGATATCATGCATTCCAATATCTCCTTAGAAGGAGAATACATAACATTCAGTAAACATCAAATATTAAAATGGAATAGCGATTTTTAATAAATTCAGTCTGATCATCAGATATGAAAGATGGAAAATATTTTCAAGTCTACAAGCCAAAACTTTGGATAGAATTTTAGTATCAACATTAAGTAAAGAAATTGGTCTATATGAAGAGCATTCAGTTGGGTTCTTACTTTTTTAAGAATAAGCAAAATGGAAGCTTCCTAAAAAGATTATGGCAGCCTAGCCAACTTAAAGGAATCTGAAAAGACAGAATATATATGAGGTCTGAGCAATGAGGAAAAAGCCTTGTAAAATTCTCCAGAAAATCCATTAGGACCCACAGTATTCACGGAGTGCAATGAACATACAGCCTCAGCAATTTCCTCATAAGAAATAGATTGATCCAACTGCTTTCAATTATTAACAGAAAGTACAGGGGTGTTTAATTGGTCTACAAAAATTATTCATTGCAGTATTATCTTTAGGAGAGTCAAAACTATAAAGTTTAGAATAAAATTCTCTGAAGGAATCATTTCTTTCTATATGATCAGTTGTCCTATCACCATCAACTTTACAAATTTCTTTAATTTGCCATTTAGCTATAAAGGTTTTTAATTGGTTAGCCAATAATTTACCTGTTTTGTTTCCGTGAATATAGAATTGACTTTTTTCTTTTAGGATTTGACTTTCGATTGGATATGTTAAAAGAAGATCATATTTAGTTTTAATTTCAACATGTCTTTTATATAAAGCAGATTCTGGAGCCAAAGCATATTTTTGGATTAATTGTTTCAACTGATTAGCTAAATCAATTCTTTTTCTATTAGCTTTTTTCTTAACACTGGCAGTGTAAGAAATAGTTTGTCCTCTAATATAGGCCTTAAAAGCATCCCATATAATAAGACTAGAAGACTCTTCCAGAATATTCTCTTCAAAAAAAAGAATAATTTCTCTCTCCAGAAACTTTAAAAAATCCTTATCAGATAGCAAAGTTAGATTAAAATGCCAAAATCTGTTTATTTGAGGGAGACCAGGAAGGTTTAAAGAGCATGATCTGAAACAGCAATCTCTTTATATTCCCAGGATCGAATTAATGGAATCATTTGACTATCAATAAAAAAAATCAATCCTGGAATACATATGGTGAATATGGGAAAAAAATGAGTACTCCCTAACTTCTGGATGTAAAAAAACGCGAAACATCAACAATACCGCATTTCAGTAGGAAAAATTTAATAAATAAAGCTGATTTGTTAAGGGTAGCTGGTTTGGAAGATGACTGATCTAAAACTGAATCTAACCAGCAATTAAAGTCTCCTCCCTAAACTAATGAATAAAAACTCAAATTTGGCACGAGTGAAAAAAACGCTCAAAGAATCCTGGGTCATCTATATTTGGGGCATACAGATTAGCAAATACAATTAATTTATTATCTAATTTTCTTAACACTATAACAAAACACCTATTAATATCAGACACTACTTTATATTGAACAAAAGGAACAGTATTATCAAAAAAGATTGAAATTCCCCTAGATTTAGCTCGAAAAGAAGAAAGAAAATGTAGCTCTTTCAATCGGCTAAAAAGGCATGGATTGTCACAAACATTAGTTTCTTGTAAAAAAATAATTGGGACCTTAAGTTTTTTAATATAGGCAAAAATCTTATTCCATTTCACAGGGTGATTTAACCCTTTCACGTTGACTAAGTAAATTAATAGTTTGATCCATTTTAATACTATTTAAAAGAAAGGTTAAGATAATGACCATGCTGGAATGCATATTAAAACCAGACATCAAACCTTGACATAAGGTAACCAAGCAACAGATTTGCCTGAGAACCCAATACAGCTTCCCCCCCCCCCCCCGCTTCCTCCCAAAGCCAGAAAGCCAGCCAATAGATAGCCGGCAGCTAATACTAATAACGTCATCCCTCCAAAAAAATCGTACTGATTTAGCTCCAATCTATATCAAGATTAGCTGCATTCCAGCCTAGACAAAACAGCAGAGAGAAAAAAACTTAAACCTCATACCAAAAACACAGAGATTAATTATTGCAATTTCAATATGATAAAATAATAAATACCCATACTAAGCCTTATTAATAGAGAAAAAACCTCAAAAAATATGTGGAATATAAAATATCAAACAAAATATCATGCCTCCCACTTTCCAAGTACAACTGTCCCAATCCACAATTGCCAGATCAATTCTGATACCATCAAAATCGGTTTTCCTCCAATTTAGAATCTCAACCCACAGACCAATCCTATCTTTTTGCATATTTACTTTGAAAATAAGGACATTGTGATCACTGGATGCAACGTGTTCCTCTACACAAACTTCTGTCACCTGCCCTGTCTCATTCCCTAATAGCATATCCAGTATTGCATGCTCTCTCATTGGGACTTCTACGTTCTGATGAAGGAAACTTTCCTGAACACATTTGACAAGCTCTTTCCTATCTCGTCCTTTTACAGAATAGGATTCCCACTCAGTATGTGGAAAGGTAAATCACCTACTATAACAACCTTATGTTTTGGGCAGCAGTCTGTGATCTCTTTACAAATTTGTGAGAATTTCCTCCTCTTTTTACCCCTCCTGCTCTGTCACGTCTAAAACAATGGAACCCTAGAATATTGAGCTGCCAGTCCTGTCCCTCCTAAAACCAAGTTTCACTAATGGCTACAACATCATATTTCCAGGTGTTGATCCATGCCCTAAACTCATCTGTCTTTCCTACGAGACTTCTTGCATTGAAATATAGGCACACCATGCTCAACCTTTTGATTTCTGACTCTGTCTGAGGTCTTACCAATATCTGTGTCCACAACCTCTTCACTAACTGTTTTGGCATTCTGGTTCCCATCCCCCTGCAGCTCTAGTTTAAACCCCACTGTGCAGTGTTAACAAATCTTCCTGCTATGATATTAGTCCCCCTCTAGTTCAGGTGTAAACCATCCTTTCTGTATAGGTCCCATATTCCCTGGAAGAGAGCCAAATGATCAAAAACATGTATGCCCTCCCTCTGCATCAACTCCTTAGCCATATATTAAACTGTATAATCTTCCTAGTTCTGGCCTCACTAGCACGTGGCATGGGTAGCAATCCTGAGATCACAACCCTGGTGATCCTGCCCTTTAACCTAGCACCTAACTCCGTGAACTCCCTATGCAGAACCTCTTCATTCTTCTTACCCATGCCATTTGTACCAACATGGACCATGACCTCTGGCTGCTCACCCTCTCACATAAGAATGCTGAGGACTCGATCCATGATGTCCCAGAATCTGGCACCTGGAGGCAACATATCATCCGGGAATCTCATTCTTGCCCACAGAACCTCCTTTCTGTTCTCCTATCAAATCTCCTGTTGCCTCTCTCCCCCTTCCCTTCTGAGTCACAGAGCCAGACTCAGCATGAGAGACCCAACCACTGTGATTCTCCTCTGTTAGGTCATTCCCCCCTAACAGTATCCAAAGTTGAGGGGTGTGGCCACAGGAGTACTCTGCACTGGCTCCTTAACCCCTTTCCCCTTCCTGACTGTCACCCAGTTTCCTATATCCAGCACCTCAGCTGTAACTACCTCTCTATATGTCCTGTATATCACCCCCTCAGCCTCCTGAATGATCTGGAGTTCATCCAGTTCCAGCTCCAACTCCTTAACGCAGATTGTTAGAAGCTGCAGCTGGATGCACTTCTCACAGTTGTAGTCACCTAGGCCACTGGAGGTTTCCCTGACTTCCCACATCCTGTAAGAGGGGCATTCAGCTATCCCACCTGGCATCTCTACTGTCCCAGCTAAGCAGATATAAAGAATGGGAAAAAACATAACCTAGAGCTCTACTTTTCTTTGTTTGCTCTGACTAAAGCCTCTCTTTGCTGAAGCCTCGAAGAGCTCAAGATCACACTCTGACTCTGTCCACTAGAACTATGGTCTTTGCATTTTCCCCTGACTAATCAGTCCTAAATGTGGATTGGTCAGTGGTCAAAGCTGCCATTTTCTCCTCAACATTTTAGGTTGAGACTGTCATCCGGTCTTAAGTCTTCAATACTCACATTAAACAAAAATCTATGACTCTCAATGTTCAATGTTCAATTGATTGAACAATATCCTGCGGTGCTTTGGCAGGATAAATTAGAGGGCTCGTCTAGGGAGGCTATTTGGGCGGAATTGAGGAATGGGAAAGGTGTAGTAACACTTATAGGGGTGTATTATAGACCACCTAATTGGGAGTGAGAATTGGAGGAGCAAATTTGAAAGGAGATAGCAGATATTTGTAGTAAGCACAAGGTTGTGATTGTGGGAGATTTTAATTTTCCACACATAGACTGGGAAGCCCATTCTGTAAAAGGGCTGGATGGTTTGGAGTTTGTAAAATGTGTGCAGGATAGTTTTTTGCAGCAATACATAGAGGTACCAACTAGAGAAGGGACAGTGTTGGCTCTCCTGTTAGGGTATGAAATAGGTCAGGTGACGGAGGTATGCGTTGGGGAGCACTTCGGGTCCAGTGATCACAATGCCATTAGTTTCAATATAATTATGGAGAAGGATAGGTCTGGACCCAGGGTTGAGATTCTTGTTTGGAGAAAGGCTAACTTTGAGGAGACGCAAAAAGATTTAGAAGGAGTGGATTGGGACAATTTGTTTTATGGGAAGAATGTAATAGAGAAATGGGGGTCATTTAAAGGTGAAATTTTGAGGGTACAGAATCTTTATGTTTCTGTTAGGTTGAAAGGAAAGGTTAAATGTTTGAGAGAGCCATGGTTTTCAAGGGATATTGGAAACTTGGTTCAGAACAGAAAGAGATCTACAATAAATATAGACAGCATGGAGTAAACAAAGTGCTTGAGGAATATAAATAATGTAAAAAGAATCTTAAGAAAGAAATTAAAAAAGCTAAAAGAAGATGAGGTTGCTTTGGCAAGTAAGGTGAAAATAAATCCAAAGGGTTTCTACAGTTATATTAATAGCAAAAGGATAGTGAGGGATAAAATTGGTCCCTTAGAGAATCAGAGTGGACAGCTATGTGTGGAGCCAAAAGAGATGGGGGAGATTTTGAACAATTCTTCTTCCATATTCACTAAGGAGAAGGATATTGAATTGTGTAAGGTAAGGGAAACAAGTAGGGTAGTTGTGGAAACTTTGATGATTAAAGAGGAGGAAGTACTGGCACTTTTAAGGAATATAAAAGTAGATAAGTCTCCGGATCCTGACAGGATTTTCACTAGGACCTTGAGGGAAGTTAGTGTAGAAATAGCAGGGGCTCTGACAGAAATATTTCAAATGTCATTAGAAACAGGGATGGTGCCGGAGGATTGGCGTATTGCTCATGTGGTTCCATTGTTTAAAAATGGTTCTAGAAGGAAGCCTAGCAATTATAGACCTGTCAGTTTGACATCAGTGGTGGGTAAATCAATGGAAAGTATTCTTAGAGATGGTATATATAATTATCTGGATAAACAGGGTCTGATTAGGAATAGTCAACATGGATTTGTGCGTGGAAGGTCACGTTTGACAAATCTTATTGAATTTTTTGAAGAGGTTATGAGGAAAGTTGACAAGGGTAAAGCAGTGGATGTTGTCTATATGGACTTCAGTAAGGCCTTTGACAAGGTTCCGCACGGAAGGTTAGTAAAGAAGGTCCAATCGTTAGGTATTAATATTGAAGTAGTAAAATGGAATCAACAGTGGTTGGATGGGAGATGCCAGGGAGTAGTGGTGGATAACTGTTTGTCAGGTTGGAGGCTGTTGACTAGTGGTGTGCCTCAGGGATCTGTACTGGGTCCAATGTTGTTTGTCATATACATTAATGATCTGGATGATGGGGTGGTAAATTGGATTAGTAAGTACGCAGATGATACTAAGATAGGTGGCATTGTGGATAATGAAGTAGTTTTTCAAAGCTTGCAGAGAGATTTAGGCCAGTTAGAAGAGTGGGCTGAAAGATGGCAGATGAAGTTTAATGCTGATAAGTGTGAGATGCTACATTTTGGTAGGACTAATCAAAATAGGACATACATGGTAAATGGCAGGGCATTGAGGAATGCAGTAGAACAGAGTGATCTTGGAATAATGGTGCATAGTTCCCTGAAGGTGGAATCTCATGTGGATAGGGTGGTGAAGAAAGCTTTTGGTACGCTGGCCTTTATAAATCAGAGCATTGAGTATAGGAGTTGGGATGTAATGTTAAAATTGTACAATTGTTCTGGTCACTGAATTATAGGAAAGATGTCAACAAAATAGAAAGAGTACAGAGGAGATTTACTAGAATATTACCTGAGTTTCAGCACCTAAGTTACAGAGAAAGGTTCAACAAGTTAGGTCTTTATTCTTTGGAGCGTAGAAGGTTGAGGAGATCTTGATAGAGGTATTTAAAATTATGAGGGGGATAGATAGAGTTGACGTGGATAGGCTTTTTCCATTGAGAGTAGGGGAGATTCAAACAAGAGGACATGAGTTGAGAGTTAGGAGGCAAAAGTTGAGGGGTAACACAAGGGGGAACTTCTTTACTCAGAGAGTGGTAGCTGTGTGGAATGAGCTTCCAGTAGAAGTGGTAGAGGCATGTTCAATATTGTCATTTTTAAAAAATTGGATAGGTATATGGACAGGAAAGGAATAGAGGGTTATGGACTGAGTGCAGGTTGGTGGGACTAGGTGAGATTACGCGTTTGTCACGGACTAGGGGCCGAGATGGCCTGTTTCCATGCTGTAATTGTTATATGGTTATAGATTACCAGGTCCAACTGCTTTTACCTTTTTACCACACTTTATGCTTAAAAATTGTAAGATTTTGACCCATGTTCTGGACTCTCACAGCAGAGACAGTGATTTATTTCTTTTATACACCAAATTCTTTATCCTCTGAAACACTTCATAGAAACATAGAAACATAGAAAACCTACAGCACAACACAGGCCCTTCAGCCCACAAAGCTGCACCAAACATGTCCCTACCTTAGAACTACCAAGGCTTTACCCATAACCCTCTATTTTTCTAATCTCCATGTATCCATCCAGGAGTCTCTTAAAAGACCCTATCGTTTCTGCTGCCACCACTGCTTCCGGCAGCCCATTCCACACGCTCACCACTCTCTGCATAAAAAACTTACCCCTGACATCTCCTCTGTACCTACTTCCAAGCACCTTAAAACTATGCCCTCACGAGCTAGCCATTTTAGCCCTGGGAAAAAGCCTCTGACTATCCACACAATCAATGCCTCTCTTCATCTTATATACCTCTATCAGCTCATCTCTCATCCTCCGTCGCTCCAAGGAGAAAAGGCCGAGTTCACTCAACCTATTCTCATAAGACATGCTCCCCAATCCAGGTAACATCCTTGTAAATCTCCTCTGTAGTCATTCTATAATTTCCAGATCCTTCCTGTAGTGAGGTGACCAGAACTGAGCACAGTACTCCAAGTGGGGTCTGACCAGGGTCCTATATAGCTGTAACGTTACTTCTCAGCTCTTAAACTTAATCCCATGGTTGATGAAGGCCAATGCACCGTATGTTTTCCTAACCACAGAGTCAACCTGCATATCAGCTTTGAGTATCCTATGGACTCAGACAGTTGTAGTATTTTGCCATTTGAGTATTTCTTCATTTTTTGAATACACATGTCCTGAACCTTCCTCATTTTCCCCAGAAACTTACACCATTGTTCTGCCAGCAACTCCTTCCAATTTACTTTGGCCAACTCACTCCATTGAAATACTGCTACGTCAGACTTTACTTTCTCCTTATCAAATTTCAAGTTGAACTCAATCATATTGTGATCACTGCCTCCTAAGGGTTCTTTTACCTTAAGTTCCCCAATCACCTCCGGTTCATTATATAACACCCAATTCAGTATAGCTGATCCCCCAATTGGCTCAACAACAAACTGCTCCAAAAAGCCATCTCTTAGGCGTTCAACAGACTCACTCTTGAGATCCATTTCCAACCTGATTTTCCCAATTGAACTGCATGTTGAAATCTCCAATAACTATCATAACATTGTTCCTTTGACTTGCCTTTTCTATTTCCTGTTGTAATCTTTGGTCCATGTCCCAGCTACTATTGGGAGGCCTGCATTTTACTGTCATCAGGGTCCCTTTTACCCTTGCAGTTTCTTCACTCAACCCACAGGGATTCAACATCTTCCAATCATATGTCACATCTTTCTATTGATTGATACCATTTTTTACCAGCAGAACCATGCCAGCTCCTCTGCCTACCTTCCTATCCCTCTAATATAATGTGTAACCTTGGACATTCAGCACCCAACTACAACCACCCTTTAGCCATGATTCAGTGATGGCCACAATATCATACCTGGCAATCTGTAATATGCAACAAGATCATCCACTTTATTTCTTATACTTTGTGCATTGAGATTTTACACTTTGAGTACTGTATTTGCTCCCATTTTTGATTCTGCATCTCTAATGTACTGATACTCACCCTGCTGGCTGCAATTATGTCCTATCATCTGCCTGCCCTTCCTGACAGTCTGACTGCAAGCTATCTCTGCTTTTTAACCATCTTCCCTTTCCTGAGTCCCTACACTCCAGTTCCCACACCCCTGCCAAGTTAGTTTAAACCCTCCCCAACAGCTCTAACAAACCTGTCTGTGAGAATATTGGTCCCCCTCAGGTTCAGGTGCAACCTGTCACTTTTGAATAGGTCATACCTCTCCCAGAAGAAATCTCAATGATCCAAGAACCTGAAGCCCTACCCCCTGCACCAGCTTCTCATCTGCCAAATCAGCCTGTTTCTACCCTCACTGGCACATGGCACAGACAGCAATCCAGAAATTACTACCCGGGAGATCCTGCTTCTTAGCTTTCTGCCTAGCTCTCTAAAATCTCTTCTCAGGACTTCTTTGTTTTGCCTTCCTATGGCACTGTTAGCAATATGTCCCAAGACATCTAGCTGCTCTCCCTCCCTCTCCAAAACGTTGTGGTCTCAGTGGGCCAAGCAACTTTTGTGGAGGTAGGAAGATTTCCAGATAATTGTGTATTATTGGAATTTTTGGTGTGCTGGGAAACATTTCCTGGACCACTTGATTATCAGTTTCCATGTTGCTTATCGTTCATTTGAAATTGAGGCATATTTGTCCAAATTTCCCGATTTAAGAACTAGGGATCCTGCATAATTGAAAAGTCAAAGTCAAAGTCAAGTCAAGTCGCTTTTTATTGTCATTTGGACCATAAACTGCTGGTACAGTACTCAGTAAAAATGAAACAATGTTCCTCCAGGACCATGGTGCTACATGAACCAACACAAAACTACACTAGACTACAGACCTACACAGGACTATGTAAAGTGCACAAAACAGTGCAGTACAAGGTAAAAGAAGTCATACTCTGCTTTGAATTGTTCTAAACTTCAGTCTGCAGGTTAACTTATTGCACCCTCAGTCAATACCAACCACAGTTACTAAACAAAAACATTCCAGAAATCAATTCTAGCCAGCTAGACTTTTACAAAAGCTGAAAAGCTGATTGAAATGCAGAACCTGGTCATTTTCCTTACACTAATATAAGAGAATAAAACCATAAGATATTGGAGCAGAACTAGGCCACTTGGCCCATCGAGCCTGCTCCATCATTTCATCATGGCCGATCCATTTTCCATCTCAGCCCCAATCTCCTGCCTTGTCCCTTCATGCCCTGACAAATCAAGAATCTAGAAAACTCTGCCTTAAATATACCCAATGACTTGGACTTCGCAGCAGCCTGTGGCAACAAATTCCACAGAATCATCAATCTCTGGCTAAAACAATTCCTCCTAATTTCAGACTAAAAGGACTCCCCTCTATTTTGAGGCTATGTTCTTTGGTTTTAGACTCCCCCACTGTCGGAAACATCCTCTGCAGCTCCACTGTTTTGAGGACTTGCAACGTTTGACAGGTTTCAATGAGGTCACCCCTCATTTTTCTGAATTCTAGTGAATGCAAGCCCAGATACAGCAAATGCTCTTCATGTAGCCTTTCAATCCCGGAATTATTTTCATGAACCTCCTTTGAACCCTCTCCAAAGTCAGTGTATTCTTTCTTAGGTGAGGGGCCCAAAACTGCTCACGGTACACCAGGTGAGGCCTCACCAGTGCTTTATAAAACCTCAACATTACATCCTTGCTTTTATAGTCTACTCCTCCTGAAATGAATGCTAACATTGTATTTGCCTTTCTCACCATCAGCTCAACCTGCAAATTAACTTTACCGCACAAGGACTCCCAAGTCCTTTTCCACCTCAGCTTTTTGAATTTCAGCTGTATTTAGAAAATACTGTACCCTTTTATTTCTTCTACCAAAGTGCATGACCATACACTTCTCGACACTGTATTCCATCTGCCACTTCTTTGCCCATTCTGCTAATCTGTGTAAGTCCTTCTCTAACCTCTCTACTTCCTCAGAACTGCCTGCCCCTCCACCTATCTTTGTATCAGCTGCAAACTTTGCCACAAAGCTATCAACTCCATCATCCAAGTCATTGACATATAACATAATAAGAAGTGGTCCTAACACAGACCAACGTGTAATACCACTAGTTACTGGCAACCAACCAGAAAAGGCTCCTACTCTTTGCCTCCTGACAATCAGCCACTGCTTTATCCATGCCAGAATCTTTCCTGTAAGCAGCTTCATGTGTGGTATCTTGTCAAAGTCCTTCTGAATATCCAAGTACACAACATCAATCAATTCTCCTGTCTATCCTGCTTGTTATTTCTTCAAAGAGTGCTAACAGATTGGTCAGGCAAGACTTTCCCTTGAGGAAACCATGCTGACCAAGGAGTATTTTATCAGGTGCTTCTCAAAACCACGTCCTTAACAATCAATTCCCAACATCTTCCCAACCACTGAGGTCAGACTAACTGGCCTCTAATTTCCATTCTTCTACCTCCTTCACTTCTTGAAGAGTGGAATGACCTTTGCAGTTTTCCATTCCTGCGGAACCATGCCAGGATCTGTTGATTTTTGAAAGATTATTACTAACCCCTCCACAATCTCTTCAGCCACCTCCTTGAGAACCCAAGGGTATAGACTGCCTGGTCCAGGTGACTTTATCTACTATCAGATCTTTCAGTTTCCCAAGAACCTTTTCCCTAGTAACTGGCAACTTCACATACTTCTGATACCTGACACCTGGAACTTCCACCATACTGCTACTGTCTTCTACGGTAAAGACTGATACAAAATACTTATTCAGTTTTTCCGCCTTTTTTTTGTCCCCCATTACTACCTCTCCAACATCATTTTCCAGTGGTCCAATATTCACTCTTGCCTCTCTTTTACACTTCATGTATCAGAAGAAATTTTTGACTAGCTTACCATGGTTTTCCAACTTTTCCTTCTTAATGACTTTTTTAGTTGCCTTCTGTTGGCTTTTAAAAACTTACCAATCCTTGAACTTCCTACTAATTTGTGCCCTATTCTATGCCCTGTCTTTGGCTTTGACTTCTCTTTTTAGCCGCGGTGGTGTCACCTTGCCTTTAGATTACTTCTTCCTCTTTAGGATGTATATGTCCTGTGCCTTCTGAATTGCTTCCAGAAATTACAGCCAATGATGATCTTCAGTCATTCCTGTCAGTATTCTTTTCCAATCAATTGTGACCTCCTCCTCTCTCATACCTCTGTAATTCCCCTTTATTCCACTGTAATACTGACACATCTGACTTTAGCTTCTCCTTCTCAAATTGCAGGGTGAATTCAATCATATTATATGATATTCTATATCCTAAGGATTCTTTTACTGTAAGCTCTCTACTCAATTTTGATTCATTGCAGAACACCCAATCCAGAATAGCTGACCCCATTGTAGGCTCAACCATGAGCTGCTCCAAAAAGCCATCTCATAGGGATTCTAGAAACTGCACCTCCTGGAATCCAGTACCAACATGGTTTTCCTAATCTGCCTGCATATTGAAGTCTGCCATGACTATTGTAACCTTGCCCTTTTGGGTTGCATATTCTATCTCCCATTGTAATTTGTAACCCACTTCCTTACTGCTGTTTGGGGGTCTGATTACAACTCCCATCAGGGTCTTTCTACCCTTGCAGGGTCCTCAGCTCTATCCACAATGATTCAATACCTTCCAACCCTATGTCACCTTTTTCTAATGATTTGTTTTCATTTTACCAACAGAGCCTCACCAATCCCTCTGCCTATCTGTCTGTCCTTTAAATACAATAGACATTAAGATCTCAGCTATATTTTTCTTTCAGCTACATTTCAGTGATGCCCACAACTTCATACCTGCCAATCTGTAACTGTGCTACAAATTCATCTACCCTCTTCCATATACTGCATGCACTCAAAGAAAACAACTTCAATCCTGTATTAACCCTTCTCAATTTTGTCCATCTTTTACATTTCATCCTATCCTGTTGATTGCAATCATCATCAGCTTCACCTTGCTAGCAAACCTGGTCGTAGGGATAATGGTCCTCCTCAGATTCAGGTGTAACCTGTCCCTTTTGCACGTTCCCCAGAAGTAATCCCAATAATCCATAAATCTGAACCACTGCCCCCTGCGCCAGTTTCTCAGCCATGCATTTACCTGCCAAATCATCCTATTCTTACCCTTACTGGTGTGCAGTATGGACAGCAATCAAGAGGTTACTACCCTGGTGGTTCTTTTTTTTTTCAGCTCTTTATATAGCTCCTTAAAATCTCTCTTCAGGACCTCCTCATTTTTCCTACCTACATCATTGGTGCCAATATGTACCTAAACCTCAGGCTGCTCAACCTCTCCCTTTAGAATGCTGTGGACTCAATCCAAGAAATCCCTGATCCTGGCATGTGGGAGGCAACATACAGCACTTTTATTGCTCTACAACATTGAATCACTGTGGATTTAATTTGGCTTTTTTAACACAGATCAACGGAAAAAGACTCTTCCATGTCAAAGTGAAACAGACTTCTACAAAGTGATCTAAATTAATCACAAATATAAAATGCAAAATAATTGATTGCATAAGTATATTCATCCCCTTTACTGGAGCAAATCATCACTGGTGCAGCCAATTGGTTTTAAAGGTCACATAATTAATGTGTCTTAGCTATATAAAAACCTGTATGCAGTCAAGGTGTTTCAAATGATTGTAATAAAAATATA
Source organism: Hypanus sabinus (assembly GCF_030144855.1). Classification (NCBI taxonomy): domain Eukaryota; kingdom Metazoa; phylum Chordata; class Chondrichthyes; order Myliobatiformes; family Dasyatidae; genus Hypanus; species Hypanus sabinus. The sequence continues at coordinate 308,040 of NC_082738.1, read as the reverse complement.
GCTGTATCTGGATGATCCAACTGCTGATGAGTCAGTATCCAGACAAAAATTATACCATGAAGACAAAAGAGTACTCCAAGCAACTCCAAGTGTCTCCTTGGAGCGACGGAGGATGAGAGGTGACCTGATAGAGGTGTATAAGATGATGAGAGGCATTGATCATGTGGATTGTCAGAGGCTTTTTCCCAGGGCTGAAATGGTTAGCACAAAAGGACACAGGCTTAAGGTGCTGGGGAGTAGGTACAGAGGAGATGTCAGGGGTACGTTTTTCACTCAGAGAGTGGTGAGTGCGTGGAATGGACTGCCGGCAATGGTGGTGGAAGTGGATACGATAGGAACTTTTAGATAGGTACATGGAGCTTAGTAAAATAGAGGGCTGTGGGTAACCCTAGTAATTTCTAAGGTTGGGACATGTTCGGCACAACTTTGTGGGCTGAAGGGCCTCTATTGTGCTGTAGGTTTTCTATGTTTCTACGAAAAGGTTTTTGAAAAGTGCAAGTCAGGACATGGCTTTGTCAAAGGCAGGTTGTGCCTTACGAGCCTGATTGAATTTTTTGAGGATGTGACGAAACACATTTATGAAGGTAGGGCAGTAGATGAGGTGTATATGGATTTCAGCAAGGCATTTGATAATGTACCCCATGCAAGGCTTATTGAGAAAGTAAGGACCCATGGGATCCAAGAGGACATTGCTTTGTGGATTCAGAATTGAGTTGCCCAGAGAAGGCTAAGAGTGGTTGTAAATGGGTCATACTCGGCATGGAGGTCGGTGACCAGTGGTGTGCCTCAGGGATCTGTTCTGGGACCCCTTCTCTTTGTGATTTTTATAAATGACCTGGATGAGGAAGTGGAGGGATGGGTTTGTAAATTTGGTGATGACACAAAGTTTGGGGGTGTTGTGGATAGTATGGAGGGCTGTCAGAGGTTACAACAGGACATTGATAGGATACAAAATTCGGCTAAGAAGTGGCAGATCGAGTTCAACCCAGATAAGTGTGAAGTGGTTCATTTTGGTAGGTCAAACATGATGGCAGAATATGGTATTAATAGTAAGACTCTTGGCAGTGTGGAGGATCAGAGGGATCTTGGGGTCTGAGTCCATAGGACACTCAAAGCTGCTGCGCAGGTTGACTCTGTGGTTAGAAAAGCATATGTTGCATTGGCCTTCATCAACCTTGGGATTGAGTTTAAGAGCCGAGAGGTAATGTTGCAGCTATATAGGACCCTGGTCAGACCCCACTTGGAGTACTGTGCTCAATTCTGGTCGCCTCACTACAGGAAGGATATGGAAGCCATAGAAAGGGTGCGGAGGAGATTTACAAGGATGTTGCCTGGGTTGGGGAGCATGTCTTATGAGAATAGGTTGAGTGAACTTGGCGTTTTTTCCTTGGAGTAATGAAGGATGAGAGATGACCTGATAGAGGTGTATAAGATGAAGAGTGGCATTGATTGTGTAGATAGTCAGAGGCCTTTTCCCAGGGCTGAAATGGTTAGCATGAGAGGCACAGTTTTAAGGTGTTTGGAAGTAGGTACAGAGGAGATGTCAGGGGTAAGTTTTTTACGCAAAGAATGGAATGGGCTGCTGGCGATGGTGATGGAGGTGGATACGATTGGATCTTTTAAGAGACTCCTGGATAGGTGTATGGAGCTTAGAAAAATAGAGAGCTATGGGTAACCCTAGGTAATTTCTAAAGTAAGTACATGTTTGGCACAGCATTGTGGGCTGAAGGGCCTGTATTGTGCTGTAGTTTTTCTATGTTTCTGTGTTTCCCATGGTGTGTGAGTCTTGGGCAAGGGGGCACAGCCTCTGGATAGAGGGGTTTCCTTTAAAACAGAGATACGGGAAAATTGCTTTCACCAGAGGTTGTTGAATTTGTTGAATTTGTTACCACAGGCAGCTGTGAAGGCCAGATCATTGGGTGTATTTAAGGCAGAGCTTGATTGGTTCTTGATTGGACATGGCATCACCGGTTATGGAGAGAAGGCCGGGGAATGGGGCTGAGGAGAAGAATAAAGGATCAGCCATGATTGAATGGCAGAGCAGACTTGACAGGCCAAATGGTCTAATTCTGTTCCTTTGTCTTATGGTCTAACTCTGGAGGAGTTACCAGCTTCAGTGGTTGAAATGGGAGAGTCTACGCATACAACAACTGTTGCCTGGGTGCTTCACCAGTTGCAGCTTTATGGGAGAGTGGCAAAGAGAAAGCCACTGTTGAAAAAACTTACATGAAATCTCAGCTGGAGTTTGCCAGAAGGCATATGGGGGACTCTGAAGTCAGCTGGAAGAAGGTTTTCTGGTCTGATGAAACCACAATTGAGCTTTTTGGCCATCAGTCTAAATGCTATGTTTGGCATAACTCAAACACCACACATCTTCAAAAACACACCATCCCTATCATGAAGCATGATGGTGGCTGCATCATGCTGTGTGGATGCTTCACTGTAGCAGGCCCTAGAAGGCTTGTGAAGCTTGAGGGTAAAATGAATACAGCAAAATACAGGGAAATCCTGGAGGAAAACCTGATGTAATCTGCAAGGGAACTGCAACTTGGGAGAAGATTTGTTTTCCAGCAAGACAATGATCCCAAGCATAGAGCCAAAGCTACACAGGAATGGCTTAAAAGCAACGAAGTTAATATCCTGGAGTGGCCAGGTCAGAGTCCTGACCTCAATCCAATTGAAAATTTGTGGCTGGACTTGAAAATGGCTGTTCACTCACGAACCCCATGCAATTTGACAGAGCTTGAGCAGTTTTGCAAAGAAGAATGGGGAAAAATTGCAGTGTCCAGATGTGCAAAGCTGATAGAGACCTATCCACACAGACTCAAGACTGTAATTGCTCCAAAGCTGCACCTAATAAATATGGATTTGAAGGGGATGAGTAATTATGCAATCAATTGTTAGAAATTTGTTTTCACTTTGACATGAGTCATTTCTGTTGATCAGTGTCAGAAAAGCCAAATCAAATCCAATGTGATTCAATGTTGAAAAACTTCCAATTGGTAAATACTTATTATAGGCACTGTATCCTCCAGGCGTCTATCGTGCCTGTAGAATCTTGTCTCTGTTCCTCTGACTGTGGAATCTCCTATCACCACTGCAGTTCTCTTCACCCTTTTCTCTTCTGAGCCACAGCAGCAGACTCAGTGTCAGAGATCAGTTCACTGTAGCTTCCCCGGTAGGTCATTCCCCCACAATATTATCTAAAGTTGTGTACTTAGTATTGAAGGGAACAGCCACAGGAGTACTGGCTGCTCATTTCCCTTCCTTCCCCTGACAGACACACAGTTACCTGTCTCCTACAGTCTGGGGTGACTACTTCCCTGTGGTCCTACCTAAAACTAATCTGCCAAACTTCCTCTCCAACATATTGGAGGACTGGAAATTTGCTGAATGCCCGATAAAGGATAAAACACCATCAGCTTTCAGAATCATCTCTGCAATAGGATGTTTCACAGATGATGTGATATATGTATATATGATTCTGAATGTCCTATCCATTGCACATGTACTCCAAATATTTTCCATCTTTTTTCATTCACAGATAATTGTCGGTGCACTGATGTCTGGTTTGGTTGTATAATGGAGGATACAGGGTAAGATGAAGAATGTAGCTCATTATATCTTTTGAAAGATACATATCATACAATTGGCTGGTAGGAGACTACATTTATAAAACACAGGTTAGGCTAGAGTGTCCTATCCAATGCAGACTCCACACTTTGCGGAGGATGCCCAGGCCTTGAGAATGTACAGAGAGTCTTTACTTGATTGGTACTTTGGATGAAGAACTCCTGTTAGAAGGAGATTGAGGAACTGATTTCCTCTTTAGAGGAAAGAAGATTAAGGGAAGATTTAAGATCTTGGAGAATTTTGATGGAGTAAGTATGGAACATTTATTTTATCCCAGTGGCAAAATGGTCAACAGCTTAATGATTTACTACAACCAGCAGTGGAACCAGAAGAAAAACAGTATGCTCACTTAACTGTTTGTTTTTAAATAGCGTAATTTAAAGAAGTTGGGGGCAAGTACCAAAGTTGGCAATATTTGGGCATCACTAGCAAGGCTATCATTTACGGTTTGTCCTTGTGAGGTGGCTGTGAATTCCATCACTGAACTGCTGTCATTGCTGTGGTAAAGATAGACAAATGAGCTGCTGGATTTAAACACAATAGCAATGTGGCTTTAAGAAATGATCATTCAAGAGGTGGTGGTCCCATGTACTGTACCTGAAACCCTTGTCCCCTTCTTCATGATTAAAGTTGTGGTTTTGGGAAGTGCTACTGAAGTAATCAAGATGAATAACTGTTGTGCATTTGTGGACAGTACAAGAAGAGAATGTATGTTTCGAGAGGTGGAAGAGGGTTCCTTTGTCTTGGATGGTCCTGAGCTTCTTCAGCATTATTGGAGCTGTATTCATCTAGTGGAAGATATCCATCATGCTCCATATTTGTGCCTTGTAGATGGTGGATTAGATCATAGGTAGTCAGACTCTCTTCTTGAATATTGTCAAGACCTGACAGCATTGTAGTGCAGATGTTATTTTGCTGCTTTTCCACTCATGTTCAAAAGTCATCTAAACCTTGCTGCAGGCAGACCTTAACAGCTTCGCTTGTGGACTAGTTGGGAATGAAAGAGAATATTGTTTACTCAGCAGCAAACATCCCCACTTCCAACCTTCTGTTGCAGTGGTGAAACAACTGAGGCTTAGGCCACTGCCCTGAGCAGCTCTCAAAATGGTGTAGCCTAGGTGAATAACAGCTATGCATTTTAGAGTTGGTACACATTGCACTTAAGGCAGATTTGATAGCTTTGTTCATCATCACATCCTGGGTTGAGAAGATTCAGCTCCAACAAGGACATCCATCTTCCTGTGTGGGGGTGGGGGTGGGTTATGACTGCTTTCCCCTTCCTGCCCATTGACTTGCTTTATCCTGATTTCACATTTGGTCAAATGTCAAATGCTGCCTTGATGTCAAGAGTAATCACTCTCCAGTCACCTCTGAAATCCAGCTGTTTAGAATCAGGTTGCATTGGGGATGGGAGTTGTGTGGTCCTGACAAGACCCCCAAGTGAGCAGATTATTGGTAAGAGCAGCTTGGTAGCAGTGGTAACGTCACTTTGCTATTGATTGAGAGTAGACCAAATGAGTGGTGGTTAGCCAGATTTTTGTCCTGTTTATTCTTTCAAGAATCACTTGATTCTGCCATGGTACCAAAGTGACAGGTTGCACCTGAACCAGAGGGGGACCAATGTCCTTGCGGGCAGGTTTGTTAGAGCTGTTTGGGAGGGTTTAAACTAATTTGGCAGGGGTGTGGGAACTGGAGTGATGGGACACGGGATAGGACGAATGGTTAAAAAATAAGTAAAGATAGCATGCAGTCAAACTGTCAGGAAGGGCAGGCAGGTGATGGGACATAGTCGCAGCCAACAGGCTGAGTAATGGTACATTAGGGATGCAGAATCAGAAAGGATAGCAAATCTGGTATTCAAGGTGTTGTATCTGAATGTGCGTAGTAGAAGAAATAAGGTTGCACTATTACAACTTGCCAGGCTGAATCGTGGCTGAAGGATGGTTGTAGTTGGGAGCTGAATATCCAAGGTTGCATGTTATATCGGAGGGATAGGAAGGCAGGCAGAGGGGGTGGTGTGGCTGTACTGGTAAAGAATGGCATCAAATCAGTAGAAAGATGTGACATAGGATTGGAAGATGTTGAATCCTTGTGGGTTCAACAGAAACTGCAAGGGTAAAAGGATATTGAAGGCAGTCACATACAGGCCTCCCAATAGTGGCTGGGAGGTGGATCACAGGTTACAACAAGAAATAGAAAAGGTGAGTCAAAAGGGCAATGTTATGGTAGTCCTGGGAGATTTTAAGATGCAGGTCAATTAGGAAAATCAGGTTGGTAATGAATCTCAAGAGAATGAGTTTGTTGAATGCCCAAGAGATGGGTTTTTAGAGCAGTTTGCCATTGAGCCTTCTAGGGGATCAGCTGTACTGGATTGGGTGTTATGTAATGAACCGGAGGTGATTAGGGAGCTTAAGGTAAAAGAACCCTTTGGAACCAGTGATTCCAATATGACTGTGTTCAACTTGAAATTTGACAGGGAGAAAGTAAAGTCTGATGTTGCGATATTTCAGTGGAGTAAAGGAAATTACAGTCATATGAGAGAGGAGCTGATCAAGGTAGATTGGAAGGAGCTGCTGGCAGGGATGTCAGTAGAGCAGCAATGGCGTGCGTTTCTGGGAAAAATGAGGAAGGTTCAGGATACGTGTATTCCAAAAATGAAGAAAGATTCAAATGAAAATATAGTACAATCATAGCTGACAGGAGAAGTCAAAGCAAATGTAAAAAAAAGAAAGGCCATACAAAGCAAAAATTAGTGGGAAGATAGAAGATTGGGAAGATTTTAAAAACCTACAGAGAGCAACTAGAAGAATCAAAGGAAGGGAGAAGATGAAATATGAAAGCAAGTTGGCAAATAATATCAGAGTGGATAGGAAAAGCTTTTTCAAGTATGTTAAAAATAAAAGAGAGTGAGTTGGATATAGGACTACTAGAAAATGAGGCAGGGGAAGTAATAATGGGGGGCAAGAAGATGGCAGATGAACTAAATGAATATTCTGCATTAGTCTTCACTGTGGAAGACACTAGCAGTATGCCTGATGTTGTAGTGTGTGAAGGAAGAGAAGTAGTGCAGCTACTATTACAAGAGAGAAGATGCTCAAAAAGCTGAAAAACCAAAAGGTACATAAGTCACCTGGACCAGATGAACTACACCCCAGGGTTCTGAAAGAGGAAGAAGTAGAGACTGTGGTGGCATTAGAAATGATCTTTCAAAAATCATTGGACTCTGGCATGGTGCCAGAGGACTGGAAAATTGCAAATGTTACTCCACTCTTTAAGAAAGGAGGAAAGCAGCAGAAAGGAAATTATAGACCAGTTAGCCTGACCTCATTGGTTAGGAAGATGTTGGGAGTCAGTTGTTAAGGATGAGGTGATAGAGTACTTGGTGACACAGAACAAGATAGGACAAAGTCAGCATGGTTTCCTTCAGGGAAATTCCTGCCTGACGAACCTGTTGGAATTCTTTGAGGAGATTTCAAGTACGATAGATAAAGGGGATGCAGTGGATGTTGTATATTTGGACTTTCAAAAGGCCTTTGACAAGGTGCCACGCATGAGGCTGCTTACCAAGTTAAGAGCCCATGGTATTACAGGAAAGTTACTAACATGGTTAGAGCATTGACTGATTGGTAGGGGGCAGCAAGTGGGAATAAAAAGATCCTTTTCTGCCAGTGATTAGATGTGTTCTGCAGGGGTCAGTGTTGGGACCAGTTTTTTTATACTGTATATGAATGATTTAGATGATGGAATAATGGCTTTGTTGCCATGTTTGGAGATGATACAGAGATTGGTGGAGGGGCAGGTAGTGTTGAGGAAATGGGTAGGATGCAGAAGGACTTGGACAGATCAGGAGAATGGGCAAGAAAGTGGCAAATGAAATACAATGTTGGAAAATGCATGATTGTGCACTTTGGTGGTAGAAATAAATGTGCAGTCTATTTTCTAAACCGGGAATAAATCCAAAAATCTGAGATGCAAAGGGACTTGGGAGTCCTTGTGCAGGACACCCAGAAGGTTAACCTGCAGGATGAGTCAGTGGTGTGGAAGGCAAATGCAATGATAGCATTCATTTCAAGAGGTCTATGATACAAGAGCAAGGATGTGATGTTGAGGCTTTATAAGGCACTGGTGAAGCCTGACCCTGAGTATTGTGAACAGTTTTGGGCCCCTCATCTAAGAAAAGGTGTGCTGGCATTGGAGATGGTCTAGAGGAGGCTCTCAAGGATGGTACCAGGAATGAAAGGTTTATTATATGAGGAATATTGCATGGCTCTGGGTCTGTACTTGCTGGAATTTAGAAGGATAAGGAGGGATCTCATTGAAATCTTTCGAATGTTGAAAGACCTAGACAGAGTAGATGTAGAAAGGATGTTTCCTATGGTGGAGAGACAAGGACAAGTGGGCGCAGCCTCAGGATAGAGGGGTGTCCTTTCAATACAGATGTGGAGAAATTTCTTTAGCCATTGGGTGGTGAATTTGTGGAATTTTTTGCCAAAGGCAGCTATGGAGGCCAGGTTGTTGGGTGTACTTAAGGCAGAGATTAATAGGTTCTTGATTGGACATGGCATCTAAGGTTATGGGGAGAGGGCCAGGAACTGGGGTTTAGGAGGAAACAGAAAAAGGATCAGCCATGATTGAATAGCAGAGCAGACTCGATGGGCCAGATGTCCTAATTCTGCTCCTATGTTTTATGGTCAGTCGGAGTTCCATTCCCGTTGCTGTCTGTAAGAAATTTGTATGTTCTTCCTGTGACTGCATTGGTTTCCTGCAGATGCCCTGATTTCCTCCCCCATTCCAAACATATATGGTTTAGAATCAGTAAGTTTTTTGACATGCTATGTTGTCACCAGAAATGTGGTGACACTTGTGTGCTGCCCAACACAATCCCACGACTTGGATTTGATACAAGTGATGCATTTTACTGTATGTTTTGATGTTTCAATGCACATGACAAATAAAGCTCATCTTTAAATCGTGACTGCTCCATTCCAAATGCACCTTCCTCCCTCTAATCCACTCAAGTGTAATGGCTATTTTCTTTCCTGTTTGCTGCTTTCATTGTCCTAATGTATAACTTGCTATCTCATGATTAGCTTCTCTGGTTTGACTTTTCTCTCACCATCAGCCATTCTACTGTGTGCACAATGTCCTGTACTCCTATTGTAATTCCCTTCTTATAAAACCATTTCATTACATTGAGCTCCTTTCAGGCTATTAATAAACCTGCAGTAGCCCTTTACTACTGTCTTTAATAATGGTTATTATTGATCCATTCATTATATCAATGATCTGAAAATCCACTCCAATTCCTGTAGAGCTTTATCCTGAAACTTACTGCTTCAATGGCACTTGGCTAGTACCCAGCCAAATTGCTCTTTTGAGCAGTCTTTGAATTATCTCTGGCATTTTCTGAAAGTAATCAGGTATTAAGAATTAACCAAGAAATTAATCTTTGCAAGTCTCCAAATGTGTTAGTACCTCCAGTTCAACTTTGTCTTTTTGTGTGTTTCCCCCCTAGCTGTCAGTCTGTGGTTTTGTATTGCCATGTGCTCCTGTCCCTGCTCCTGCTCTACTCCGGCCCCCATATTACTGAGTACTCCATCTCTCACTGTTTCTCATTATTACCTATGTTGCTGCCACTTGAGTCTCATTGTGCTCCACCTATCATCTGCCTCTCTGGTTATTCCTCAGTGTATTTCAGTGCTGTGTTTTCACCTGTTTGTTGCTAGATTGTGCCAGTGAATTTTCCTGAGCCTTTACAGCATTTGTATATGTACTCTGTCTTTCTGAATATCGACTCTGCCTGTTTCCCAATTCTGGTTTTTGGATTTCTCTGGATGTTTTGATTTCTGCCTAAACTTTGACGCTGACTTTGTTTGCACCTTGGGATTTCTTACTCAGTTAATATCACTGTGTGCACAGCACTGAGTCTGCGATTGGATCCCTACTCCAGTGCCCTGACAGCATGTAAAGGAAGAAATTCTTTTATTCAAGAAAAAGCCATCTTAATTGACTACCTTCTTCCAATAAGATGTTGAAGGTGCTCTCCTATGAAGAACCTCTTAAAATAAAAGACATTTAGCATCTGCTTACATACAGTAGCCATATTCTTCCATGGTTGCCAATACAACAGGGGAGGCTTACTGAGGTTTGTAGATTGTAAATACAGAAAAGGCCAATTGCTCTACTTGTTTCCCAACTGCATTCTTCAACTTGAAGCATAGTGGCACTGAGTAGTTCCTGCGGATGTGGAGATGGTATTGTCCAGAAGGTTCTTTGGAAGTAAAAAAAAAAGTGTAAATCTTGTGATTCAACTTGTTTTATATAGTATTCGTACTAACGAAATAACAGTAAACATAGCAGCAGGTAACTAACTCTGACAATAACTGATTCACTATAATGTAAGTAAGGTAGAAGAAAAGAACTCAAAACTAAAGGTCAGAACAAAGAAGAGCAAGGAAGGAAATAACTAAGAACCTTGTCTTTATGCTGAAAAACTAATGACAAGAACAGCCAATGAGACAGTTTGATTGATGCTGATATGCTGACAATAAAGAAATTACAAAAAAAATACAGAACTAACTTACTACAAATTACTGCGAATCACTGCATAAAAGAAGTTAAGCTACAAGAAAACTTACAATTAGACACTAATCCAGCAGTCCCAGTAATTGAATTGTTACAGTACATTATTGAAATATATTCTTGATAGCAGGGTTTTATTTCTTTTTAGTTACAATATGACAGGAGATATTCAAACCTGAGGAACTTGAAAATATTTCAGATAATGAGATTGGTGTCTTGATCCTGCTCTCACTGTCAGGTTCCTCAATATGAATATTTGACCAGTATTTGTTAACCTATTATTCAAATCAGTCTCAAACAAGAGAAAATCTGCAAATGCTGGAAACCAGTCTAATTGAATTCTTTCAATGCCTCCTGCTTTGCCAAACTCTTCTGCATCTTCCCTTTGAACAAATGAACTTGGAAACATGACAGCTGTATAAAGGGCCAGTGGTCTATTCAGATACAAGTAATGGGCAGCACATAACAAAACAAACACTTCCTTCTCACAGCCCCATCACATCCAGGACACGACAAAAAAGTGGGAGAAAACCCCTTAATGAGACAGAGGGAAAAAAAAACATTCTGGGAAATGTATCTCTGAGCACCTCAGGTAAGCAACATTAGTCCAGGAGATCACAAGAAATAAATGTTTATAATGGTACTTGCCTTGTATACATTGCAATCTGATGTTATAGGGCTCCACTGATAGGTATGTTTTCACAAGATTACACAGTATGGTACCAAAAATAATTAATATTTCTGTATTTTGTTTAATAGCATCGGCAAGTTTTCAGAGTATAGATAAGAAGTGGAAATGCAATGCTTTTTAGGTTGCCAGGACTCATGAACTATAAATGAGAAGCTACTCTCAGCAATAATAACACAAATTAATGCATGAAAAATGGAGGAAGAAAACTACTCTGGACAAACTATAGGGGGAACTGTTCTCCATCAGCCTACCTACTGTCTCAGTAGCCCATGTTGTTTCATTGCTAATAGCCTCAAATAAGCCTCTGTCAACCAAGTCCAGCTCCTGGCCTTCATTTGTGGCTGAGCCTGGCAGAGCCATTTCTACTGACAGGAGAAGAGGCAAAGGCAGGTTACTAGCGCCTGAAAACCAGATGCTTTGGGCAGATGGGGCTCCTCAGCTGTGGTTGGCAGCTCATCTGTGTGTGTGTTTGTGTGGCTTCCCATTGTCATGGTTGACCATGGGTACTGTGCCTCCGGTAGTCACTGGTTTGTCGAGCAGCGTCAACTGTGGCTATTGAGGCCGATCCTGGAACGGTAGGCTCTGCCACAGTTGCTGCACGTGCAGGGCGTCATGGAATTGTTGTCCACTGTGCTATCCGTTTAGCTCTCTGCTCCTCAGACTGATTCAGGATCACTCTCTCACCTTGCTCTAGGTGTTGCTGAAGAGTACCTCGCCATTTGTTGCGGTCGTCTGCTGTATCCTCCCAGCACTCTGTGATGATTTTTAAGGCTTTCATGTCGCGCTTGCAGAGGTCCTTGAAGAGAAGCTGGGGTCTACCAACATTCCTCTTGCCTAGTGCTAGTTCTCCGTAGAGGATGTCCTTTGACAGTCTACCATCCTTCATACGACGGATGTGGCCCAGCCAGTGTAGTCTGCATTGTCTTAAAAGCGTGAACATTGTGGGAAGTCCAGCATGGGAGAGGACCTCAGAGTTTGGGACTTTGTCTCTCTGTGTGATGCTGAGGATGCGGTGAAGGCTGCGCAGGTGTAAACTATTGAATTTCCTCTCCTGTTTGGAGTAGATGGTCCAAGTCTCACTACCATACAGGAGGGTGCTGATAATGCATGCATCGTACAAGGCAGTCTTGGTCTTTGTAGCGAGTTCCAGATTCTCCCAGACCCGCGAGGAGAGTGGAGCAAGGATTAATGCTGCTTTACCGATACACCTATTGATTTCAGCATTGAGGGAGAGAGTGTCTTTAATGGTCGACCCCAAGCATGTGAACTCGTAGACCACTTCTAGAGCGTAATTGTCGATGCTAATGGCTGGTGTCTCCACTATGTTCTGGGCAAGGACATTTGTTTCCTTCAGGCTGATGGTAAGCCCGAAGTCCTTACATGCCTTAGAGAAGCTGTCTGTGGGAGTTTGTAGTTGCTGTTTGGTCTGCGAGGTTATAGCAGCGTCATCGGCAAAGAGCATGTCATGTATTAAGATCTTCCGCATCTTTGTTCTTGCTCTCAGGTGCACAGGTTTGAACAGCCACCCGTCAGACCTGGTGTGCACGTAGATGCCTTCTGTTGACGTCCCAAATGTGTGCTTCAATAGCGTAGAGAAGAAGATGCCGAATAATGTTGGGGCCAACACACATCCTTGTTTGACTCTACTACGAATAGTGAAGGGTTCTGATGAGCTGCCATCGTACTGAACAGTAGCCCTCCTGTCATCATGGAATTACTTGGTGATACTTCGGAGTTTCGGGGGATAGCCGATCTTGAGGAGAATCTGAAAGAGCCCATCCCTGCTGACAAGGTTGAATGCCTTGGTCAAATTGATGAAAGCGACATAGAGGGGTTTCTGTTGTTCCCTGCACTTCTCCTGGAGTTGACAAAGTGAGAAAATCATGTCGACAGTTGACCTCCTTGTGCAAAAACCACGTTGGGACTCAGGGTAGACCTGTTCTGCCAGAGTTTGTAGATGTGCCAGAGTTACACGAGCAAAGACTTTGCCGACAATACTCAGGAGGGAGATACCTCTGTAGTTGGGCAGCTGCTCCTATCACCCTTGTTCTTGTACAAATTGATGATTTTGGAGTCGTGCATATCCTGTGGTACGGCTCCTTCCTTCCAGCACTGACGGAGGACCTCGTGTAAAGGTTGGAGGAGTGAGCTCTTACAGTGTTTGATCAGGTCTGGAGGAATCCCATCACTGCCAGGAGCTTTCCCTGGGGCCAGACTGTCAGTTGCCTTGCTGAGGTCCTCAAAGGTTGGTTCGGAGTTGAGTTCATCCATGACTGGTAGACCATCGATGGCATCAATGGCTGAGCTAACAACAACATTTTGCCTTGAGTAGAGCTCAGAGTAGTGTTCTACCCAGCGTTCCATCTGCTTGCTTTTATCAGTGATTATTTCACTACTGGATGACTTAAGGGGTGCTGTCTTACTCTGCGATGGGCCAAGGGCCTCCTTGATACCACCATACATCGATCTGATGTTGCCTGTCACAGCTGCTGTCTGAATGTCCTCACTGAGCTGGAGCCAGTACTCATTTGCACACTGCCTTGCAATCTGTTACACTTTGCTTCTAGCAGCTCGAGGTGCCTGGAGTGTTTGGTTGGATGGTGAGCACATGTACTCTGTGAGAGCTGCACGCTTGGCTTCGATGACAGGAGTCATGATGTTGGACCTTGCCTCAAACCAGTCACTGCTCTTCCAAAGATGGAGAGTGCTGATTCATGGATGGTGTCGCGTTGTTCTGTTGCAGTATCTCCTTGTGAGGAGGTAGTCATAGCACCCTGTACTGACTTGGCAAACTGGTCAACCTTTTCTGACTGTTCCATCTCTGTTGTGTTGATGCGAGGTTTTCCAGTTTGTTTGGAGTGGTGGATTTTCCTTCGGATGTAGTTTGATCTTGCAGCATACTAAAGCATGATCCTTATCGCAGTCTGCACTGTGGTATGAGCAAGTGATTAGTACAGAGTTAATGTAGGAGCACTTGGTGATGATCATGTCTAGCTGGTACCAGTGTTTAGACCATGGATGTCGCCATGAGACCTTGTACTGCGACTTCATCTGAAAGTAGGAGTTAGTTACACACAAGCCGTGATAGGAGCAGAACTCCAAGAGACATTGCTCATTGTCATTTATTTTGTCAATTCCAAAGTGGCCAAGACAAGATGGCCAGGAATCGTTATCAGCTCCCACTCTGGTGTTGAAGTCACCAAGGAGAACGAGGTGCTCATCACTGGGAATATTCCTGACAACAGCTTCTAATTTGTCATAGAACATGTCTTTTGTCTCAGAGGTGGAGTTCAAAGTAGGGGCATACACACTGATGAGAGATACTGGGCTATGACTGGTGTGTAGGTGGAGAGTCATAAGTCGTTCTGATCCATTTTCTGGTGGCTCCACCATTTGCAACAAGGAGTTCCTAATGGCAAAACCCACTCCATGCTCGCAGGGCTTGTCTTGGTTCTTTCCCTGCCAGAAAAATGTGTAGTCCCTTTCCTTCAGTGTACCTGAATCCGCCAAACGTATTTCTTGTAGGGCAGCTATGTCTACCTTGAGCCTTAGTAGATCATTGTTAATGACCGCTGTTTTTTGTGCAACTTCAATATCCTTGAGGTTTTGGTCAAGTCCAGTCATCATTGTGCAGACATTCCAACATCCCAACTTGAGGGGAGTTGTCTTATTTGATTTGTTTTCTTTCTTGTCTGGTGCAGTAGTTACAGTCAGGTCTTTGTGGAATAATCCATTATCCTCATGCACCCAATGAGGAAAACTGACTGTGGCGGGACAGCACCTTATCGGCTGGAGGCTGCCCAGCTTGAGGCGGGCAGTAGCTGTCCAGTGAAATGCGATGGTTTCTCCCATCATTGGAAGCAACTCCTGGTGCCATGCTCTACACCAATCAAGCATTATGACTTATAACTGGTAACTGCTGCTTCCCCTGTTTGTCCAACACTATAAAGCAAAGCTGGAGTGCCCTCTCCAGGGCACAAGCCAGGGCAGAGTTGATATGGAGATCCGTCAGTTGCCCATGCAGTGGGACCCCCCCCCCCTCCATGCTGATGACGGGTCCAAAGGAACGACGAACGTTGATACAGTTTGGTGCCAGCAGCGTTCCAGGAGTTGCCGTGCCGGTGCTGGGTATAGCAGTCAGCCACCTTCGAGACTCCGACTCCGGATTGTTCCCTCAGGGTTTACTCCCAGAGTCTTTCCCGTGAGCGGGTATAGCCACAAGGCAGCGGAGGTTTGAAATCAGAGTTTTCCCTCTTCTAGATGAGCTACCATCCGTGGTTAACGAGTCCCATCTGCCCAGAGAAGCTGGTTTTAAGGTGCCAGTGGCCCGCCTTTTCTCCTCCTCCTGTCAGTGAGAACCGCTCCGCCGGGCATAAGAACTACGCCACACGTGAAGGCCAGGAGTTGGACTTGGTTGTCAGAGGCTGTTTGAGACGCATTTGTTTAGCAGTGGAATTTCATCCCCACTACCACCCTTCGGCTATGACTACCTTTGGAACCTTTGGCAGCTCATCTAGGAGAAGGAAAACTGATCTCAAACCTCTGCTACCTTGCAGCTACACCCACGCATGGGGAAGGCTTCAGGAGTGAAGCCCAAGGGAAAAATTTGGAGCTGGAGCCCCTAGGCAGTCCTACATTGAGTTCAATGTTGATTGTCAATTTCTGTGATGCTGCTGGTAACAAGTCATTTGTTCATCAGTTGCATGAAGAGGGGGAGCTTGCTACATGTGCAACAGCTTCCTCTCCATATTGTACTGCCCAGACGTGCGTATCTAAACAGCTAGGACACAATATCCATGGTCACTTCTGACCAACGGAGGCCTCGGACATCATTGCTAATAAGAGGATATCAACAAATGAGAAAAGACTATTGTTATGTCTGTACAACTACAAATCAAATAAAGAAAGGCACACACTTGGAGATGGTTAATTTGTATATTCACTTTGCAAAGCGAACTACAAATCAATGTGCATGGGTAAGTTATCTGTCAATAAATAATGCTGAGGGGAATCATTGTACTACAAGAAACAGATCCATACATTACACTTACTCCCCCTTTAGATTGATGTAACATAATACTGTATATGTAACAAAATGTTCAATTTCCCTTCAACAGACCATGTTCACATATACATGCTTTCACCGTAACAGTATTTTCTTGAATTTAAAAAAATAACAGTCTATAAGTAACTTCACTATACTAAAGTTTTGGTCTTTTGGGTGGTGCTCTGTTTCTTTCAGGATCGTGCCTCTGGACTTGGTGGTATCAGGTTTGGCAGGTGTCTTATCAAAGACAACATTCTCTCCTTTGCAGGTATCATGTTGCTGTTGGTGACACAATCATCACTGAGAGTTATGTCCGATGACTGTAATGTGTCTATCTTGTTGGACTCAAATGACCAAGGTGTTTTCTTTGGATGAGCATCCAGTATCTGGTCCACATGATATCTCCATGTATGATCCCCAACATCCCCTGAGTACATCAGTGGTACAGTTCTTGTAGCTATCCTACTGGGTGTCCACTTCTCTTCTTTGTAATCACCATAAGACCATTAGACATAGGAACAAACTGTGGCCATATGACACATCGAGTCTGCTCTGCCATTCAATCATGGCTAATCCTTTTTTCCCCTCCTCAACCCCACTCCCTGGCCTTCTCTCAATTAGTCTTCGCCTTAAATACACTCAACGACCTAGCCTCCTCTACTGCCTGTGGTAACAAATTCCATAAGATATTGGAGCAGAAGTAGGCCATTTGGCCCATCAAGCCTGCTCCACATTAAATCATGGGCTGATCCAATTCTTCCAGTCATCCCCACTCCCCTGCTTTCACCCCATACTCTTTGATGCCCTGGCTAATCAAGAACCTATCTATCTCTGCCTTAAATACACCCATTGACTTGGCTTCCACAGTTGCTCGTGGCAACAAATTCCACAGATTTACCACCCTCTGACTAAAGTAATTTCTCTGCATCGCTGTTCTAAAAGGACGTCTTTCAATCCTGAAGTTGTACCCTCTTGTCCTAGAATCCCCTACCACGGGAAATAACTTTGCCATATCTAACCTGTTCAGGCCTTTTAACATTCTGAGTGTTTCTATGAAATCCCTCCTCATTCTCCTGAACTCCAGGGAATACAGCCCAAGGGCTGCCAGACGTTCCTCATACGGTAACCCTTTCATTCCTGGAATCATTCTCGTGAATCTTCTTTGAATCCTCTCCAATGTCAGTATATCCTTTCTAAAATAAGGAGCCCAAAACTCTACACAATACTCCAAGTGTGGTCTCGCAAATGCCTTATAAATCCTCAACATCACATCTCTGCTCTTACATTCTATACCTCATGAAATGAATGCTAACATTGCATTTGCCTTCCTCATCATTTAGAAAATAGAATGCACATTTATTTTTGCTAATAAAGTGCATGACCATGCATTTTCCAACATTGTATTTCATTTTCCCATTCTCCTAATCTGTCCAAGTCTTTCTGCATCCTACCTGTTTCCTCAACACTACCTGTCCTTCCACCAACCTTTCTATCATCTGCAAACTTGGCAACAAAGCTATCTATTCCATCATCTAAATCATTTATATACAACATAAAAAGAAATGGTCCCAACACCGACCCCTGCAGAACACCACTAATCACCGGCAACCAACCAGACAAGGACCATTTTATTCCCACTCGATGCCTCCTACCAATCACCCAATGCTCTATATTATTAACTTTCCTGTAATACCATGGGCTGTTACCTTGGTAAGCAGCCTCGTGTGTGGCACCTTGTCAAAGGCCTTTGAAAGTCCAAATACACAACATCCGCTACATCCCTTTATCTATCCTGCTTGTGATCTCCTCAAAGAATTCCACCATGTTTATAGACAATAGACAATAGGTGCAGAAGTAGTCTGCACCCTCGAGTCTGCACCGCCATTCTGAGATCATGGCTGATCATTCACTATCAATACCCAGTCCCTGCCTTGTCCCCATATCCCTTGATTCCCCTATCCATCAGATATCTATCTAGCTCCTTCTTGAAAGCATCCAGAGAATTGGCCTCCACCGTCTTCCGAGGCAGTGCATTCCACACCTCCACAACTCTCTGGGAGAAGAAGTTTTTCCTCAACTCTGTTTTAAATAACTGACCTCTTATTCTCAATCCATGCCCTCTGGTACTGGACTCTCCCAACATCTGGAACATATTTCCTGCCTCAATCCTATCAAATCCTTTAATTATCTTAAACGTTTCAATCAGATCCCCTCTCAATCTCCTCAATTCCAGTGTGTACAAGCCCAATCTCTCCAATCTCTCTGCGTAAGACAGCCCTGCCATCCCAGGAATCAACCTAGTGAATCTACGCTGCACTTCCTCAATTGCCAGAATGTCCTTCCTTAAACCTGGAGACCAAAACTGTACACAATATTCCAGGTGTGGTCTCACCAGGGCCCTGTACAAATGCAAAAGAACATCCTTGCTCTTGTACTCAATTCCCCTTGTAACAAAGGCCAACATTCCATTTGCCCTCTTCACTGCCTGTTGCACTTGCTCATTCACCTTCATTGACTGG
Organism: Hypanus sabinus; assembly: GCF_030144855.1. NCBI lineage: Eukaryota > Metazoa > Chordata > Chondrichthyes > Myliobatiformes > Dasyatidae > Hypanus > Hypanus sabinus. The sequence continues at coordinate 289,568 of NC_082738.1, read as the reverse complement.
TGAACTAGGACTCCTAGGTCTCTTTGCATTTCTCCCTTACCTAACTCTACACCGTTCAGACAATACTCTGCCCTCTTGTTCCTGCTTCCAAAGTGGATAACTTCACATTTATTCACATTGAGTGACATCTGCCAAGTATCTGCCCACTCACCCAGCCTATCCAAGTCTCCCTGTATTCTCCTAACGTCCTCTTCGCATGTCACACTGCCACACAGTTTAGTATCGTCAGCAAACTGGCTGATATAGTTTTCAATGCCCTCATCTAAATCGTTGACATAAATCGTAAAGAGCTGTGGTCCCAATACCCCAATACCCCTGTGGTACCCCACTAGTCACCTCCAGCCAGTCCGAGAAACACCCATTCACTGCTACCCTTTGCTTTCTATCTGCCAACCAGTTGTCTATCCATGTTGAAACCCTGCCCCCAATGCCATGAGCTCTGATTTTACTCACCAATCTCCTATGTGGCACCTTATCAAATGCCTTCTGAAAATCGAGGTACACTACATCCACTGGCTTACCCTCGTCTAACATCCTTGTTACACCCTCAAAAAACTCCAACAGATTAGTCAAGCATGATTTGCCCTTGGTAAATCCATGCTGGCTCGGCCTAATCCTATTACTGCCATCAAGATATGATTTTATCAGGCAAGATTTATCACAATTTTATCAGGCAAGATTTTCCCTTAAGGATACCATGATGACTTTGTACTATTTTATCCTGTGTCACTAAGCATTCCATAACCTCATCTTTAACAATTGACTCGAACATCTTCCCATCCACTGAGCGGAGGCTAACTGGTCTATAATTTCCTTTAGAACCATAGACCATTACTGCACAAAAACAGGCCTTTTGGCCCTCCTTGGCTGTGCCGAACCATTTTTCTGCCTAGTCCCACTGACCTGCACCTGGACCATATCCCTCCATACACCTCTCATCCATGTACCTGTCCAAGTTTTTCTTAACTGTTAAAAGTGAGCCCACATTTACCACTTCATCTGGCAACTCATTCCACACTCCCACCACTCTCTGTGTGAAGAAGCCTCCCCTAATGTTCCCTTTAAACTTTTCCCCCCTCACCCTTAACCTATGTTTTTTTTCTCCCCTAGCCTCAGTGGAAAAAGCCTGCTTGCATTCACTCTATCTATACCCATCATAATTTTATACACCTCTATCAAATCTCCCCTCATTCTCCTACACTCCAAGGAATAAAGTCCTAACCTATTCAACCTTTCTCTGGAACTCAGTTTTTCAAGTCCCAGCAAATGGCGGTGCAGACTCGAGGGGCCGAATGGTCTACTTCTGCACCTATTGTCTATTGTCTATTGTCTAACATCCTTGTAAACCTTCTCTGCACTCTTTCAACCTTATTAATATCTTTCCTGTAATTCGGTGACCTTTCTGCTGCCTTCTTCCTTTCTTAAAGAATGGAGTGACATTTGCAAGTTTGCAATCCTCCGGAAGCAAGCCAGAGTCCAATGATTCTTGAAAGGTCATTACGACTGCCTTCACAATCTCTACCACAACTTCTTTCAGAACCTTAGGGTGCAGTTCCAGGTGACTTAAGCACTTTTGGTTCTTTCAACTTTTTGAGCATCTTCTCCCTTGTAATAGTAACTGCACTCACTTCTGTTCCTTCACACACTACAACATCTGGCACACTGCCAGACACTTCCACAGAGATTAGTGATGCAAAACATTCATTTAGTTCATCTGCCATCTCCTTGTCCCCCATTATTATTTCTCCTGCCTCATTTTCTAGTGGTCCTATATCCACTCTCATCTCTCTTTTATTTTTTACATATTTTGAAAAAACTTATACTTTCCACTTTGATATTATTTACCAGCTTGCTTTCATATTTCATCCTTTCCCTTCTAATGATTCTTTTAATTGCTCTCTGTGGGTTTTTAAAAGCTTCCCAATCCTCTCTTCCCATTAATTTTTGCTTTGTTGGATGCCCTCTTTTTTACTTTTACATTGGTTTTGACTTCTCTCGTCAGCCAATTTGTACTATTTTGCCATTTGAAATTTACTTTGTTTTGGAATACTTATATCCTGCAACTTCCTCATTTTCTCAGAAACTCACACCATTGCTGCTCTGCTGTCATCCCTGCCAGCATCTCCTTCCAATTTACTTTGGTCAATTCCTCTCTCAGACCACTGTAACTTCTCTTACTCCATTGTAAGAGAATACGTCAGACTTTACTTTCCCCCCAACAAATTTCAAGTTGAACTCAGTCATATTGTGATCACTGTCTCCTAAGGGTTCTTTTACCTTAAACTCCCCAATTGCCTCCAGTTCATTACCCAATGCAGTATAGCTGATCCCCTACTAGGCTCAGCAACAAACTTCACTTAAAAGCCATATGATAGGCATTCAACAAATTTACTCTCTTGAGATCCATTTACAACCTGATTTTCCCAATTGACCTGCATGTTGAAATCTACCATGACTACCATAAAAGTGCCTTTTTGACACACTTTTTCTATTTCCTGTTGTAATCTGTGGTCCGCATCCCACCTACTGTTTGGAGGCCTGTATATAACTGCCATCAGGGTCCTTTTACCCCTGCAGTTGCTTAACTCAGCCCACAAGGATTCAACATCTTCAGATCCTATGTCACATCTTACAACTGATTTGATGGCATTCTTCACCGGCAGAACCACGCCACCCCTCTGCCTACCTTCCTAGCCCTCTGATACAATGTGTAACCTTAGGCATTCAGCTCCCAACTACAACCATCCTTCAGCCACAATTCAGTGATGACCACAACATAATAACTGACAATCTGTAATATTGCAACAAGATCATCCACCTTATTTCTTACTTCGTGCATTGAGATTTTACACTTTGAGTACTGTATTTGCTCCCCTTTCAGATTCTGCATCCCTAATGCACTGATACTCACCCTGCTGGCTGCAATTTTGTCCTGTCATCTGCCTGCCCTTCCTGACAGTCTGACTGCAAGCTATCTTTGCTTTTTTTTGACCACCCATCTGATCCAGAGTCCATTCACTCCCATTCCTATCACCCTGCCAAATTAGTTTAAACCCTCCCCAACAACTCTGACAAACCTGTCCGCAAGGATATTGGTCCCCCTCTGGTGCAGGTGCAACCCGTCACTTTTGAACAGGTCATACCTCCTCCAGAAGAGATCCCATTGATCCAAGTACCTGAAGCCCTGTCATGAGGTAATGCTACAGCTATATAAGATCTTAGTCAGACCCCACTTGGAGTACTGTGTTTAGTTCTGATAACCTCACTACAGGAAGGATATGGATCCTATAGAGAGAGTGCAGAGGAGATTTACAAGGATGTTACCTGGATTGGGGAGCATGTTTTATGAGAATAGGTAGAGTGAACTCGGCCTTTTCTCTTTGAAGTGACGGAGGACGAGAGGTGACCTGATAGAGGTGTATAAGATGATAAGGGGCATTGATCATGTGGATAGTCAGAGGCTTTTACCCAGGGCTGAAATGGCTGGCACGAGAGGGCATAGTTTTAAGGTGCTTGGAAGTAGGTACAAAGGAGATGTCAGGGGTAAGTTTTTTATGCAGAGAGTGGTGAGTGCATGGAATGGACTGCCGGCAACGATAGTGGAAGCATTAGGTACATGGAGCTTAAAAAAATAGAGGGCTATGACTAACCCAAGGTAATTTCTAAGGTAGGGATATGTTCGGCACAACTTTGTGGGCTGAAGGGCCTGTATTGTGCTGTAGGTTTTCCATGTTTCTATACGAGATGGAAAATGGGATGGGGAATGGTGAAGTGGGGGGCATTACCGGAAGTTCATGCCATCAGAGTGGAGACTACCCAGGCAGAATACAAGGTGTTGTTCCTCCAACCTGAGTGTGGCCTCATCACGACAGTGGAGGAACCCATGGGTGGACATATCGGAATGGAAATAGGAAGTGGAATTAAAATGGGTGGCTACTGGGAAATCCCACTTGCTCTGGCAGACGAAGCATAGATGCTCAGCGAAGCAGTCTCCCAATCTATGTCGAGTCTCACCGATATACAGGAGGCCACACCGGGAGCACCGGACACAGTAGATGACCCCAGCAGACTCACAAGTGAAGTGTCATCTCACCTGGAAGGACTGTTTGAGGCCCTGAATGGTAGTGAGGGAAGAGGTGTAGGGACAGGTATAGCACTTGTTCTGCTTGCAGGGATAAGTGCCAGGAGGGAAATCAGTGAGGAAGGAGGAATGGAGAAGGTTGTCGCATCAGGTGCAATCCCTACAGAAAGCAGAAAGTGTGGGAAAGGGAAAGATGTGCTTGGTGGTGGGATCCCATTGGTGGTGATGGAAGTTCTGGAGAATTATGTGTTGTACGCGGAGGCTGGTAGGGTGGTAGGTGAGAACAAGAGGAACCCTATCCCTGGTAGGGTGGTAGGAGGATTGGGTGATGGGAGACATGTGTGAAATGGAAGAGATGCAGTTGATAGTGGAGAAAGGAAAGCCTCCTTCTTTGAAAAAGGAGAACATCTCCTTTGTTCTAGAATGAAAAGCTTCATCCTAAGAGCAGATGCAGCGGAGGAGGAGGAATTAAGAGAAGGGGATGGTGTTTTTATTCCGTTTGGGTAGCCTCCAACCTGATGGCATGAGCATTGATTTTTCAAACTTCCAGTAGTGCCTCCACCCACCCTTCACCATTTCCCATCCCCTTTTCCCTTCCTCACCTTATCTCCTTGCCCACTCATTGCCTCCCTCTGGTGCTCCTCCTACCTTTTCTTTCTTCCATAGCCTTCTATCTCTTTCACCAATCAATTTCTCAGCTCTTTACTCCATTCTTCCCTTCCCGGTTTCACCTACCACCTTGTGTTTCTCTCTCCCCTTCCCCACCTTTTAAATCTACTCCTTCGCTTTTTCTCCAGTCCTGCCAAAGGGTTTCAGCCCATAATGCTTCATCCAGTTCATTTCTGGCCTTCATGCCACTGAGTTTACCAATACCCTTCTCAAACACCTTATCATTAGATTAAGCAGCTGTGACAATCTCTGGTTAGTGCTATCTTTTGGGCTGCAGTTGCTTGTTGATGTTATATCAAAAGCTTTGATTGTGTACTAGTCTAGTTGGATTTTTCTTAACTATTCATATCAAAAGTGCTGACCCTCTGCTCTTCAACACTTAAAGCTCTAGCTGCTGTGTTTTGCTTCTACATCACATTCACTTCCAGTTTGCCTTTAGAAGACAGTATTTTTTGCCTGTGTAGGTCTTTATCATCACCAAGGTCTTTTCTAATGGTAGCTTAGCAAACAGTCTGTTGTAGTCAGCTCTTGAGATTACAGACAAATCTGACCCTGTATTCAGTTTTACACCAGACTCATCTGTTGTGATCCAGATGATTTTGTGATCTGCTTCAATAATGCTATTCAGTTCTAGACATGACAGCTTACCTTTGTCACACTCTGCATTGTCTGATTCTGTTTTGCAGTCAGTCACTTTATGCATTTGTTTAGTTTTATGTTTGAAACTTTTCACTCTGTGTGGTTTTTCTCTTTGGTTCTGCTTCTTGTCGGAGTTGCAAACTCTCTCCATGTGCCCTTGTCTGTGACACTTTCTGTATACGTTTTCTTTGAAACCAACAGTCACTTGTATCGTGAGAGGATTTGCCACATTGATAACAATTTTGGCTTTTTGCACCATTCAGGGGTATTTTTTGCATTTCACATTCTAAACTCTTTTTCTGTTGTTCTTATACTTCCTTTGCTGTTGTCTCCATTGATATTGATAATGCCCATTCTAAGATTTGGTCTTTTTCTGACAATAGCCTCTTTTGAGTGCCTTGACTATCCATGCCACATACAAGCTTGTCCCTTGATGCATCAGAAAGTCCACCTCCCAAGTCACAGTATTAGGGAAGTTTGCACAGTTCTGCAATGCATTCAGAAATGCTTTCATCCTTTAACTGGTTACTTTTATAAAATCAAAATCTCTCAGCTATTACTAGTGCATTTAGGCTCAAGTGATTTTGTAAAACATCAACAATGTTGGGTGATGTCTTGCTAAGTTGCATAAGAGCCTATACGTTTTAGTACCCATTAAGCTAAGAGCTGTGGAGAAGTTATTTTCTTCAAACACATTGTTAGCATTTCAATACAGTTCAGCCCTTTCAATATACGATTCCCAGTCCTCATTAGCTCTATCAAATTCATTAACTTTCCCAACAAAGGCTATTGTCACTTTATTTTCACTTTAGCTTTGCTAGTTATGCATCACTCACTGTGTACTGTTACTCATGCATCCCTGTGCTAGCATCTGTGACTGCCTTCAGTGTACTGGTTCACTCTTTCCTCTTGCTGTCTCTCTCCCTTCCTCCGAGTTCTGTCATCTCGTAACTGTCGGTGCAGTTGGTGATATTCACTGACATTCAGGTTCGTATTCATTGCCAATTTGTTGTGTCTGTACAACTACATATTAAATGAATAAAAGCATGCACTCAGAAATGTAGCTATATGCACTTTGCAGAAGGAGCTCCAAATCAATGTGCATGGGTAAGTTATCAGTAAATAATTAGTGCTACAAGAAATAGATCTGTACATTACAATTATTCCTGTATCTCAAAATGTAATCTACCCAGTGTCCTTCCAATATTCACTCTTTCAGCCTTAAAAACATGGAAATCCTTTGTATAAATATGCAGGATAAGGCCACAGAAATGGCAATATCATATAATCTGTGCAAAGTCCAATAGCTAAACAAAAAGGTTTAAGTGAAAGAAAATAAAGGGAATTATTTAGCAATTTTTCTGTGCTCTAAAGTGCAAGCAGCTTGAGTAGTTTTGTGTGAGTCTGGATGAAATTTATTAATGTGCACAGCATTCAATGCAGGGTTCATGTAAGTAATGCAATTCTCTGAGTTTCTCTGCAGTTAGGGACAACTTACACAACTAAAAACTATTAGATGGGATTAAAATAGGATTAGTGTAAATGTGTATTTGATGTCAGTGCAGATTCAATGGGCTAAAGGGCCTGTTTCTGTGTTGCATTGCTATAACTCTACATTAAAGTGTTAAAATGTGATTTTCTGCTGTTGTGAGGCTTCATTACCCCTTCATTATTGGGCAGTTTTGCCATTGTGTGCCTATTGGAACATTGGAAAAAGTATCACTGATCCACAATAGCTATTGTTGGAGATAGGCACCAGAGGCAAGGATGGGTGCGTTTGGTTAAGCTAAAGTGGATTTTACTTGTGATTGAAGATTCTTGGAGATATTCATCTTGAAATCAATATGGCCTGCATGTGACTTCAGACTCAGCTGTGTGCTGTACTCTTGTAGCTCCCTGGTAAACTGTACAGAGTTAGGGAATTTTGGGATGAATAATAAATGATACTCATATCCTGTATTGTGAATACATTTAAAAAATGTGACCAGGCCTTCACATTGCAATGAATGACAGATTTTGCAAGCAATGATTGTGGTACCATCCTTTGTTCACATTACTGTTTGAACTTTCAGGCAATATCCTCCACGAAAGTTTTCAAGATGTAGCATTACTGAGTATCATCTGTTTCTGCAGACTGGAGGTGGCATCTGTCTTTTCAATAAACCTCTTAAGGTAAGGCCTTTTGATAAATGGTAAGCAACCTTTTCTGAAGTGAGGATTTTGTTTAATGTTGTTAATTTAATATAAAATTTCATCATTATTGTGGATCATATATGTTTACTGTCTTTATCTCATATTAATCACCTGGAGGTCAGATAGATTCTGTTACGTTCAGTCTTTATTCATCTGTATCTGTGAGAACTTATTGTCTGTCATTTAACTGCAGTGTTTGCATAAAAATAACTTCATGTTATGCAAACATTGCTGCTGGTTGCAGACACAAATGTTTACTTCATTTCAAATAGCATTGAATTCACATCGTCTTAACAGGATTTTGTTTCCCTTCAATGCACGTTTTTGGTTGCTGAACTTGCTGCCTCCACCATTGTTGTATTTAGTGTTACCACCACATCCGGTTCCCTGGATAAGATTATGAAAAGGGACAGAAAGATTTTTGAAATACCATTAAGAAGCACTATTCTGGAGCCTGCACAGTTCATGACAGGTTCAACACAATTGAATACAGAGGCTGACACTTAGCTGCAGACTAACCTAGAAGGAAACATTTCTCATAGCAATCACTTATCAGCAACATGGAAGAAAGGGAGGCCACAAGAGAACGATAATGAGCATCGAAAGTTAATCTTTCAAAGAAGTGCTTAGGAACCTTTGTGCATGAAATACAAGCATAGAGAGAGGTTTTAAGCACTGGGGTGGGTAATGAGGGTGAGGTTCACAGAAGCTTCAACAGGGCCACCATTTAAATAGCCTGGTGGGCAGTCACTGAACTTGTCTCCTCCAGGAATGAGGAGCACCACACAATCGGGTAATGTTGGAAGGTGTTTCATGACCTCATTTATTTTTATTTATTCATCTTCCAGCATCTGATAGTATTAGCAAGGCCTGCATTTATTGCCCTTTAGAAGTTGGCAGAGAGCTGCAGTCATTTGGGTGGGGTATTTCCACAGTGCTACTGGGTGGGGTTCCAGGATTTAAATCCAGTGACAATAAAGGAGCAGTAGTATATTTGCAAATCACATTAGTGTACAACTTGGAGGGGAGAGATTCAAATTGTGACAATGTCCTTGATGGTTGAGGTCACCAATTGGGAAATTGCTGTCAGTATAGTCCGGGAAAGTAATTGTAAATGGTGTACAATACTGCCACTAAAAATTTAGAGTGATGGATGGAATGCCAATCAAGCAAACTGGTTTGTCTGAGATACTGTTAAGCTTCTTGAGAGTTGGAGTTGCAATCAAGTGAGCGATTGGAAATTATTCAATCAAGCTCCTGACTTGTTCTTAGTGGATAATGGCAAGGCTCTGTAATATCAGGCAGCAAACCTTGATACGGATACACAGCTCCTGCAGTTCTTGTAGCCACACTAAGAGGCTGGACCATTTCAATTCTGTTGAATGACAGATTCCAGGATGTTGATAGTGGAGGATTATTTGATGATAACAGCAATGAATATCAAGGTTAGATGGTTCGGTAGTCATTTCCTGGCACTTAAATGCTCTGAATGTTATCTGCTACTTATTAGCCCATACCTGAATGCAAGCATCAGTTTCTTCATTTGCTAAGTAGTAGTGTATGGAATTGAACATTGTAATCATCTGCAAACAACCCTACTGCTGACTTTGTAAAAGGTAAGGAAAGTCTTTGATAAGGCAGCTAGATGTGTCTAGGACATTGTGTTGAGAAATTCCTGCAGCAATGTTCTAGGCACACCTGCCTCTAGGAAAATGAACAATGTTAATGCATATCACAAACAGAAGTGCCAGTTTCATTTTCATAGTTGACATTATTTTCAGCTGAAAATGGTAATTAGAAAATACTACTTCATGTATGCTTGATTTATAGACACATAGTACCTAAAATTCAGTACTGAGAACTTGTTGGTATCTTAGATTCCATGGAGCATATGGAGATCTTCCAACAACCAGGCATTCTTTCTTTCTTTCTTTCTTTCTTTTTCTATAGGGCAGTTAGGGGGGAGGGGTTAAGGGGAGGGGGTAAGGGTTATAAACATTGTTTTTTCGTACTTTGTAATCATTTAAAAATGCAATAAAAAAAGTTTAAAAAAAAGAGATAATGGTAGTGAGGGTTTGGGCTGGGTTCTATTTATGTTTGGATGAAGACTCTTACCACCCCTCCCCCATCCTTCATGCTGAACTCAAAACAGCTCCAAAAATTACTCAATCAAATAATCTTAAACCTTCGGCACATTTTAGCATGTTTTATACAAATTTAGTTTTTTATAATTTATATATTTACAGCTACAGCATGGTAATAGTCCCTTTCAGCCCAATGAGACTGCACTGGGCAATTATACATACCCATGTGACCAATTAACCTACTAACACATACAACTTTGGACTGTGGGAGGAAACCAGAGCATCCAAAGGAAACCCACGCAGTCATGGAGAGAACGTTCAAACACCTTACAGCTACAGTGGAATTAAACCCAGGTTGCTGGCCCAGTATTAGTATTACACTAACTGTTGTGCTACTGTGACATCCCAATAAAATAATGTCATATAATGGAATCACTTACAAGTTTTGATTTAGTGATTTTTACTGAAAATTTATGTTAGCTCCATTTTACAATTTCACAGCTGGTTGACCCTCAAGAATGTGGGAATGGATATGTGGAAAATGGAGAAGAGTGTGATTGTGGAACCGCAGCTGTAAGTAGATACTATTGTGTCCCAACTGCAAAGTTACCAATTTGATTTGGTGTCAGCATATCAGAGAATCTGTCCTCAGACCAGCATGTAAGTGTCATCACAAAGAAGGCACAATAGTGCCTCTACTTCCTTGGAAGCTTTGAATAGTTATGGCATGTCCCCAAAATCTTTGACAAACTCCTATAGATGCACAGTGGAGAGTATCTTAACTGGCTGCATCACAGCTTGGTGTGGAAACGCCGATGCCCAGGAACAGAAAAGACTCCAGAAAGTGGTGAATACAGCCCAGTCTATCACAGGATAATTCCTTCCATTTCAATACATCTTAACCAACTGTGGTTTGTGTACTGGGAACTTACATGTGGCCAAATTCCCCATTCCAATGCAATTTTATTGGATTGCATTTATTCTGCGAGTGACTCCTTTGACATTGATAACAGACAGCCAAAGAAAATTCAACAACAGACTATACGACAAATTTAATTAAATGTTGCAGAGTAGTATCTACAGTTTAACCACTTCTCATTAGGAATGCCCATTAGAAAAAGTAACCCCTTATTATCCATGTACTGTATATAAAATTGTAAATAATGCACTTTCTTTCTCTTTTGTTCCAGTGTGCCAATTATCCACCACTTACCTCGAGCCTCAGTTAGTCTGGTTCTTCATTCTGTTGTGTTGTTTCACAAAACTCAAGTACAACTGACACTCCACCAATTTGTATCCTAGAAGACTGTAACACCCATTTTTAAGAAACTGTTGAAATAAAATAGTTATTCATTTATTTTTGTATTTGAGAAAATTCTTGTATGAAATCACAATAAATTTATTTAATCCCCCTCCAGGAATGTAGTAAAGTGGGTGGGAACTGCTGCAAGAAGTGTACCCTTACACACAATGCAATGTGTAGCAATGGACTCTGCTGCCGAGATTGTCAGGTAAGGTGACTTTCATAAATCTATTATTCAAGTTGGAACATGCCTAAGAACTGAATGTAATCAAGTGGTTAATCCAGTAAGCATTCTTACCCGTGTTCTCAGGAATTATTAGAATTGAATAACTGAGAGCAGTTGCCTGATGAAACTCAAATCCACAGCACAGATTAAAAAATATAAAAATCTAGAAGAGAATAGATTACCTTGAGATTTGAGTCTGTCATGGTCCGGTCCATGAAATCTGCATTCCGGTTCACAGTCCGGTCCATCAATCCTTATTCTGGGTTTTCCTGTTTTCCCTGGTTCCATTGGGTGCCTTAATTGAGGCACCTGATTCTCATTTGGGCTGGCTCCATAAATAGCTTCAGGATTCAGCTTCTGGCTGCTGGACTGTGTTGGAGCTTGATTAAACAACTAGATTGTGAATGGATGGAGAATGGCTGGAGGAAGTGACAATTTGGGAAGTGAGTTAGAGATGGTTAGTGGAAATGAGGAATGGAGTGGAAAAAGCAAGAAAAGAAAACAGAGGTATGTGATGTCAAACTCTGAGGAGTCAGGGGATGACTGAAGTAGGATGGCAAAACAATGGAAAGAAGATGAAATTAAAGCAATTATAAAACTGAGTGAAGACAGGATGTCTTTTGGTGATTGGAACCTGATTCATTTGATGAAGGTAATCAACAAACTTATAGGCGAGGTCAAAAGAGCAAAGCATTATGAAATGGACCGCTATTAGTGATTTGTCGGGATAGTGCTCGGAAAGGCGAAGTGTTAAGATTAAATAAAATAGATGGAAGAAAAGTACAATGTTCAATACCCAACAATAGAAAGTGGACTAGAGGAGTTATTTTGGGAATACCAACAAAAGTTACTAAGGATGAGATTAAACAGAACATAAAAGGAGCAAAAATTATTGAGGCCAAATGTTTGAAAGTTACAAAAAATGGAAAAAAATGTGATAGTTTATCAGTTATGATTAACTTTAATGAAGAAAGATTGCCGACTAAAGTTTATTTGGGGTATATTTGTTATGAGGTCAGAATATATATACCACTGCCTTTAAGATGCTTTAAATGTCAGATATTTGGGCATATTGTGGTGGTCTGCAGAGGGAAACAAAGATGTAGGAGATGTGCTGGAGAGCATAAATATGGGAAATGTGAGGCGGGAGCTAGGCTGAAATGCTGCAATTGTGGCGAGGAACACAGTGCAGCTTATCAAGGGTGCATTGATAGCAAGAAGGCAGCTGAGATACAATATTTTAAGGTAACTCAAGGGATTAGCTACACAGAGGCAGTGAAAGGAATCGCTGAAAAGGAGAAGGCTATCAAGCAAACAAATACAGGGAATAATAAACCATTGAACTGTGAGGACTGTAATATGATAAATAAGGATACACTAATAATGAGTAGAAAGGATTCCGTACTGTTTATGGTAGATGCAATTAACTGTTCAGTGCAAACAGACAAGAGAACTGAGAAAATTAAAATTATAGTCAAGTCTGCAGAAAAATATCTTGGTATTACAGACCTTAGGTGGGAAGTAGTTAAAGAAATGTTGAATGGAGGATCAAACAGTTTACAGGCAGGGGAGGCAGGATCTTAATGGCAGTATATACATTTACAATGAATTGCAAGGAGTCTTATCGTGAATGGTCAAGAATTTAAGAAATGTGTATCAGAACTTGAGGAAAAACCTCAGATTTTATGTATACAGGAAACATGGTTGAAACCACAATTAAATTTTGTTTTACAAGGATATACAGCTATTAGGAAGGATAGAAGTAATGGCAATAGTGGAGGAGTAGCAATATTTATAACCAGTGGGATGAGGTATAATATAGTCAACATAGGGCAGAAATATGAATCAATAATAATCAAAATTTGGATAGGCAGAGAAAACCTGGTAATAATAAATTACTATAATCTATGTAGAAGATTAAGCAAAGATACATTAAACACAGTGGGTGGTGGGATGAAAGGGAAAATAATATGGTGTAGGGATTTAAGTGGACACAGTACATTATGGGGATGTTAAAAAAAAACTGATGAAAACCGATTAGTGATAGAAGAATTTATATCCGTGTGTATAAATAATAGAGACGGTACGAGATATAATATTTCCCAAAACACAGAAACTGCAATAGACTTAACATTTGTAAGTAGAGAATTAACAGGGATCAGTACTTGGAATGTATTAAAACAAACTACAGTAGGAAGTGATCACTATCCCATGCTCACAAGGATTCAGATTAAAATAGAACAAAATAAAGGACTTAAAGTGTCAAGGTGGAAACTAAATAAGGCAGATTGGGAGATATTTCAAAAAAGAAGTGAAGCAAGATGCATAAAGATTTTAGATGAAAATATATTGGATATAGAAGAAATGAATGATAAGTTAGTCACAGCAATTATAAATTCAGCAGAAGAAACAATTCTGAAAAGTAAAGGTAGAGAGAGGAAAAGTGTTCCATGGTGGAATTGTGAATGTAGTAGAAGTATAAAAGTAAGAAATAAAGCATTTAAAGTGTTAAAAAGACAACATTCTGTAGAAACATTGATAAAATATAAAAGAGCACAGGCAGTAGTTCAGAAAATAATCAGACAGGCAAAGCGAGCATACTGGAGACAATGTTGTAACAAAATTGGAAGAGAAACTCAACTGCCCAAAATATGGGGCATGATAAGGAAAATGAATGGTATAAGAAGTAGCAAAGAGATTCCTGTGCTAAAAAGCAAGGACAAAATGGCAATTAACAATGTAGAAAAAAGCAGAAATATTGGCAAAAACTTTTGTTAACATACATAGCTTGGAAAATTTGACAATTGAGGCTAGACGGCAAAGGGAGGAGAGGCTTAAGCAAAATCCAAGAATTATGGACAAAAGAGCAACATCAGAAGAAGTGCTGGATACACCTATTAGCATAACAGAAATAGAAAGAGCCATTATGAATGCACGGCCAACTTCTCCTGGGAAGGATCAAGTATGGAGTAGAATGCTGAAGCAATTATCAAGAAGTGCACTTCTAGTTCTACAGAGACTGTTTAAGAATATATGGGAAACAGGTAAAATACCATCTGCATGGAAACATTCTGTTATTGTTCCAATATTAAAACCTGGTAAAGATACATCAGACTCAACAAACTATAGACCAATTGCATTAACTTCACAGCTAGGTAAAATTATGGAACAAATAATAACTGATAAGACTTCTTTTTTCTAGAAAGTATATAAGTCTATTTCTCCCTACCAAAGCAGTTTCTGTAAAGGAAGAACTGCAGTAGATTCAATACTTAGCTTGGAATCTGAAATTAGGAAGGCTCAAACAAATTAAAAAAAATGGTCCTTGCGGTATTCTTCGACATAGAAAAGGCATATGATATGTTCTGGAAAGAGGGAGTGTTAATTAAATTGAAAGAATTAGGGGTGGAAGGAAAATTATATAACTGGGTTCTAGACTTTCTTTTTGGTCGAACAATTCAAGTCAAGGTGGAAGAAGAGTACTCCAGGACATATTTGGTTGAAAACAGAACACCACAAGGTAGTATCTGCAGTCCATTACTGTTTACCATAATGATAAATGACATATTTGCACAAGTTGAACATGGTGTGGGGAAATCCTTATATGTAGATGATGGGGCTTTATGGGTGAGGGGAAAAATTTTAATTTAGATATAAAGGAAGATGCAAGATGCAGTTAATAAAGTGGAGGAGTGGGCAAATAAATGGGGTTTCAAGTTGTCTATAAGTAAGTCGCAAGTGATACGTTTTTCAAGAAATCACAAACCAGTTTCCGTGAAATTATATGAACAAAAATTAGAACAGGTAAAGGTAATTTGGTTCCTTGGTTTGATATTTGATGAGAAACTTGCATGGAAAAAGCAAATTGAGAAAATTACAAACAAATATTTAAAAAAATAAACAACTTATTGAGGTGTCTTGCTGGACAGGATTGGGGTGCGAGCAAGTTATCGCTATTAAGTATTTATCAAGCTTTAATGAGGGCTACGTTGGATTATGGATGTGTAGCTTACATGTCAGCTGCAGAAAGTAATTTAAAAATGCTGGATGTTGAGCAAGCTCAGGCCCTCAGGATATGTAGTGGTGCCTTCAGAACATCACCTGTATCAGCTCTTCAAGTCGAAATGGCATTTCCCCCATTAAGACTTAGAAGAATAAAGCTAATGCTACATTACTGGGTTAACATCATGGGGCATAACTATTTACATCCGGCTAAAGCTAGATTAAAAGACTGCTGGGAACATAATTCAAATTACAATAGCTTTGGATGGATCGGGGATGCAGCAGCACAAAAATATGGTCTACACGAGTTGGAATATAACGCTACAGTTCCATTATCTGATGTTCCTCCATGGCTTTTTACAATACATACAGTGGATATAAACCTGCAACAACTTTTAAAAATGAAGTCTAACTGTGGAATCAAACTGATAGTACAAGAATATATAGACCTGCATTCTAGAAACAAATTAGTAATATTTACGGATGGATCAAAAGACCCAAGGTCTGGCCACACAGGTATTGCAGTGTACATTCCTCAGTGCAAAACTAGTATTAGGAAAAGAACATCAAACCATTTATCAGTGTATACAACAGAATTAATGGCAATATTGAGTGCATTATCTTGGATAGAAGAAAATAATGTCAAAAGGCTGTAATTTGGTCAGACAGTTTGTCTGCATTACTATAACATATAACAATCACAGCACGGAAACAGGCCATCTTGGCCCTCCTAGTCCGTGCCGAACCCTTAATCTCACCTAGTCCCACCTACCCGCACTCAGCCCATAACCCTCCACTCCTTTCCTGTCCATATACCTATCCAATTTTACCTTAAATGACACAACTGAACTGGCCTCTACTACTTCTACAGGAAGCTCATTCCACACAGCTATCACTCTTTGAGTAAAGAAATACCCCCTCGTGTTTCCCTTAAACTTCTGCCCCCTAACTCTCAAATCATGTCCTCTCGTTTGAATCTCCCCTACTCTCAATGGAAACAGCCTGTTCACGTCAACTCTATCTATCCCTCTCAAAATTTTAAATACCTCGATCAAATCCCCCCTCAACCTTCTACGCTCCAATGAATAGAGACCTAACTTGTTCAACCTTTCTCTGTAACTTAATTGCTGAAACCCAGGTAACATCCTAGTAAATTGTCTCTGCACTCTCTCTAATTTATTGATATCTTTCCTATAATTTGGTGACCAGAACTGCACACAATATTCCAAATTTGGCCTTACCAATGCCTTGTACAACTTTAGCATTACATCCCAACTTCTGTACTCAATGCTTTGATTTATAAAGGCCAGCATTCCAAAAGCCCTCTTCACCACCCTATCTACATGAGACTCCACTTTCAGGGAACTATGCACAGTTATTCCTAGATCTCTCTGTTCCTCTGCATTCCTCAATGCCCTACCATTTACTCTGTATGTTCTATTTGGATTATTCCTGCCAAAATGTAGAACCTCACACTTCTCAGCATTAAACTCCATCTGCCAATGTTCAGCCCATTCTTCTAACCGGCATAAATCTCCCTGCAAGCTTTGAAAATCCACCTCATTATCCACAACACCTCCTACCTTAGTATCATCGGCATTCTTACTAATCCAATTTACCACCCCATCATCCAGATCATTTATGTATATTACAAACAACATTGGGCCCAAAACATATCCCTGAGGCACCCCACTAGTCACCGGCCTCCATCCCGATAAACAATTATCCACCACTACTGTCTGGCATCTCCCATCTAGCCACTGTTGAATCCATTTTATTACTCCAGCATTAATACCTAACGACTGAACCTTCTTAACTAACCTTCCATGTGGAACTTTGTCAAAGGCTTTGCTGAAGTCCATATAGACTACATCCACTGCCTTACCCTCGTCAACATTCCTCGTAACTTCTTCAAAAAATTCAATAAGGTTTGTCAAACATGACCTTCTATGCACAAATCCATGCTGGCTACTTCTAATCAGATCCCGTCTATCCAGATAATTATAAATACTATCTCTAAGAATACTTTCCATTAATTTACCCACCACTGATGTCAAACTGATAGGTCTATAATTGCTAGGCTTCCTTCTAGAACCCTTCTTAAACAATGGAACCACATGAGCAATATGCCAATCCTTCAGCACAATCCCCGTTTCTAATGACATATTAAAGATCTCCGTCAGAGCTCCTGCTATTTCTACACAAACTTCCCTCAAGGTCCTGGGGAATATCCTGTCAGGACCCAGAGATTTATCCACTTTTAAATTTCTTAAAAGCACCAGTACCTCCACCTCTTTAATTGTCATAGGTTCCAGAACTTCCTTACTTGTTTCCCACACCTTAGATAATTCAATATCCTTCTCCTCAGTGAATACCGAAGAGAAGAAATCATTCAAAATCTCTCCCATCTCCTTCGGTTCCACACATAGCTGACCACTCTGATTCTCTAAGGGGCCAATTTTATCCCTCACTATCTTCTTGCTTTTAATATAACTGTAGAATCCTTTCGGATTTACTTTCACCTTATTTGCCAAACCAACCTCGTATCTTCTTTTAGCTTTTCTAATCTCTTTCTTAAGATTCCTTTTACATTCTTTATATTCCTCGAGCAATTCCTTTACTCCATGCTGCCTATATCTATTGTAGACATCCCTCTTTTTCTGAACCAAATTTCTAATATCCCTTGAAAACCATGGTGCTCTCAAACCTTTAACCTTTCCTTTCACCCTAACAGGAACATAAAGATTCTGTACCCTCATAATTTCACCCTTAAATGACCTCCATTTCTCTATTACATCCTTCCCATAAAACAACTTGACCCAATCCACTCTCTCTAAATCCCTTCGCATCCCCTCAAAGTTAGCCTTTCTCCAATCAAAAATCTCAACTCTAGGTCCAGTCCTGTCCTTCTCCATAATTATATTGAAGCTAATGCTATTGTGATCACTGGACCCGAAGTGCTCCCCAACACATACATCTGTCAGCTGACCTATCGCATTCCCTAACAGGAGATCCAACATTGCCCCATCTCTAGTCGGTACTTCTATGTATTGTTGCAAAAAACTATCCTGTACACATTTCACAAACTCTAAACCATCCAGCCCTTTTACAGAATGAGCTTCCCAGTCTACGTGTGGAAAATTAAAATCTCCCACAATCACCACCTTGTGTTTACTACAAATATCTGCTATCTCCTTACAAATTTGCTCTTTCAACTCACGCGCCCCATTAGGTGGCCTATAATACACTCCTATCAGTGTTACTGCACCTTTCCCATTCTTCAATTCCACCCAAATGGCCTCCCTAGAGGAGCTCTCTAATCTATCCTTCCAAAGCACCGCCATACGATTTTCTCGGACAAGCAATGCAACACCTCCTCCTCTGGCCCCTCCTACTCTATCACACCTGAAGCAACTAAATCCAGGAATATTTAGTTGCCAATCACACCCTTCCTGCAACCATGTTTCACTAATAGCTACAACATCATAATTCCAGGTATCAATCCACGCTTTAAGCTCATCCACCTTTCTTACAATGCTCCTAGCATTAAAATAGATACATTTAAGATTCTCTCCATCTCCTCCTCTCTTTCCATCCCTAACAATGCATTCAAATTTATTATCCTTTTCTTTCTTCTCCCCTACATCTTCGGGCTGAGCGCATCCCTTCTCCATCACCTGCCTTTCCTCCCTCACACACTATTTACTTGCTCCACTGGTGAACTAACCTCCTCTCCCATAGTCTCCTCAAATAGTCTCCCGCCCCCCCCCCCCATCTTACTAGTTCAAAGTTACTATCAAATCAAGAAAATCAGAAAGTAGACAGGATATTTTATTGGAGATTCTATGCAAGATGTATACACTGAAAATGGGGTAGAAGTAAGCTTCCTTTGGGTTCCTGCTCATTGTGGTGGGGAGGGTAATGAAAAAGTGGACATTATAGCTTAACAATCACTCAGATCATCTATAATAGAGGTCCAGATCCCACTAAGTGAAGTGGAAGTCAAAAGTATTATAAAAACACGTATTGAGGAGACATGACAGAAGCACTGGGATGAGAGTGGAACAGGGAGACAACTGTACAAAATACAAAGGCAAGTCAGATAGCAAAGAATATCAGGTGGGCATAGAAAGATAGAAGTGATCATCAGTCGTTTAAGAATTGGTCACACAAGTCTTAATTACACATTATACAAAATAGGGAAACATCCAACTGGGTTGTGTGAATACTGTGATCAACCAGAAACAGTTGAACATGTATTGATAAAATGTGAGAAGTATGAAAGAGAAAGAGTGAAGATGATAGGAGCGCTTAAGATAAACAAAAAAAAAACTGCTGTGGGTATAGAAGACATTTTAGGTGGGAGTTCAAGAGAAATACGAACCTATATCATGAAGTATCTGAAAGACTGTGGTTTATTATATAGAATTTAGGGAATGCAATTCTTTTCATTCCTCCTGTTTATCAAATGATCCACACTCCAGTCTTGTAGGTGGTGGTAACGCACCTTAAAGCTGGTTTGCCAACTGCCATAAAACAACACAAGAAGAAGAAGGTCCCACTGTTGGACTGTTCCCTTCCCTTCTGAAGCCTTGCCTGCCCAGGAGTCCCACGACCTGCCCAAGCCAAGGCCCTGTATTTCCAGTCTCCCAAGACCTAGTCAAGGCTTCCTGTTCTTGTGCTGTCCATGTGTCTTGTCCTGTCCTGTAGCCATGCCACAACCTGCAGCCATGTCTTCTTTTCAAATTTTTTTATTACTATTATTATTCAAAAATAGCGTAGGTACATCGAAGTAACAACACTTATGATGCTTCAAAAAAGAAGAAATTATCTTAAAGATTGAAATTTTTTGTGAATAAAAAAACCCTACTAAGCAAGAAAAGTGAGAAAAAAAGAAACCCATTGGGGGTACAACCCCGGAGCCATGTGTCATACAGAGAGCTTCTATAAATAAACATCAAACCGCCAACAAGAAAGAAGGATATATCAAAAAAAATTTACACTTAGATCGTGGAGGAAATCTATCAGTTAATTGAAATGATAATAATGAGCAAATGAGCCCCATCTCTTCTCAAAGTAAAATAAAGGTTCAAAGGTTCGACTTCTAATTTTCTCCAAACTGAGACACAGCATCACTTGAGAGAACCATTGTGACAAAGTAGGAGCTGATGTATCCTTCCATTTCAACAAGATGGCCCTCCTAGCTATCAATGTAACAAACATGTTGGTCAGACACAGAAATACCATGGAATTATTCCAAAAAGCACAGTCAATTTATTAGGTTGTAAGTTGATTCTGAGTGCTTTAGAAATTGTTGAAAAGACTGACTTCCAGAACAGTTTTAATATAGAACATGACCAGAACATCTGTGTCAGTGTAGCTATCTCAGTTTTACATCTATCACAATACTAGTCAACATTAGGAAATATTTTAGAAAGTCTCTCCTTCGTCAAATGGTAACAATGTACAATCTTAAATTGGATCAGTGAATGACTAGCACAGATCGAAGAAGAGTTAACCATCTTCAGAATCCACATCCAATCCTCCCATATAAAAGTCAAATTGAGTTCCTCCTCCCAATCCTGTTTAATTTTAAGTAAAGGACACTTATCCCATTGTAATAATAAATTATAAATTCTTCCAATAGAGCCTTTCATCAAGGGGTCCATATTCATAATAGTATCTAATAAGTCAGCCTCCAAAATATAAGGAAAATTACTTAAATATTTTTGTAAAAATGTCTAACTTGAAGATATTGTAAAAAGTGTGAATATGAGAGAATATTTATCGACTAATTGTTCAAAAGACATCAATCTGCCTTCTTTAAATAAATCCAAAAAAGAATTATTACCTTTATTTTTCCAAAGTAAGAAGATTGGATCACTCTAAGAAGGTTTAAAAAAGTAATTACGATAAATTATACTGCAAAGTTTAAATTTTTTAAGATTAAAAAAAATTGCGGAACTGGAGCCAAATTTGTAAAGAGTGCTTAACCACAGGATATAGGTTTAAATTAGCAACTTTAGCTAATTGTATAGGTAGAGCAACTCCTAATAACGAAGTTAAATAAAACTGTTTCACAGCTGTCAGTTCCAGGTCTACTCAAATTGGCTGATCATTCCTATCACCCCAATATAACCAAAAGGACATATACCGCAAACTAACAGCCCAATAGTACATTCTTAGATACGGCAAAGTGAGACCTCCATCCTTTTTCAACTTTTGCAAATGACATTTACCAATTCTTGGTCTTTTATTATCCCAAGTATAAGATAGAATAATAGAATCAAAAATTTGTTAGTCAAAAAAACAGGAATATTCTGAAATAAATATAAAAATTTTGGTAAAATCATCATTTTAACTACATGAATATGACCAACAAGTGAAAATGTAAGTGGGCTCCATCTACTAAATGAATACTTCATAGAGTCCACTAAAGGAGGAAAATTGGCTTATTAAGATCCTTATATTTTTTAGTAATTATGACACCTAGATATCTAAATGAATCCGTAACTTTAAAAGGAATATTATCATATATAGAGACAAATTCATTTAAAGGAAGTAATTCACTTTTACTAAAATTTATTTTATATCCTGAAAAATCTCCAAATTTGTCAAATAATTTTAGCAAAGCAGGAATAGATTCTTCAGGCTTAGATATATATACCAATAAATCATCAGAATAAAGAGAGATCTTGTAAACATGGTCTCATTCACAAAAATCCCATGAATATTTTTAACTTCACGAAGAGCAATAGCAAGGGGTTCTAATATTAAGTTAAATACCAAAGGACTTAATGGACAATCTTGTCTTGTCCCCCGTGATAGCTGAAAAAAAGGAGACCTACAGTTATTAGTGACAACAGTAGCAATAGGAGCTTTATATATCATTTTAATCCAATTATTAATATTAATACCAAAACCAAATTTTTCTAAAACATTAAATAAATATTTCCATTCAACTCAATCAAATGCTTTTTCAGCATCCAAAGATACAACGCATTGTGGAGTTTTAGAAGAGGCCAAATATATAATGTTAAATAATCTCCGAACATTTGAAAAAGAATAACGACCCTTTATAAAGCCTGTTTGATCTTTAAAAATGATTTTACCCAAAATAGTCCCTAACCGATTGGCCATTATCTTTGAGAGAATCTTAGCATCAACATTCAGTAATGAAATAGGTCTGTATGAGGCACAATCAGTAGGGTCTTTATCCTTTTTGAGAATTAAAGAAATAGAAGCCTCATAAAAAGTAGCGGGTAAATCACTTTTCACAAAAGAAAATCTTTAAACATCTCCAACATATATGGAGAAAGCAATTTTCCAATTTTTTTATAAAATTCTACAGGATAACCATTAAGTCGCGGGGCCTTACCAGATTGCATTGAAAAAATAGCTTTATGAATTTTGGATTCAGTCATTTGGGCATCGAGTTTTTTGATCCTCAGCAGAACTTTTAAGAAAAGCAATCTTTTGTAAAAAAAGCGTTCATTTCAGAAGAGTCTACTGGACATAGAGATTTATAAAGTTCAGTATAAAAATCTTGAAAAACCTTATTAATTTCTTCATATTCCCTTTCTACGAATTCTAAAAATTTACCTTTTGGCCGATTTTAATTCAGATGCAAGTAGTTTATTATTTTTATCTCCAAACATATAAAATTGGCTCTTTAACTTAAGTAGATAACCTTCAATTGGATGAGTTAATAATAGGTTATATTGTGATTGAAGTTCCACCCTTGTTTAAAATAAATCAATATTAGGGGAAGTCACATAGATATTATCTAAATCTTTAATTTGTTTTGAAATTTTATCTAATTCTGCTTTAGTCTGCTTTTTAAGTTTAGCTGAATAAGAAATAATCTGACCATGTAAAAATGCTTTGAATGTATCCCATATAATTAATTTGGACATGCCTCCTATATCATTAAAAAGAAAAAATCCTTTTATCTGGCTTTCAATAAAACTGATAGAATCTGAGTTTTGCGATAAAGTCTGAGACATGTGCCATGGTGGATAGGCAAAAATGATATCATCAAATTCAAAGGACAAACTCAAAGGTGCATGATCAGATACAGCAATAGCATCATATTCACAGTTTTTAACATTAGGCAAAAGGCAGGGATCAATTATAATATAATCAATCCTCTAATATTTTTTATAAACATGCGAAAAAAAGGAATATTCTCTGTTATCAAGGTGTAAATGCCTCCATAATTCGATCAACCCAAAATTGGTCAAAAAGGAGTTAATAACTGACACACAATGATTTGGAAGTCGCTGATTAGTTGAGCTCTTGTCAATCACAGGATTTAAACAATAGTTAAAATCCCCACCCATTATCAACATATACTCAGCTAAATCTGGCAATAAAGCAAATACGTTTTTTAAAAAAAGAATCATCTAAATTAGGACCATACAAATTGACCAAAACAACCTTTCTATTACAAATCACTCCTTTAACAATTAAAAATCTACCATTAGAATCTGATTCAATATCCTCTTGAGTAAATATATTAGATTTAATAAAGATAGATACGCCTCTAGTTTAACTCTGAGAAGTAGCATGGAGCTGTAATCCATTCCACCAACAAAAAAATCTATTTTGATCTCCCGCCTTGATATGCATCTCCTGAGCAAAAATTATGTCAGGTTGGAATTGATTAATAATTTTAAAAGTCTTTTTTCATTTAACAGGATGATTCCAACCACGTACATTCCAACTTATTACATTAATCTGTTTAATTGCCATACTATAATTTTATTCTAATTTACTTTATACATGCGCAGAACACATACCAATACGGGATTATCAAAGATGGCGGTGATGAAGAATACAACCATATAGAAAACACGCATGGTCCAGAACCACCCAATGGGAAAAAACTCCTAACTCTAAACCCACCCACCCTCCCAAAAGCCCGAAAAAAAGGCAAGCAAACTAAGATAGGATACAAAGCCATGGGCCGCTCTGTCGGTCTCGTCTCTCCCTTCCCCCAGCCAGTACACAAAAAAATAAAATGACCTTGGAAGAAAGGCAGTAACATCTCAACAAAGGAGAGTTTTTACATTCCATCATGTATTAAACAAATAAAGAACCAAAATAATATAATCTCTTAGAAAAACCTGTGCCATCTTAAGTTTAGCTTTAAATCTCTAAGAAAACTTTAAATTCAGTTATAGGACACTATAATATAACAGATAAAAAAGGTTAATAGTATATTTAACCAAACTAAATTTACAAAAATATTAATTAGTAATATCATAGTAACTAAACTCTCCCAGATATATGTATAAAGAAACCATATTAGTAGGAAAAAAACTACCAGTTAGTAAATTAAGAAACAACAAAAAGAAACATCAAACCAAATATTAGATAAAAGGAACAAATCCTTTTATCCTCTTTTCTCAGTCAAATATGTAATTAACCACTTAAACAGTCAAACTTGAACCATAAATCTTCTTTCCAAAAAAAAATCCAGTAGGATGTAATGGTGAGCAGGTTTTCTTACCTTCTTTTATTAACCTCTCAATGAAATATCCAAATCGCCTTCATATATCTTTTCGAAATGTGAGTAATATACAGATAATCAAAAAGCTTTTCAGATAGTTCATTCGGTAGTAACATCAGCAACAGTGACAGGTATAGCCTAAACAAAATCCAGCGCGACTTTTGGGTCAAAGAAAGTACATGGGGAAGAATTAGGAGGAAAAACTTTCATTCTTGTTGGGTAACTCAAAGAGGGAAATAGTTTCTTATTATATGCTTATTTCATTACCAAAGCAAATCTTGATCTTTGTTCCATTACTTCTTTTGGATAATCTTCATAAAAACGGAGCTCAGACTCGTTGAATCTGAAAACTCTCTGTTTTCTTGCCTGTTGCACTATTTGGTCTTTAATTTTAAAGTGATGAAAACAAACCAAAATAACTCTTGGTCTGTTTGAGTCTTTAAATTTTGAAGTGGACAGTCTGTGTGCTCTTTCAATAGCAGGCAGCTGTGATAAAATAGTCAGAAATAGATTATGAAAGAGCTTACCAAAGTAAATAGTTAAGTCTCTATTTTCAGCTCCTCCTTGTAATCCAACAATTTTTATATTGTTTCAGCGAGACCTAGTTTCTAGGTCTATAATCTTATTTTTCCAAACAGGTTGTAGTTTCAGACAGTTTTTGCTTGGTGAAATTCAATTCCTCTTCATGTTTAGTAACTTGAGTTTCCATATCTTTAAGTTTTCCCAGAAATAACTTCATTTCATTATTATTCTTTTCCAGTTGATCTTCAATTGCCCTGTTCTGATCTTGAATTGAACTCAGATCCCAACGATAACTTCAGCCCATGATGGCATTTCATCAGATCTTTCCTTTGGCATCTTTCCTTTTCCATTACCTTTGTTAGAGGGTTCATGCGGATTCTTCCCACTTCTCATAGACACAGACACATTACTCCCCTTCAAGAATCAGCAATTAAAAATTTTAAATTCAAAATTTAAGCTGAGGGGAGAGAGAGAAAACTAAGAGCAGCACAAAATTACTGCTACTCCATCGACAGACAGAGGCGGTCTCCCTGTAGCCATGTTTTGTCCTGGCCTAGACCTGGGTTCCCGTTCCGAGTCAAGACCCAGTTTCCTAGTTCCAACCAAGACCTAGGTTCTGGGTCCTTGTCCACACTCTGTTCCGGAGTACTGTGTTCCCTGTCCAAGTTTGAGCTTTGTGTCCACATCCAGTTCTGGGGCCTGTTCCAGACCGTGTGCCTTGCCCAGCCCAGGAGTACCTCGCCCAGCCCTGTGCTGGAGTTCCCTTGTCATGTCCAGGAGCCTCTCATCCTGTCCAAGCCATGTCCAAGAACCTCATCCTGTTCAAGTCATGGCTTTGCGTTGTCATCCTGTCCACGTGCCTCATCCTGTGCAGGAGTGCCACGTCAGTCCTGTAGCTACGTCTCATCCTCGCCAAGATCCGGGGTCCGAGCCCGAGTCAAGACCCAGGTTCGGGGTCCCTGTCCAGTCACTGGCTCGGGGTCCCTGTCCAGTCACTGGCTCGGAGTCCCAGGCCAGGCTCCTAGTTCCAAGTTCCTTGTCCTGATCCCACTTTCCTAGTCTTAGTCCTAGCCCTGGCCCTGAATCCTAGTCTCGTCCAGGGCCTGTGTGTCAATGTCCAGCATCGTTTCCTCCTGACTTCCCTTGCTTTCTCAATAAACCTAGACCTGTTCTCTGTACTTCAGTGTCTGAGTCTTGCATTTGGGTCCGCCATCAACGCCCCCCTTATGACAAAGTCAGCTCTTTAGTTAGTCTCTTTCTTTATTTTTCTGCAAAGACTCTGTGCAAAATTATTTTAGAATCTTGGCTTAATGCAAATTATAGGACTGAGGTAATCAAAATGGGAAAGATAATAAAAGAGCAGCACAAAATTACTGCTACTCCATCAACAGACAGAGGCGGTCTCCCTGTAGCCTTTGTCTTGTCAGCAAAAGACAATGTAAAGAATGTTGGGTAATTCTAGTCTGAAGCAGAGAATGAAAAGACTCAATATTGAAGTTCTCCTGTATTACACTCTGTGTCTTCTTGCTTTATATATATATAGTTAGGTTTATAATATATAACATGGTAATATTGTATGTGTGTGTGTGTAAAAAGTGTAAAAGAGAGGCAAGAGTGGATATTGGACCGTGGGAAAATGATGCCGAAGAGGTAGTAACGGGGGACAATGAAACAGCGGACAACCTGAATTTTGAATCAGTCTTCACTATGGAAGACATGAGCAGTATGGTGGAAGTTCTAAGTGTCTGGGATATGAAGTGTGTGAAGTTACTATAACTAGAGAGAAGGTTTCAGGGAAACTGAAAGGTCTGAAGGTAAATAAGTCAACTGGACCAGATGGTGTACACCACAGTGTTCTGAAAGAGGTGACTGAAAAGATTGTGGAAGCAATAGTAATGATCTTTCAAGAATCACTAGATCCTGGAATAGTTCTGGAAGACTGGAAAGTTGCAAATGTCACTCCATTCTTCAAGAAGGGAGAGAGACAGAAGAAAGGAAACTATAACCCAGTTAGTCTAACCTCAGTGGTTGGGAAGATGTTGGAGTCGATTATTAAGGATGAGGTCTCAGGGAACGGAAGCACATAATAGAATAGACCATAGAAACCTACAGCACATTACAGGCCCTTCAGCCCACAATGTTGTACTGACTATGTTACCTAGTCTAGAAACTGCCAAGCATTTTCCTACCGCATAGCCCTCTATTTTACTAAACTCCATGTACCTATCTAAGAGTCTGTTAAAATACCCTATTGTATCCACCTCTACCACCATCGCCAGCAGTGCATTCCATGCAGCCACCACTCTCTGTGTGAACAAATTACCTCTGACATCTCCTCTGTACCTACTTCCAAGCACCTTAAAACTATGACCCATCATGTTAGACATTTCAGCCCTGGGAAAAAGCCTGTCATCCTCTGTCACTCCAAGGAGAAAAGGCCAAGTTCACTCAACCTATTCTCATAAGGTACACCCTCCAATCCAGGCAACATCCTTGTAAATCTCCTCTGCATTTTATCTATAGTATCCACATCCTTCCTGTAGTGAGGTGACCAGAACTGAACATAATACTCCAAGTGGGGTTTGACCAAGGTCTTATATAGCTGCAACATTACCTCTCTTGAACTCTATCCCATGGTTGAAGTCCAATACACCACACACCTTCTTAACCATAGAATCAACCAGCACAGCAGCTTTGAGTGTCCTATGGACTCGAACCTCAAGGTCTCACTGATCCTCCACATTGCCAGGAGTCTTACCATTAATATTATATTCTGTCTCATAAATCATCAACAACCACCCTTTTCCTCCTGTGGGCAAGCCAATTCTCAATCCATAGAGCAATGTCCCCTTGGATCCCATGTCCCCTTACTTTCTCAATAAGCCTTGCATGGGTACCTTATCAAATGTCTTACTGAAATCCATATACACTACATTCTAGTATTAGGTAATGGACCGGGTCAGGTCACAGATCTGTCAGTGGGTGAGCATCTGGGGGACAGTGATCACCGCTCCCTGACCTTTAGCATTATCATGGAAAAAGATAGAATCAGAGAGGACAGGAAAATTTTTAATTGGGGAAGGGCAAATTATGAGGCTATAAGGCTAGAACTTGCAGGTGTGAACTGGGATGATAATTTTTCAGGGAAATGTACTATGGACATGTGGTTGATGTTTGAGGATCTCTTGCAGGATGTTAGGGATAAATTTGTCCCGGTGAGGAAGATAAAGAATGGTAGAGTGAAGGAACCATGGGTGACAAGTGAGGTGGAAAATCTAGTCAGGTGGAAGAAGGCAGCATACATGAGGTTTAGGAAGCAAGGATCAGATGGGTCTACTGAGGAATATAGGGTAGCAAGAAAGGAGCTTAAGAAGGGGCTGAGAAGAGCAAGAAGGGGGCATGAGAAGGCCTTGGTGAGTAGGGTAAAGGAAAACCCCAAGGCATTCTTCAATTATGTGAAGAACAAAAGGATGACAGGAGTGAAGGTAGAACCGATTAGAGATAAAAGTGGGAAGATGTGCCTGGAGGCTGTGGAAGTGAGCGAGGTCCTCAATGAATACTTCTCTTTGGTATTCACCATTGAGAGGGAACTTGATGACGGTGAGGACAATATGAGTGAGGTTGATGTTCTGCAGCATGTTAATATTAAGGGAGAGGAGGTGTTGGAGTTGTTAAAATACATTAGGACGGATAAGTCCCCGGGGCCTGACGGAATATTCCCCAGGCTGCTCCGCTAGGCGAGGGAAGGGATTGCTGAACCTCTGGCTAGGATCTTTATGTCCTCGTTGTCCATGGGAATGGTATCGGAGGATTGGAGGGAGGCGAATGTTGTGCCCTTGTTCAAAAAAGGTAGTAGGGATAGTCCAGGTAATTACAGACCAGTGAGCCTTATGTCTGTGGTGGGAAAGCTGTTGGAAAAGATTCTTAGAGATAGGATCTATGGGCATTTAGAGAATCATGGTCTGATCAGGGACAGTCAGCATGGCTTTGTGAAGGGCAGATCATGCCTAACAAGCCTGATAGAGTTCTTTGAGGAGGTGACCAGGCATATAGATGAGGGTAGTGCAGTAGATGTGATCTACAAGGATTTTTGTAAGGCATTTGACAAGGTTCCACATGGTAGGCTTATTCAGAAAGTCAGAAGGCATGGGATCCAGGGAAGTTTGGCCAGGTGGATTCAGAATTGGCTTGCCTGCAGAAGGCAGAGGGTCGTGGCAGAGGGAATACATTCAGATTGGAGGGTTGTGACTAGTGGTGTCCCACAAGGATCGGTTCTGGGACCTCTACTTTTTGTGATTTTTATTAACAACCTGGATGTGGGGGTAGTAGGGTGGGTTGGCAAGTTTGCAGACGACACAAATTTGGTGGTGTTGTGGATAGTGTAGAGGATTGTCGAAGATTGCAGAGAGACATTGATAGGATGCAGAAGTGGGCTGAGAAGTGGCAGATGGAGTTCAACCCGGAGAAGTGTGAGGTGGTACACTTTGGAAGGACAAACTCCAAGGCAGAGTACAAAGTAAATGGCAGGATACTTGGTAGTGTGGAGGAGCAGAGGGGTCTAGGGGTACATGTCCACAGATCCCTGAAAGTTGCCTCACAGGTAGATAGGATAGTTAAGAAAGCTTATGGGGTGTTAGCTTTCATAAGTCGAGGGATAGAATTTAAGAGACTCGATGTAATGATGCAGTTCTATAAAACTCTAGTTAGGCCACGCTTGGAGTACTGTGTCCAGTTCTGGTCGCCTCACTATGGGAAGAAAGTGGAAGCATTGGAAAGGGTACAGAGGAGATTTACCAGGATGCTGCCTGATTTAGAGAGTATGGATTATGATCAGAGATTAAGGGAGCTAGGGCTTTACTCTCTGGAGAGAAGGAGGATGAGAGGAGACATGATAGAGGTGTACAAGATATTAAGAGGAATAGACAGAGTAGACAGCCAGCGCCTCTTCCCCAGGGCACCACTGCTCAGTACAAGAGGACATGGCTTTAAGGTAAGGGGAGGGAAGTTCAAGGGGGATACTAGAGGAAGGTTTTGCACTCAGAGAGTGGTTGGTGCGTGGAATGCACTGCCTGAGTCAGTGGTGGAGGCAGATACACTAGTGAAATTTAAGAGACTACTAGACAGGTATATGGAGGAATATAAGGTGGGGGGTTATATGGGAGGGAGGGTTTGAGGGTCGGCACAACATTGTGGGCTGAAGGGCCTGTAATATACTGCACTATTCTATGTTCTATGTACATCCACTGCTCCACCTTCATCAATGTGTTTTGTTACATCCTCAAAGAATTTAATCAGGCTCATAAGGCACAACCTGCCCTTGACAAAGCCATTCTGACTATTCCTAATCATATTATGCCTCTCCAAACATTTATAAATCCTGCCTCTCGGGATCTTCTCCATCAACTTACCAACCACTGAAGTCAGACTCACTGGTCTATAATTTCCTGGGTTATCTCTATTCCCTTTCTTGAACAAGGGGACAACATTTGCAACCCTCTGATTCTCTAGTACTTTTCCCATCCCTATTGATGATGCAAAGATCATTACCAGAGGGTCGGCAATCTCCTCCCTCACTTCCCACAGTAGCCTGGGGTATAACTAGTCTGGACCCAGCGACTTACCTAATTTAATGCTTTTCAAAAGCTCTAGCACATCCTCTTTCTCAATGTATATATGCTCAAGCTTTTCATAGAAACGTAGAAAACCTACAGCACAATACAGGCCCTTCGGCCCACAATACTGTGCCAAACATGTACACACTTTAGAAGTTACCGAGCATTACCCAGTACTCCAAATGGGGTCTGACCAAGGTCTTATATAACTGTAACATTACCTCACAGCTCTTGAACTCAATCTCATGGTTGATGAATGCCAACACACCATATGCCTTCTTATCAACACTGTCAACCTGTGCAGCAGCTTTGAGTGTCCCATTGACAGTGAGGGTAGAAACAGGATGATTTGGCAGATTAATGCATGGCTGAGAAGCTGGTGCAGGGAGCAGGGCTTCAGTTTCTTATTATTGAGATCTCTTCTGGGGGAGGTATGACCTGTTCAAAAGTGACAGGTTGCACGTGAACCAGAGGGGGACCAATATTCTTGCTGGCAGGTTTGTTAGAGCGTTTGGGGAGTATTTAAACTAATTTGGCAAGGGGGTGGGAACTAGAGTGATTGGACTCACGATAGGACAGATGGTAAAAAATAAAGATAGCATGCAGTCAGATTGTCAGGAAGGGCAGGCATGTGATGGGACTTAGTTGCAGCCAACAGGCTGAGTATCATAAACACAAAGTACACTGCAGATGCTGGGGTCAAAGCAGAATAAAAATATATTCCTGTCTGTTGTGGCGGACGTAGCGGAGGTGTTCGGATATGTCCATACATGGCCTCCTCTACTTCAATGATGAGGCCAAACTCAGGTTGGAAGAGCAACACCATATACCGTCTGGGTAGTCTCCAGCCCCTTAGTATGAACATTGAATTCTCCAACTTCCGGTAATTCCCTCCCCCTCCCTTCCCCCATCCCAGTTTCACTCTGCCTCCTCCTCCAGTTGTCTATCATCTCCCTCATGGTTCTGTCTCCTTCTACTACCCATAGTGCTTTCCCCTTACATTCCTTCTTCACCTTTCCTGCCTATCCCCTCCCCCACCCATTGATCTTTCCTCTTGCTGGTTTTTCACCTGGCACCTACCAGCCTTCTCCTTCCCACCTTCCCCCCACCTTCTTTATAGGGCCCCTGCCCCCTCCCTCTTCAGTCCTGACGAAGGGCCTCAGCCCAAAACGTTGACTGCTCATTTCCACAGATGCTGCCTGACTTGCTGAGTTCCTCCAGCTTATTGTACGTGAGGCTGAGTATCATATCATTAGGGATGCAGAATCAGAAAGGATAGCAAATACAGTACTCAAGGTGCTGTATCTAAATGCGCAGTATAAGAAATGAGGTTTATGATCTTGTTGCACTATTACAGATTGGCAGGTATGATGTTTTGGCCATCACTGAATCATGGCTGAAGGATGGTTGCAGTTGGGCGCTGAATGTCCAAGGTTATTCGTTATATCGGAGGGATAGGAAGGTAGGCAGAGGGGATGATGTGGTTCTACTGGAAAAGAATAGCATCAAATCGGTAGAAAGATGTGTCATAGCATCAGAAGATGGTGAAACCTTGTGGGTTGGGTTGAGAAATTGCAAGGGTAAAAGGATGTTGGTGGCAACATCCACCCAACAGTGGCTGGGAGGTGAACCACAGATTACAACAGGAAATAGAAAAGGTGAGTTAAAAGGGCAATGTTATGGTGGTCATGGGAGATTTCAACATGCAGGTAGTTTGGGGAAAATCAAGTTGGTAATTGGTCTCAAGACAATGGGTTTGTTGAATGCCGAAGAGATGGCTTTTTAGAGCAGTTTGTCGCTAAGCCTACCAGGGGATCAGCTGTACTGGATTGGGTTTATGTAATGAACCGGAGGCAATTAGGGAGCTTAAGGTAAAAGAACCCTTTGGAACCAGTGATCACAATATGATTGAGTTCAGCTTGAAATTTTATAGACAGAAAGTAAAATCTGATGTTGCAGTATTTCAGTGGAGTAAGGGAAATGACAGTGGTGTGAGAGGAGTTGGCCAAAGTAAATTGGAAGGAGCTGCTGGCAGGGATGTCAGCAGAGCAGCAATGGTGTGAGTTTCTGGGAAAAATGAGGAAGGTGCAGTATAGATGTCTTCCAAAAATGAAGAAATACCCAAATGGCAAACTTGTACAACCATGGCTGGCAAGGGAAGTCAAAGCTAATGTAAAAACAAAAGAGAGGGCATACAACAAAGCAAAGATTAGTGGGAAGATAGAGGATTGGGAAGTTTTTAACAACCTAAAGAGCAACTAGAAGAATCATTAGAAGAGAAAATATGAAATATGAAAGCAAACTAACAAATAATATCAAAGTATTTAGTCAAAGTTTTTTCAAGTCTGTTAAAAAAAAGAGAAATGAGAGTGGATATAGGACTGCTAGAAAATGAGGCAGGAGAAATAATAATGGAAGACAAGGAGATGGCTGATGAACTAAATGAGTATTTTACGTCAGTCTTCACTGTGCAAGACACTAGCAGTATGCCTGATGTTGTGATGTTGTTGTCTGTGAAGGAAGAGAAGTGGGTGCATTTACTATTACAAGGGAGAAGGTGCTCAAAAAGCTGAAAGACCTAAAGGTACAAAAGTCATCCAGACCAGATGCACTGCATCCTAACGATCTGAAAGAGATGGCTGTGGAGGCATTAGAAATGATCTTTCAAAAATCATTGGACTCTGGCATGGTGCCTCAAGACTGGAAA
The DNA here is from genome assembly GCF_030144855.1 of Hypanus sabinus. NCBI lineage: Eukaryota > Metazoa > Chordata > Chondrichthyes > Myliobatiformes > Dasyatidae > Hypanus > Hypanus sabinus. The sequence continues at coordinate 256,016 of NC_082738.1, read as the reverse complement.
ATTGCAAATGTCATTCCACTCTTTATGAAAGGAGGAAGGCAGCACGAGGGAAATTATAGACCAGTTAACCTGACTTCAGTGGTTAGGAAGATGTTGGAGTCAATGTTAAGGATGAGGTGATTGAATACTTGGTGACACAGGACAAGATAGTACAAAGTCAGCATGGCTTCCTTCAGGGAAAATCAGCAAATTTACTAACCCATCCCTCCACTTCCTCATCCAGGTCATTTATAAAAATCACAAAGAATAAGGGTCCCAGAACAGATCCCTGCGGCACACCGCTGGTCACTGACCTCCATGCAGAATATGACCTATTTACAATCACTCTTTGCTTTCTGTGGCAAGCCAGTTCTGGATCCACAAAGCAATGTCCCCTTGGATCCCATGCCTCCTTACTTTCTCAATAAGCCTTGCATGGGGAACCTTATCAAATGCCTTACTGAAATCCATAAACACTACATCCACTGCTCTACCTTCATCAATGTGTTTTGTTATATCCAATGGTAAAGGAGATAGAGTTGTGATCACTACATCCAAAATGCTCTCCCACCAAGATATCTGACACCTGACCAGGGTCATTTCCCAATACCAGATCAAGTACAACCTCTCCTCTAGTTGGTTTATCTACATATTACATCAGGAAACCTTCCTGAACACATCTAACAAACTCCACCCCATCTAAACCCCTTGCACTAAGGAGATGTCAGTCAATATTAGGAAAGTTAAAATCACCCATCACAACAACCCTATTATTATTGCACTGTTCCAGAATCCTCCTCCCTATCTGCTCCTCGAAGTCTGTGTTACAATTGGGGGAGTCTATAAAAAACACCCAGCAGAGTTATTGCCTCCTTCCTGTTTCTGACTTCCACCCACAGAGACTCAGTAGACAATCCCTCCATGACTTCCCCCTTTTCTGCAGCTGTGTCACTATCCCTGATTTTCAATACCACACCCCTCCCTCCCTGTCCTTCTTGAAACATCTCAAGCCCAGTACATTTAGCACCATTCCTGTCCCTGAGATACCCAAGTCTCTGTAATGCCCACAATATCATAGTTCCAAGTATTGACCTATGCTCTAAGTTCCTCCAGCTTATTTATGATACTCCTTGCGTTAAAGTAGACACATCTCAAATCATCAGGCTGAGTTTATCTTTACTCTATCATCTACACATCCTTCTTCACAAACTCCCTACAAGCTGTCTCTACTTGTGCTCCAACCACCCGCATCCTCTGACTCTTCACTTTGGTTCCCACCCCCTGCAAATCTAGTTTAAACCCTTCCCAATTGCATTGGCAAACCTCCGTCCCAGGATATTGGTTCCCCTCTAGTTCAGGTGCCACCAATCCCACATGTACAGGTCACCCCTTCCCAGAAAAGGGTCCAATGATCCAAAAACTTGAAACCCTGCCCCATCTCCTCAGCCACTCATTCATCTGCATTATCTCCCTGATCTGACCTTCCCTAGCTTGTGGCACCAGCAGTAATCTGGAGATTACCACTTTAGAGGTCCTTCTCTTCAGCCTCATCCCTAACTGCCTAAACTTACTGCACAGGACCTCTACCCCTCTCCTGCCTATGTCATTGGTACCAACATGTACCACGACCTCTGGCTGCTCACCCTCCCCTTCGAGAATATTCTGCAGCTGCTCAGAGATATCCTGGACCCTAGCACCCGGGACACAACACACTATCCTGATGTCTCTTGTGCTGCCACAGAATCTCCTATCTGTCCACAGAGTCCCCCATGACTACTGCTCCACCTGACTTCACCCTACTCTTCTGAGGCTCAGAGCTGACCTCAGTGCTATTGGTCTGGCTGCTGCTGCCTTGCCTAGATAGGTTACCCCCTCATCAGTATCCAAAGGGGTATAACTGTTGGTCAGGGGAATGGCCACAGGGGGACCCTGTACTGACTTCCTTCTCCCTTTACCTCTCTCGGTGTTCACCCATCTACTCCCCAAATTCTGCACTCTGGGTGTAACCACCTGCTCAAAAGTCATATCTATCAATTGTTTTGACTCCTGGATGATCCTAAGTTCATCCAGCTCCAGTTCCAGTTCCTTAATGTGGTCTTCCATGAGCTGGAGTTGGCTGCACTTCCCATGAGTGTAGTCATCAGGGAGACCATCAGGTTCCATGAATCTCACATCCTACAGGAGGAGCATCCCACTGCCATATCTGCCATCCTGCCTGCACTGTACAAAAAGCAACCAGCAATAACAATAGGAAAAACTAACCCTTCTAATCTGTTTCTTTGGCCCCTCCTCATTGAAGCCTCTGAGTTCCCATTCTGACTCTAGCCCCGATTCCAATGATGGCCGCTCCACTAGACCCTATCTCTCTTTTATGTTTTAAAAAATATGAAAAAAGCCCACGCAAGGAGAAAGAACTCACTGTGTTTGGTGGTGCTCTGCCTTCCGCTGCTGCCGATGCCTCTGAAATGTCCCAGGCCTGCACACTAGCTACTGGCTACTGTGTCTCTCTCCCATTTAGATGCAGATGCAAAAAATCCAATTAAGATCTCCCCCATCTCTTTTAGCTCCATGAACATATTACATCTCTGATCTTCCAGAGGACCAATTTTATTTTTTTATTTATTTGTTTATTTGTAAAGAAGAGTAGGCCCTTCTGGCCCTTTGAGTCACGCCACCCAGCAAACCCTGGTTTAACCCTAGCCTAATCATGGGACAATTCACAATAACTAATTATCCTACCAATTGGTATATGAGAGGAAACCAGAGTACCCAGAGGAAATCCACGCGGTCACAGGGAGAATATACAAACTCCTTATATAGGCGGGAATTAAACCCAGGTCATTGGTAAATCATTGTGATAACCACTATGCTATCGTGCTGTATCTTATCACTCTTGAGACACAGAGCCAGACTCAGTGCCAGAGACCTAACCACTGTGGCTTTCCTCTGCCAGGTCATCGCCCCAACGGTATTCAAAGTGATACACCTGTTGTTGAAGGGGATAGCCACAGGGGTACTTTGCACTGGTAAATTAATCCCTTTCCCCTTTCTGAATCTCACCCTGTGTCCTGTGTGTAACTACCTCTCTATGTGTCCTATCTTTAACATTTTAGCCTCCTGAATGATCTGGAGTTCACCCATTTCCAGCTCCAACTCCTGTTAGAAGCTGCAGCTGGATGCACTTCTTGTAGTTGTAGTAATCAGGGACACAGGAGGTCTCACTACCTTCCCACATTCTGCAAGAAGAACCATCCACTATTCTGTCTGGCAACCCACTACTCTAAATGTGCAATAAGAAAGAAAGAATGAATAATGAAAAAAAAATAATCTACCTATGGCCTATGCCTCTCCTCGCTGAAGCCCCAATGAGCCAAAACCTCAACTTCCCACACTAACACTGTCCCACTGCAATACTGACCCACTCCCAAGATGGCCACTTCACTACTTCTTCTTCTTTGTGTTTTTACGGCAGTTGGCATCCACACTGTTGCATTACTGCCATCTTCAGGATTTACTGTCCCTCATTGTCCATTCACTTGCCTGCCTAAAGTCGTCTGTCCAGTCCCGTCACCCTTAAAAAAACTAAACAACCATTTCCTCCCCTGATCACTCTCCCCACATTCCAATAAACCTTTAACTCTGTTCTCTACCAGTCCTATTTTGCGTAATTGTTGTAGCATTTGTTGTCTTTCCTGTGCAAATTTCCTGCATGAAATAAGGATATGCTATACTGTTTCAGTCTCTTGACATAGATCACAAAAAACTGTCGGATGTTTATTTATGATGGCCAGAGTACCATTAAGGTTGCTGTGCCCAATTCTCAATCTACTTATAATTACTTGCTCCTTCCGCTTTACTCCCCTACTCCTTCCCATATCTACTCTGTTCTGAATTGAATGTAAATGTCTTCCTTTTATTGCTCTATCCCAATGCTGCTGCAACTGTTGATTTATCCTTCTCCACACTATGCTCTTCCCCTCTGATTTTGATAGTTTAATATTGACCTCTACAGATCTTTTTTTGACTGCTGCTTTTGCCAGCTTATCTGCTGTCTCATTTCCCATAATACCCGAATGCGCTGGAACCCACATGAATGCGATATTTTTTGCCTTGTGTAGCCAGTCTTGAATTTGCGAAGAGGACTTCATAAAGCAGATCCTGGTGTCCTCTAGCTGTACCCACCTTAATGCTTGCAAGAGCCGATACAGAATCGCTACATATCACAATATTATTACAATCAACTTGCTCACTCCATTCTAGTGCTAACAATATGGCAAACATTTCAACTGCATAAGCACTCAAGCAATCCGGCGTTCTCTTGTTAATTTCCACTTGATAACTTGGCACAACAATTGCAGACCCTGTTGCACCCTGGATCCTTCGATCCATCCGTAAAAATCTGTACATCTTTATATTTACATTCCCTATACCTATGATATTCACTGAGTATATTAGCCATTTCATTACTGCATTTAATCTTAAGCAAATCCGAATCTACAGAGGGATTTTCTAATACCCAGAAAGGTCTGACAGGCCACACCACACTTGAACAAAACTCTTTATCATATACACCCATAACTTTTGCTGTTTGTTGCTCTCCTGTTCAGCCAAAACTTTCTTTTCGTGTCCTTTCCTTCTCCCAGCATGTCTCCACCACCCTTTTTGTATGATGACTATCACCATGCCCCCTTAAGTTAATCCAGTAATTGGCCTCCAGCTGTTTACGTCACAGCCCCAGTGGTATTTCATTTACTTCAACTTGGCGTGCACACACTGGGGAAGTTCTAAGCGCTCCCAAGCACAACCTTAGGACCCGAGCTTGCACAATATCCAGTTCTGCTAACACAGATTTTGCTGCTGACTCGAATGCAATACTTCCATAATCTAATCTTGATCTTATTAATGCTATATAAATATACTTAAGTGATGCAAAATCAGCACCCTATTCCAAACCAGCAAGACACCTCATGACATTTACCACATTTTTACATTTAGCAACTACATATCTAACATGTTCTCTCCATGTTAATCTCAAATCAAAGTGCACTCCCAAAAACCAAAAACTTTCAACTCTCTCCAGGTTACTTCCATACAGAGTCAAATTAACTCCCCAGAGCTTTTTCCTTGTAAAGAACATGGTTTTTGTATTCTCCACTGAAAATTTAACACCCCACTTTGCCCCCCACTCTTCAAATTGATTAATTCCATCTTGCATTTTCATAACTATATGTTCAATATTTTCCCTCTTTTCCACAAAGTCCCATCATCTGCAAACAATGACCTCCCCACTTCTGTTGGTATATTTACGAATATATCATTTGATCAAAATAGAGAATAAAGTTGGAGTCGCTACACTCCCCTGAGGCGTCCCGTTTTCTACAACATACTGGCTTGATAGCTCTGATCCTATCTTCACCTGAATAGTTCTCCCATTTAAAAAGTCCTTAATCCAACTGAACATTGCCCCCCGCCTGATTCCCATTAAATGGAGCTTGATTAGGAGCCCCTCCTTCCATAACATATCATAAGCTTCCTCAACATAAAAAAAACATGCAACCACTGTCTCTTTATTTACTTGTGCTTTCCTGATTTCATCCTCTAGACACACCACTGGATCCATAGTATTCCTTCCTTTCCTGAACCCACTTTGATACGTAGCCACCATATATCTACTTTCCAGAAAGAACACTAACCTCTCATTGATCATACGGATCATACATTCCATAAGTTTACATATATGAGATGTCAAGGCAATTGGCCTGTAATTTCCTGGCCTGCTGGCATCTTTTCCAGATTTCCTTATTGGAATAATTATTGCCTCTTTCCAGCTCCCTGGTATTCTCCCTTCATCCCATTGTTATACAGAAGCAGTAGTTTCTCCAGACTTCCTTCACTCGGGTGTTTTATCATACTATAGCATATTTCATCTTTACCTGGTGTAGTCTTTCCTGTTCTATCTAGTGCCTTTCTTAATTCTCCCATGCTGAAAGGAACATCTTGCACACCGTCAAGGTTAGTTTTCCTACATAAAGCCTCCATATTTTCAGCTTTTGTTCTCTCTCTACCTCTTCTTCCCTTCTCAGACAAATTATCAGAACTATGTACTTGCCAACAACTCTGCCTTTTGCTTATTTGTTACTGCAGTCACATTTCCATCCACCAGAACTGGGTACCTCCACTCTCTCCCTCCCATCCTTTTTATCATCCCCCCACACCTCTCCTACTTGGGTTGTGTTTCCTATTGAATCACAATACTTTTTCCAGTGCGTCCTTTTAGCATGTCTAATTGTCCTCCTTACTACTGCCTGAGCTTGTTTGTACTGAATCAAATGTTGGAAGTTATGAGTTCGTTTAACTAATTTAAAAGCCTTATTTCTATTTCTCACTGCTTCCTTACAATTATCATCCCACCATGGCATTACTCTTTGCTTTGTTCCTCCTTTACTTTTAGGAATGGATTCTAATACAGCTGATATTATACCTTGTTTTAATATGCTGTCAAGTGTTTCTTTGTCCATCTCATCACTGACCTGACTTAGATTCCAGAAACTTCTCCCAATTGGCTTTCTCAAGGATCCATTTCCCACCTATATTCTCTGTGACCAATGAGGCAGAAATATTTATCTTGCACCAGATTGGGTAATAATCACTCTCTACAGTTCCTTCTTGGTACATTAACCACTCACATACTGATGCAATAGCATTTGATACTAATGTAAGATCAAGCACAGATTCTTTACCTGTATTAACATCAATTTTAGTACTACTGCCATCATTTAGGCACTTCTCATCTAGCAACTCCTCTATTACTTGACCATTGATGTCTGTTCTGTTGCTCCCTCGTAATACATTATGTCCATTAAAATCACCACAGCAAACAATGTTACTACTATTCTGCCCTTTTATCTCCTCAAGCTTGTTTAACTCTAGCCTTTTGCATGGATAATAATAATTCACAATCACCAACTCTTTCCTTTCAGCCCATACTTTTACTACCACATACTCTTGTTCACTTCCTATACCTAGTATTCTATAAGGAATACCTTGCTTTACAAAAGTTGCACATCCTCCCCCTCCCCCCTTTCTTGCCTTACTGACTCATAACCATATAAAACAAAATCTAAATTAGGTTTTAACCAGGTCTCCTGGATACACACAACATCTGGATTTTCTCTGCTACCAGCTATAAACTGCTTGAAATCTTGTCCATTACTAATCAGGCTTCTTGCATTCCATTGAAGTAGCATTATTAGTAATATCAACCCACACATACTGTCTCTTGACTTGACTGTACCCTGAGTTCATCATTTATCTCTTCCCATTTTAATCCTATCATACCCAAATGGTGCTCTGCAGCTTTCACAATAATCTGAATCCTTTCAGTTTTAGATTTGATCTCACAAGTTGCATTTACCACTCCTGCTATAAAGGTCACCAATTTCTTCTTTTCTATCCATGCATTCTTCTTATCTTGTCTTTCTTTAGCTGCTACTTGCTCTTTGCTACATCCTCCCTCATTCATTTACTTCTGTCCTGCCAACTTGACTGCCTCAGCATATGAGACATTTTCCTTCACCCTTATCTTCTGCACCTCCACCTCTTTTTTCACCACTTCACATCCCCAGTACACTACACTATGGTTACCTCCACAATTACAGAACTTTGGTCCCACTCCCTCTCCACATTTGCTGTATTCATGTTCCCCACCACACCTTGTACATCTTCTCTTTCCTTTGCACACTTTGGCCACATGCCCAAACTCCTGGCAATTGAAACACCTCATAGGTTTTGGTATATATTCTCATACATTGTATCTCAGAAACCCAAAGTATAACTCCTTTGGAGGCACCTTATCCTCAAATTCTACCAGAACAGTTTCAGTCTCCCTTTTCTCTGCTCCCTTTGTCATTCTCTTCATACTCTTCACTGAACTATTCCTAACCCTTAAGTTCTCTACTAGCTCCTTCATATTAACACTGAGGGGAACCCCAGAGATGACCCCCTTGCAACCATTGACCCTTTATGCTCCAACTCTTACAGCCCTGGACACCTTGACTTTCCCAACATTAGTCACCTTCATTGCCTTCTCCATCTGCTCTTTAGTTTTACATCCTATCAGCAGGTTTCCATCTCCTAAAATTCTCACATGGCTCACTTCCCCTACTTGCCCTCTGATGATTTTTGTTAAATTAAGCAGATTGATTTTCTTTACTCCCCCTTCCCCCTCAAATCTTACCACTACATTTAGCAATTTTGCCCTCGGGCCCTTCTCTTCAACTTCTCTTCCCTCATTTTCCAATCCACCTACACTAGACCCACCTCCTTTCTTTCTCTTCCGACCCATCACCTTCTTATTCTTAGTCCCTCTTCCCACTCAAACTCCACGCTGCTGCTGTCACCATCAGTCCCCCTCCCTGCCATCCTATCGGAGTTTGCAAGGAACCATGTACGAATATCGTTCCAGACCTATACAGGCCGTCGGTCAATATTTCCACAGAATTTCCCCCACAACACCCCAGCAGTCCAGCCACCAGCCACCAGCCCCCACCAGCAGCCTCAGCCAGCCACTTCACTAAAAAAAACTTACTTTTATTGGTCCTTAACAAGTACCTATTATGTGTAATCCGATGTCTCCTTGGGAATTGTGGCATGCAAAATGTGCCAAATGCTCCCCACCCTCTTCTTTTAAACTATCTCTCCCCCCAAGCAATCTGCTGAGACTTTGGACTGAGGCATACTTCATTAAATAAACTTTACACCATTTGGCTCCATAATCTATGGCTGTCACTGTGTTCCAGTGTCAATTCTTTACAGCTGCATTAAACATAGTAAGACCTTATCAACATTTACAATCACTCTTTCACAAATGGGAATCTATCGTCCAATATTATCTCACTTCTCTGTAAGAGATAAAGCTCTTCCTCGGGGGAGAAAAGGTGGAGGGGTAGGTACTGCTGAGGAAGCAATGCAATTGCAGAAGCACTGAGACAAATTGGAAGAATGGGCAAAAAGTGGCAGATGGAATACCGTGTTGGAAAATCTATGATAATGCATTTTGGTAAAAGGAACAATAGTGAGGACTATTATCTCAATGGGGAGAAGATTCAAACATCAGAGATGCAGAGGGACTTAGGAGTCCTCATGCAGAACTCCCAGAAAGTTAATTTACAGGTTGAGTCTGTGGTAAAGAAGGCAAATGCAATGTTGGCATTTATTTCAAGGGGAATGGACTATAAAAACAAGGAGATAATGCTGAGCCTTTATAAGACACTAGTCAGACCACACTTGGTGTATTATCAACAGTTTTGATATCACAGAAAGGATGTGTTGTCATTGGAGAGAGTCCAGAGGAAATTCACATGGATGATTTTGGGAATGAAGGGGTTAACATATGAAGAGCATTTGGCAGCTTTGGGCCTGTACTCACTGGAATTTAGAAGAATGTGTGGGGATCTTTTTGAAACCTACCACATTTTAAAAGAACTAGATAAGGTGGATGTGGAGAGGATGTTTCTTATGGTGGGGGTATCCAGAACTGGAGGACATAGCCTCAAAATTGAGAGCCGACCTTTTAGAACAGAGTTAGGAGAAATTTTTTAGCCAGAGAGTATCCAGTGAATCTGTGGAACGCTCTGCCACAGACAGCTGTGGAGACCAAGTCCATGGGTATATTTGAAGTGAAAATTTATATTTTCCTGATTGGTCAGGCCATCAAAGGATATGGTGAGAGGGCAGGTGTATGGTGTTGAGTGGGATCCGGGATCAGCCATGATGGAATGGCAGGGCAGACTCAATGGGCTGAAGCTCTGAATCCTTTTCTTTTCTAGTATGAACCACGTGGAGCAATTTGCAGGCAGGTCATGAATGACTGTGATATTGCAGAGACTTGCACAGGGGATTCCAGCCAGGTAGGTGAACTTTTTTGCTTCTCACAGAAATCTCATGTATTAGTGATCCTGTTATTTTAAAAACAAATGGAGATACATTCTTAACAGCTATTTAGGATATTCCTGCTTTTTAAAATTTTTTAATGTTGACAACACTGCAACTTTAGCTCTATATATGTTTTTGGTGGGGAATGATAATTATAATGGATATTTGCATTTCTTCATCCTAGCATTAGGAATTGTGATTACATAGAATGAAAAGTATGGTTGTGTAGACTAAAAATAAACATTAGTAAGTTGATTACAAAATTGAATTCAGATATGAAAGAACATAAGACTTAGCTAAGTAGCTTTTGCTATCACTTACACCATTCACAGTATAGTACTCCCTTTGATTTTCTGAGGTACGGTTTTGTACATTTAGTCTCTGATCTCCACACTTAATAAATATCACAGCAAAGGGGAGACTGTCACAATGTGTTGAGACTTTGTGACAGTATTAGAATAAGTGAAAGATATAGGTTTTGTAAAGTCTTTTGGAGATGAAGAGGAATGGCGAGGTAAAGGTAATACAGAAAATAGGGCAAAGTGAATTTGATGGAGTTGGGGGTGGTGTGGGAAAAGGACAAACTCCCAAATTCAGAGAAGCAAAGGACAGTAGAAGAGAAACAAGATGAAGAGATGGGAGAGGACATGGTCATTAAGTACTTGAAGATGAAATTGAGGTGTGCATTTTGTACAGTACATTGGTCTACAACCAATTGTTCCTGACTGAGTATTTATTTGAACAAATATTTCAATCACATTATGGAGGAAAGGAAAAACAAGTAAGTTCATTTCAGACTCTTAACTTTTTAAGTAATACATTTAGTTACACATGGTATTTGTCAATCACACATTTGTCAACAATGCCTCTGGATATTTCAAAGGCATTGTTGGGTCCATTGTATTTTTATTCAGTGGAAGTCAGTTCAACTTTGTCTGTTTCTGTAAAACTTCTGTTGAAATACCCCATATCTATAAGACAGAAGAGTAGAATTAGGCCATTGGGCTCATTCAGTCTGCTCCACTGTTCCAGCATGGCTAATTTACTTTCTCTCTCAAACCTATTTACTTGCCTTCCCTCCAAGACCTTTAATTTCATGACTAATCTGAAATTTATCAACCTCCACTATAAATATATCTATATAAATATATAAATAGACTTGGCCTCCACAGCTGTCTGTGTCAATGAATTCCACAGACTCACCATACTCTGGCTAAAGATATTCCTCCTCATCTTTATCCTAAAGGGAAGTCCTTCTGTTTTGAGGCTGTGCTCTCTGGTCCTACTAATGGAAACATTCTCACCCCATCCACTCTATCTAGAACTTTTAATATTCAGTAGGTTTCAATGAGATCCCCCTCATTCTTCTGAACTCCAGTGAGTACAGGCTCAGAGCCATCAAACACTCCTTATATGTTAACTATTTCTTTCCTGAGATCATTGTCATAAACCTCCTCCAGAACTTTTCCAATGCCAGCACATCTTTTCTGAGATAAAGGGTCCAAAATTGCTCACAATTCTCCAACTATTAAGCCTTAGCTTTACATCCTTGCTATTATATTCTAGTCTACTTGAAATAAATACTAACATTGCATTTGGTTTCCTAATTGCCAGTTCAACCTACATGTTAACCTTTAGGGAATCCTGCACAAGGACCCTCAAGTCCATTTGCGACCCAGACTTTTGAATTTTCTCCCTATTTAGAAAATAGGCCGCTCTTTTATTCCTTCAACCAAAATGCATGACCATGCAATTTATGACACACTATATTCCATCTGCCACTTCTTTGCCCATTCTCCTAATCTGTCTAAGTCCTTCAGCAGACTCCCTGCTTCCTCATCACTACTTGAATAGTTGCCTCTCCAACTATATTTGCATTATCTGCAAATTTGGCCACAAAGCCATCAATTCCATCATCCAGATCATTAACATATAACATGAAAAGAAGCAGATCAACTTCAACCCTGCAGAATGCCACTAGTCAACCAAAAAAGACCCCTTTATTCCCACTCTATGCCTTCTGCCAGTCAGCAAATCTTCTATCCATGCTACTGGGGAGGGGCCCTCCCTTGTTCAGGGTCAACCATGGACATTGTATCCCAGATGTCTACGTGATACACATGCCAGGGCAGTACGATATGGAAAGCATGCTGTTGCCCATGTAGTAGGCTCTCTTTCTCTCCATGCAACTGATGAATCCAAAGGTACGATAGAAATCAATACAGTTTGGCACCAGTGGCATCACAGGAGTTGCTTGTCAGTGTTCTTTCTAAATCTTTTTATTAGTATTAGTAATATGGACAGAATACAAATGATATATTGATAAAGAAATTACCAACATACACATTCCATTACATATGAAAAAAAAACATACATAATAGTTACAATATATATGGGTTTACCAAGACCTAAGCCATAAGATATATGTATGGACATAGTAAATCTAAATATTTCATAATGTATAATATAAAGAAAACAGAAAAAGGAAAGAAAAAAAAAACAAAAAAAAATTTTATAATGCAAAACTAGCTAATCTAATAACTATAACTAATAAGTAATAAAAAAAAGAAACAAAAAAAAGAGAAGAAAAAAAAAGGGGGGCTGTTTATAATATCTCACAAAAATAAGTATTCATCAATGCCGTCACTTCCGGTCCTCTCAAAATACATAAGCTAAAAGCTGGGAAATCAAATGAACTTGGCACAGGGTCATATTACATCATATGAAAATGTTGAATAAATGGCCTCCATAACTTTTCAAATTTAATAGAAGTCTCAAAAGTACCACTTCTAATTTTTTCTAAATTTAAACATAACATAGTTTGAGAGAACCAATTAAATACAGTGGGAGGATCAATTTCTTTCCAATTCAACAATATAGATCTTCTAGCCATCAGAGTTAGAAATGCAATCATTCGACGGGCTGAAGAAGATAAATGCAGTGAGTCTAACATTGGTAAACCAAAAATTGCGGTAATAGGATGAGGTTGTACATCGATATTCAAAACCGCAGAAATAATATCAAAAATATCTTTCCAATATTTCTCCAAAAATGAACACGACCAAAACATATGAGTTAAAGACGCAATTTCAGAATGACATCTATCACAAATAGGACTTATATGAGAGTAAAAACGAGCTAATTTATCCTTGGACATATGGGCCCTATGTACGACCTTAAATTGTATTAGTGAATGTTTGGCACATAACGATGATGTATTAACTAATTGAAGAATTCTATCCCAATTCTCACTAGAAATACTAAAACTAAGCTCTCTTTCCCAATCCTTTTTAGTCTTATAAAGAGGCTCTGAACGTATCTTCATAATTATATTATAAAGTTTTGAAATAAGCCCTTTTTGAAAAGGGTCTAATTCAAATAAACTCTCCAAAGTATCTGAAGGCACAAAATTTGGAAACGTAGAGAGTACAGAACTTAAAAAATGTCTAGTCTGTAAATATCTAAAAAAATGAAATCTCGGCAAGTTGTATTTGTTGGATAATTGCTCAAAAGACATGAAACAATTATCTAAAAATAAATCAGAAAATCTTAGTAATCCCTTAGTTTTCCAAGCCGAATAAGCTTGATCTATAATGGAAGGGTGAAAAAAACAATTAGATACAATAGGACTATTTAAAACTAATTGAGTCAACCCAAAAAATCTCCGAAATTGAAACCATATATGCAAAATATGTTTAACTATCGGGTTGTCAATTCGTTTCGGCAATTTAGAAAGAGCAAAAGGGAGAGAAGTCCCTAAAATAGAACCCAGAGCATAAGCTGATACCGATTTAGTTTCTAAACTCACCCAACAATGGCCAAAAGATCCACCCCCATCTTTCAACCAACATAACAAGTATCTAATATTAACTGCCCAATAGTAAAATCTGAAATTAGGTAATGCTAACCCGCCTTCCTTTTTTGTCTTCTGTAAATATGTTTTACCTAACCTGGGATTTTTATTCTGCCATATATATGAAGAAATTTTAGAGTCAACATTAGTAAAAAAAGATTTCGGGATAAAAATTGGTATCGCTTGAAAAATATATAAAAACTTAGGTAAAATAACCATCTTAATAGCATTAATCCTACCTATTAGAGATAGAGACAAAGGTGACCACTTAGTAAACAAACCTTTAATCTGATCAATTAAGGGTAAAAAATTAAATCCAAATAAATCTTTATGGTTCTTTGTGATTTTGATCCCTAAATAAGTAAAAGAGTCATTAACTAATTTAAAGGGTAAATTTCCATAAATTGGGACCCGTTTATTTAATGGAAACAATTCACTTTTATTAAGATTTAACTTATACCCAGAAAACTCACTAAATTGAGCCAATAATGATAAAACTGCTGGAATGGATTTCTCCGGGTTAGAAATGAATAGTAATAAATCATCTGCATACAAAGATAACTTATGAATATCTGTCCCACGATTAATACCCAAAATATCCTGTGATTGTCTGATGGCAATTGCCAAAGGTTCTAAGGCAATGTTAAATAGTAATGGACTAAGAGGACATCCCTGTCTAGTGCCCCGAAATAGGCGAAAAAAGGATCTTTGATTATTGGTAACCACTGAGGCTACTGGAGTATGATAAATCAATTTAATCCATGATATAAATATCGGACTAAAATTAAACTTCTCCAACACATTAAATAAGTAAGGCCATTCAACTCTGTCAAATGCTTTCTCCGCATCTAATGAAATCACGCATTCTGAAGTATCATGTGAGGGAGTATAAACAATATTCAACAATCTCCTAATGTTAAAAAAAGAATAACGATTTTTAATAAAGCCAGTTTGATCATCTGAAATAATTTTGGGTAATACCTTCTCCAATCTAGATGCCAGTAACTTGGAAAAAATCTTGGAGTCTACATTCAATAAAGATATAGGTCTATAAGAAGCACAGTTAGTAGGGTCTTTATCTTTCTTCAATATTAAAGAAATGGAAGCTCTATAAAAAGATTGTGGCAAATTCCCTAATCTAATGGCTTCCTCAAAAACCTTACCTAACCAAGGGGAAAGAGTAGCGGAAAAAAATTTAAAAAATTCAAATGTATAACCATCTGGACCCGGTGCTTTCCCAGAATTCATTGAGGAAATAGCCCCTTTAATTTCTACATCCGTAATAGGAGTATCCAATATCAAAAGATCATCAGATGATAACCTCAGAAAATTTAATTTTCCAAGAAAATCATACATGGTATTATAATCTTGAGGAAATTCAGATTGATACAGGGAGGTATAGAAATCTTGAAATGCCTTATTTATCTCATCATGATTAACTGTCAAATTCCCATTCTGCTGACCAATCTTAGTGATTTGACGCTTAACCAAAGCATTCTTCAATTGACTAGCTAAC
The DNA here is from genome assembly GCF_030144855.1 of Hypanus sabinus. NCBI lineage: Eukaryota > Metazoa > Chordata > Chondrichthyes > Myliobatiformes > Dasyatidae > Hypanus > Hypanus sabinus. Next base: position 240,735 of record NC_082738.1, on the reverse strand, counting down.
AGTTTACCAGATTTATCACTATGTATATAAAAATCAGATTTAGTTTTCATTAATTGATTTTCAATCAAGGATGTAAGTAATAAACTATGTTCCATTTGAAGTTCAACCCTTTGTTTGTAAAGCTCCTTACTAGGAGCAATCGAACATTTCTTATCAATCTCTTTAATTTTATCAACCAATAAAAGAGTTTCCATCTTGATACGTTTCCTCAAACCAACAGAATAAGAAATAATCTGTCCACGTATATAAGCTTTAAAAGTGTCCCAAAGTGTTCCGCAGGAAATATCATCTGTAGAATTAGTTGAGAAGAAGAAGTCGATCTGCTCCTCCATAAATTTTATAAACTCAGAGTCTTGCAACAAGGTAGAGTCGAATCGCCATTGTCTAGCATTAGAAGCTGTATCCGTAAATTTCATAGAAAGTAATAACGGAGCATGATCAGAGATAGCTATAATATCATAGTTACAACCAATTACCAATGGAATAAAACAAGAGTCTACAAAAAAATAATCAATTCTTGAATAAGAGTGATAAACATGTGAGAAAAAAGAAAACTCTTTGTCATTAGGATACCGGAATCTCCAAATATGAAAAACTCCATTGTCAGTCAAAAAAGAGTTAATACAAGTGGCCGACTTATTAGGTAAAGTCTGAATAGATAAAGATTTATCCATCAAAGGATTTAAACAACAATTAAAGTCACCACCCATTATTAACTTATATTCATTTAGATTGGGTAAAGAAGTAAATAAAGACTTAAAAAATTCAGGACAATCCACATTTGGAGCATAAACATTAACCAAAGCAACCTTTTTATTACAAAGTAAACCCGTAATTAACAAAAATCTGCCATTCGGATCCGAAAAAATATCATGTTGAACAAATGAAATAGAGGAGTCAATAAAAATTGAAACTCCTTTTACTTTAGCATTCGAATTTGCGTGATACTGTTGACCCCGCCAAAATCTAAAAAAACGAAATTTGTCCTCCCTCCTCACATGAGTTTCTTGTACAAAAATGATATGAGCATTAAGTCTTTGGAATACTTTGAAAATCTTCTTTCGTTTAATTGGATGATTTAAACCATAGTATTCCAAGACACAAAATTAATGGTCTGAGCCATAATTCTATAATCAACCCTTTGGTATAAAAAGGGTTAACCAACTTATAAACTCATGCACCCGGAAGAGGAACAAAAGTAGTGAGAAGACCCGGAAGTGACGACAACACAGACATATTTGAAGTTCAAAAACATCCCAAATAAAAAAACTAACACAAACTGGTACAAAAAAAATAGAATTAGAAAACAGACCATCCCCCCACCCCCCGAGAAAAAGAGAAAAAGCCAAAATATGACTTAAAAAGAGAAAAAGTAAGACTAATCCTACCCCCATGTCAGCTGAAGAACACTCCATATAAAAAGGATATATATAAAAGAATCACCCCAACTTTAAAAATTAAAATCGCTATAATAAAAACCATATTTCTAAGTATAGTTAGTTGTAAAAAGAATAAAAATATAATCACTAAAAAAAAACTTATAAATCGGGCTCTGGCCCAGACAAAACAAAAAATATTTAAGCTAAGATAAACGATGCATTGTACGGAAGAAACGCGAAAAATATAAACATAACGCCATCTTAAGCAAAACCAAAAATCTTTTCCAAAAAACCACCATCTTAATCAAGGAAAAATTCACCTTCAAAGAATTAAAAATATACCTTCGAAGGAACAAAGTTAATAGACAAATATGTAGTTAAATGATTAAAGTGTATAAGGCAAAACAATTAACATGACGCAAACACACTTTAACTTGAGTATAAAGTGTAGGATGAACCTACACCAATAACCAGATTTTAATTCTGGTTTAAGAGATCGAGAACCATCTTACACGATCAGAATCATTCATTTATTAGAGACTGGTGTCTGTAGCAGTAGGGAAGTTCTCCTCCAGATATTTTCTCGCGTCTGAAGTTGAAATGAAAACCTGTCGTGGAGCATTCGACGGAGAAATTCGAAGCTTCGCAGGGTATAGAAGCGCAGGTTTCAGATTTTTCTCATAACATTCAACCATCAACGGTTTAAAAAGAAGCCTTTTTAAAAGGTCTGGACTAAAATCTTCGATCAGGCGGAAGCAAAAATCTTTGAATTTAATCATTCCTGCTCGACGAGAAGCTCTTATAAGTTGTTCTTTGTCATGTACATAATGGAACCGGACAATTACCACCGAAGGTTTGTCTGTAACACTCGGTGATCGACGCCGAATTCTATGTGCCCGATCCAATAAAGGAGGGTTATTCGGGAAAATCGTCGGAAACGCTTCTTTTAAAAGTTGAGCAAAATATTTCGAAGGGTCATCTTTTTCTATGCCGTCTGGAAGACCAAGTATACGTAAGTTCTGTCTTCTGGACCGATTCTCAAAATCGTCACTCTTGGCTTTAAGGGCTTCCATCAGCTTAATGGTCGGAATTAAATCCTGTTGCAGTTTTCCAATAGTCAAATCTCGCTTCCGAGCATCTTCTTGCAGAGACGCAATAAGAGCTTGTTGCTGTTTAATTACTAAATCCGTCTTAACCATGTACTCTTGAAAAGCCTTTATATCTTCTTTAAAAAATTGTTGTAGTTCAGCAAATTTTTTATCCAAAACCTCCATAAACAATTCAAAAGTTAATTGAGTTTGTTGTGTCGGAGCCTGCTTTTTTCCGTTACCGTTCGGATTACGTCCGGGATCCCGTCCCTTAGACCTGAGAGACATTTCTGTTTGCATATCTTCAAAAGTTCACAACAAACTCTTGGCAGTAAATCCAAAAAGAAATGAATAAAGAAACTTTCGGTATAGGTAAAAATAAGCTGAATAAGTGTGATCAAAGGTTAAAAAAAGTAAAGGTTATGGAGCGAATCCAAAACAGTACTCACTCCATGAGCGTCTCCAGCTGAACAGTCAGTGTTGAACTCAATGTAAGACCACCATAGGGACTCCAGCTCCGGAATTTTCCTCAGGGATTACTCACAAAGCCTTCCCCATGAGTGGGAATAGCTGCAAGGCAATGGAGGTTTGAGATTGGAGTTTTCCTTCTTGTAGATGACCTGCAAACCACAGCGGATAAGCCCCATCTGCCTGAAGTGACTGGTTTTAAGGCACTAGTAACCCACCTTTGTGCCTGCTCCTGTCAATAGAAACAGTTCTGCTGGGCTTAGTTGATTTAATAGGTAGGAGTTTATCCCCCACTACCTTTCCAGCTAGTATATTTCCTGTAATACCATGAGATCTTATCTTGTTAAGCAGCTTCACATGTGGCACCTTGTCAAAGCCCTTCTGAAAATCCAAGTAAACAATATCCACTGACTTTCTAATGTGCACCCTGCCTGTTACTTCCTCAAAGAATTCCAACAGACTTGTCAGGCAAGATTTCTCATTAAAAAAAAAGCATGCTGACCTTCGCTGAGTATTCTAAAACCTCATCCTTAATAATGGACTCCAATATCTTCCTAACTACTGAAGTAAGGCCAACTGGCCTATAACTTCCCTTTTTCTGCCTCCCTCCCTTCTTATAGAGTGGAGTGACATTTGTAATTTTCCTGTCTCTGGAACCATACCAGAATCTAGTGATTCTTGAAAGATCACTACTAATGCCTCCACAATCTCTTCAGCTACCTTCTTCAGAAACCTGCTGTTTTGACCACCTAGTTCAGCTGACTTGTCTACCTTCAGACTTTTCTGCACCTTCTCCTTTGCAACTACACTCACTTCTGACTCCAGACGCTCTCAAACTTTTGGCATACTGCTAATGTATTCCACAGTGAAGAATGATGCAAAATACTTATTAAGTTCATCCACAATTTCTTTGTTCCCCTATTTCTCCACCATCATCTCACAGCAGTCCGATATCCACCCTCACCTTTCTTTTACTCTTCATAGATCTGAAAATATGTTTGGTAATCTCTTTGATATTATTGACTAGCTTACCTCCGTAGTTAATGTTTTCTCTGCTTATAGCTTTATTAGTTGCCTTATGTTGGTTTTTAAAAGCTTCCTAATCTTCTCCTTCCCAATAATTTTTGCTCTATAATATGCCTCTCTTTTCCTTTTATGCTGTCTTTGACTCCCCTTGTCAGCCATGGTTGTTTCATCCTCCTTTTAGTGTACTTCTTCATTGTTGGGATATCTTTCCTGTGACTTCTGAATTGCTCCCAGAAACTCCAGACATTTCTGCTCTGCTGTCATCCCTGCTAACATCCCCTTCCAATCAAATTTGGTTAGCTTCTCTCTCTTGCCTCTGTAACTCCCTTTACTCCACTGTAATTCTAAAGCAAATGACTTTATCTTCTCCCTCTCAAACTACAAGGTGAATTCTATTATATTGTGATCACTGCCTCCTTAAGTGTTCCTTTACCTTAAGCTCCCTAATCAAATCTGGTTTATTACACAACACCCAATCCCAAATAGCCTTTCCCCCAATGGGGTCAACTACAAACTGCTCTAGAAAGCTATCTTATAGGCATTCTACAAAATCCCTCTCTTTGGATATAACACCCAGCTGATTTTCCCAATTTACCAGCATATTGAAATCCCCCATTATGATTGTAACATTGTCAATTTTACATACCTTTTCTATCTCCCATTGTAATTTGTAGCCCATGTCCTGGCTATTGTTCAGAGGCCTTTATTTTTCTCCCATCAGGGTCCTTTCACTCTTGCAGTTTCTTATCTCTACCCATACCCACAACGATTCTACATCTTCTGATCCTATGTCACCTCTTTCTAAGGATTTGATTTCATGCTTCAAGTACATGGGTGTCAGGATCTATGCTGGGCCCAAGATATTGATGTGATTACAAAGAAAGCAGGACAGCAGCTACTGTATATTTCAATAGGGGTTTGAGGAGATTTGGTGTGTCACCAAAGACGCATGCAAATTTCTACAGATGTACTGTGGAGTGCATCACTGTCTGATATGGAGGGGGCACTACACAGAATCAAAAAAGGCTGCAGAAAATTGTAAACTCAGCCAGCTCCATCATGGGCACTAGCGACCCAACATCTAGGACACCTTCAAAAGGCAATGCCTCAAAAAGTCAGCATCCATCATTAAGGACCCCCATCACCCAGGACATACCCTCTTCTCATTGGTAAGATTATGGAAGAGATATAGGAGTCTGAAGGCATATGCACAAGATTTCAGAAGAGATGTTGTGCAGGCAGAAAGATCAGTTGACTATTTGATTATCTTACAGTCTTATGATTACTAATTTAATTGATTCAGCACAACATTGTGGGCTGAAGGTCCTGTTCCTGTGCTCTATGTTCTATGATTCAATAGGAGCTTGGTCCCAGCATGAAGTCCATCCCATCAGATCATAAGGCACAGAGGCAGAATTAGGTTATTCAGCCCACTGAGTCAGCTCTGCCATTCCATCATGGCTGATCCCAGATCCCTATCAACCAAATAATCCTGCCTTAACCTTTGATGCCCTGACCAATCAGGAAACTATCAATTTTTGCTTCAAATATACCCATGATCCTGGCCTCCACAGCTGTCTGTGACAGAGCATTCCACAGATTCACTGTTCTATGGCTAAGACAATTCCTCCTTACCTCTGTTCTAAAGGGTTGGCCCTCGATTTTGAGGCTGTGCCCTCTCGTTCTGAATACTCCCCAGCATAGGAAACATCCTCTCCACATCCACCTTATCTGGTCCTTTTAACTTTTGGTAGGTTTCAATGAGATCCCCCACATTCTTCTAAATTCCAGTGAGTACAGACCCAAAGCTGCCAAGTGCTCCTCATATGTTAACCCCTTCATTCCTGGAATCATCCTTGTGAACCTCCTCTGGATTCTCTCCAATGACAACACATCCTTTCTGAGATATGGGGCCCAAAACTATTGACAATACTCCAAGTATGGCCTGACTAGTGTCTTACAATGTTCAGTATTATCTCCTTGCTTTTATATTCTATTCCCCTTCAAATAAATGCCAACATTACACTTACCATTTTTCAGACTCAACCTGTAAATTAACCTTCTAGGAGTCTTGCATGAGGACTCCTAAGTCCCTTTGCACCTCTGATGTTTGAATCTTCACCCCATTTAGGTAATAGTCTGCACTATTGTTCCTTTTACCAAAATGCATTGTCATTCATTTCCCAACGCTGTATTCCATCTGCCACTTTTTTGCCCATTCTTCCAATTTGTCTAAGTCCTGCTACAATCACATTGCTTCCTAAGCACTACCTACCCCTCCACCTATCTTCCTTTTATCCACAAACTTTGTCACAAAGCCATCAATTCCACTATCTGAATCATTGACAGACAATGTGAAAAGTAGTGGTCCCAATACTGACCCCTGAGGAACACCACCAGTCACCGGCAGCCAACCAGAAAAGGCCCCTTTTATTCCCACTCACTGCCTCCTGCCTGTCAGCTATTCCTTGATCCATGCCAGTATCTTTCCTGCAATACCATGGGAACCTGTTTAGCAGCCTCATGTGTAGCACCATGTCAAAAACCTCAAAATCCAAGTAAATGACATCCACTGCCTCTCCTTTGTCCACCTTGCCTGTAACTTCTTTAAAGAACTCCTGTAGCGTTGTGCTACACACAGCACTGAAATAACGACACACAGTCGGTAAGACTAGTTTATTCAAACTTCACGGCGCTGGCATTTAATCCCTAGTGCCCGCCCTCTCCAGGCGGAAATGACATCAGAGGTGCATTACCAAAGTCTCCCCCCCCCCCCCCCACGCGCTGGCTATTAGTGAGCCGGTTCGCCTGTGCAAAAAGTGGGTTGCTACATAACCCCCCCCCCCCCAGAACCGGCGATACACCCCCCAATGTCCACAGTCTGGATCAGACTCTGTTTGGGAGGTCTGCCTCTGCGCCGCGGTGCCTGAACCTTGACCAGCTGCGCCAAGTCCACATGGGCTGGTTTGAGTCGGTCCACAATGAAAACCTCCTCTCTCCCCCCCAATGTCCAGAATGTACGTGGACCCGTTGTTGTTGATCACCTTGAACAGCCCCTCGTACGGCAGCTGTAGCGGTGCCTGGTGTCCGCCCCTTTGTACAAACACAAACTTACAGTTCTGCAGGTCTTTGGGTACATGGGTCGGGGTCCGTCCGTGCTGTCAAGTCGGTACGGGGGCCATGTTGCTGAGCCTTTCGCGTAGTCTGTCCAGGACTGCTGCGGGTTCTTCCTCTTGCCCCCTTGGGGCTGGTATGAACTCTCCCGGGACGGCCAGGGGTGAGCCGTACACCAACTCAGCCAACGAGGCGTGCAGATCCTCTTTGGGCGCTGTGCGAATTCCAAGCAGGACCCAAGGAAGCTCGTCCACCCAGTTAGGTCCTCTCAGGCGGGCCATGAGAGCCGACTTCAAGTGATGGTGGAAACGTTCGACTGTGGGTGGTAGGCAGTGGTGTGGTGTAGCTGCATTCCCAATGGGCTGGCCACAGCTGACCACAGGCTGGAGATGAACTGGGCGCCTCTGTTGGAGGTAATGTGGGCCGAAGCGTGCTACCCAGGTTGCAATCAGTGCTCGGGGGCAAGAATCGGCAGATGTGTCGGTGAGTGGGACCACCTCTACCATCGTTAGGAGGTACTGCGCTCCTCGGGACACTGGTAGGGGGCCCACAATATCCTTGTGAATGTGGTCGAACCTCCAGTGGGTGGGTTCGAACTGCTGCAGCGAGGCTTTAGTTTGGCACTGCGCGCAAGTTCTGGCCCATTCACTGACCTGCTTGCAAAGCCTGTGCCACGTGAACTTGCTGGAGACCAGCCGGATGGTTGTTCTGATAGATGGGTGCACCAAACCGTGTATGGAATCGAAAACTCGCCGCCTCCAGGCTGCTGGGACGATGGGGCGAGGTTGGCCGGTAGCCACGTCGCACAGGAGGGTCCTCTCACCTGGGCCTACAAGAAAGTCCTGCAGCTGCAAACCCGAGACTGCGGTCCTGTAGCTGGGCATCTTGTCGTCTGCCTGCTGCGCCTCCACCAGTGCTACATAGTCCACCCCCAGGGACAGGGCCTGGACAGCTGGTCTGGAGAGTGCGTCTGCCACGACGTTGTCCTTTCCCAAGACATGCTGGATGTCCGTCGTGTACTCGGAGATGTAGGACGGATGTCGCTGCTGGCGAGCCAACCAGGGATCGGACACCTTTGTGAACGCGAAGGTCAATGGTTTGTGGTCCGTGAACGCGGTGAACGGCCTGCCTTCTAAGAAGCACCTGAAATGCTGGATTGCCAGATACAGTGCCAACAGCTCCTGGTCGAAAGCACTGTACTTGAGTTTGGGTGGTCGTAGGTGCTTGCTGAAGAACGCCAAGGAATGACAGCGCCCCTCGATGAGCTGCTCCAGCACCCCACCGACTGCTGTGTCAGATGCGTCCACTGTGAGTGCAGTCGGAATGTCCGTTCTGGGGTGCACCAGCATCGCGGCATTTGCCAAGGCTTCCTTGGCTTTAACGAAAGCGGCCGCGGCCTCCTCGTCCCAAGTAATGTCCTTGCCTTTACCTGACATCAGGGTGTACAAAGGGCGCATGATACGGACTGCTGAGGGGAGGAAATGGTGGTAGAAGTTCACCATACCAACAAACTCCTGCAGGCCTTTGACTGTGTTGGGCCGGGTAAAGTAACGTATCGCGTCTACCTTGGTGGGCAGAGGTGTTCCCCGTCTTTGGTAATCCTGTGGCCCAGGAAGTTGATGGTATTGAGACCGAACTGGCATTTGTCCGGGTTGATCGTGAGGCCGAAATCACTCAGGCGGGAGTAGAGCTGGTGGAGGTGGGACAGATGCTCCTGACAACTACTGCTGGCTGTAAGGATGTCGTCCAAATAGATGAACGCAAAGTCCAGGTCACATCCCACCGCATCCATTAGCCACTGGAACGTCTGTGCGGCATTCTTCAGGCCGAACGACATTCAGAGGAACTCAAACAGGCCAAACGGGGTGATAAGTGCTGTTTTGGGGATGTCTTCAGGGTGCACCGGGATTTGGTGGTATCCCCGGACAAGGTCTACTTTGAAAAATATTCTTGCCCCGTGCAGGTTTGCTGCAAAGTCCTGTATGTGCGGCATGGGGTAGCGGTCTGGAGTTGTAGCCTTGTTCAGTCTGCGGTAGTCGCCGTATGGTCTCCAACCCCCAGCTGCTTTGGGCACCATGTGCAGGGGGAAGGCCCATGGGCTGTCGGACCTCCGTATGATCCCCAATTCCTCCATCCTCTTGAACTCCTCCTTCGCCAGGTGGAGCTTTTCGGGGGGAAGCCTTCATGCGCAGGCGTGGAGGGGTGGTCCCTTGGTCGGGATGTGGTGCTGTACCCCGTGTCTGGGCATGGCTGCCATGAACTGCGGTGCCAGAATTGATGGAAAGTCCACCAGGATTCTGGTGAATTAATTGTCTGACAGCGTGACGGAGTCCAGGTGTGGGGCCAGCACCTTGGCTTCACCCAGGGAGAACATCTGGAAAGTCTCAGCATGTACTAGTCTTTTCCCTTGCAAGTCGACCAGCAGGCTGTGAGCTCGCAAGAAGTCCACCCCCAGGAGTGGTTGGGCCACGGTGGCCAGTGTGAAGTCCCACATGAACCTGCTGGCACCGAACTGCAGCTGCACTGTGCGGGTGCCGTAGGTCCGTATTGTGCTGCCGTTTGCAGCCCTCAGGGTGGATCCTGGCTTCCTGTTGCGGGTGTCATACCCTGTCGAGGGCAAGACGCTGATTTCCGCTCTGGTGTCGACCAAGAAGTGGCATCCCGACTGTTTGTCCCAGACGTACAAGAGGCTGTCCTGGGGGCCAGCCACCATAGTCATTAGCGGCAGCTGGCCTTGGCCCTGGCCCTTGCAGGGAGGGCGACAACGGTGGGCTTTTGTGCCCCACCGCTGGTGGTAGAAACACCACTGTTCACTGGCCTCCTCACTCCTGCTTCTGTGTTGTGTGCGCCCCCCTGCCGGGCCTGGTCTGGTCTGCTGTTGGGCGCATGGCCTGGTAATCTGACCGACGGACACCATGCTCTCCCTCTTGGCTTTCCACAGCACGTCTGCCCGGGCCGCCACCTTCCGTGGGTCGCTGAAATTTGCGTCGACCAGCAGCAGATGTATGTCCTCGGGCAGTTGCTCCAGGAACGCTTGCTCGAACATAAGGCAGGGCTTGTGTCCGTCAGCCAGGGCCAGCATCTTGTTCATCAATGCTGATGGCAGTCTGTCTCCGAAACCGTCCAGGTGAAGCAGGCGGGCACCCCGTTCATGCCGTGAGAGGCCAAAGGTCCCAATGAGCAGCGCTTTGAATGCTTCATATTTGCCTTCTTCCGGGAGTGACTGCATGAAATCCGCAACCTGGGCGGCCGTCTCCTGGTCAAGGGCGCTCACCACGTGATAGTAACGCGTGGAATCAGAAAATATCCGCCGAATCTGGAACTGGGCTTCTGCTTGGCTAAACCACACGTGTGGTCGCAGTGTCCAGAAAGTCGGCAGTTTTAGCGAAACTGCATGGACAGATGAAGAGTCGGTCATCTTTGGTCCAAATCCCGTTTGGACCGTCGGGGTCACCAATGTAGCAATGTGCTACACACAGAGCTAGAGACAATGACACGCAGTCAGTAAGTCGTTTTGAGACTAGTTTATTCAAACTTTGCGGCGCTGGAATTTAATCCCCAGCGCCCGCCCTCTCCAGGCGGACATGACATCAGAGGTGCATTACCAAAGTCTCCCCCCACACGCTGGCTATTTGTGAGCCGGTTCGCCTGCGCAGAAAGTAGGTTGCCACACTCCAACAGATTTGCCAGGCAAGGTTTCCCTTCACAAAAACCATACTGACTTTGACTTATTTTATCATTCGTCCCAAGTACCTCAAAACCTCTTTTTTTTTTGCTATTATTTTATAATTGGTGTTTAATAAAGAAGTAGGTCTATATGATGCTGGTTTTAAAAGGTCTCTATCTTTTTTTGGCAATACTATTAAAATAGCTGTTGAAAAAGATTCTGGAAGTTTATGCGTTCTTTCCGCTTGATATATTAACTCCATAAAAGGAGGAATTAATAAATCTTTAAACTTTTTATAAAATTCAGGTGGAAAACCATCTTCTCCTGGAGATTTGTTACTTTGAAGTGATCCCAAAGCTTCTTCAACTTCCTTCAATGTAAAAGGCGTATCTAATCCCTTCTGTTCTTCTGTATTTAATTTTGGAAGAGTTCTATTAATTCTGTTAGTTCTGTTCTTCTATTAATAAGAAGTTAAAATATAATACACTCCAGACATATCGAACAGAAAAAGCAATTATGAGAACTAAACAGAGATATTATGAACTAGGTGAAAGATCACATAAAGTTCTTGCATGGCAGTTAAAAACAGATCAGATTTCCAAAACAATAAATGCAATTCGAACAAAAGTGAATGAAATTACTTATAAGCCTCTAGAAATTAATGAGGCTTTTAAGAATTTTTATTCTGAGTTGTATAAATCAGAATCAAAGAATGATGATGTTAAGATAGAAGAATTTTTATCACAAAACCTCATTCTTAATAATAGAACACTGGTCTATAATTTCCTTTCTTTTGCCTTCATCCCTTCTTAAAGAGTGGAGTGACATTTTCAATCTTCCAGTCCTCTGGGACCATGCCAGAATCAAGTGATTCTTGAAAGTCCATTTAGTCCAGGTGACTTATCTACCTTAAGACTTTTGAGTTTGCCTGGCACTTCTTCCCTTTGTAATAGCAATGGCACTCACTCCTGCTCCCTGACACTCACGGACCTCTGGCACACTGCTAGGGTCTTACACAGTGAAGACTGAAGCAAAGTACCCATTAAATTTGGCTGCCATTTCTTTGTTCCCCATTACTACTTTATATAACTGAAAAAAAACTTTTGGTATCCTGTTTTATATTATTGGCTAGTTTGCCCTCATCTTTCATCCTTTCCCTTGTTATAGCTTTTTAGATGCCTTATGTTGGATTTTAAAAGCTTCCAATCATCCAACTTCCCACTCACTTTTGCTATCTTATATACCCTTTCCTTGGCTTTTATGCAATCCTTAACCTCCTTTATCAGCCACGGTTGCCTACCCCTGACATTTGAGAACTTCTTCCTCTGTGGGACATGTCTATCCTGTGCCTTGTGAACTATTCCCAGAAACTTCAACCATCTCTGCTCTGCTGTCATCCCTGCCAGTATCCTCCTCCAATCCACCTGGACAAGTTCCTCTCTCATGCCTCTGGAATTCCCTTTATTCTATTGCGATACAGATACATGTGAGTTATGCTTCTCCCTCTCAAATTGTAGAATGAATTCAATCATACTATGATCACTTTCTCCTAAGGGTTCCTTTACATTATGCTCCCTAATAAGATCTGGGTTATTACACAACAGCCAATCTAAGATAGCCTTTCCCTGAGTAGGCTCAAGCACAAGCTGCTCTAAAAAGCCACCTCATAGGCATTTTAACAAATTGCCTCTCTTGCGATCTGACACCAACCTGATTTTCCTAATCCCCTTGCATATTGAAGACCCCATTACAATTGAGTCATTATCCTTATTATCTGCCCTTTCCAGCTCCCTTTGCAATCTCAACCCCACATCTTGGCTACTATTTGGAGGCCTATGTATGATTCCCGTAATGGTTTTTTACCCTTTAAGTTTCTTCACTCCACCCACAAAGATTCAACATTCTCTGACCCTATGTCACCTCTTTATAAAGATGTAATTCCATCTCTTACCAACAGAGCCACAGCACCACCTATGGCTTCCCGCCTGTCCTTTCAATACAAAGTATATCCTTTGATGTTAAGCTCCCAACTATGGCCTTCTTTCAGCCATGACTCAGTGATGCCCACATTGTCATACCGACAAATCTCTAATTGCGCCACAAGTTCATCCACCTTATTCCGAATGCTACATGCATTTAAATACAGCACCTTCAGTCCTGCATTCTTCACCCTTTTGAATTTTGCCTCTGTGGTACAATTTAACTTTTTGCTCTGTCTGCATTTGTACCTGATCATTGGCTTGTCCTTCCTTACATTCATGATACATCCATTATCTACTTGTAAACCTGCTGGCTCATCCTCGGCTCTATCATCCTGGTTCCCATCCCCCTGACATATTGGTTTAAACCACTCCTAACAACTATAGTAAACCTGCCCACAAGAATATTGCTCCTCCTTGGATTCAAGTGCAACCTGTCCCTTTTGTACAGGTCGTACCTGCCCCGGAAGAGTTCCTAAATATCCAGAAATTTGAATTCCTGCCTGCTGCTCCAATTCTTCAGCCACACATTTATCTGCCACCCTCATTCTATTCCTAACCTCACTGTCTCATGGCACAGGAAGCAATCCTGACATTACTACCCTTGAGGTCCTGCTTCTCAGCTTCCTTCCTAACTCCCATTATTCTTTCAAGACCTCCTCCCTTTTTCTGCCTATAATCGATGGTACCAATATGTATCATGGCTTCTGGCTGCTCATCTCTCTCAGGATATTGTGGATGTGTCCGGAAGCATCACGGATCCTGGCACCTGGGAGGCAAACTACCATCCATGTTTCCTTTTTGCATCCACAGAATCGTCCATCTGTCCCCCTGACTATCAAGTCCCCTATTACTGCTGCCAGCCTCTTCCTTTCCCTACCCTTCTGAGCCACAGGGCCAGACTGTGTGCCAGAGGTGCGACCACTGTTGCTTCCCCCAGGTAGATTGCCCCCCCCAACAGTACTTTTGTTGACGGGGACGGACATAGGGGTGCTCCCCACTATCTGACGTTCTCCCTTCCCTCTCCTGACAGTCACCCTTTTATCTGTTCCCTGTAGCCTAGGGGTGACTACTTTCCTGTAGCTCCTGTCTATCACTGCTTCATTTCCCCTAGCAAGCTGAAGGTCATCGAGCTGAAACAAGGAATAAACTTTCCTACTTATCTTGCCTCACTGGTTCTTGCTGAAGCTTTGATGAGCCAAAGCCTTTCTACTCTGCCTCAGACTACTCCGACAATGATCACTCTCCCAATGACCACTATCTAGGTTATTACACAACACCCAATCTAAGATAGCCTTTCTCCAAGTCGGCTGAAGCACAAGCTGCCCTAAAAATTCATCTCATCGGCATTCAACAAATTCCCTCTCTTGCGCTCCAACACCAACTTGATTTTCACAATCCCCTTGCATATTGAAGTCCCCCATTACAATTGTGATACTACCCTTATTACATGTCCTTTCCAGCTCCCTTTGCAATCTCAACCCCACATCTTGGCTATGATTTGGAGTGCTCAGCCTCAAAATTGGTGGGCGACCTTTTAGAACAGTGTTCATAAGGAACTTTTTGAGTCAAAGAGTGGTGAATCTGTGGAATGCTCTGCCACAGACTGTGATGGAGGCCCAGTCTGTGGGTATATTTAAGGCAGAAGTTGATCGTTTCCTGATCAGTCAGGGCATCAAAGGATATGGTGAGAAGACACCATAAAGGATATGGTGTATGGGGTTTGCGTTGGATCCTGGATCAGCCATGATGGAATGGTGGAGCAGACTCGATAGGCTGAATGGCCTAATTCTGCTTCTACAACATATGGTCTTATTTGTAGACCTATATATGATTCCCATAATGGTTTTTTACCCTTGCAGTTTATTAACTCCACCCATAAAGATTTGCTGTTCTCTGACCGCATGGCACCTCTTTCTGAAGATGTAATTTCATCTCTTGCCAACAGAGCCACACAACTGCTAATGCCTTCCTGTCAGATAATCTTCTTCCTTCCCCAAACCTGGTGCTAATATCTCATGGTTTCAAACCCACTTCTCCCACATCAATTACTGAGCCATGCATTTAGCTCTCTAATCTATTAACCGTGTGCCAATTTGCATGTGGCTCAGGTAGTAATCCAGAGATTAATGCCTTTTTGTATCTTTTTTCAAATTTAGTTCCTTGCTGCTCAAATTCCCTCAGCAGAACTTCTTTCCTTGTTCTTCCTACATTGTTGGTACCACATGGACCTCGACAACTGGGTCTTTCTCCTCCCATTCCATTTCCTCTGCAAGTCAGATGAGATGTCCTAAACCCAGGTACCACATAGAGAACACAGCATTCAGGATTCTTGATCCTTGCAACAAATAATTTTGTCTATTACCCTGACTATATCATCTGCAATTACAACGGCATTTCCCTTCTCTTCCCCTCTTGAAACGGTGCCATGGTTCAGTTGCTCATCTTTCCTTCAGCCCCCATTCTCATCCTTCAGAAAGCAAAAATGTCAAACCTGTCAAGCAAGTTCAATAGCTGAGGTTCCTTCAGCACTACCTTTTGGTTCACATGTATTCATTTGTATTCATGACAATTAAACTGGAAATTGAGCTTGGATCCTTCAATCTGCCTCACACCCTCTTGTCCCTGGCCACAGACTGAATCTGAAATATTTTATCTTCTGGTTGCAACTGCCTTCTGAAACAGTGTGAAGGTAACTCTTGTCTTCCCTGATGCATCACAGTCATCACTAGGATGTGATTTAATAGACCTGGACTCTAATTTCAATGTGATGTTCATGATTATATATGTACACTGAGAGTTAAATAAGAAATTAAGGGTCCTCTATCTAGAGGGATTATAATTTTATCTCCTCTGTTTCCAGCTTTTGTTCTTCAAACCAGAGTGGGAGAGAGGCTCCAAACTCTGAAGTACTGTAAATGTTAAAAGCAATGTTAAATCTCAATTGATTTAATTTTTTTCTATCTCCAGTGCCCTTGGAATGTTCATAAACTGGATGGCTACTCCTGTGATAATGATCAGGTAATGGCTTCATCAAGACATCACAGTTAAACATTTTTGTTCACTATTGAATTTTCTTGCTTCTGAAAAATGTAACGTGATTCCTTTTGGAGTTCTGGTTCCATGATCGATTGTAATTCACCTAGATCCTTTGTATGACCACTTTGTAGGTTTTCTCTCTTAAATTTTCTCTCTTAAAATTCACTTAACTTGAAAAGCTGACATTTACTCAAAGATGCAATTTGGTTTTTCAATCATTGTTTTCCCCTTTTTCACTAATTTTCTTGAGAAATCTGACCTTTCAACAATTCAAGTTCCATCAGTACTGTACTTTTTATCTGGTCTGGTACAGTGACAAGGTACTTGACTCATTAGATGTAACCCATGGTGTATTTTTAGTAACCATCACTAAAACATAAAGTACAGTTGATGTTTATATTCATTCATGCCCTGGGTGCTGGCAAGTCTATTACCTCCCCAAATTAATACTGTTCTGGCCTCTTGAAGTGCAATTCATTTTGTATAAACATAATTTCTTATACACAAACTGTTTTTATATAATTTTCTGCATGGATTAATCTCGATTTGATTTAAAGCGCATGGTGGAAAGACACACATCTCCATCCACTCTTTATTTGCCCTTGAAACAGCAATCTCTTATGTTTATGTTTGTTAACATTGGGAAACATTTAGTAGATATATTTTGAAGGAAATATTATGCACAAGTTTATTGTTGGGCCACGGGTTTACTCTTGTTTACACTGCGTAGTTATGGAGTATTGTATATTACCTTGGTTAACACCGATTGTGAGAATAATCAACAGTATTAGTATATTCAGGCACGTGACAAGTCAGTATTGAATTTAATACATATTTTACTTAATTCTCTGCAGTTTCACAAGTAAAGAGATCTCATTAAAAACCCTGAAGAAAGCTTCCATCTTGGGTGATTTTTGAGAAGTTGTTTAGCTCGCTGCATAGCTGTGTATAGATGCACAGTAAGGGCAGTAGAGTGAAAAGATAGCTCGTCTTCAGAGGCATCGTCCACAGACTGGAGACGCGTCTGACTGCTGTAGATGATATGTCAGCTTTCGACTCAAGCAACATCGATCACCAAGATCTGGAAGTCAGGTCAGAATGTGGCTTATCTATTGCGTCTTCGCGATGCTCAAGTGAAACCACAGTTAGCATAACTGCAGCACGAGCTCGCGCCAAAGCTGAAGCAGCAAGAATGAAAGCAGCATATGCTAAGTATGAAGTTGAGATGCAAATGGAGAAAGCTCGAATAGACGTGGAGAGAGCATATGTAGAGGCTACATTAAGTGCGCACAAGGAAGAGTGTGAAGCCAAGGCTGCCTCAGCAGAGGCAAAGGTCTAGGAAGCAGCAGCTGACTTAGACAGTGGTGAGTCTATAACCAAATCAGTCATGCTTTGCCATCACAACAGCCAATGCATCTTACCAAAGAATATGTCCAAATACATTTTGGCTGTATAAAAGACTGTGTTCCAGCTCTATAAGGAGAAGCTGTCCACACTACACAGCCAACTTGCCTTTCACATAATCCAGGTATTGACAGTCACAGTCTACAGCAGCAAAGACCCACAACATCCCCTTCTGCAATTTCATCACAACAAAGACATCAGTCAAGTGTTGCTACTGATGCCAACCCCATCTGCACAGACATAGACAATCTGAATATCCATCCATCCTAGGGCACACACTTGGCAAGCTATTCTTCACAATGCCCTCATTCAGGAGCTGCAGTTGCATTAGATTTGGCTTGGTATCTGGTTTGTCAAGACCTTGTCACAGCAGGACCAAAAGTGTTTGGCAACCAGTCAGCTGTTCTGAAAGCCAAGCTTTCGCAATGCCGTGGAAGGATGAAGTAAGTTGTTTGGTTGGGAGCTACTGTAACATGCAAGAAGGGTTAGAGCAGTGCACATTAATAATCCAGCTAAGGGTTTACAAATGCTGTGGCAGAGGCTGGACAAGTGCTGTGGCTCTCCAGAGGTAATCACAGAATCTCCCTTCACCAGACTTGATAATTTGTCAAAGCTCTCAAACGATGAACTGTGGAAACTATTGGAACTTGCAGATCTGTTGCCGTAACTGCAAGCCACAAAATCTACAAGAACTCAGTTTCTTGGATACAGCAAAGGGAATAAACTGTATCATGGAGAAATTACCAAACAACATGCAAGAATGGTGAACAACGGAAAGGTCTAAGTATAAAATGAAACATCATGCCCCCTATCCACTATTTTCATTCTTTGTGGAATTCATCTGTGGCCATGCAGAAATGCAAAATGACCTTAGTTTTATGCTTTCAACCCCGGGCAACACGTCATTCAAAGAGAGGTCTCCAGCAAAAACATGGAAAACCAAAACCCCTATTGTGGTCAGCAAACTCTATCATGAACCCCAATAGACAATTCCCTATCCAATAGAAACCTCACCACTCATGGAAATGCAGAGGATTCAGAGAAAAAAAACATTTGCAGACCAGAGATTCTTTCTAATGGAGCACTCAATATGTTTCAAATGTTGTGCTTCAACTGCACACCAAGAAAAAGACTGTACAGCTATCATACACTGCACTGAGTGTGACAGTAACCAACAGATATGAGCACTTCATTCATGGCCAGCACCTTGGGCTACTTTTGGTTCCAGCACACCCACAGCAGAGCACGGCAGGGAGCCAGCCAAGCATCCATCAGGTGTAACTACTTCCTCATGCACAGAGATATGAGGGAAAGGTTCCAAGGCAAATCTTGTTCTAAAATATGTCTGGTCAAAATCTACCCAAAAGGACATCCTGAGCAAAAAATAGAGATGTGATATTGGATGATCAGAGCAAAGTATTGTTGGCAAAATCAACTTCCTTTGACAGATTCAGTATTCAAGATTTGTTTCCTCATGCACTCTAAAAATGTGTTCTGGAACATCAGAAGTTACTGGAAGAAGAGCCAGTGGATTTGTTGTGGAGTCAAAGGAGGGGGGAGGTGTGCTTACCCTTGCCAACCCTCACTGAGTGCAACCATATTCCCAACAACAGGGATGAGATCCCAACTCCTGAAGTTGCACGCAGTCATTCACATCTTAAGGCCATAGCTGACAAAATTCCCCTCACTCGACTCTTCTGCTGAGATTTTCCTGTTGCTTAGCAGAGACACCATCCATGTACGTAAGGTACGTGAACAGCACAATGGTCAGCAAAATGTGCCTAATGCCCAACAACTGAACCTGACATAGGTTATACTGGGTGAAGTCCATCTTGATGTTGCTCATCAGTCCACTGTCAGCTCATTTAAGACGAATGTCCTGGAGAATAGTGCTCAAGTTATTTTAGGCCCTTTTGAGAGTAGAATCTGTATGAATGAGAACATTGTACTGCAGGTAAGCAAGCCAAACCTCATGACATACTTACCTCTGTTCAATTAGATTTAGGTAAGTTGGTCTTCTGTCACTTGGAAGATAATTATCAGGTGGCACTTTCCAGCAAAAATGAGGTCTTCCTTTGAATCATCAGCCAGCTGGTGGCATAGTGGCATCAGTGCCAGACTTCAGAGTGAAGGCTTCCGAGTTCAAATCCAGCCAGCTCCCTTGCACGCTTTCCATCTGTGCTGGGTTGAGCGTCATGCTAGCAACTCGGCCTTGTAAAATAAAGAAAGCCTGCTAAAATAATGCCATCACGATGGCGTCCCAATAACTCCACTCGGAGTTAAGGGCTTCTTCTTTTTCTTCTTTGAATCATCAACAAAGATGAGTCATACAGTTGAGTAGCTCCCCTTCCTTTTGGTCACTATGACAATTCCTACAACAGAAAGCAGACCCTAAGTCAACTCAGTTGCACATTAAGAAAGAAACCAGAAACGAAAGATCATTACCGGTATTTGGTCTTCATGTAGAGACTTGTCAGGAACAATCATGCTGCGCTAGCTCCTCAATGAGATCCCACAAAGAAAACTGGTATTTGCCCATCGTTGGTGTTTACCACCACCAGAAACCTGCACAAATATGAATTCAAAGGTTTCAAAGGTGCATTTAATGTCAGAGAAATGTATACAATATACATCCTGAAATGCTTTTTCTTTACAACCATTGACTAAAAGCAGAGGAATGCCCCAAAGAATAAATGACAGTTAAATGTTAAAACCACAAAGTCCACCCAAGCTCCCCTCTCTCCTGCGCGTAAGCAGCAGCAAGCATGAGCCCCCATCCCCTCACCAGCAAAAAAAAGCATCGGCACCCACCACCAAGCATTCAAGCGTGCAGCAAAGCATCAATAAAAACACAGACTTACAGTACTCCAAAGACTACATGCTCACCCAGTATTTGACATACCACGGGCTGGCTCTCTCCCTCCCCCTCTCCCTCTCCCCTCTCCCCTCTCCCCTCTCCCTCCCTCCCCCTAATAAGGGAGAAAGAGATGTCTCCATTTCACAGCGAGAGGGGAGACATTACCAAAAACTCACTGGTTTACAATGTAAAATGTCCGTTGTGTCACTTTTTCATGCTCTGTGCCCAAAGATCTCGGGTCTCTGGGCACACAGCCAAAGATGGTCCAGCTCCCACAACACACCCATCTGGGACACCGACCATTGATCCGCCCATCTCCAGAGCCCTGAGTTCCTAGGCCTCCAAAGCCGTGCCAAACTCTTACGCCGAGTCCTTAGCATGCTGAGCAACGGCCAGTTGTGAAACCCGGAGAGCGGGTCCCATTCCCACAAAGAACTGTAGTCAGCATGTAATTCAGGTTAGGGTCTTCAAAAGAATCTTGAAAGGCAAAAATAGAGATATTAAAGATGGAAATAGAGCTGTTTCTGAAGAAGTAAGTAAAGGAGTTGCCGTTTAGCACCATCGTCACTTGAATTGTGTTTGATTCAAGTGTGCAGTTCATATCACTGAACAAGGTGCTCTTGTGTAGTCTAGACCTCGATAACAGTCTGCTTGAAGTCCTCGTGTGTTTCAGAATTTAGCCCATCACAGTGATAGCAAACATTGAACAAATGTTCCACAGCTTCCCAGTGGGAAAGCATCATTGAGACTACCTCAGATTCTTGCGGCTTCGAGACCATGAACAGAACAGCAAGAGTACCACATGAGAGAGTTCATGTGTTGGGTAACTGCCCCGCCAGCAGTAGCAATCTGTGGTCTAAGGAGGACAGCTATCGAGGGAGAGAAGGAATTCGGGACTAAAGCACAGAGGTACACTGAAAGGTATTTCTATGTTGATGATGGTGTTAAATCATTTTCTCATGCAGAGGAAGCAGTCAGCGTGTTGAAAGCAGCACAAGACATGCAGGTGCATTCTAATCTCAGACTGCATATAATCACATCCAACAGGTCTATGGTCATGCAATGTTTCCCATCTGAAGACCTGGCCAAAGATCTACAGAATCTTGATCTTGGACATGACCTCCCTCCTATGCAATATAGTCTGGGCCTTGGATGGGACCTTGTTACCAACACCCCTACTTTCCAAGTCACTGATACCGAAAGACTCTTTGAAGGTCGTGGTACAATATCAACCATCACTAGTTTTCACTCTCTTGGATTTGCTGCTCCAGTCAGAATCCAGGGACACTTCATGCTGCAAGAGTTGATCTTGGAAACTTGTGGATGGGATGTCTTACTCCCTAAAGAGAAACAAGAGCAGGAACAGCAATTGTGTTCATCCCTTCATGATCTTTAAGGTTTGAAGATTCCAAGAAATTACACAATTCCACTATCAACAGCCCAAAAGAAAGAGGTCAGCACCTTTTGTGATGCATCATTTAAAGAAATTGCTGCTGTTGCATACCTGAAGGTCACAGACGTTGCTGGATATAGTGAAGTTGGATTCATCCTGAGAAAGGCAAAGCTTGCACCCAAAGCAGATCTCACAATACCAAAGCTTGAACTCCCTGCTGCTGTTCTAGCAATTGGAGATGGCAGAGATTATAACTGAAGAACTAGATACAGAACTAGATGATGTCAAATTCTTTACGGGCAACAAGGTTGTGCTCAGTTATATATTTAATGAAACAAGGAGATTCCATGTTTATGTACATAATAAGATCTAATGCATCGAACAATCAAGCCAGAAGATCCAATGGAATTACATGCATTCCTACTGATTTCAACCTGGCTGAACATGCCACAAGAGGACTTCAAGCTAATCATCTCACCCTCTCCTCATGGTTAACTGGCCTAGCTAACTCTGAGGCAGATGTAGAAATACATCCTCCAGTCTCAACTGACATCATTCATTTATCACCGCTCCAACTTGGCAGTGTACACTTTGAGTGTTTTTCAGGTTGGAAGTTGCTTGCCACTGCAATTGCCTGGCTCACACATTGCTTATTCCTTAACAGGAGTAGCCAAAGATAGCCTTTGCAATGGTTGGCACACCTGCAAGCAATCTCTCAGCACAGAGCAAGTGAATTGGGCAAAGATTGGAATCCTTCTTGTTCAAAGACAGGTGTATGAAGAAGTGCAGTGCATCACAAAGCAGGCACCTCTCCCAAAACAAAGCTCTCTTAGTAAACTCTATCACTTTCTTGTCTTTGTGCGACTGCTGCAAGTTGGAGGATGGATAAAGAAGGCACTTTATAGGTAGCTCGTTCAATTGTCATTTGAGTCAGATCCATATTACCTCTCTGCTCATCAGACATTACCACAAGCTAGCATGTCTTCAAGGCCAGCATTTTTGAAGTGGAAATAGTTAAAGACGATGTGGTAAGACTGTTTTCAAGACCAGTATCTGAGACTATCCTCCTTTTGCTAAAGACTTAATAAAATGATCACTTGACTTTTAGTTTTCATAGCAAAGTTTGACATCCTATGGATGCCAGGCAGGGAGTGTTCTGGCATCTAGAGGTGCAGTTCATTTTGTATCAGCATCACTTCCTATATGTAAGCTGTTTTTTTATGCTATTTCCTGCACTGGTTAACTTCAATTTGATTTGAGACACATGGAAAAACACACATCTCATTCCACTCTTTATTTGCCCTTGAAACAGAAATACATGTGAGTCATAAATGTATTAATATTCATAAGCAAAAGCAGATATATTTTGAAGGAAATATTATGTTTACATCTATCGTTGGACTACAGGCTTACTCTTGTTTATGCTGTGTAGTTATGGAGTATATTACCTTGGTTAACACCGATTGTGAGAATAATCAACAGTATATTCAGGCACACAACGAGTCAGTATTGAATTTAATACATGTTTTACTTAATTCTCTGTAGTTTCACAAGTAAAGAGATCTCATTAAAAACTCTGAAGAAAGCTTCCATCTTGGGGGATTTATGAGAAGCTGCAAAGCTGTGTATAGACACACAGTAAAGACAGTAGAAATACATGACAAGTGGTAAGCCCCAAAGATCCTTTGACATAAACAGTAAGATAATACTCACCATGTGCATGATGTGTCTAATGTTACTTCAGCCAGGACTATCACACATTATTTTAAATGAATCAATAATGACTTTTAGGAAATGTAGTATCTTTTAATTGCACATACTGCTTTGGTGTGCAGTAGTGCCCTCAATTGTGAGTTTTGGCTCCTCTGTCAAGACTAACTGCAGAGGATTGTGGACACAGCTCAGCACATCATGGAAACTGACCAACCCTCTATAGACCATGAGACCATAAGACCAAAAGCATCTGGCCCATCTAGTCTGCTCTGCCATTCAATCATGGCTGATCCTTTATTTTCCCTTCTCAGCCCCACTCCGTGGCTTTCGCCCCATAACCTTTGATGCCATGTCCAATCAAGAACCTATCAAGCTCTGCCTTAAGTACACCCAACAACCTGGCCTCCACAGCTGCATGTGGCAACAAATTCACCACCCTCTGCCCAAAGCAATTTCTCCACATCTCTGCTTTAAAAGGACACCCCTATATCCTGAGGCTGTGCCCTCTTGTCCTTGACTCCCCCACCAAGGGAAACATACTTTCCATATCCACTCTGTCTAGGCCTTTAAACATTTGAAAGATTTCAATGAGATTCCCCCCCCCCCACCGCATCTGTATAAATTCCAACAAGTACAGACTGAGGGCCTCCAAACGTTCCTCATATGAAAATCCTTTCATTCATCTTTGTGAACTCAGCCTTTTTTCCTTGGAGTGACGGAGGATGAGAGGTGACCTGATAGAGGTGTATAAGATGATGAGAGGCATTGATTATGTGGATAGTCAGAGGCTTTTTCCCAGGGCTAAAATGGCTAGCACAAGAGGGCACAGTTTTAAGGTGCTTGGAAGTAGGTACAGAGGAGATGTCAGAGGTTTGCTAAGGCTTCTGGG
Organism: Hypanus sabinus; assembly: GCF_030144855.1. Classification (NCBI taxonomy): domain Eukaryota; kingdom Metazoa; phylum Chordata; class Chondrichthyes; order Myliobatiformes; family Dasyatidae; genus Hypanus; species Hypanus sabinus. The sequence continues at coordinate 216,719 of NC_082738.1, read as the reverse complement.
AGAGCTTAAACTAGGATTGTTGGGGGGTGGAAACAGAACTGAAAAGACTGGGGAAGGGAAGATTAGCTCACAAATAGAGGGAGGATAGGCAGGTGATAGAGAAGGGACACGCTCAGACCGAAGGCTTGAGATGTGTCTACTTTAATGCAAGGAGTGTTGTGAACAAAGCAGATGAGCTTAGAGCGTGGATCAGTACTTAGAAATATGATGTGCTGGCAATTGCAGAGACTTGGATGGCTCAGGGACAGGATTGGTTACTTCAAGTGCCAGGTTAGATGCTTCAGAAAGGACAGGGAGGGAGGCAAAAGAGGTGGGAGCATGGCACTGTTGATCAGAGATAGTGTCACAGCTTCAGAAAAGGTGGACGCCATGGAGGGATTGTCTACGGAGTCTCTGTGGGTGGAGGTTAGGTATAGGAAGGGGTCAATGACTTTACTGGGTGTTTTTTCATAGCCTACCTAATAGTAACAGGGATATCAAGGAGCAGATAGGGAAACAGATCCTGGAAAAGTGTAATAATAACAGAGTTGTCGTGATGGGAGATTTTAATTTCCCAAATATCAAATGGCATCCCCACAGAGTGAGGGGTTTAGATGGGGTGGAGTTTGTTAGGTGTGTTTAGGAAGTTTTCTTGACACAGTATGTAGATAAGCCTACAAGCGGAGAGGCTATACTTGATTTGCTATTGGGAAACAAACCTGGTCAGGTGTCAGATCTCTCAGTGGGAGAGCATTTTGGAGATAGTGACCATAATTCTATTTCCTTTACCATAGCATTGGAGAGAGATAGGAACAGGCAAGTTAGAAAAGTGTTTAATTGGAGTAAGGGGAATTATGAGACTATCAGGCAGGAAATTGGAAGCTTAAATTGGAAACAGATGTTCTCAAGGAAAAGTACAGAAGAAATGTGGCAAATATTCAGGGGATATTTGTGTAGAGTTCTGTATAGGTACATTCCAATGTGACAGTGAAGTTATAGTAGGGTACAGGAACCATGGTGTACAAAGGCTGTAATAAATCTAGTCAAGAAGAAAAGAAAAGCTTACAGAAGGTTCAGAGAGATGGGTAATGTTAGTGATTTAGAAGATTATAAGCCTACTAGGAAGGAGCTTAAGAAGGAAATTAGGAGAGCTCAAAGGAGCCATGAGAAGGCCTTGGCAGGCAGAACTAAGGAAAACCCCAAGGCATTCTGCAAGTATATGAAGAGTAAGAGGATAAGACGTGAAGGAATAGGACCTATCAAGTGTGACAATGGGAAAGTGTGCATGGAACTGGAGGAAATAGCAAAGGTACTTAATGAATACTTTACTTCAGTATTCACTATGCAAAAGGATCTTAGTGATTGTCGTGATGACTTGCAGCAGACTGAAAAGCTTGAGCATGTAGATATTAAGAAAGAGGAATTCGCTGGAGCTTTTGGAAAGCATCAAGTTGGAAAAGTCACCAGGACCAGACGAAATGTACCTCAGGCTGCTGTGGGAGGCAAAGGAGGAGATTGCTGAGCCTCTGGTGATGATCTTTGCATCATCAATGGGGACAAAAGAGGTTTCCGAGGATTGGAGGATTGCGGATGTTGTTCCTTTATTCAAGAAAGGAAGTAGAGATAGCCTAGGAAATTATAGACCAGTGAGTCTTACCTCAGTGGTTGGTAAGTTGATGGAGAAGATCCTGGAGAGGCAGGGTTTATGAACATTTGGAGAGGTATAGTATGATTAGGAGTAGTCAGCATAGCTTTGTAAAGGGCAAGACATGCCTTACAAGCATGATTGAATTTTTTGAGGATGTGACTAAACACATTGATGAAGGAAGAGCAGTAGATGTATTGCATATGGATTTCAGCAAGACATTTGATAAGGTACCCCATGCAAGGCTTATTGAGAAAGTAAAGAGGCATGGGATCCAACGGGACATTGCTTTGTGGATCCAGAACTGGCTTGCCCACAGAAGGCAAAGAGTGGTTGTAAGTGAGTCATATTCTACATGGAGGTCAGTCACCAATGGAGTGCCTCAGGGATCTGTTCTGGGACCCTTACTCTTCATGATTTTTATAAATGACCTGGATGAGGAAGTGGAGGGATGGGTTAGTAAGTTTGCTGATGACACAAAGGTAGGAGGTGTTGTGGATAGTGTGGAGGGCTGTCGGAAGTTACAGCAGGTCATTGATAGGATGCAAAACTGGGCTGAGAAGTGGCAGATGGAGTTCAACCCAGATAAGTGTGAAATGGTTCATTTTGGTAGGTTGAATATGATGGCAGAATATAGTATTAATGGTAAGACTCTTGCCAGTGTGGAGGATCAGAGGGATCTTGGGGTCAGAGTCCATAGGACGCTCAAAGCAGCAGCGCAGGTTGATTGTGTTTAAGAAGGCGTACGGTATATTGATCTTCATTAATCATGGAATTGAATTTAGGAGCCGAGAGGTAATGTTGCAACTAAAAAGGACCCTGGTCAGACCCCACTTGGAGTACTGTGCTCGTTTCTGGTCACTTCACTACAGGAAGGATGTGGAAGCCATAGAAAGTGTGCAGAGGAGATTTACAAGGATGTTGCCTGGATTGGGGAGCATGCCTTTTGAGAATAGGTTGAGTGAACTCGGCCTTTTCTCCTTGGAGCAATGGAGGATGAGAGGTGACCTGATAGAGGTGTACAGGATAATGAGAGGCATTGATCATGTGGATAGTCAAAGGCTTTTTCTCAGGGCTGAAATGGTTGCCACAAGAGGATACAGGTTTAAGGTGCTGGGAAGTAGGTACAGAGGAGATGTCAGGGGTATGTTTTTTACTCAGAGAGTGGTGAGTGCATGGAATGGGCTGCCAACATTAGGGTTAGGGTTAGTGGAGGTGGATACGATAGGGTCTTTTAAGAGGCTTGGACCTTAGACCTTAGACATGGACCTTAGTAAAATAGAGGGCTGTAGGTAAGCCTAGTAATTTTTAAGGTAGGGATGTGTTCAGCACAACTTTGTGGGCCAAAGGGCCTGTATTGTGTTGTAGGTTTTCTATGTTTCTATGTAAGTTTTTTTTTTAATGCAAAGCGTGGAATGGGCTGCCGGTGGCAGTGGTGGAGGCGGAAACAATAGGGTCTGCAGTGTTCTCGTGCAGGTGTAGAAACTCTGAACTAAACACCGAGTTAAACCAAAGTCAATGAGACAGGATCGCAGTAAGATTAACCATTTACTGTTCACTATTCCACATTAACGTATGGTGAAAACTGCTGATAAAACAATACAAAATATATACTGTATTTTTTTCCTTCTTGGCATCACATTTACATCATAACTACTTGTAAAAGTAAAACTACAACAAACTATATTACATTAAAGTCTCATTAAAGTACAACATACAGTCAGAATCTACCTACGCCATCAACAACTTTAAATACACTTCAACACAAACTATCCAGCAACACTTTCAATAGCACAAGAAAATAAACTTTATCAACCGTCATTACTTTTAACAGAATCAGCGTTAACATTTTTACTTCAACATATCGATTGTCATATGAACTTACGGCATTGCTTCTATGATGTTTCTTAGTACATAGAATGAAACTTTTCTCACGCTGATCCTGCATACTCAAGCCCCCCCCTCCCCCATTTCTCCAAACCGGTATTTACCCACAAGACACGGCGAAACTGGGTGTGATGTCATCGCATGTCGCAATACATCACAGACAATGAATTTACTTTCAACAACCTTAACTTTAACTAGAAAATAGTTACAAACAAATTACTAAAGCAAAAATGTAATAAAACTAAACAAATGCCTTAAGGGCAACACACTCCCTGCCTGACCTTTGTAAGGTCACTATGAACATGATACAAAACTTTAGTCTCTAAATCAGTCTTTAGGTAGAAGTAGAATGACTTCTGCAACTGGTCTTTGGTAAGTTTTCACATCACCTTGGTCAGAAGTTTTCAACTCAACCTTCCTGACATGTCCATCCCTACTAGGGAATGTGGCAGTGATTCTGGTCATTGGCCAGCAGTTGTGTGCCATCTGCTTGTTCCTGAGCAGGACTAAATCTCCAACTTGAAGGTTCCTGCGAGGCTCTGTCCACTTTTGTCTGTGTTGCAACAAAGGTAGATATTCATGGCTCCAACGGAACCAGAACTGATTTGCGAGAGCCTGAACCTGTCTCCACTGCTTTGTGTACAAATCCTTATCTGATGCTTTGTGTACAAATCCTTATCTGAGAAGTCCCCAGGTGGATGGGGAACTCCTGCCTTCTGTGTAAGGAGCATTGATGGCGAAAGTATGAAGGGGCATTCCGGGTCAGAAGACACAGGTCGGAGTGGTCGCGCATTTATAATGGCTGTGACCTCTGCCATTAGTGTGCACAGTACTTCGTGGGTCAGTCGGGTGTGTTGCTGCAGAAGCATTGAATCAAGGATCCTTCTGGAGATGCCAATCATCTGCTCCCATGTATCTCCCTGGTGAGAGGCGTGTGGCGTATTGAATTTCCAGTTGCATCCCTACTCACTGAGGTACCCTTGCACCATTTTGTCCATCCCGAGCTCCTTGGACGCTCCAACAAAGTTTGTGCTGCAATCAGACCTTAACTGTTTTGCAGGGCCTCTTAGTGCAAAGAAGCGCCTGAGAGCATTAATGCAACTGGATGTACCTAAAGATTCGATTACCTCAATGTGCACTGCTCTCAAACTCATGCAGCTGAACATGATGGCTCATCGTTTGCTCTCTGCTTGCCCTCCTCTGGTACGTCTAGTGATGATAGTCCAGGGACCAAATACATCGAGCTCTACATATGTAAAAGGAGGGCAGGCATTGAGGCGTTCTGCTGGGAGGTCTGCCATACATTGAACTTCCAGCTTCCCTCACAGTTTCCAGCAGGTTACACACCTGTGGAGTACTGAATTGATCAGTGTTTTACCGCCCAAGATCCACAGTCCCGCTCCTCTGATTGCTCCCTCCGTCAGGTGATGGCCCTGATGCCTTACCTGTTCATGGTGATGGCACGTGAGCAGTAAGGACACGTGGCTGTCTTTGGGCAGGATTACTGGGCTCTTTCCTGCAGCTGAATGGTGAAAGTGTATTAACCAGCCCCCAATGCAGATGATATCGTTCTTCAGGATCGGGCTGAGTTTCCTCAAAGGGCTGTCCTTTGGTATTGGTTTATTAGCTTGGAGAGCCGAAAACTCCCTTGCAAAAGCTGCTCTTTGAGTTGCTTTAAGAATGACGTCCTTTGCCTGGGCAAATTCATCCGCATTGCGAGGTAAGTCACATTTGTGCCATCCCTTGCATTTACTATTTCGGGATGAGTGTTTGTGGGATCTGGCCATGTGAATGAGGAATGCAAGTCCTCTCACTAAGGAATTCAAAGTGGAGAACCACTGAAAGCGTTCGGTGGTACGTATTGATTCTTCCAGGTAGGTGACACCGGTTTGTATTTGCAGCCGAATTTCTGAGTCTCTTTCAGGTTCGATCAGCTCAAATATTTTGCTTGTTTGAGTTTTTTCTACTGGTGGAGCAAGTTTATTATCGTGCTCAGTTTGAGTGAAGACTGACTGTCCCAGTGTCTTCTCGGTTACTTTACTACACTTGTTAAAGCCTTGTCATGCTTCCTTGAGACACATAAAGCTTGTGCAGGGTTGAAAAATTGAATGGCGGCCACTCTCTAGCACATTGGTCTTGAGCATATCAACTGTTGGTTTATGTACATTGCCAAGGCACACCTCTCCTATCACCACCCAGCCCAGATCCAGGCGTTGGGCAAAGGGGGCATCATGTGGTCCATTGACCTGCTGCCTGACCTTGTGCACCCTGAGCACATCTCTTTCGAGTAGCAGGAGTATTTCTGCTTTTGGATCCAGTTCTGGAATGTGCTTGGCGATGTGGTGGAGATGCGGCTGGTGTAGCACTGGGCTTGGCATTGGAATCTCGGTGTGGTTATTCAAGATTTCATTGCACTCCAAGAGCAGAGGGAGACAGATGACAACTTTACCATCCAGCGACTCGAGCTCAAAGCCTTCTGCCTTCCTTCCATATGTTTCTACGCTGCCTGAGCAAGTTCTAAGGTAGTATGGGAACTGAATACCCTCTACGTTGAACAAGTCAAAGAACTCTGGTCTGACTAGTGAGCGATTGCTCTGGTTGTCCAGAATTACATAGGCTTTGATGGCCTTGTCTTTGGCTCCCTTAGGGTATACCTTAGTGAGGCAGATCTTTGAGCATGAACGATTTGACTGACCTTGACCACAAACTTCTGTGCAGCTCGAGCTGACAACAGTTGTATTGGGGTGATCCTCTCCCTCCCAGCCGTCCTCTTGTGAGGGTGAAGGAGCTTTGTCAGTTTGCAGTAACGGGCTGGGATGCATGGCCCCATCGTGATTAGTGCTGTTGCATTCCAAGCACTCCATGGGAATGTACACTCTCTAGCAAGGTGAGAGGTAGAGGAACAGCATTTAAAACATATTTTTTTCTCCTTGAGTAGGGCCATTCTCTCGTCAAAGGGTTTTTTTCTAAACATTCTGCATTTTTGAGGGGGTGGGGTTTGTTGTGCAATGGACAATTCTTGCTAGGGACATTGTTAGTTGTGGAGACTTCAGTTTTATGCACCGAAACAGGTTCATTGATGTTAAAATTATTCAAAGTGGATTTGACTGGCTTGTTGTGAATAGTACTGCTACCTTGACTCATAAAGCTAGGGTTATTTCACTTCTTCGCCTCCTTGCACACAAACCTAGTGAAATACTTAAAGGGAGGGAATCGACCACCGTTCTCTTCTTTGTACTCTGAGCCAACAGACATCCACCTTTCCTGCAGCCCAAATGGAAGTTTATTCATGATTGATGCAATTCCATATGAAGTATCTAGATACTACAGGCCAGTTAAATAGTCGTCTTCTTTAGCACCTTCGATCTCCATGAGTAAATCTCCAAGTTCTCTTAATTTAGTGTGGTCTTTGGCTGACACCCTAGGAAAATTTTCCAGCCGTCGAAATAGTGCCGTTTCAATAATTTCAGGGGCCGCATAGCACTCTTGAAGTCTCTCCCATGCTTTGCGTAAGACTAGCTTGGGGTTGTTAATGTACACTGAACGTATGCGCCTCACCTGTTCACATGATTCTTTACCCAGCCATTTAGTCATAAGATCCAACTCTTGGGTTGCTGTGAGCTGGACTCCGCTGGTTGCATTGGCGAATGAGGAGTACCATGCACAGTAATTTTCAGGCTTATCGTCAAACTGGTATAGTCCTGAAGTGACGAGATCTCATCATGCTAAATACTGTGCCAAGGGTTCAACTGCCAGTGGCATGCTGGCTGGCGGAATATGTTGGCGGGCATATGACTGAGCGTGTGCATTCGTTATGGGATTTGCTGTTCTGACTTCAGCCTTTGCCTCTTCTCTCACCAAATCTGGTAAGTTTGGCATCGAGAAGTATTTGTCATCAGCCCTTTCATTCTTGAGTTGCAAGCGTAAATTGTCTTCCTCATGAAATGGGACGTTAGCAAATAAGTATGGAGAGGAAGAATGAGTCTTCAGGTCCATTTGAGATCAGACGTATTCGCTAGTGCGTTCCAATCTGGTCCTTTCTGAAGTAGATTTTACTTCAACTAGAATGTGCATTTTTTCAGCGCTTTCTAATATTTCTGCTTCCACCCTGGCAGCATCGGCTTCTCGGCGTAGCGCCAGCACTTTTAACTCTGCTTCTATCCTTACCTTTGCCAACTGGTTTTTGGCTTCTCTGGCAGCCTCTTCGCTTTCTCTGGTAGCCCTTTCCATTTTCAGTTTTGCTTCCTGTTCGGCGTATGACGCTCGCACCTTGGCGGTTTCTGCTTTAGCTCTTGCGAGGGCAGCCTTATTTGTTGATGCCCTAATGCTCCTGGTGCTGGATGGCAACGACTTGACGCTTGATCGCGTGGCCATCATACCATTTGTTGAAACACCTGGTAATGCCACCTTTTCACTGTAGTGTTCTTGTGTAGGTGTAGAAACTCTAAACTAAACACCGAGTTTAACTGAAGTCAATGAGGCAGGATCGCAGTAAGATTAACCGTTTACTGTTCACTCTTCCACATTAATGTATGGTGAAAACTGTTGATAAAACAATACAAAATATATACAGTATTTGTTTCCTTCTTGGCATCACATTTACATCATAAATACTTGTAAAAGTAAAACTACAACAAACTATATTACATTAAAGTCTCATTAAAGTACAAATGTTTGTACAACATACAGTCAGAATCTACCTACGCCATTAACAACTTTAAATACACTTCAACACAAACTATCCAGCAGCGCTTTCGATAGCACAAGAAAATAAACTTTATCAACCGTCATTACTTTTAACAGAATCAGTGTTAACATTTTTACTTCTACATATCGATTGTCATATGAACTTATGGCGTTGCTTCTATGATGTTTCTTAGTGCATAGAATGAAACTTTTCTCACGCTGATCCTGCATACTCAAGCACCCCCCCCCCCCTTCCCGTTTCTCCAAACTGATGGAGACGCGGTGAAACCGGGTGTGACATCATTGCATGCCGCAATACATCACAGACAATGAATTTACTTTCAACAACCTTAACTTAAACTAGAAAATAGTTGTAAACAAATTACTAAAGCAAAAATGTGATAAAGCTAAACAAATGCCTTAAGGGCAACACAGGGTCTTTTAAGAGACTCCTGGATGGCTACATAGAGCTTAGAAAAATAGAGGGCTGTGGGTAAAGCCTAGGTAATTCTAAGGTAGGGACATGTTCGGCACAGCTTTGTGGGCCGAAGGGCCTGTATTGTGCTGTAGGTTTTCTATGTTTCTATTTAGAAAACAGTCAACCCTTTCATTTCTCCTACCAAAGTTCATGCCCATACACTTCCCGATACTGTATTCCATTTATTATTTCTTTGCCCATTCTCCTAATCTATCTGTCCTTCAGTAACCTCTCTATTTCCTGAAAACTACTTGCCCCTCCACCAATCTTCATACCATCTGTAAACTTTGCAACAAAGCCATCAATTTCATCATCAGAATCAGTAAAATGTAAAAAGTAATGTAAAAAGAATCAGTCCCAACACGGACCCCTGTAGAGCACCACTAGTTAACCACAGCCAGCCAGAAAAGGCTCCCTTTATTCCCACTCTTTGCCTCCTGCCAATCAATCATTGTTTTATCCATGCTAGAAGATTTCCTGTAATACAATGGGGTCGTAGTTTTTTAAGTAGTGTGGCAACTTGTCAAAGGCCTTCTGAAAATCCAAGTACACAACATCAACCTGATTTCCTTTGTTTATCGTGCTTGTTATTTCTTCAAAGAAATCCAACTGATTTGTCAGGCAAAATTTTCCCTTGAGGAAACCATACTGACTACGGCCTATACTATCATGTGCCTCCAAGTACCTTGAGACCTTATCCTTAATAATCAACTCCAACATCTTCCCAACCATGGAGGTCAGACTAACTGGCCTATAGTTTCCTTTCTTCTACCTCTCTCCTTTCTTGAAGAGTGGAGTGATATTTACAATTTGCCAATCTTCCAGAACCATTTCAGGATCTAGTAATTCTTCAAAGATCATTACTAATGCTTCCACAATCTCTTCAGCCACATCTTACAGAAATCTGGAGTATAAACTGCATGGAGGTCAGTGACCAGTGGTGTTCCTCAAGGATCTGTTCTGGGACCCATCCTCTTTGTGATTTTTATAAATGACCTGGATGAGGAAGTGGAAGGATGGGTTAGTAAGTTTGCTGATGACACAAAGGTTGGGAGTGTTGTGGATAGTGTAGAGGGCTGTCAGAGGTTACAGTGGGACATTGATAGGATGCAGAACTAGGCCTAGAAGTGGCAGATGGACTTCAACCCAGTTAAGTGTGAAGTGGTTCATTTCAGCAGGTCGAATTTGAAGACAGAATATAGTATTAATAGTAAGACTCTTGGCATTGTGGAGGATCTGAGAGAACCTGGGGTCCATGTCGATAGGGCACTCAAAGCAGCTATGGAGGTTGACAGTTGCCTTCCTTCGGTTTTTAAAAGCTTCTCAATCCTCTAACTTCTCACTAATTTCTGCTCTATTATATGCCCTCTCTTTGGCTTTTATGTTGGCTTTCACTTCTCTTGTTAGCCACAGTTGTGTCATCTTGCCTTTGGAATATGTCTTCCTCTTTGTGCTGTATATATCCTGTGCCTTCTGAAATGCTTACAGAAATTCCAGCCATTGCTGCTCTCCCATCATCCCCGCCAGTGTTCTTTTCCAATCAATTCTGGCCAGCTCCTCTCTCATGCCTCTCTAATTCTCTTTACTCCACTGTAATACTAATACATCTGACTTTAGCTTCTCCTCAAATTTCAGCATGAATTTCATCATATTATGATCACTTTCCCCTTTTACCTCAAGCTCTCTAACCAATTCTGGTTCATTGCGCAGCACCCAATCCAGAATAGCTGATCCTCCAGTGGCCTCATCGTGGCAGAAGTGGAGGCCATGGACTGACATGCCGGAATGGGAAGTGGAATTAAAATGGGTGGCCATTGGGAGATCCCAATCTTTCTGAGGAATGGGGAGTAGGTACTCAGTGAATTGTTCTCCCAGTCTACATCAACATTCACCAATGTACTGGAGTCTACACTGGAGTACTAGATTCAGTAGATGACCCCAACAAACTCACAGGTGAAGGGTTGCCTCACCTGGAAGGACTGTTTGGGGGCCTGAATGAAAAAGTTTTAGTGTGTTGCTTGGACTTCCAGCATCTGCAGATTTTCTCTTGTTTATGACAATACCTTTACCTTTATCCCTGTATTCAGCCTTTTCAATTTTGTACACTTTTTAAATTGTAACTCATCCTGTTGACTGCAATTTTGCCCTATCAACATGCTCTCCTCACTACACATTGCCTGTTTGTAAACTAATTACCTCATTTTCAGCACTATCATTCCACTTTCCTATGATACTTCTTGCTTTGAAATACAGGGAGCTCAGGAACTGTCCTAGCACTCTGGTTCCCAACCCTCTGTAACTCTAGTTTAAACCCCACTGTGCAGCATTAACAAACCTTCCTGCTATGATGTTAACCCCCCCCACCCCCTTCAGTTCAGGTGCAAACCATCCGTTCTGTACAGGTCCCACCTTCCCTGGGGGAGAGCCCAATGATCCAAAAAATCTTACGCATTTCCTCCAACACCAATTCCTTAGCCACATATTAAACTGTATAATCTTCCTAGTTCTGACCTCACTAGTACGTAGCATGGGTCGCAATCCTGAGATCATAACCCTGGTGATCCTGCCCTTTAACCTAGCACCTAACACCGTGAACTCCCTATGCAGAATCTTGACGCTCATCCTACCCCTGTCATTGGTACCCTACATGTACCATGACTTCTGACTGTTCACCCTCCCATTTGAGAATGCTGAGGACTCGATCTGAGATGTCCCAGGCCCTGGCACCCTGGAGGCAACATACCATTCAGGAATCTTGTTCTCGCCCACAGAACCTCTATCTGTTCTCCTATCTATCAAATCTCCAATCACCACAGCGTGCCTCTTCTCCCCCTTCCCTTCTGAGTCACAGAGGCAGAGTCAGCACCAGAGACCCAACCACTGTGACTCTCCTCCATTAGGTCAACCCTCCCCCCCCTCCCCCGACAGTATCCAGGTGATTTACCTGTTGTTGACATGGGTGGCCACAGGAGTACTCTGTGCTGATTCCTTAACCCTTTTCCCCTTCCCGACTTGTCACCCAGTTTCCTGTATCCAGCACCTCAGGTGTAACTACCCCTCTATCTATCACCCCTCAGCCTCCCAAATGATCCCGAGTTCATCCAGTTCCAACTCCTTAACGTGGTTTGTTAGAAGCTGCTGCTGGATGCATTTCTTGTGGTTGTAGATGTCTTGTGGGATGTCTTCCCACATACCACAAGAGGAGTATTTCACTATCCTGCCTGGCATCTCTACTGTCCTAGCTAGCTGAGCAGATATAAAGAGAAGGAAAAAACTTGAGCTTTTCTTTCCTTTGCTTTCTCTGAGCAAAGCCTCAAAGAGCTAAAGCTATAAGATCACTCTAGCTATGTACACTCAGATGACGGCCACTGCAATGATGGAGGTTGCACTTGCCTTCCTTTAATTTGCTCTTACTGATAAATCCCAAATGCTGACTGGGTGCTGGTCAAAGCTCTATTATGCTGCCATGACCTGCTGCTTCCTTTTATCCTCAGGCAGTGGACCCAATTGGACTTGACTTCACAATCTACCTCATTATGATTTTGCATCATATTGTCTACCTGCACTGTTATTCTACATTGTTATTTTTTTAACCTCGTCTTCCTAAATGCACTGTGTAACAACTTGATCTGTATGAAAAATATGCAAGATAAGCTTTTCACTGTGTCTTGATACCTGTAACAATAATAAACAAATTCCAATTCCAAAAATGCATTCTAGTACATTTTAATCCAAACATTCTTATGATGTTCACCTATTTTGATTGTTTTGTCATATGTGCATTGGTTGAAATTTGGGCTCCTTCAGCTTCCGGGTGCCAATTAGAAAACACCAAATGCAGAAAAAAAAAGATCAGGTTACTGGACTGCATCCATCTGGCACTGACTTTACAGAGACATTAAGCACTCTGAGTTGGTACACAGACTGATCTGAATGCCATATGGGATTGCTCACTGGTACTTTTGTGGGTAACATTAAAACAGATGCACCCTGCAAAGAAGGAAAGTTGTCTTAGTTTGCTTTGTGTTTAACACTGTCCTTAATTTTCCTGTTATTGCTTTACTACACTGCATTAGAGCTTTTTAATTTTTGTTTCTCAGGGCCGTTGTTATGGTGGCAAATGCCATACCAGGGACAGGCAGTGCGATTTCATCTGGGGTCGTGGTAAGTATGAACACATAGAACATAGAATAGTATAGTACAGCACAATACAGGCCCTTCGGCCCACAAAGTTGTGCCGAACACATCCTTACCTTAGAAATTACTAGGCTTACCCATAGCCCTCTATTTTTCTAAGCGCCATGTTCCTATCTAAAAGCCTCTTGAAAGACACCATCGTATCCGCCTCCACCACCGTTGCCGGCAGCCCATTCCACACACTCACCACTCTGGGTAAAAAACCTTACCCCTGACATTTCCTCTGGACCTACTCCTCAGCTCCTTAAACCTGTGTCCTCTTGTGGCAACCATTTCAGCCCTGAGAAAAAGCCTTTGACTATCCACATGATCAATGCCTCTCATTATCCTGTACACCTCTATCAGGTCACCTCTCATCCTCCATTGCTCCAAGGAGAAAAGGCCGAGTTCACTCAACCTATTCTCATAAGGCAGGTAACATCCTTGTAAATCTCTTCTGCACCCTTTCTATGGCTTCCACATCCTTCCTGTAGTGAGGCAACCAGAACTGAGCACAGTACTCCAAGTGAGGTCTGACCAGGGTCTGAGAAGCTGCAACATTACCTCTCGCCTCCTAAATTCAATTCCACAATTGATGAAGGCCAATACACCATACACCTTCTTAACCACAGAGACAACCTGTGCAGCAGCTTTGAGTGTCCTATGGACTCAGACCCCAAGATCCCTCTGATCCTCCACACTGCCAAGAGTCTTACCATTCATACTATATTCTGCCATCATATTTGACCTACCAAAATGTACCACTTCACACTTATCTGGGTTGAACTCCATCTGCTACTTCTCAGCCCAGTTTAGCAATCCTGTCCATGTCCTGCTGTAACCTCTGACAGCCCTCCACACTATCCACGACACCTCCAAACTTTGCATCATCAGCAAAATTACCAACCCATACCTCCACTTCCTCATCCAGGAAAATAATCCAGGATAAAAATCATGAAGAGTAGGGGGTCCCATAACAGATCCCTGAGGCACACCACTCTTGACCGACCTCCATGCAAAATATGACTCGTCTACAACCACTCTTTGCCTTCTGTGGGCAAGCCAGTTCTGGATCCACAAAGCAATGTCCCCTTGGATCCCATGCCTCTTTACTTTCTCAATAAGCCTTGCATGGGGAACTTTATCAAATGCCTTGCTGAAATACATATACACTACATCCACTGCTCTTCCTTCATCAATGTGTTTAGTCACATCCTCAAAAAATTCAATCAGGCTCATAAGGCACAACTTGCCCTTTACAAATCCATGCTGACTATTCCTGATATTATACCTCTCCAAATGTTCATGAATCCTGCCTCTCAGGATCTTCTCCATCAACTTACCAACCACTGAGTTAAGACTCACTTGTCTATAATTTCCTGGGCTATTGCTACTCCCTTTTTTGAATAAAAGTACAACATCTGCAACCCTCCAATCCTCCAGAACCTCTCCTGTCCCCATTGATGATGCAAAGATCATCACCAGAGGCTCAGCAATCTCCTCCCTCGCCTCCTACAGTAGCCTGGGATATATTTTGTCCAGTCCCAGCAACTTATCCAACTTGATGCTTTCCAAAAGCTCCAGCGAATTCCTCTTTCTTAATATCTACATGCTCAAGCTTTTCAGTCTGCTGCAAGTCATCATTACAATCACTAAGATCCTTTTCCATATTAGTACTGAAGTAAAGTATTCATTAAGTACCTCTGCTATTTCCTCCGGTTCCATACACACTTTCCCACTGTCACATTTGATAGGTCCTATTCTTCCACATCTTATCCTCCTGCTCTTCAAATACTTGTAAAATGCCTTGGGGTTTTCATTAATCCTGTCTGCCAAGGCCTTCTCATGGCCCCTTCTGGCTCTCCTAATTTCCTTCTTAAGCTCCTTCCTAGTAACCTCATAATCTTCTAGATCAGATCTCTAACATTACCTATCTCTCTGAACCTGTTGTAAACTTTTCTTTTCTTTTTGACTAGATTTATTACAGCCTTTGTACACCACGGTTCCTGTACCCTACCATAACTTCCCTGTCTCATTGGGACGTACCTATACAGAGCACTACACAAATATCCCCTGAATATTTGCCACATTTCTTCCCTACTTTCCCCTGAGAAAATCTGTTTCCAATTTAAGCTTCCAATTTCCTGCCTGATAACCTGTTATTTCCCCTTACTCCAATAAAACATTTCCCTAACTTGTCTGTTCCTATCCCTAGTGATCATAATCCTAGTGAATTATGATCATTATCTCCAAGATGTTCTCCCACTGAGAGATCTGACACCTGACTAGGTTCATTTCCCAATACCAAATCAAGTACAGCCTCTCCTCTTGTAGGCTTACCTACATATTGTGTCAAGAAACCTTCCTAAACAAACTCCACCCCATCTAAACCCCTTGCTCCAGGGAAATGCCAATCGATATTTGGGAAATTAAAATCTCCCATCACAACAACTCTGTTATTATTACACCTTTCCAGGATCTGTTTCCATAGAACCATAGAACATTACAGAACAGAAACAGACCTTTTGGCCCTTCTTGGCTGTGCCAAACCATTTTTCTGCCTCGTCCCACTGACCTGCACCTGGACCATATCCCTCCATACACCTCTCATCCATGTACCTGTTCAAGTTTTTCTTAAATGTTAAAAGTGAGCCCACATTTAGCACTTCATCTGGCAGCTCATTCCACACTCCCACTACTCTCTGTGTAAAGAAGCCCCCCCCTCATGTTCCCTTTAAACTTTTCCCCCCTTCAGCCTAACCAATGTCCTCTGGTTTTTTCCCTCCCCTAGCCTCAGTGGAAAAAGCCTGCTCGCATTCACTCTATCTATACCCATCATAATTTTATATACCTCTATCAAATCTCCCCTCATTCTTCTACACTCCAGGTTTCGGTTTGCCTATCTGCTCCTCAATATCTCTTTTACTATTAGGTGGCCTATAAAAAACACCCAGTAAAGTTATTGACCCCTTCCTGTTCCTAATCTCCACCCACAGAGACTCCATAGACAATCCCTCCATGACATCCACCTTTTCTGTGGCCATGACACTATCTCTGATAACAGTGCCACACCCCCACCTCTTTTTCCTCCCTCTCTGTCCTTTCTGAAACATCTAAAGCCCAGCGAGCCATCCAAGTCTCTGTAATGGCCACCACATCATATCTCCAAGTCCTGATCCACACTCTAAGCTCACTCGTTTGTTCACAACACTCCTTGCATTAAAATAAACACATCTCAAGCCTTCAGTCTGAGTGCATCCCTTCTCCATCACCTGCCTATCCTCCATCCTGCACTGTCTACAAGCTTTCTCTTCCCCAGTCACTTCAGTTCAGTTCGGTTCCCACCCCCCGAACAATTCTAGTTTAAACTCTCTTCAGTAGCCTTAGCAAACCTCCCCGCTAGGATATTGGTCCCCTGGAATTCAAGTGCAACCCGTCCTTTTTGTACAGGTCACTCCTGCCCCAAAAGAGGTCCCAATGATCCAGAAATCTGAATCCCTGCCCCCTGCTCCAATCCCTCAGCCACACATTTATCCTCCACCTCATTCTATTCCTATTCTCACTGTTGCGTGGCACAGCAATAATCCCGAATTGCTACCTTTGCGGTCCTGTCTCTCAATTTCCTTCCTAACTCCCTGTAGTCTTTTATCAGGACCTATTCCCTTTTCTTACCCATGTCATTGGTACCAATCTGTACCATGACCGCTGGCTGTTCTCCCTCCTACCGCAGGATATCTTGGACGCAATCTGAAACATCCCTGACCCTGGCACCTGTGAGGCAAACTACCATCCAAGTTTCTTTCCTGCATCCACAGAATCACCTGTCTGACCCCTTAACTATAGAGTCCCATTGTTAGGTTTGTTAGACATGATCTTCCCTTCACAAATCCATGCTGACTATCCCTGATCAACCATGATTCTCTAAGTGGATCCTATCTCTAATAATCCTTTCCAACAGCTTTCCCACCATAGACCTAAAGCTCACTGGTCTGTAATTACCTGGACAATCCCTACTACTTTTTTTGAACAAGGGGACAACATTTGCTTCCCTCCAATCCTCCAGTACCATTCCCATGGACAACGAGGACATAAAGATCCTAGCCAGAGGCTCAGCAATCTATTCCCTCACCTCATGGAGCAGCCTGGAGAATATTCTGTCAGGCCCCGGGGACTTATCCGTCCTAATGTATTTTAAGAACTCCAACACCTCCTCTCCCTTAATATCAACATGCTCCAGAACATCAATCTCATTCATATTGTCCTCACCGTCATCAAGTTCCCTCTCATTGGTGAATACCGAAGAGAAGTATTCATTGAGGACCTCGCTCACTTCCACAGCCTCAAGGCACATCTTCCCACCTTTATCTCTAATCGGTTCTATCTTCACTCCTGTCAACCTTTTGTTCTTCACATAATTGAAGAATACCTTGGGGTTTTCCTTTACCCTACTCACCAAGGCTCTCTCATGCCCCCTTCTTGCTCTCCTCAGTCCCTTCTTGAGCTCCTTTCTTGCTACCTTATATTCCTCAATAGACCCATCTGATCCTTGCTTCCTAAACCTCATGTATGCTGCCTTCTTCCACCTGACTAGAATTTCCACCTCACTTATCACCTATGGTTCCTTCACCCTACCATTCTTTATCTTCCTCACTGGGACAAATTTATCCCTACCATCCTGCAAGAGATCCCTAAACATCAAACACATGTCCATAGTATATTTCCCTGTAAAAACATCATCCCAATTCACACCTAGCCTCATAATTTGCCCTTCCCCAATTAAAAGTTCTGTCCTTTCTGATCCTATCCTTTTCCATGATAATACTGAAGGCCAGGGAGCGGTGTTCACTCTCCCCCAGATGCTCACCCACTGACAGATCTGTGACCTGACCCAGTTAGTTACCTAATACTAGATCTAGCATGGCATTCCCCCTAGTCGGCCTGTCAACATACTGTGATAGGAATCTGTCCTGAACACACTTAACAAACTCTGCCCCATCCAAACCATTGGAACTAATCAGGTGCCAATCAATATTAGGGAAGTTAAAGTCACCCATGATAACACCTTTCCAAAATCCGCCTCCCAATCTGCTCCTCGGTATACCTGCTGTTACCAGGGAGCCTGTAGCATACTCCCAATAGAGTAACTGCCCCCTTCCTATTCCTGACTTCCACCCATACTAACTCAAAAGAGGATCCTGCTACATTACCCACCCTTTCTGTAGCTGTAATAATATCCCTGACCGGTAATGCCACCCTTCCTCCCCTTTTTCCCTCCTCTCTGTCCCTTTTAAAGCACTGAAATCCAGGAACATTGAGAATCCATTCCTGCCCTGGTACCAGCCAGTCTCTGTAATGGCCACTACATCATAATTCCATGTATGTATCCAAGCTGTCAGTTAATCACCTTTGTTCCTGATGCTTCTTGCATTGTAGTACACACACTTTAGCCCTTCTACCTTATTACCTTTACACCCTTTATTCTGCTTTCCTTTCCTCAAAGCCTCTCTATATGTTAGATCTGGCTTTACTCCATGCACTCTTCCACTGCTCTATCACTCCAGGTCCCATCCCCCTTGAAAATTAGTTTAAACCCTCCCAAACCATGCTAGCAAACCTACCTGCAAGGATATTGCTCCCCCTCAAGTTCAGGTGCAACCCATCCAATCTGTACAGTTCCCACCTTCCCCAGAAGAGATCCCAATGATCCAAAAATCTAAAACCCTGCCCCAACTCCTCAGCTATGCATTCAACTGCCATCTCCTTCAATTCTTACCAGTACAATCACATAGCACTGGCAGTAATCCTGAGAATGCCACCCTTGAGGTCCTGTTCTTCAGCTTCCTGCCTAGTTCCCAAAACTCACACTTCAGGACCTCATCCCTCTTCCTGCCTATGTCATTGGTACCAACATGTATCACAACTTCTGGTTGCTTTCCCTCTCATACCAGGATGTCTTGCACCCCATCAGAGACATCCCAGACCCTGGCACCCAGGAGGCAACAAACCATGTGGGTGTCCTTCTCACATCCACAAAATCTCCTGTCTGCTCCCCTGACTATAGAGTCTCCAATGATGACAGCTCTCCTCTTCCCCGTCCCATCCTTCTGCACCACAGGGTCAGACTCAGTGCCAGAGGCCCTGCCACCGTGACTCATCCCTGATCAGTCATCCCCGCAAACAGTATCCAGAACAGTATACTTATTATTCAGGGGAATGGCCACAGGGGTGCTCTGCACTACCTGTCTACTCACCTTCGCTTTCCCCCCTCGGACTGTCACCCAACAACCTGCTTCCGGCAGCCTAGGTGTGACTACCTCCCTGTAGCTCTCATCTATGATGGCCTCATTCTCCCTTATGAGTCAAAGGTCATCCAGCTGCTGCTCCAGATTCCTTACACAGTCTTCCAGATCGCCCAGCCACATGCACTTCTGGCAGATATGACTCTGCAAGTTCCTCCAAGACTACCACATTCTCACATGAGAGGTACATCACCATCTCAGGAGGCATTGTAAAGCCTAACTGGGAGCAAGCTCATCCTCTCACCTCTTCAAGTTAAAGCTTCACTGGCTGCTCCACTTGAGCTACCCCTCTATTTATTTGAGTTTTTCAAACTGCTTGGTCACCTGACCTTGTTTGCCCAATCAGCTGCTTTCTGCTAAGCTATTCAAATCTTGATTGACTTGATTGCACAGTCCAACTGCCAAAACTGCCAGAATCTCTCGAGTCAAAGCCTCAAAGCTCCACTCCTTCACTGGCCCACTCACCTAATTGATTCAAGGGAAGGATTCCACCAGTTCCTGAATGGATCATTGTTTTATATTGAAAAAGTAAACATGTTGAGCGTAATGTACTAATGAACGTATCAGAAAATTATCAATTATTTTCCAATATGGAGTTAAAAATCATGTAAATTTACATTAAAAATGAATACTTAAGGCTTAATATCAATCATCCGAGATAAACTAGCGGCCTTACGATGGGCCCCCATGGATAAAATCAAAATGGCCTGGGAGCAGGATTTAAATATCTCCTTATCTGAGGAGAGCTGGGATTCAGTTCTCAAATCGGTTAACTCAACCTCTCTTTGTGCTCGCCACTGCCTTTTACAGTTTAAGATTGTTCATAGAGCCCATATGTCTAAATCTAAACTATCTCGATTCTACCCTAGCGTTAGTCCGCTCTGTGATAAATGCAAGAGGGGCGTGGCCTCTCTTATCCATATGTACTGGTTCTGTCCTAGCTTGGAGAAATTCTGGAAAGATGTCTTCACTACGTTATCGTGTATTCTGAATCAGCACCTAGAACCAAACCCCTTAATTGCTCTGTTCGGTTTTTGGGGCGAGACAGATTTATGTCTGGGTCCGACCAAATGCCGAATATTATCCTTTGCCTCTCTTCTGGCTAGACGCTTGATCCTCCTCAGATGGAGAGATGCTAACCCGCCCACTCATGCTCAATGGCTTAACGACATCATGGCCTGTTTGGACCTCAAAAAAATTCATTATTCAGTTCTCAATTCGGATCTAAAGGTCTGGGGACCTTTTATCGAGTACTTTCATAACCTTCCTCTTGACTAGGGTTTTTTTTTTCTCTTCGGTCCCTTGCTTTCAGCTCCTTTTTTTTCTGGTAGAAGGCATTATTATCCTCAGTTGCTGAGTGTATTCACAGTCTGGGAGCTTGGCTGTCCTGACTTATACTCTCTATATTGTGTTGTGGTTGGTCTGGAGTTGCTGTTGCTTTTTCTTGTGTTGTGGGGCTTGGGGAGGACACTAAGCTTACTTGTCTTTAATTTAGGTGCTTTTTTTTGCTAAATTCTCTTCCTTTGTAACATATTGTTATTGTATGCTTAATTTTGCACTGTTTTAATGTTCCTCATTGGGATTTGGGGTTTTTAATTTGTAAAATGTTTTGAAAAACTAATAAAAAAAAATTTAAAAAAGAATACTTAAAAATTAATGCTTGAACCTTTTCTTCATTTTTATTATTTAGAATGTTTGAGTTGTATTGAGCAATAATTGTCAACAATGCAACATTGAATGTATATCAACGTAGAAGAAGTAGTAAATGTTTGTATATTAATTAGTCAAGAAATTCTTATTTCCTCTGCCTGGATTTTGCAGGGAAATGCCAATAGTACCACACAGAACTGTCAACATTTTCCCACGTGATGGTCCTGAGTATCCTTCACCACTATGGATAAACCAGCCTGTTCCTTACACTAGTTGCACAGCTGCATTTATTTTCTGCACCATCACAGATTCAATCAATCTGTGAGCCCTCACTATCATGGATGTATTGCTCATCATCACTGGACATCCATGATAGTGAGGGCTCACAGCTTGACTGGATCTGTGGCAAGGTGCAGAAAATAAATGTAGGTTCTGAAGCCCTAATTCCTGCCGTTCTGAAGGTTTATTGTCAGCTCAGGTTACTGAAGATTGAAGACATATGTAAAAAAAAGTCAAATAAATTAAAAAATCAGGATTATTTTAATAAAAGTGGTAATTAACTCTAAACATAATGATGACCTAATGAAAACATTAATGTCAAGTAAAATAACACAAGAATAGATATTTGGCTTTTTTTTGAAGTTGTTAATTCTATACAAATGAACAGGATTGCACAAGGATCTGACATTTTATGTCAGCTCATGATGATCTCTGCCCTGAACTTGGTGGTGAGTCTGTTGGCATATCAGGAGGTCAGATGCGTCAATATCTGACCTCTAACTTGTCTCTGATAACTGCATTGCGATGTGTAGGCCAGAACCCTGTGATGAATTAATCTGCAGAGAATACCTTACCAGCAGTTCGCTACCAAAGTTAGTGCATTTTGGATGTGTGATCAATGTCATAAGAAAGGTACTTAAAAGACAAGAATTTATTTAGATTATTTCTTTTGCCTCTACCTGTTCCCTGGCCTGCTACTAGAATAGGTCCTGTTGTTGGCCACAGTTCATGTAAATACATGAGCCCAACAGACTTGAGGATTAATTTGATGTGAAAAACTAGAAGGCTGTAAATGGTTTGATTTTGTTTAAGGTTCCACAGATCGGATATGTTATGAAAAGCTAAATGTTGATGGAACTGAAAAGGGAAACTGTGGTAAAGATGGACAGAACTGGCTTCAGTGCAGCAAGCAGTAAGTAGCTACCATTTAACTAACAACATTGAAATCTAGCAACATTTTGCCTGAACATTGTTGTTTCTCCTGGGTTGTTTTTTTTTCTTTCTCATTTATAGACTTGTATTTGTATCCATGACAAAGGAGCCTAATAGTCCCAAGTGAGTTTGCTGTTCCACTGTACCATACTGTTCTTAAAGCCTTTTGTTAATTCCATCCTATTGCACTCAACAGAGCTGCCCTCTAGGTCCCAGCTGAGCTAATGTAAAGAGACCTTATCATGTGACTTTCCTTTTCCAAAGTGTTCTCACCAAATCTTCACCAACATCCAAAAGAGCCCCAGCTAGTCCTAATCCTATTAGTTCTTCACCAATATCTTTTGAACTTCCCATGTGAATCAAGAATCAAATAAAATTTAGGACATGGAGACGATTTGGCTCATTGTGCTATACTAGATGAAAAATAGTTGCACAGAATAGTGGTCAGTTTCTCTGAAATCTGTGGGCAACCAATCAACAGAGAGGGATTCTTTAGAAAGGAGGAATAAAAGTAATGTAGGTGCAAGCAAAGCAGCCATTCTTTTGAGTGTGCCAATGTTTAGAGTGGCTTTGGCGCATCAGGCTTGGGAGTGGTAGGGAATCTGGTAAGTTTCTCTTTTTGTTCTTTTTTCTTCATTCCTTATTTGTTAGGGAATGATAGTGTAGTGAGAATGGCTTTGGGGCAGTATTTTGTACTGTGTGTGTGAGTCTCCCAAATAAACTATCTGCACCAGGTGCACCAAGCTGGAGCTGCAGCTTGACCTTTGTCTCATGGGAAAATAAAGAGGTGATAAATAGAAGCAAGAGGGAGTAGTCACCACTAGGTTTCAGGAGAAAGGTAACTAGGTGACTGTCAGGAGAAGGAAGGGAAATGCACAGCCAGTGCAGAGCACTCCTGTGGCTGTTCCCTCAATAATAAGTACACAATTTTAGATACGATTGATAGGGACGACCTACCAGGGGGAAGCCACAGTGACTGGGTATCTGGTGCTGTGGCTCAGAAGAGCAGAGGGGTGAAGAGGATTGCAGTGTTGATAGGAGATTCCATCATTAGAGGAACAGAGACAAGGGTCTATCGGTGTGATAGAGACACCCATACAATAATTTGCCTCACTGGTGCCAAAATCAGGGATATCTCAGATCATGTCCATGGCATTCTCAATGGCATGGGTGAGCAGCAAGAAGTCTTGGTGCATATTGATACCAATAACATTGGTAGACAAGGTGAGGAGGTACTGAAGAGACATTTTAGGAAGCTAGGTAGGAAGC
Organism: Hypanus sabinus; assembly: GCF_030144855.1. Classification (NCBI taxonomy): domain Eukaryota; kingdom Metazoa; phylum Chordata; class Chondrichthyes; order Myliobatiformes; family Dasyatidae; genus Hypanus; species Hypanus sabinus. The sequence goes on along the minus strand of NC_082738.1, from coordinate 193,438 downwards.
TGTAAAACAGGACCTCCAGGAGAGTAATCTCTGGATTGCTGCTTGGGCCATGTGCCAGAGAGGATAAGAATAGGACAATTTAGCAGATGAAAGCTTGGCTCAGGAATTGGTGCAGGAGGCAGGGGTTCGGATTTATGGATCATTGGGATCTCTTCTGGGGAACGTGTGACCTGTACACAAGGGTGTTGCACATAAACCCAAGGGAGTCCAATATCCTTGCAGGCAGGTTTGCTGGAGTTGTTCTGGAGGCTTTTAAATAATTTGGCAGGGGGATGGGAAACATAGTGATAGTGCTGAGGACAAAGCAGTTAGTTTACAAACAAAGGCAATCTGTAATGAGACTCCTAGCAAGGAGAGGCTGATGACAGGACAAAATTGCAGTCAACTGTATGAGTTACAATGTAAAAGACAGACAATATTGAAAAGGGTGAATACAGAACTGGAGGTATTATATTTGAATGTGCACAGTATACAGAATAAGGTAGATGAACTTGTAGCACAGTTGCAGATTGGTCAGGTGTGATTTTGCAGGCGTCACTGAATCATGACTGAAAGAGGATTATAGCTGGGAATTTAGCATCCAAGGATACACATTGTATTGTAAGTACAGGCAGATAGACAGAGGAGGTGGTTTTGCTCTGATGTAAAAATTGAAATCAAATCAATAAAAAGAAGTTACATAGGGTCGAAAGGTGTTGAATCATTATGGGTAAAACTAAGGAACTGCAAGGGTAAAAAGACCCTAATTGGAGAACCCCAAGAAGTAGTGAGGATGTGGTATACAAATTACAATGGGAAATAAAAAATGCATGCCAAAAGGGCAATGTTACAATAGTCATGGGGGAGTTCAATATGCAGGAAGATTGGAAAAATCAGGTTGGTGCTGGATTCCAAGAATTTCTAGAATGTATACAAGATGGCTTTGTAGAGCAGCTTGTGGTTGAGCTCAATAGGGGATCAGCTATTCTGGATTTGGTATTGTTCAATGAATTGGAATTGTTTAGAGATTTTAAGGTAAGAGAACCCTTAAGGGAAAGTGATCATCATATGACTGAATTCACCCTGAAATTTGAGGAGGAGAAGCTAAAGTCAGCTGTATCAGTACAGTAAAGGGAATTACAGAGGCATGAGAGAGGAGCTGGCCAAAATTGATTGGAAAAGAACACTGGCAGGGATGACGGCAGAGCAGCAATGGCTGGAATTTCTGTAAGCATTTCAGAAGGCACCATGATATATACATCCCAAAAAGGAAGAAGTATTCCAAAGGCACGATGACACAACCGTGGCTGACAAGAGAAGTCAAAACCAACATAAAAGCTGAAGAGAGGGCATATAATATGGAGCAAATTAGTAGGAAGTTCAAGGATTGGGAAGATTTTAAAAGCCAACAGAAGGCAGTGAAAATTCATTAAGAAGGTAAAGATGAAATATATATGGAAAGTAAACTTGCCAATAATATTAAAAAGGATACCAAAAGATTCTTTAGATACATGAACTGTAAAAGAGAGGCTAGAGTGGATGTCGGACCACTGGAAAGCGATGCCAGAGAGAGTAATGGGGATCAAGAAAATGGCAGATGAACTGAATAAGTATTTTGCACCAGTCTTCACTCTTGAAGACATCAGCAATATGGTCGAAGTTCCAGAGTGTCAGAGATCAGAAGTGGGTGAAATTACCATTACAAGGGAGAAAGTTCTTGGGAAACTATAAAGGTCTGAAGGAAGATAAATTACCTGGATCAGATGGTGTACACCTCAGAGTTCTGAAAGACGTGGCTGAAGGGATTGTGGAGGGATTAGTAATGATCTTTCAAGAATCACTAGATGGAATGGTTCTGAAAGAATGGAAAATTGTAAATATCACTCCACTCTTCAAGACAGGAGAAAGGCAGAAGAAAGGAAATCATAAGCCAGTTAGTCCAACCTCAGTGGTTGGGAAGATGTTGGAATTGATTGTTAAGGATGAGGTCTCAGGGTACTTGGACACACCTGATAAAATACACCTTGGTCAGCATGGTTTTCTCAAGGGAAAATCTTGCCTGACCAATCTGTCAGCATTCTTTGAAGAAATAAAAAGCAGGATAGACAAAGCAGAATTGATTGATATTGTGTACTTGGATTTTCAGGAGGCCTTTGACAAGGTGCTACACATGAGGCTGCTTAACAAGATAAGAGCCCATGGTTTTACAGGAAAAATTCTAGCATGGATAAAGCAGTGGCTGATTGGCAGGAGGCAAAGAGTAAGAATAAAGGGAGCCTTTTGTGGTTGGCTGCCGGCGACTAATGGTGTTCCACAGAGGTCTGTATTAGGACTGATTCTTTACATTATACAGTATGTCCCAGTTGAGTCAATGGTGAAGAAGGTGAATGCAATGTTGGCATTCATTTCTAGAGGAATAGAGTATAGGAGCAGGGATGTGATGTTGAGGCTGTATAAGGCACTGGTAAGACCTCACTTGGAATACTGTGTACAGTTTTAGGCTCCTTATTTAAGAAAGGATGTGCTGACATTGGAGAGGATTCAGAGAAGATTCACTAGAATGATTCCGGGAATGAGAGGGTTAACATATGAGGAATGTTTGACCACTCTTGGACTGTACTCCTTGGAGTTTAGAAGAACATGACTTAAGGATTGAAGGGCGCCCATTTAGCCAGAGGATGGTGAATCTGTGGAATTTGTTGCTACGGGCAGCAGTGAAGGTCAAGTCATTGGGTGTATTTAAGGCAGAGATTGATAGATATCTGATTAGCCAGGGCATCAAAGGTTATGGTGAGAAGGCGGGGGAATGGAACTGAATGGGAAAATGGATCAGCTCATGATAAAATGGCGGAGCAGACTCGATGAGCCGAATGGCCAACTTCTGCTCCTTTGTCTTATGGTCTTATGGTCAATGTCTTGGATGCTGGAAATGATGGCTTTGTTGCAAGGTTTGTGGATGATATGAAGATACGTGGAGGGGCAGGTAGCTTTGAGGAAGTAGAAAGGATAGAGAAATGACAGGAATGAAAGGGTTACTGTATAAGTAACATCTGGCAGCTCTTGGGTTGTATTCCCTGGAGTTCAGCAGGATGAGGGGGGATCTCATAGAAACATTCCAAATGTTAAAAGGCCTGAACAGATTAGATATGGCAAAGTTAACATAGAAACCTACAATGCAATACAGGCCCTTTGGCCCACAATGAGCATAGGAATAAGCTGAGGTGGACGATAAATGCATGGCTGAGGGATTCAAGCAGGGGGCAGGGATTCAGATTTCTGGATCTCTTTTGGGGCAGGTGTGACCTGTACAAAAAGGACAGGTTGCACTTGAATCCCAGGGGGACCAATATTCTGGCGAGGAGATTTGCTAAGGCTACTGGGGAGAGTTTAAACTAGAATTGTTTGGGGGTGGGAACCAAACTGAAGAGACTGGGGAGGAGGCAGTTAGCTCACAAATAGAGGAAGCTTGGAGACAGTGTGTGAGGGAGGATAGGCAGGTGATAGAGAAGGGACGCGCTGAGACAGACAGTTTGAGATATGTCTATTTTAACACAAGAAGTATTGTGAACAAAGCGGATGAGCTTAGAGCATAGATCAGTACTTGGAGCTATGATGTGGTGACCATTACAGAGACTTGGATGGCTCAGGGATAGAGAGACTGTACTTGATTTATTATTGGGAAATGTACCTGGTGAGGTGTCAGATCTCTCAGTGGGAGAGCATTTTGGAGACAGGAATAGCATTGGAGAGAGATAGGAACAGACAAGTTAGAAAATGTTTAATTGGAGTAAGGGGAATTATGAGGCTGTCAGGCAGGAAATTGGCTTAAATTGGAAACAGATGTTCTCAGGGAAAAGTACAGAAGAAATGTGGCAAATGTTCAGGGGATATTTGTGTGGAGTTCTGCAGAGGTACATTCTCATGAGACTGGGAAGTTACGAGGTACCATACCCTTGTATGGTAGGGTACTGGAACTGTGGTGTACAAAAGCTGTAATAAATCTAGTCAAGAAGAAAAGAAGAGCTTACAAAAGGTTCAGAGAGCTAAGTAATGTTAGTGATTTAGAAGATTATAAAGCTAACAGGAAAGATCTTAAAAAGGAAATTAGGAGAGCCAGAAGGGGCCATGAGAAAGCCTTGCTGGGCAGGATTAAGGAAAACCCCAAGGCATTCTACAAGTATGTGAACAGCAAGAGGATAAGATGTGAAAGAATAGGACCTGTTACGTACCCCGTAACTGGGTCACTTACCAGCAAAGATAGAGAAGTCCGTTGAAGTCTGATGGTACTATTTTTAACAGTATTTATTGATAAAAATACACAAAAATAATATCAATGTAAACATACAGATAATATACGTCATCACTACTAAGTCTAAAAGCGCGGGTATAATAATAATCACTAAGAAATAGCTCTGTCGTCTAGGGGATAATGTATTGTCCGATGGAAATATAAAAGTCACTCAAGTTCATGCAGGATGCAGCCTTTGGTTGGAGTCAAGAGAGAGAGTTTAAAACTTGCCCATTCCTTTTATGATGTCAATCCTTCGAGAGTCGTTGGGGCTGATTTCTCCTTTGTTTTAGCTCAAGCCATTCTTCTGTGGTAAGGCCCACCAATTCCGAGGCAAGTGGAAAAGGACGCACATGGGCTTTCCACCGGCTGTCGCTATTACGGGATTTCTAGCATTTCTTCTGGTGCGTCTAAAGGGGCTGTTCCCCAGACCCTCTTTTATCCTGACTCACAGGGTCTCAGATGTCAATCAGGCTGGAAGGATGCCACCCCTCAACCAGCCCACCTTTGGTCATTCCCTGAGGGCCTCAAATAAATAGCACAGCACTCAATACACAATTCCGTCTCCAAGAGACAATGGCCGTTTCCCGTGGCTTTGTATCGCTGAGGGGCCAGGACATTCCAAACGTCTCTCTCTCATTTCCTGGGTCTTCTGACCCAAATTAATAGCGATCTTGCGATTCTCAAAAAGGAGGGGGCTACTTTGGACCCTTCGGCCCCTCAGAGTTGGGCACAGGCATAACAGACCTATCAAGTGTGACAGTGGGAAAGTGTGTATGGAACCGGAGGAAATAGCAGAGGTAATTAATGAATACTTTACTTCAGTATTCATAATGAAAAAGTATCTTGGTGATTGTAGTGATGACTTGCAGCAGACTGAAAAGCTTGAGCATGTAAATATCAAGAAAGAGAATGTGCTGGAGCTTTTGGAAAGCATCAAGTTGGATAAGTTGCCAGGACTGGATGAGATGTACCCCAGGCTACTGTGGGACGCAAGGGAGGAGATTGCTGAGCCTCTGGCAATGATCTTTGAATCATCAATGGGGATGGGTGAGCTTCCAGAGGATTGGAGGGTTGCGGATGTTGTTCCTTTATTCAAGAAAGGGAGTAGAGATAGCCCAGGAAGTTATCAAACAGTGAGTCTTACCTCAGTGGTTGGTAAGTTGATGGAGAAGATCCTGAGAGGCAGGGTTTATGAACATTTGGAGAGGTATAACATGATTAGGAATAGTCAGTATGGCTTTGTCAAGGGTAGGTCATACCTTACAAGCTTGATTGAATTTTTTGAGGATATGACTAAACACATTGATGAAGGAAGAGCAGTGGATGTAGTGTATATGGATTTCAGCAAGGCATTTGATAAGGTACCCCATGCAAGGCTTATTGAGAAAGTAAGGAGGCATGGGATCCAAGGGGACATTGCTTTGTGGATCCAGAACTGGCTTGTCCACAGAAAGCAAAGAGTGGTTGTAGATGGGTCATATTCTACATGGAGGTTGGTCACCAGTGGAGTGCCTCAGGGATCTGTTCTGGGGCCCTTACTATTCGTAATTTTCATAAGTGACCTGGATGAGGAAGTGGAAGGATGGGTTAGTAAGTTTGCTGATGACATAAAGGTTGGAGGTGTTGTGGATAGGTTGGAGGGCTGTTGGAGGTTACAACGGGACATTGATAGGATGCAAAATTGGGCTGAGAAGTGGCAGATCGAGTTCAACCCAGAAAAGTGTGAAGTGGTTCATTTTGGGAGGTCAAATATGATGGCATTAATGGTAAAACTCTTGGCAGTGTGAGTGATCAGAGGGATCTTGGTGTCTGAGTCCATAGGACGCTCAAAGCAGCTGCGCAGGTTGACTCTGTGGTTAAGAAGACGTATGGTGTATTGGCCTTCATCAATCGTGGAATTGAATTTAGGAGGTGAATGTTGCAGCTATATAGGACCCTGGTCAGACCTCACTTGGAGTACTGTGCTCAGTTCTGGGTCTTCTCTAGGTATTGCTCTTCCTTCATCAATGTGTTTAGTCACATCCTCAAAAAATTCAGTCAGGCTCGTAAGACACGACCTGCCCTTGACAAAGCAATGCATAATAAAATATCTCGAGTAAATGTAGAGAGTTTCAGAATGAGTCATTATTTGTGCAAAATGTTTAGGGTGTAGAAGCACAAATTGACCACTGGGCTCTGCCTGTCTGAATTCTGTAGCATAATTCTTTAGCTTAACTTCCTGGACACTCATAATCTTTTAAGGTTTGTATGGCAAAAGGTTATGGGTCCATGCAAGATAAATATATGAAGGGTAGATACAGTCATTTTCAAATAGCAAGTAACACATTTGTGTGCTTGTCTCTACTTGAACCAAGTATTGGAGTTCAACAACTGTCAATGCCTCCAGTAGAGAAAGGAACAATAGAAAACAAAGCAAAAGAAACAATTGGGGTGGCAGATTGCAGCATTTAATGCCCAGGCCTCATGTGGGAACTTTCCATATAGGAATCTGAACTACAAACAAGAGACTCTGCAGATGCTGGAAATCCGAGGAACACACACAAAATGCTGGAGAAACTCAGCAGACCAGGCAGCACCTATGGAAAAAGTACAGTCGACATGTTAGACTGAGACCTTTCAGCAGGACTGGAGAAGAAAAAAAGCTGAGGAGTAGATGTGAAAGGTGGGGTGAGGGGAGAGAAAAATGCCAGGCGATAGGTGAAACTTGGAGGGGGAGGGATGAAGCAAAGAGCTAGGAAGTTGATTGGTGAAAGAGACAGAAGGCCATGGAAGAAAGGGAAAAAGGTGGGGGGGGGGAAAGGATCACCAGAAGGAAGCAATGGGCAGGCAAGGAGATAACATGAAAGAGGGTCATTTTGTCGAGACCCTTCATCCTGCACTTTGCATGTGTTCTTCAAGATTTACAGCATCTGCAGAATCTCTTGTGATCTTGAATCTTAATTTTTGAATCCTAATTAGGAATTTTTTCAGTGGTTAGTAACTGAATTCTCTGTTTTATATAGGGATGTTCTTTGTGGTTACCTTTTCTGTTCCAATATCACTCAGCCTCCAAGACGTGGGATTCTCAAAGGGGACATTACTAGTGTGATCTTATACCATCAAAACAAGTACATGGATTGCAGGTAACAATTCAACTGCACAGACTTAAGAAGCTAATGTAGCCATCCAATGCCCTTCAGCCCACGATGCTGTGCAAAACATGTCCTTACCTTAGAACTACCTAGGGTTAGCCATAGTCCTCTATTTTTCTAAGCTCCATGTACTTATCAAGGAGTCTCTTAAAAGACCCTATCATTTCCACCTCCATTGTCGCCGGCAGCCCATTCCACGCACTCACCACTTTCTGTGTAAAAAAATTAACCCTGACATCTCCTCTGTACCTACTTCCAAGCACCTTAAAACTATGCCCTCTCGTGCTAGCTATTTCAGCCCTGGGGAAAAGCCTCTGACTAGCCACACAATCAATGCCTCTCATTATCTTATACACCTCTATCAGGTCACCCCTCATCCTCTGTCTCTCCAAGGAAAAAAGGCCAAGTTCACTCAACCTATTCTCATCAGTAATGCTCCCCAATCCAGGCAACATCCTTGTCAATCTCCTCTACACCCTTTTTTATGGTTTCCACATCCTTTCTATAGAGAGGCAACCGGAATTGAGCACAGTACTCCAAGTGGGGTCTGACCAGGGTCCTATATAGCCGCAACATTACCTCTTTGCTCCTAAACTCAATCCCACGATTGATGAAGGCCAATGCACTGTATGCCTTCTTAACCACAGAGTCAACCTGCGCAGCATCTTTGAGTGTCCTATGGACTCGGACCCCAAGATGCCTCTGATCTTCCACACTGCCAAGAGTCTTACCATTAATACTATATTCTGCCATCATATTTGACCTACCAAAATAAACCACCACACTTATCTGGGTTGAACTCCATCTGCCACTTCTCAGCCCAGTTTTGCATCCTATCGACATCTCGCTGTAACCTCTGACAGCCCTCCACACTATCCACAACACCCCCAGTGATATCCCCCTCATTCTTATGAACTCCAGTGAGTACATGCCCAGAGCCATCAATCACTCCTCATATGGCAACCCCTTCATTCCCTGAATCATTCTCCTGAACCTCCTCTGGATCCTTTCCAATCCCAGCACATCTTTTCTTACATAAGAGACACAAAGCTACCCACAATATTCCAAGTGCAGTCTGATCAATGCTATATAAAGCCTCAACATTACATACTTGCTTTTATATTCTCATTATCTCAAAATGAAAGCTAACATTGCATTTACCTTCTTTACCACTGACTCAACCTGCAAGTTAACCTTTAGGAAATCCTGCACAAGGACTACCAAGTCCCTCTATGACTCAGATTTTTAAATTTTTCTCTGTTTAGAAAACAGTCTACAACTTTATTCCATCTACCAAAGTGCATGACTATACATTTTCCTACACTATATTCCACCTGCCACTTCTTTGCCCTTTCTCTCAATCTGTGTAAGTCCTTCTGCAGGCACCCTGCTTCCTCAACACTACCTGCACCTCCACCTATCTTTATATTGGCTACAAACGTGGCCCCAAAGTCATCAATTCCATCATCCAAATCATTCACATACAACGTAAAAGGAAGTGGTTCCAACACAGACCCCTTTGGAACACCACTAGTCACTGGCATCCAATCAGAAAAGAGTCCCTTTATTCCCACTCTTTGCCTCCTGCCAGTCAGCCAATCTTCTATCCATGCTAGTATCTTTACTGTAATACCATGGGCTCTTATCTCATAATATTTAGTTGATTGTCTATGAAATAATCAAATATTATGACATTATACTTGATACCATAATGCTTTGTATTGGATTCATAAGGTAAATATAAAGCTTTTACAAACAAGATTGTATGCATTACTATTAACAACTTGGTCAAGGTGTGTTTATAAAATTGTTAACATACTTAAGAAGAAAAATTACTGTAAGCAAAGGCTTTACATTAGATTTATCCCAAGTTTATTTTGTTTCCATAGATTAAGGTTATTATGCTGTTTTCATAAGCTATTAACAGAGTATTATTTATTTTTTGCTCCAACAGCTATGATTGATTGATCAGGGTAGTGAGGAACTGGCAAGTGCATGAGAAAGAGTTTGCCTTTGATGCCACATCTTGCCTTTCCTTAAATGTTGTCATCCTAGGCAATTTTTTCATTTGTCTCATTAGCCATGGCTTTGAGATAGAATAGTAGTCTCCATAAATTCTTGCTTGAATTACAGATGCGTAGACTGTTAGTTTACTGGTGTTTGCCAAGAATTGCAAATTGCCTTAGAACGGTGCATTGAATCCATGGTTCTTGCCTTTGTCAGATTAGGGGAAATATGATAACTCTCTGCATCTCTAATCTTTATTCACTGCAGTAAAAGGGCATAGAGAGAGATTGATGTTGATTAAATTGAGCACTGATGGTGCTATCACATGGTTCTCAGGGGTGGCCATGTTGAACTGGATGATGGCACTATTCTTGGTTATGTAGAAGATGGTACCTCCTGTGGACCCAACATGATGTGTCTTGACCACAAATGCCTACCAATACAAGCCTTCAACCTGAGCTCTTGCCCACAGAGTGCAAATGGAGACATCTGTTTCAGCCATGGGGTAAGTCCGTTTCAAAAAATGGTGAACATGTATATTCCTCTGATATGATGACATCTGAATATTTCAAGAAGAGAATAAAATAAGGAGGAGTACACAAAACTGACCAAATTGTCAACAGAAATTGTGTGATTGGACTTTGTGCTAACATTACCCCAACTACAAAAGTACAAAATTGATGAACAAGAAAAGGCTTCATCACATCTTCTGAAACCACAATCGTCAAAGGATTACAACTGAATATCGCACTCCTTTGAATCACTGCCACCAACTACACCTTCCCTGTAGTATAGAAGCTACTTTTCATAACCACCTAGTCTATAAATCTTAATTAGAACAATGCACTGCCTCCAAATAACACTAAATTAGAAGCTGTAGGACCAAAAGGTAGGGTGGCCAATGGAAACAGGCTCAAACATCAGCTTCACAGTATCTTCACAGAAGATACTGACCTGACAGCACAGTTTTGTCAATTGACTATTAATCAACCATTGCAACTTTTGGATGAGGTCTCAAAGTCAAAAATGGACTAACTCTTTCCCTGCAGCCCTTGCTTACCTCAAAGAGCAAACTCTATATGTTACACCACTGATTGAAAATGAATGTTTGGAATTGACCAAGCGAAAAAGACGAAAGCTCTAGCTTGGTCAACCTAAGAACCTTCTAGTTAATATCATATACCATATCCAGATCCAGCAACTTCAATGAAATTGGAATTCACAGGTAGAGTGTGATTGCAAGCAATGGAAGATGACTTACTTCTCAAGCAATCTGGAAAAAAATAACATGTCCAAATGAAACCAGAGCAAGACTCTAACTAAGTGATGGACAATTTTCTCCCCTTGTTAATCAAGTGATTTTTCAAATGCAAAATTTAATTTGGAATGTATAATTTCTTTATTTGACATTTGACATGGTCCCTCATGAGTGACTCATCCAGAAAGTCATGATGCATAGGATAAATGGAACCTTGGCTGTTTGAATAAAAAAAATTGGCTTAAAGGAAGAAAGGAGAGGGTAGTTGTGGAAGGAAAGTATTCTGCCTGGAGGTCGGTGACTAGTAGAGTGCCACAGGGATCTGTCCTGGGACCCCTGCTATTTGTGATTTTTATAAATGACCTGGATGTAGAGGTAGAAGGATGGGTGAGTAAGTTTGCAGATTACACAAAGATTGGAGGAGTTGTGGATGGAGCTATAGGTGGTCGAAGGTTTCAAGAGGGTATAGACAGGCTGCAGAGTTGGGCAGAAAGATGGCAGATGGAGTTCAATCTGGACAAGTGTGAGGTGATGCATTTTGGAAGGACAAACCAGAAGACTGAGTACAGGATTAACAGTCAGTTACTTAAGAGTGTGGATGAACAAAGGGACCTTGGGGTTCAAATCCATACATCCCTCAAGGTCGCTGCACAGGTTCATAGGGTAGTTAAGAAGGTCTATGGGATGCTAGGCTTCATTAACAAGGGGATTGAGTTCAAGAGTAGAGAGGTCATGTTGCAACTCTACGAATCTCTGGTGAGACCGCACTTAGAGTATTGTGTTCAATTCTGGTCACCTCATTATAGGAAGGATGTGGAAGCTATGGAGAGGGTGCAGAGGAGATTGACCAGGATGTTGCCTGGATTGGAGAACAAGTCATATGAAGCAAGGTTAGCAGAGTTGGGACTTTTCTCTTTGGAGCATAGAAGAATGAGAGGGGACTTGATAGAGGTCTACAAGATTATGAGAAGCATAGATAGTCAGTACCTGTTTCCCAGGGCACCAATAGCAAACACCAGAGGGCATATGTACAAAATTAAGGGAGGGAAGTTTAGGGGAGACATCAGGGGTAAGTTTTTTACACAGAGGGTTGTGAGTGCCTGGAATGACTTGCCAGGGATGGTGGTGGAGGCTAAAACATTAGGGGTATTTAAGAGCCTCTTGGACAGGCACATGGATGAAGGAAAAATGGAGGGTTATGGGGTAGTGTGGGTTTAGTACTTTTTTTAAGGATTATATGGGTCAGCATAATATGGAGGGCTGAAGGGCCTGTACTGTGCTGTAGTGTTCTATGGTTATATGTTTCTATGGTTTATTTAAAAACACTTAAACACAGTAGAGATGAATAAAAATAAATGATCCAGCACACAAGACATTCCTGAGCATTAACCTGCCTTATTTGGAGTTAGTCCATCAGATATGAGAACAGAATTAGGCCATTTAGCCCATTGAGTCTGCTCTGCTATTCCATCATGGCTGATCCCGGATCCCACTCAACCTCATACACCTGCCCTCTCACCATATCCTTTGATGACCTAACCGATCAGGAATCTCTGCCTCAAATATACCCACAGATTTGGCCTCCACTGCAGACTGTGGCAGAGCATTTCACAGATTTACTACTCTCTAGCTAAAAAACAGTTCCTCTTTACCTCTGTTTTAAAAGGGTACCCCTCAATTTTGAGGCTGTACCCTCTAGTTCTGGATACCCCACCAAAGGAAACATCCTCTCCACATCCACCCTATCTAGTCCTTTCAACATTCAGTAGGTTTCAATGAAACCCCCGCATTTTTCTAAATTCCTGTGAGTACAGACCAAGAGCTGCCAAATGTTCCTCATACATTAACCCCATCTTTCCTGGAATCATCCTCGTGAACCTCCTCTGGACTATCTCCAATCACAGCATATTCTTTCTGAGATATGGGGCTCAAAACTGTTGATAATACTCCGTGTGGTCTGACTAGTGTCTTATAAAGGCTCAGCATTATCTCCTTGCTTTTATATTCTATTCCCCTTGAAATAAATGTCCACACTGCATTTGCCTTCTTTACCACAGACTCAACTTGTAAATTAACCTTTTGGAAGTCTTGCACAAGGACTCCTAAGTCCCTTTGCACCTCTGATGTTTGAACCTGCCCCCCCCCCATTTAGATAATAGTCCTCACTATTGTTCCTTTTACCAAAATGCATTATCATACATTTCCCAGCACTGTATTCCATCTGCCACTTTTTTGCCTGTTCTTCCAATTTGTCTAAGTCCTGCTGCAATTGCATTGCTTCCTCAGAAGTACCTACCCCTCCACCTATCTTTGTATTATCCGCAAACTTTGCCACAAAGCCATCAATTCCATTATCCAAATCATTGACAAACAATGTGATGAGCAGCAGTCCTAATATTGACCCCTGAAAAACACCACTAATCACCGGCAGCCAATCAGAAAAGGCCTCATTTATTCCCACTCGCTGCCTCCTGCCTGTCAGCCATTCTGCTATCCATGCCAGTATCTTTCCTGTAACACCATAGGATTTTATTTTGTGAAGCAGCCTCATGTGAGGCACCCTATTAAATGCCTTCTAAAAATCCAAGTAAATGACATCCACTGCCTCTCCTTTGTCCACCCTAATAGGTTTGTCAGACAAGATTTCCCTTTACAGAAACCATGCTGACTTTTGACTTACTTTATCATTAGTTTCCAAATACCACGAAAACTCATCCTTACTTCTCAGTACATCGAGTTCTCAGTATTCTCAAGAAGGAGGGTGAGCAGCCAGATGTTGTAGTCCATGTAGGGACCAATGACGTGGATAGAAAGAAGGAGGAGGTCCTGCAAAGAGAATTTAGGGAGTTTGGTACAAAGCTGAAGGACAGGACCTCCAGGGCTGCAATCTCAGGATTGCTACCCATGCCACGTGCTAGTGAGGCTAGAAATAGGAAGATAATGCAGCTAAATACGTGACTAAGGAGATGGTGCAGGAGGGCGGGCTTTATGTTTCTGGACAATTGGGCCTTGTTCCAGGGAAGGTGGGACCTGTTCCGACGGGACGGGCTGCACCTGAACTGGAGGGGGACTAATATCCTTGTGGGAAGGTTTGCTAGTGCTGCTCCGGGGGGTTTAAACAAGATGTGCAGGGGGAGGGGATCCAGAGTGTTAGAGCAGATAGTGAGGTGGAGGAGGATAAAGGCCGTGCGAGCTGCAAGCATAATGCATGGAGTAAAGCCAGATCTAACATATAAAGAGGCTTTGAGGAAAGAGAAGCAGAATAAAGGGTGTAAAGGTAGTAAGGTAGAAGGGCTAAAGTGTGTGTACTTCAATGCAAGAAGCATCAGGAACAAAGGTGATGAACTGAGAGCTTGGATACATACATGGAATTATGATGTAGTGGCCATTACAGAGACTTGGCTGGTACCAGGGCAGGAATGGATTCTCAATATTCCTGAATTTCAGTGCTTTAAAAGGGATAGAGAGGGGGGGGGAAAGGAGAGGAGGGGTGGCATTACTGGTCAGGGATACTATTACAGCTACAGAAAGGGTGGATAATGTAGCAGGTTCCTCTTTTGAGTCAGTATGTGTGGAAGTCAGGAACAGGAAGGGAGCAGTTACTCTACTGGGGCCCCCTGGTTGCAGCAGAGATACCGAGGAGCAGATTGGGAGGCAGATTTTGGAAAGGTGTAAAGATAACAGGGTTGTTATCATGGGTGACTTTAACTTCCCTAATATTGATTGGCACCTGATTAGTTCCAATGGTTTAGACGGGGCAGTGTTTGTTAAGTGCTTCCAGGATGGATTCCTGTCACAGTATGTTGACAGGCCGACTAGGGGGAATGCCATACTAGATCTAGTATTAGGTAACGAACCAGGTCAGGTCACAGATCTCTCAGTGGGTGAGCATCTGGGGGACAGTGACCACTGCTCCCTGTCCTTTAGCATTATCATGGAAAAGGATAGAAACAGAGAGGACAGGAAAAGTTTTAATTGGGGAAGGGCAAATTATGAGGCTATAAGGCTAGAACTTGCGGGTGTGAATTGGGATGATGTTTTTGCAGGGAAATGTACAATGGACATGCGGTGGATGTTTAGGGATCTCTTGCAGGATGTTAGGGATAAATTTGTCCCTGTGAGGAAGATAAAGAATGGTAGGGTGAAGGAACCATGGGTGACAAGCGAGGTGGAGAATCTAGTCAGATGGAAGAAGGCAGCATACGTGAGGTTTAGGAAGCAAGGATCAGATGGGTCTATTGAGGAATATAGGGTAGCAAGAAAGGAGCTTAAGAAGGGGGCATGAGAGGGCCTTGGCGAGTAGGGTAAAGGAAAACTCCAAGGTATTCTTCAATTGTGTGAAGAACAAAAGGTTGACAGGAGTGAAAATAGAACCGATTAGAGATAAAGGTGGGAAGATGTGCCTGGAGGCTGTGGAAGTGAGCGAGGTCCTCAATAACTACTTCTGTTCGGTATTCACCAATGAGAGGGAACTTGATGACGGTGAGGACAATATGAGTGAGGTTGATGTTCTGGAGCATGTTAATGTTATGGGAGACGAGGTGTTGGAGTTGTTAAAATACATTAGGACAGATAAGTCCCTGGGGCCTGACGGAATATTCCCCAGGCTGCTCCACGAGGTGAGGGAAGAGATTGCTGAGCCACTGGCTAGGATCTTTATGTCCTCATTGTCCATGGGAATGGTACCGAAGGATTGGAGGGAGGCGAATGTTGTCCCCTTGTTCAAAAAAGATAGTAGGGATAGTCCGGGTAATTATAGACCAGTGAGCCTTATGTCTGTGGTGGGAAAGCTGTTGGAAAAGATTCTTAGAGATAGAATCTATGGGCATTTAGAGAATCATGGTCTGACCAGGGACAGTCAGCATGGCTTTATGAAGGGTAGATCATATCTAACAAGCCTGATAGAGTGCTTTGAGGAGGTGACCAGGCATATAGGTGAGGGTAGTGCAGTGGATGTGATCTACATGGATTTTAGTAAGGCATTTGACAAGGTTCTACATAGTAGGCTTATTTAGAAAGTCAGAAGGCATGGGATCCAGGGAAGTTTGACCAGGTGGATTCAGAATTGGCTTGCCTGCAGAATGCAGAGGGTCATGGTGGAGGGAGTACATTCAGATTGGAGGGTTGTGACTAGTGGTGTCCCACAAGGATCTGTTCTGGGACCTCTACTTTTTGTGATTTTTATTAACAACCTGGATGTGGGGGTAGAAGGGTGGGTTGGCAAGTTTGCAGATGACACAAAGATTGGTGGTGTTGTGGATAGTGTAGAAGATTGTTGAAGATTGCAGAGGGACATTGATAGGATGCAGAAGTGGGCTGAGAAGTGGCAGATGGAGTTCAACCCGGAGAAGTGTGAGGTGGTACACTTTGGAAGGACAAACTCCAAGGCAGAGTACAAAGTAAATGGCAGGTTACTTGGAAGTGTGGAGGAGCAGAGGGGTCTGGGGGTACATGTCCACAGATCCCTGAAAGATGCTTCACAGGTAGATAGGGTAGTTAAGAAAGTTTATGAGGTGTTAGCTTTCATAAGTCGAGGGATAGAGCTTAAGAATCGCGAGGTATTGATCCAGCTCTATAAAACTCTAGATAGGCCACACTCGGAGTACTGTGTCCAATTCTGGTCGCCTCATTATAGGAAGGATGTGGAAGCATTGGAAAGGGTACAGAGGAGATTTACCAGGATGCTGCCTGGTTTAGAGAGTATGGATTATGATCAGAGATTAAGGGAGCTGGGGCTTTACTCTCTGTAGAGAAGGAGGATGAGAGGAGACATGATAGAAGTATACAAGATATTATGAGGAATAGATAGAGTGGACAGCCAGCGCCTCTTCCCCAGGGCACCACTGCTCAATACAAGAGGACATGGCTTTAATGTAAGGGGTGGGAAGTTCAAGGGGGATATTAAAGGAAGGTTTTTTACTCAGAGAGTGGTTGGTGTGTGGAATGCACTGCCTGAGTCAGTGGTGGAGGCAGATACACTAGTGAAGTTTAAGAGACTACTAGACAGGTATATGGAGGAATTTAAGGTGGGGGTGGTTATATGGGAGGCAGGGTTTAAGGGTCAGCACAACATTGTGGGCCAAAGGACCTGTTCTGTGCTGTACTGTTCTATGTTCTATGTTCTATTACTAATAGACGCCAACTCTTTCACAGCCACTGAGGTTAGGCTGCCTGGCCTATAATTTCCTATATTTTGCCTTCCTCCTTTCTTGAAGAGTGGAGTGACATTTGCAATCTTTCAGTCCTCCGAGACCATGCCAGAATCAAGTGATTCTTGAAAGATCATGACCAATTCATCTGTTATCTCTTCAGCATCCTCTCTCAGAACTCTGGAAAGGAGTCCATCTGGTACAGGTGACTTACTCACCTTTTACTTTTTGGCACTTTTTTCTTTGTAATAGCAATTGCACTCACTCCTGCTCCCTGACACTCATGGACCTCTGGCACACTGCTGGTCTCTTCCACAGTGACGACAGATACAAAGTACCCATTAGGTTCATCTGCTATTTCTTTGTCCCCCATTACTACCTCACCAGCATCATTTTCTAGTGGTCCAATATAAACTCTCACCTCCTTTTTACTCCTTATATTACTGAAAGAAACTTTTGGTATCCTGCTTTATATTATTGGCTAGTCTGCCCTAATATTTCATTTTTTCCCTTCTTATAGCTTTGCCAGTTGGCTTTTGTTGGATTTGAAAAGCTTCCCAATCATCCAACTTCCCACTCACTTTTGCTACCTTTTATATGCCTTTTCCTTGGCTTTTTTGCAGCCCTTAACTTCCTTTGTCAGCCAGGGTTGCCTACCCCTGTCATTTGAGAACTTCTTCCTCTGTAGGATATATCTATCCTGGGCCTTGTGAACTATTCTCAGAAAGAGTTAGACAATCCATACTAGAGATGCGTGAAAACAGATACCTTTTAATCAGGCTGGCAATCGAGATTTTGAAGGCAGAGTTTTTGTGACAGTTTTTCTGATTTGAGGAGCGGCCAATCAGCAAGAGGGATTCATTAGAAAGAGCCAATTAGAATAATTCAACTGCAAGCAGAGCGGCCATTCTTTTTGAGTGTGCCAGTCTCTAAAGTGGCTTTGGCTCATCAGGCTTGGGTGAGGTAGATTGTTTTGTAAATTACACACTCTCTTATTTGTTCATTCCTCACCTATTAGTGCACAGTATACTGGGAACAGCTCCAGGGGCAGTGTTTTGTACTCTGTGTGGGATATGGGAAGTCTGGGAGATCTCCACTCTCCCAGATAAACATATCTGCACCAAGTTGCAGCTCCAGAGAGAACGAATTAAGGAACTGGAGCAGCAGCTCGATGACCTTTGACCTATATGGGAGAATGAGGACATGACAAACAGGAGCTCCAGGAAGGCAGTCATCCCTAGATTGCAGGAGACAGGTAACTGGGTGACTGTCAGGAGAAATAGGGGAAATGCACAGCCAGTGCAGAGTACACCTGTGGCCGTTCCCTCAACAATAAGTACACATCCTTGGATACTGTTGAGGGGGATGACCTACTCGGGGAATTGTGGGGGGTGAGAAACAGTTTGACCGGATTTCTGGTACTGTGTCTGGTGCTGTGGCTCAGAAGAGCAGAAGGGAAGAGGACTGCAGTGTTGATAGGAGATTCCTTAGTCAGAGGAACAGAGATAAGATTCTGTGGGTGTGATAGAGCCACCCAGATGGTATATTGCCTCCCTTGTGCCAGGGTCAGGGACGTCTTGGATCAGGTCCAGCCCATTTTCAAGGGCAAGGGTGAGCAGCCAGAATTCTTGATGCATATTGGCACCAATGATATAGGAAAACAAGGTGAGGAGGTCCTGAAGAGACATTTTAGAGCTTGGTAGGAAGCTGTAAAACAGGACCTCCAGGGTCATAATCTCTGAATTGCTGCCTGTGTTATGTACTAGTGACAGTAAGTATAGAATAATTTGACAGGTGAATGCATGTCTGAGGAACTGGTGCAGAGAGCAGGGTTTCAGATTTAATGGATCATTGGGATCTCTTCTGGGGAACGTGCAACCTGTATAGAAGGTACAGGTTACACCTGAACCCAATGGAGTCTAACATCCTTACGGGCAGGTTGACTAGAGTTGTTTGGGTGGATTCAAGATGATATGCAGAGGGATGGGAGCCGGAGTGACAGTGCTGAAGATAGTTGGTTAGAAGGTAGTTGATAGAAGGTAGTTGGTTCAGAAAGAGGCAATCTGTAGTGAGACTCCTAGCAAGGAGAGGCTGATGACAGGGCAAAATTGCAACCAACAGGATGAATTGCAATGTAAAAGGTGGACAAAATTGAAAAGGGTGAATACAGGACTGAAGGTGTTATATTTGAACTTCATCTCACAAAATAGAAAATCTAAAGCAGTTCCACAAAATGGCAGCCTCCATCTTCAAGCACACAGCAATTGGTCTGTCTGCTTCCACTGTAATTCAAATCCACTGTTTTGCAGACTCTAGTTATTTCTGGCCAATAGAACCCTTAGGGGAAAATGATCGAATTCACCCTGTAATTTGAGAAAGAGAAGCTAAAGACAGGTGTATCAGTATTACAGTGGAGTAAAGGGAATTACAGAGACATGAGAGAGGAGCTGTCCAGAATCGATTGGAAAAAAACACTGGCAGGGCTGATGGCAGAACAGCAATTGCCAGAATTTCTGAAACCAATTTGGAAGGCATAGGATATATACATCCCACAGAAGGAGAACCAAATACAGGGTATATAATAGAGCAAAAATTAGTGGGAAGTTAGAGGATTGGGAAGCTTTCCTATGCTAATAGAAGGCAACTAATAAAGTAATTACAAAGATAAAGATGGAAATTACAAAGATAAAGATGGAATACGTAAGTAAGCTCACCATTAATATTAAAGAGGATACTAAGAGATTCTTCAGATACATAAAGAGAGGTGAGAGTGGATATTGGACCACTGGAAAATGATGCTGGAGGGGTAGTAATGGGGGACAATGAAATGGCAGATGGACTGAATAAGTATATTGCATCAGTCTTCACTGTGGAAGCCAGTAGCAGTATGGTGGAAGTTCCAGGTGCCAGGGGTCATGAAGTGTGTGAAGTTACCATTACTAGGGAGAAGGTTATTGGGAAACTGAAAGGTCTGAAGGTAGGTAATTCACCTGGACCAGATGGTGTACATCCCAGATTTCTGAAAGGCGTGGCTGAAGAGACTGTGGAGGCATTAGTAATGATCTTTCAATAATGACTAGATTCTGGAATGGTTCCAGATGACTGGAAAATTGCAAATGTCATTCCATTCTTCAAGAAGTGAAAGAGGCAGAAGAAAGGAAGTTATAGGCCTATTAGTCTGATGTAAGTGGTTGGGAAGATGTTTCAGTCAATTGTTAAGGATGTGGTTTCAGGGTACTTGTAGGCACATGATAAAATGTGCTGTAGTTGGCATAGTTTCCTCAAGGGAAAATCTTGCCTGACAAATCTGTTGGAATTCTTTGAAGAAATAACAAAGAAGAAAAACAAAGGAAAATTGGTTGTTGGTGTATATTTGGATTTTCAGAATGCCTTTGACAAGGTGCCACATATGAAGCTGCTTAACAAGCCACAAGCCCATGGTACTACAGGAAAGGTACTAGGATGGATAGAGCATTGACTGATTGGCAGGAGGCAAAAACTGGGAATAAAGGGAGCCTTTTTTGATTGGCTGCTGGTGACTAGTGGTGTTCCACAGCAGTCTGAGTTGGGACCAATTCTTTTTACGTTATATGTTAATAACTTAGATAATGGAATTGGATGCTTTGTTGCAAAGTTTGCAGTCGATACGAAGATAGGTGGAGGGGCAGGTTTCTTTGAGGAAGTAGAGAGGCTGCAGAAGGACAGACAGATTAGGAGAATCAGAATCAGGTTTATTATCGCTGGCATGTGACATGAAATTTGTTAACTTAGCAGCAGCAGAATGGACAAAGAAATGGCAGATGGAATACGGTGTCAGGAACTGAATGGTCATACATTTTGGTAGAAGAAATGAAAGGGTTGAATATTTTCTAAATGGAGAGAAAATACAAAAAACTGAGGTGCAAAGGGAGTTGGGGGTCTTTGTGCAGGATTCCCTAAAGGTTAATTTGCAGGTTGAGTCGGTGGTGAGGAAGACAAATGCAATGTTAGCTTTCATTTCAAGAGAACTAGAATATAAAAGCAAGGATGTGTTGTTGAGATTTTATAAAGCACTGATAAGGCCTCACTGGAGTATTGTGAACAGGTTTGGGCCCCTTATCTTAGAAAGGGTGTGCAAAACTGGAGTGGGTTCAAAGGAAGTTCACAAAAAATGGTTCCAGGTTTGAACGGTTTGTCATTGAAGAGCATTTGATGGCTCTGGGACTGTATTCACTGGAATTCAGAAGAATGAGGGGTGACCTCATTGAAACCTATGGAATGGTGAAAGGCCTTGATAGAGTGGATACAGAGTGGATGTTTCCTATGGTAGGAGAGTCTAAGACCAGAGGACACAGCCTCAGAATAGAGGGGCGTCCTCTTAGAATGGAGATGAGGAGGAATTTCTTTAGCCAGAGATGGTGCATCTGTGGAATTCATTGCACAGGCAGCTTTAGAGGCCAAGTCTTTATTTAAGGCAGAGGTTGATAGGTTCTTGATTGGTCAGGACATGAAGAGATATGGGGAGAAGGCAGGAGACTGGGTCTGAGAGGAAAATTGGATCAGCCATGATGAAATGGCGGAGCAGACTCTATTGGCCAAATGGCCTAATTCTGCTCTTCTATCTTATGGTCTTATTTATTTAAAGCTTATCAAATTTCCATTCATTAACTACAGAGTCTTTTATGGGGTGGGATGAAGATGGGAGCTCAGAGGAATGAAAAGGGAATGAGGGATTAAGGGGAAGTTAAAAGACTGGGGTGGGTGGGTGAGGCGTAGTGGTATAAGCAGAGGAGCAGTAGGACCCAGTGGCAGTGAGAAAGTTCTCAGCCACCTGGTGGCTGAGTCAGTTGTCCAATCCGGAGGCTGTTGGGGCTGAAGTAGGAGCCGAAGTTGTCAACAAACATGTTCAGTCACTTACTGTTTTCATCTGTACTAGATTAGAGAATTGTTCAATGAAATAAATGGTCGTATCATTTTGCTGAATGTTTGTATTCTCCTTGCAGGTGTGCAGTAATGAGGCAAAATGTATATGTGACCGTGACTGGACAGGGAAAGACTGCAGTGTTTTTGATCCATATACAGAACCAACTCCAGAAGAGGATACAGAAGGACAGTATAAGGGTCTGTATGCAATATAATATTTTGTAAAATCCACCTGCTTAATAAAAATATTGCATGATAACCAGTTAGATTTAATTGTGCAAATCATGAATACCTCCTTCATATTCTGAAGTACATTCAGTGCAAGGTTACCGTTACTTATGGCAATGGGATCTATTTTCTTCTACATAAAACTTCTCTCATAAGGAGAATGCAGAATCTTTACTTTAGTGATGCAATTGTTTTCAACAAAATATTATTTTAAATTTTAATTTTAAAGTCGACAGAAGCTTGGAAAGCTGAAGCCAACTAACCAGATTGTTTAAGGTTGATTGCTCATGTTCTTTAAAAAAAATGCAAATAACTTGTTTTTTGTAGTATGTAAAAAAAATGTTTCAATAAGTGATTGGAAAAGTCAGCAATGAAAGGGATCAAACTGGAAGAATAGAAATGAATTGTTTTTGCGATATCGTTGCTTGTCTGCAAATTAGCACATTAATTCACACTCCACACACAGTGCATATCATAAGGTTAAATGAACATTGAGGTAACAGAGAATAAATGGGGACAGTGGAATAGCTGTGAAAGGTGGCATAGAATCAATAGATAACATGTTATAAGAAAATAAGATTTATGAGTATTGTGCAAAACCAAACAGATGTTCATTTGACACACGCCCTATACAGTGGGCCACAGAGCAAGGGCCATAGACAGTATAATCTCAACATGAGAGGCAGCAGTCTGGGCCAGTTCCTGCAGGACAAGGGAAAGAGTGAGCAGCGGGAGAACAAGGACTGTTACTGTGAGAGAAGACATTTGATCCGTGGCACCACTGCCACTTCACAAGAGTGAGTGAGCAATCTAATTAGAGTGATAGAGGACAGTTGTGACATCATTGCCTACATTCCCCATGATTAGAGTCAGTTCTAATGGGGAATCTAGAAGTGATGGCTGATGTACAAACTCAACAAGAAACTGGGCCTGAAAGCAATTTTTGCAGCAGGAGTTCAGCTCCAATCTTGCCCATGCTGTCTGTGGAGAATGTCCCTAAAATGGACCATAACTCAAAGGCAAGATGCTACAGGTGCAGGAAATCTGCAGAAAATGGTGCAGGTAAAGCAGCATCTATGGAGAGAAAACATGAGGAAATCTGCAGATGCTGGAAATTCAAACAACACACACAAAATGCTGGTGGAACACAGCAAGCCAGGCAGCATCTATAGAGAGAAACACTGTCGACATCTCGGCCTGAAACGTCGACAGTGCTTCTCCCTATAGATGCTGCCAGGCCTGCTGTGTTCCACCAGCATTTTGAATGTGTTGTTTGATCTATGGAGAGAGAAATATAGCTCAGCATTCAATTTGAATTTTCACTGTCATAATTCTTAGATCCTCAGTTATGGATAAATAGCCCCACTGCCTTGTGAGCAGCCTCAGAAGAGACAAAGGCTACGGGAATAAACCCAGACAGCAAATCTGGAGTGGAGCCCTAAAGCGGCTGAACGTCATTGAACGTCCTTCTGCAATTCCTGCAGCTAAGCTGGTGCCAAATGTATTGCTTCATAAGCTTTCCTTTGAACTACACTGGTGAGACCGAGAGGGATATCTTGATGGTTGGGTATCTCAGGATCTCCATACCTTCTGCCCAGACTTAAGATTATGATCATCATTCCCCATTGTCCTTCGAGACAGATGGATGTCAACCACAACCACCAATTCTTAGGTGCTCAACTTGTTTCAAAAAAAAGTGTAGACTGTTGTTGGTGATAACAGAAACATTTCCTCCTTTCTTCCATCTGAATCCACTACCACTTTGTGTCCCTTCCTTTGGACTTTTTTGACCCACATATATAGGACCTCTGGCTAAGACTGGGTGCTAGAGTCCATGATGTATCAGAGTGGCTGCAAGATATTCTCAAGGGGGAGAGTGACCAGCCAGAGTTCATGGTGCATATTGGCACCAATGACATAGGCAGAAGAGGGGAAGAGATCCTATGCAGTGAGTATATAGAGTAAGGGAAGAGGCTGAAGAGAAGGACCTTCAAGGTCCAGATTACTCCCTGTGCTACGGCCTAGTGCAGGTAGGAATGGGGTGATAGCACAGGTTAATGAGTGGTTGTGGAGATGGTTTAGGAGACAGAGTTTCAAGTTTTTGGATCATTGGATCCTTTTCTGGGGAAGGGATGACCTGTACAAGAGGGACGAGTTGCACCTGAACTAGAGGGCAGCCAATACCCTGGCCAGGAGGTTTGCCAATGCCACTCAGGAGAGGTTAAAATAATTTTGCAGCGTCTGGGACCCAAACCCCAAGGTCAGTAAGGGAGGATCAGACTGGAAAGTAGATGTCAGGGAAAGTAAGGAAAGGCAAAATTGAAATAGCAGGTGTAACCCTCAGGTTCGATCATTGACATTAGTCTAGGGAAGACAGTCTCCAGCCCTGCTGAGCGTGTGAAATCTGAGGTGCAAAACCTCTTGTTTGTGTGGATGCTGTGTGATGTGTTACCTTGTTACAAATCAGTACCACAAAATAACAGACAGTACACCATATACAATTAAATGAATTAGCTTTATAATTCTTAATTTGACTAGAGGATTAGAGGAAGAAAAACAAAAAGAAAAGGGCCCATGTTAATGAAACAGTCTAAACTGCACATTGGAACTCACAGTTTCTCTTCCATTGATCCTCCATCAATTTCCCCGGGCTTTGTCAACTCCTGGTCCCACTCCAAGTCCATTCCATCCTGCTGTCTACAATTTCTCCTTTCTGGCATGTTCTCTCTTAACCTCCCACCAAACAAAAGACCCAGATCACCTTGTTCTCAGGCACACAACAAGAAAAAAACACTCCCTTCATTGGACGGTGCACATTTCAAAGCCCTCGTTATCTCTAGTCATAACCCAAACACTGCTTCTACGGAGAAACCATTACATGAGCAGTGAAACCTTTCCCAAGGTGCTACACAGGTATGGTGGGTTGGATAGTTTGAAGTGTGTGTATTTTAATGCTGGGAGTTTTATGGGTAAGGGTGATGAACATAGAGCATGAATCAGTACATGGAACTGCAATGTTGTAGCTATTACAGAAACTTGGTTGAGAGAGGGGCAGGAATGGTTGATTAATGTACCAGGTTTTTGAAGATTCAGAAGAGACAGAGGAGGAGGTGAACGGGGGGGGGGGGGTGGGGGGAGGTGGTGGAGTTGCACTACTCATCAGGGACAATATCCCAGCTGCACTCAGGGGAGACACAATGGAGGGATCAGACACTGAGTTCATTTGGGTGGAACTCAGGAATAGGAAGGGTGCAATCACACCGATGGGATTGTACTACAGACCCTCTGATAGCCACCGGGACATTGAGGAACAGATATGTAATCAGATTGAGGAAATGTGTAAAAATAATAGGGTTGTTGTCATAAGGGATTTCAACTTCCCTGATATAAACTGGGACCTTCTTAGTGTAAGGACTTAGATGGGGCAGAATCTGTTAAGTGTCTCCAGGAAGGTTTCTTGAGTCAGTACGCGGACGGTCCAATGAGAGGAGAGGCCGTACTGGACCTGACGTTGGGTAATGAGCATGACCAGATGACTAACCTTTCAATGAGTGAACAAATAGGGAACAGTGACCACAACACCTCAACTAAGGTAACTATAGATCTGATCAGATCAGATTCAGTTTATTGTCATTTAAAAACACAAGTGCAATGCAGTTAAAAAATGAGACAACGTTCCTCCAGGATGATATCTCAAAAGCATATGACAAAACAGACTACACCAGAAAAAAACACACAACATTTGGCAATCCCCAATCCAGAGTCCAGAGAGGCAGCTGCGTATTAATATCGTGCTACAGTCTTAGCGCGTTTCCCGGAAAGGAGCTCCAAATCCACCAGACAAAACAAGACCAAAAACTAAAGCTACAAGACCTGCACAAAACCACATAGTTACAACATATAGTTACAACAGTGCAAACAATAGCATAATTGATAAAAAAAAAACAGACCATGGGCACAGTAAAAATAGTCCAAAGATGTTAAAGGACTATAAGTTAAGACTATAAAGATAGACATGATCCTTGTGGGAGAATTTTACATGGATCATGGAAATCTACAGCATATTACAGGCCCTTCAGCCCACAATGTTGTGCTGACCATGTAACCTACTCTAGAAACTGCCAAGAATTTCCTTAGCACATACCCCTCTATTTTTCGAAGTTCCATCTACCTATCTAAGAGTCTCTTAAAAGACCCTATCATATCCGCCTCCACCACCTTCACAGGCAGCCCATTCCATGTACCCACCACTCTCTGTGTGAAAAACGTACCCCTGACATCCCCTCTGTACCTACTTCCAAGCACCTTAAAACTATGCCCCCTCCTGTTATCCATTTCAGCCCTGGGAAAAAACGTCTGGCTATCCAAATTTCAATGCCCTCATCATCTTATACACCTCTATCAGGTCACCTCGCATCCTCTGTCGCTTCAAGGAGATAAGGCCAAGTTCACAATCTATTCTCATAAAGCATGCTCCCCAATCCAGGCAACATGCTTGTAAATCTCCTCTGCACGCTGTCAATAGGTTCAATGGGTACATTTAATATCAGAGAAATGTGTACAATATACATCCTGAAATTCGTTTTCTTCGCAACCATCCATGAAAACAGAGGAGTGCTCCAAAGAATGAATGACAGTTAAATGTTAGAACCTCAAAGACACCCCAGCTCCCCCTCCCACCCACAAGCAGCAGCAAGGCAATGATGCCCCATCCCCCACCCGCAAAAAAAGCATCGCCACCCGCCCCCCCCACCGAGCACTCAATCGTGCAGCAAAGCATCAATAAAGACATGATCTGCAGTACCCCAAAGACTACTCGTTCACCCGGTAATTTGACACACCACAGGCTCTCTCTCTCTCTCTCCCTAATAAGAGAAAAAGAGGTGTCCCCGTTTCACAGCGAGAGGGAAGACATAACAAACAACTCACTGATTTACACTGTTAAATGTCTGTTGCGTCGCTTTTTCCAAGCTCTGTGCCCAAAGAACTCATGTCTCAGGGCACACAGCCCACAGCAGCTAACCCGCTGCTTCCGATCTCCTGCGTGTTCTCCTGCAATGCCTCAGTCGGGGACACAAGTCTGGATTCAGCCCATCTCTAGAGCCACAAAAAACCAGCACCCTGAAGGTACGTTAGTCTTGCAGGCCGCATCCTTGGCATATCGAAAAGTGGCCGGTCATGAGGCCCTGAGAGCGGGTCCCATTCCCACAAAGAACCAAAGTCAGAGTGTAACTCCAGGTCAGGGTCTACAAAAGAACCTTGAAAAGGAAAAGAGAGATATCAAAGATAGAAATAGAGCTGTTTCCGAAGGTGCAAGCAAAGGGGTCACAGTTAGGCGCCATCATGACAATGCTCCGCCTCCAGGGTCCTATGTAGCTGCAACATTACCTCTCTGTTCCTAAACTCAATCCCACGATTGATGAAGGCCAATGCATCGTACGCCTTCTTAACCACAGAGTCAACCTGCGCAGCATCTTTGAGTGTCCTATGGACACAGACCCCAAGATTTTGCTGATCCTCCACACTTACTATACAGTACCTTTAATACTATATTCTGCCCTTCAAATTTGAGCCACTTCACATTTATCTGGGTTGGACTCCATCTGCCACTTCTTAGCCCAGTTCTGCATCCTATCAATGTCCCGTTGTAACCACTGACAAATCTCCAGACTATCCAAAACATCCCCAACTTTTATGTCATCAACAAACTTACTAACTCACCCTTCTACTTCCTCATCCAGGTCATTTATAAAAATCATGAAGAGAAGGGGTCCCAGAACAGATCCCTGAGGAACACCACTGGTCACCGACCTCCATGCAGAATGCAAACCATTTACAACCACTCTTTGCCTTCCGTGGACAAGCTAATTCTGGATCCACAAAGCAAGGTCTCCTTGGATCCCATGCCTCCTTACTTTCTGAATGAACCTTGCATGGGGTACCTTATCAAATGCCTTGCTGAAATCCATATACACTACACCTACAGCTCTAGCTTCATCAATGTGTTTAGACACTTCCTCAAAAAATTCAATCAGGCTCATAAGGCACGACCTGCCCTTGACAAAGCCATGCTGACTATTCCTAATCATATTATGCCTCTCCAAATGTTCATAAATCCTGCCTCTCAGGATCTTTTCCATGAACTTACCAATCACTGAAGTAAGACTCACTGGTCTATAATTTCCTGGGCTATCTCTACTCCCTTTCTTGAACAAGGAAACAACATTTGCTACTCTCCAATCCTCTGATATTTCTCCCGTCCCCCTTGATGATTCAAAGATCATCGCCAGAGGCTCAGCAATCTCCTCCCTTGCTTCCCACATTAGCCTGGGGTATATCTCGTCTGGACTCAATGACTTATCTAACTTTATGCTTTTCAAAAGCTCCAGTCTATCTGCCATTTCATTGTCCCTCATTAGGATTTAAGCCTACCTGGTCAATACCTGTGGAGGAGGGGGAACTGCGCAGGCGCGAGTGACGTCAGCGTCGAGTGCGCACTTTAAAAGGCAGGACTTCTTTTCTGAGCGGGCAGTGGAGTCCGTGGAAGCAGAGTCCTGGGCTTTGGCTAAGTGGGCTGAGTCCGTGGAAGCAGAGTCCTGGGCTTTGGCTAAGTGGGCTTCGGCGTAAGGGGACTTCGGTAAGCCTGTGTGATTGCTCGCTGAGGGGAAGAAGGTAAGGTCGCTAGGTGCTTTTTAGACTTATTCTATTAATTCAGTTCGGGTATGGGGGAGACAGTCAGAGCAGTGGTGTGCTCCGTATGCAGTATGTGGGAAGTCAGGGTCAACACAGTTGTCCCTGATGACCACACCTGCAAAAGGTGCGTCCAGCTGCAGCTCCTATCAGACCGAGTTAGGGAGTTGGAGCGGGAGCTGGATGAACTACGGATCATTCGGGAGGCAGAGGCAGAGATAGATAGGAGTTATCAGGAGGTAGTCACACCAAAAATCCAAGAAGTAGGCAGATGGGTGACGGTCCAGAGAGGCAGGGGGAGCAGGCAGAGAGAGCAGAGCACCCCTGCGGCCATTCCCATTAACAATAAGTATACCGTACTGGATACTGTTGATGGGGATGACCTACCAGGAATGAGTTGTAGTGGTCCTGCCTCTGGCACAGAGGTTGAACCCTCAACTAGGAAGGGGAGGAGGGAAGAGAAGAGAGCGATAGTTTTAGGGGATTCTATAGTCAGGGGGGCAGATAGGAGATTTTGTGGGGCAGATCGGGAGTCTCGGATGGGATGTTGCCTCCCTGGTACCAGGGTCCGGGACATCTCAGATCGGGAGCAGGCTATTCTTGAGAATGAGGGCATGAACCCAGATGTAGTGGTCCATGTAGGGACCAATGATGTAGGTAAGGTGAGTGAGGGGGTCCTGCTTAGAGAGTTCAGGGAGTTAGGAGTGAAGCTGAAAGGCAGGACCTCCAGGGTGACAATCTCGGGATTGCTACCTGTGCCACGTGCGAGTGAGGCAAAGAATAGAATGATTATGCACATTAATACGAGGCTGAGAGCATGGTGCAGGAAGGAAGGGGTCAGGTTTTTGGATAATCGATCTTTGTTCCAGGGACGTTGGGATCTGTTTCGAAGGGACGGTCTACATCTGAACCGGAGGGGTACTAACATTCTTGCAGGAATGTTTGCCAGTGCTGCTCGGGGGGGTTTAAACTAGATGTGCAGGGGGCAGGGATCCAGAATACGAGAGAAGATGATATAATGAAGGATAAGGGACAGGTGGGGAATACACGTTTCCCAAATATTAATTGTGTAAAGGAGAAAGGTGAGACAGAACATGTGTTGGAAAAGTTATATGTACAGAGGGTTGGTCAGAAGGAGCATGGGGTTAAATGTGTAGAAGGTTTGGGTGATCTTGAGAAGGTCATCAAAATTCAAGGTGCAATTAGCCCGATGGAAGTTCAAGGAGCTGGGTTAGACAGTGTTTTAAGCAAAGAGAGGAGGAATGGGCTAAGAATTCTATACTTGAATGCGCGTAGTGTCAGAAATAAGACAGATGAACTGGAAGCTCAGATGAAAATGGGGAACTACGATATTGTTGGGATAATGGAGACATGGCTGCAAGGGGATCAGGCCTGGGAATTGAGTGTACCAGGGTATACGTGCTATTGTAGAGACAGAAATATGGGAAGAGGGGGTGGGGTGGCCCTGTTGGTGAGGAATGAGATTCAGTCCTTAGCAAGGGGTGACTTAGGAACAGGGGAAGTAGAGTCTGTGTGGATTGAGCTGAGGAACAGTAAGGGTAAAAAGACCCTAATGGGTGTTGTGTACAGGCCCCCAAACAGTAGCGTGGATATTGGGTACAAGTTGATTAGGGAGTTAACATTGGCATGTGCTAAAGGTAATGCAGTCGTTATGGGAGTTTTCAACATGCAGGTGAACTGGGAGAATCAGGTAGGTGCTGGACCCCAGGATAGGGAGTTTGTGGAGTGTCTAAGGGATGTATTTTTGGAACAGCTTGTGCTTGAGCCAACCAGGAACGAGGCTATTTTGGACTTGGTAATGTGTAATGAACAGGAATTGATAAGTGATCTTGAAGTAAAGGAGCCATTAGGAAGTAGTGATCATAACATGATAAGTTTTTATCTACAATTTGAGAGGGATAAGGGCAGATCAGAGGTGTCAGTGTTGCAATTAAATAAAGGAGACTACGGAGCCATGAGGGAAGAGCTGGCCAAAGTTAAATGGGCGGATGCCCTGGCAGGAAAGACAGTGGATCAGCAGTGGCAGATATTCTTGGGGATAATACAAAAGATGCAAAAGCAGTTCATTCCAATGAGAAGGAAGGATTCAAAGAGGGGGAAGGGGCCACAGTGGTTGACAAAGGAAGTCAGAGATTGTATAGCATTAAAGAAAAAGAAGTATGACAGGGCTAAGATGAGTGGGAATACAGATGATTGGGAAAGTTTTAAGGAGCAGCAGATCTTAACTAAAAAAGCAATATGGAGAGAAAAATCAGGTATGAGCTCAGTCTAGCCAGGAATATAAAAGGGGATAGCAAAAGCTTTTTTAGCTATGTGAAGAGAAAGAAGATAGTTAAGAACAATGTTGGCCCCTTGAAGAATGAATTGGGAGAAATTGTTATGGGAAACAGGGAAATGGCAACAGAATTTAATGCGTACTTTAGATCTGTCTTCACCAGTGAGGACACAAGCAATCTCCCAGATGTATGGATGGGCCAGGGTCATAAGATATCAGAGGAATTGAAACAGATTGACATTAGGAAAGAAACTGTGATGAGTAGACTGATAGGACTGAAGGCTAATAAATCCTCGGGTCCAGATGGTCTGCATCCGAGGGTTCTAAAAGAGGTGGCTCAGGAAATTGCGGATGCATTGGTAATCATTTTCCAATGTTCCTTAGATTCAGGATCAGTTCCTGAAGATTGGAGAGTGGCTCATGTTATCCCACTTTTCAAGAAGGGAGGGAAGGAGAAAACGGAGAACTATCGCCCTGTTAGCCTAACGTCAGTCGTGGGGAAGATGCTTGAGTCCATTATTAAGGACGAAATAGTGGCATATCTTGATGGCAGTAATAGGATTAGCCCGAGCCAGCATGGATTTACCAAGGGCAAATCATGCTTGACTAATCTGTTGGAGTTTTTTGAGGGTGTAACAAGGATGTTAGACGAGGGTAAGCCAGTGGATGTAGTGTACCTAGATTTTCAGAAGGCATTTGATAAGGTGCCACATAGGAGATTGGTGAGTAAAATCAGAGCTCATGGCATTGGGGGCAGGGTTTCAACATGGATAGAAAACTGGTTGGCAGATAGAAAGCAAAGAGTAGCAGTGAATGGGTGTTTCTCGGACTGGCTGGAGGTGACTAGTGGGGTACCACAGGGCTCTGTATTGGGACCACAGCTCTTTACGATTTATGTCAACGATTTAGATGAGGGCATTGAAAATTATATCAGCAAGTTTGCTGACGATACTAAACTGGGTGGCAGTGTGACATGCAAAGAGGACGTTAGGAGAATACAGAGAGACTTGGATAGGCTGGGTGAGTGGGCAAATACTTAGCAGATGTCATTCAATGTGAATAAATGTGAAGTTATCCACTTTGGAAGCAGGAACAAGAGGGCAGAGTATTGTCTGAACTGTGTAGAGTTAGGTAAGGGAGAAATGCAAAGAGACCTAGGAGTCCTAGTTCATCAGTCAATGAAGGTGAATGAGCAAGTGCAACAGGCAGTGAAGAGGGCAAATGGAATGTTGGCCTTTGTTACAAGGGGAATTGAGTACAAGAGCAAGGATGTCCTTTTGCATTTGTACAGGGCCCTGGTGAGACCACACCTGGAATATTGTGTACAGTTTTGGTCTCCAGGTTTAAGGAAGGACATTCTGGCAATTGAGGAAGTGCAGCGTAGATTCACTAGGTTGATTCCTGGGATAGCAGGGCTGTCTTACGCAGAGAGATTGGAGAGATTGGGCTTGTACACACTGGAATTGAGGAGATTGAGAGGGGATCTGATTGAAACATTTAAGATAATTAAAGCATTTGATAGGATTGAGGCAGGAAATATGTTCCAGATGTTGGGAGAGTCCAGTACCAGAGGGCATGGATTGAGAATAAGAGGTCAGTTATTTAAAACAGAGTTGAGGAAGAGCTTCTTCTCCCAGAGAGTTGTGGAGGTGTGGAATGCACTGCCTCGGAAGACGGTGGAGGCCAATTCTCTGGATGCTTTCAAGAAGGAGCTGGATAGATATCTGATGGTTAGGGGAATCAAGGGATATGGGGACAAGGCAGGGACTGGGTATTGATAGTGAATGATCAGCCATGATCTCAGAATGGCGGTGCAGACTCGAGGGGCCGAATGGTCTACTTCTGCACCTATCGTCTATTGTCTATTGTCTATACTACCTCTCCAGCATTGTTTTCCAGCGGTCTGATATCTATTCATGCCTCTCTTTTACACTTTATATACCTGAAGGAACTTCTGGTATCCTCTTTTATATTATTGGCTAGCTTACTTTCGTATTCCATTTTTACCTTAATGACTTTCTTAGTTGCCTTCTGTTGCTATTTGAAACCTGCCCAATCCTCTCACTTCCCGTTAATTTTTGCTCTATTATATGCCCTCTCTTTTGTTTCTATGTTGACTTTTGACTTCTCTTGTTAGCCACGGTTGTGTCATCTTTCTTTTAGAATACGTCTTCATCTTTGGATGTATATATCCCATGTCTTTGAAATTGCTTCCAGAAATTCCAGCCATTGGTGCTCTCCTGTCGTCCCTGCCAGTGTTCTTTTCCAATCAGTTCTGGACAACTCCTCTCTCATGCCTCTGTAATTCCCTTTTCTCCACAATAATATTGGTACATCAGACTTTAGATTCTCCTTCTCAAGTTTCAGGGTAAATTCAATCATATTATGATCTCTTGTCCCTAAGGGTTCTTTTACCTTAAGGTATCTAATCAATTCTGGTTCATTGCACATCCTGCAGTTATTAAGGTGGATAAGTTCCCAGGACTTGATGGGATTTACCCCAGGCTTTTGAAGGAGGCAAAAGATGAAATTTCTGGACCCTTGACCAGTATCTTCATGTCCTCTCTCACCACAAGTGAGGTCCCAGAGGACTGGTGAGTGGCTAATGTTGTACATGTATCTAAGAAAGGAACAAGGGAAAATCCTGGGAACTATAGACCAATGAGTCTTGCATCGGTTGAGGGAAATTGCTGGAGAAAAGTTTTAGGGATTGGATATGTGAGCATTAGGAAACTCATGGCCTAATTAGGGAGAGCCAGCTTGGCTTTGTGTGGGGCAGGTCATGTCTTACCAACTCGATTGAGGTTTTTACAAGGTGACAAGAGAGATTGATGAGAGTAGGGCAGTGGATGTTGTCTACATGGATCTTAGTAAGCTGTTTGACAAGGTCTCTCAGGGGAGGCTAATTCAGAAGATAAGGATGCATGGGATCCACGGTGAATTGGCTGTTTGGATTCACAACTGGCTAGTGGCTAGAGGCTAGTGGTTGAAGGAACATTTGTGCTGGAGGTCTGTAATTACTGGTGTTCCGCAGGTATCTGTGCTGGGACCTCTGCTGTTTGTAATGACATAGATGGATGGGCTAGTGATGCCGAGATTGGTAGAGATGTGGATAGTGCAGAAGACTGGCAAAGAATACAGCACAATGTAGATCAATTGCAAATATGGGCTGAGAAATGGCAGATGGAGCTTAACCCAGATAAATATGAGGTGTTGCACCTCAGTAGGGCAAATATAAGGAGACAGTACATTGTTAAAAGCAAGGTCCTTAACAGTGTTGCTGAGCAGAGAGATCTTGGGATCCAAGTTCATATCTCCTTGAAAGAGGCTACACAGGTTGATAAGGTGGTTCAGAAGGGTTATGGAAGGCTT
The DNA here is from genome assembly GCF_030144855.1 of Hypanus sabinus. Taxonomy (NCBI): domain Eukaryota; kingdom Metazoa; phylum Chordata; class Chondrichthyes; order Myliobatiformes; family Dasyatidae; genus Hypanus; species Hypanus sabinus. The sequence goes on along the minus strand of NC_082738.1, from coordinate 159,135 downwards.
GCTTTTATTAGTTGAGGCATTGAGTTCAAAAGTCAGCAGGTTCTGTTGCAACTTTATAAAACACTGGTTAGGCCACATCTGGAGTATTGCATACAGTTCTTTTCACTCCATTATAGGAAGGATGAGGAGGCTTTGGAGAGGGTGCAGAAGAGGTTTATTGGGATGCTGCCTGGATTAGAGGGCATGTGCCATCATGAGAGGCTGGATAAAGATCTGATAGAGGTTTACAAGATTATGAGAGGCATAGATAGAGTATCTGTTTCCCAGGGCTGAAATGTCTATTACCAGAGGGCATGCATTGAGGTAAGAGGGAGTAGATTCAAGGGGGATGTGAGGGGTAAGTTTTTTACTCAGAGTCATAGATACCTGGAATGTGCTGCCTGGTATGGTGGTAGAGGCAAATATGTTAGAGGTGTTTAAGAGTTATTTGGATGGGCACATGGATGTAGGGAAGATGGAGGGATATAGACATGGTGTAGGTAGGAGGGATTAGTGTTTTGGTGTTTTTGATTTTCTGTTTAGCTGATTCAGCACAACATTGTGGGCTGAATAGCCTGATCCTGTGCTGTACTGTTCAATGTTCTAAGTTCTTAAATAAAGAACAAACAGGTGAAAGACTATTGTAGGCAGGACACACCAGGGGAGAGAATCAATAAACACTTTTCGTTCCAGATTGCACAAACAGCAAATCATCTTCAGTTGTTTGCAATCACATAGGTGTGTATTGTACTCTATCTCTGAATTCCAATTTCATTGAAGCTCCTTGATCTGGATATGATATTAACTAGAAGGTGTGGAAGATGTGGAAGCTTTAGAGAGGGTGCAAAGGGGATTTCCAAGGATGCTACCTGAATTCCAAAGGTTGTTTGGAAATCATTAGTGAGGCACCAATCTTATGGTCAGTGCCATGTTTATATTATTAGATATTTATTAGAGAGTGTAGGTAAGGCGGTGGCAGTGGGCAACAGCAAAAAAAAAGATAACACCAGGGAGTAGCAAGTAAAACAAAGTAACAAAGAACATGTCCTTGTGCTCTCCATTTATGCTGCAAACTAGTATGAAAGTATTCCACACTTGCTACATTTCTGGTTGCCTCATTATATGAATCTCGGTATATTTCAGTATATTAAAGAGACTAACCTAGAAGTTCTGTGCACTCAGGAGGATGATGCGGCTCTGGGTGCTAACGATTGTTTTGATATCCTCCTCATACCCACAATAATATCCCCATCCCATGCTGGGGAAAAAAATTAAAGGTATATCCAAGGCCTTTGACATTATCAAAATTTGCCACTCTATGCTGAACAAAAAATGAAATTTGTGGGTGAGTTAGGGGCAGGTAGAGTAATTAGAAGCAGGGGTAGGGTTGGCCAGCTGGCCCCTTGAGTCTGCTATGCTGCTTGATAAGATCAGGGCTAATGTGGAAATTACATCAGGGTCACAAGTTCATTTGATTTTGAAGTGCCTTCTTAAGCTATTGTGACATAAAATGCTGTTTCCGTGCTGTGATTGTTATATGGTTATATTCCAGGAGTGTGTGTGTGTGCGTGCACCCTGAACTCCTGGTGGAGTCATCGGGGCGCCGTCATGATAAGCTTTTTGCACCTTTTTGCTCATCGTACGGCGTGTCTTGGGCATCTGAAACCTGGTGGAGCCCATCCCTCCCCAGGTTTTATTATACAAGGTTGAGTTGCTAGCTCAACACTCAACCCAGCATGGATGGAAAGCGTGCAAGGGAGCCTGCGGATTCAAACTCGGGAGCCTTCGCTCCAAAGTCTGTTGCTGATGCCACTATGCCACCAGCCAGTCATTCCAGGAGTATAAATCTTCAATTACACTATGCTGAGCATAAAACTGTGTTATGCAATTAAGAAAGACATGGGAGACTGCAGATATAACCATATAACAATTACAGCACGGAAACAGGCCATCTCAGCCCTTCTAGTCCGTGCCGAATACTTACTCTCACCTAGTCCCACCTACCTGCACTCAGCCCATAACTCTCCATTCCTTTCCTGTCCATATACCTATCCAATTTTACTTTAAATGACAATATCGAACCTGCCTCTACCACTTCTACTGGAAGCTCATTCCACACAGCTACCACTCTCTAAGTAAAGAAGTTCGCCCTCGTTTTACCCTTAAACTTTTGCCCCTCGACTCTCAACTCATGTCCTCTTGTTTGAATCTCCCCTACTCTCAATGGAAAAGCCTATCCATGTCAACTCTATCTATCCCCCTCATAATTTTAATTACCTCTATTTAGTCCCCCCTCAACCTTCTATACTCCAAAGAATAAAGACCTAACCTTTCTCTGTAACTTAGATGCTGAAACCCAGGTAACATTCTAATAAATCTTCTCTGTACTCTCTCTATTTTGTTGACATCTTTCCTATAATTCAGTGACCAGAACAATTGTACAATTTTAACATTACATCCCAACTCCTATACTCAATGCTCTGATTTATAAAGGCCAGCGTACCAAAAGCCTTCTTCACCACCCTATCCACATGAGATTCCACCTTCAGGGAACTATGCACCATTATTCCAAGATCACTCTGTTCTACTGCATTCCTCAATGCCCTGCCATTTACCATGTATGTCCTATTTTGATTAGTCCTACCAAAATGTAGCACCTCACACTTATCAGCATTAAACTCCATCTGGGGCAACAAAATTTCTGCTGGAGGAACTCAGTGAATTAAGTAGCTTCTTTAGTTTTGGATCCAACTCTCACCACCTTCAACACCCTCTACTGTCCCTGCATGGATGCTTAATACAGTGAGTTCCTCCAGCAAGCTATTTGTTGCTCCAAAGTTCTGATGCAGGATTTCAACCCAAACCATCAACAATTCCTTCTCCCCACAATGGTGCTTGATCCACTGAGTTGCTCCAGCAGATTATTTATTCTGCAATTTAGTTTGTGGGCAACATAGAAATATTGAAAACCTACAGAACATTACAGGCCCTTCGGCCCACAAAGTTGTGCCGAACATGTCCCTACCTTAGAAATTACTAGGCTTACCCATAGCCCTCTATTTTTCTAAGCTCCATGTACCTATCCAAAAGTCTTTAAAAGACCCTATCGTATCCACCTCCACCACCGTTGCCAGCAGCCCATTCCACACACTCACCACTCTCTGAGTAAAAAACTTACCCTTGACATCTCCTCTGTTACCTCCTCCCAAGCACCTTAAACCTGTGTTCTCTTGTGGCAACCATTTCTGCCCTGGGAGAAAGTTTCTGACTATCCACACGATCAATGCCTCTCATCATCCTATACACCTCTATCAGGTCATCTCTCATCCACAGTCACTCCAACAAGAAAAGGCCGAGTTTACTCAACCTATTCTCATAAGGCATGCTCCCCAATCCAGGCAACATCCTTGTAAATCTCCTCTGCACCCTTTCTATAGTTTCCACATCCTTCCTGTAGTGAGGTGACCAGAACTGAACACAGTACTCCAAGTGGGGTCTGACCAGGGTCCTATGTAGCTGCAACATTACCTCTCAGCTCCTAAATTCAATTCCATGATTGATGAAGATCAATACACCGTACGCCTTCTTAACCACAGAGTCAACCTGCGCAGCTGCTTTGAGCATCCTATGGACATGGACCCCAAGATCCCTCTGATCCTCCACACTGCCAAGAGTCTTACCATTAATACTATATTCTGCCATCATATTTGACCTACCAAAATGAACCTCTTCACACTTATCTGGGTTGAACTCCATCTGCCACTTCTCAGCCCAGTTTTGCATCCTATCAATGTCCTGCTGTAATCTCTGACAGCCCTCCAACCTATCCACAACACCTCCAACCTTTGTGTTATCAATAAACTTACTAACCCATCTCTCCACTTCCTCATCCAGGTCATTTATACAAAGTTTGTAAATATCACGAAGCGTAAGATCCCTGAGGCACTCCACTGGTGACCGACCTCCATGCAGAATATGACCCGTTTACAACCACTCTTTGCCTTCTGTGGGCAAGCCAGTTTTGGATCCACAAAGCAATGTCCCCTTGGATCCCATGCCTCCTTACTTTCTCAATAAGTCTTGCATGGGGTACCTTATCAAATGTTTTGCTGAAATCCATATACACTACATCTACTGCTCTTCCTTCATCAATGTGTTTAGTCACATCCTCAAAAAATTCAATCAGGCTCATAAGGCACGACCTGCCCTTGACAAAGCCATGTTGACTATTCCTAATCATATCATACCTCTCCAAATGTTCATAAATCCTGCCTCTCAGGATCTTCTCTATCAACTTATCAACCACTGAGGTAAGACTCACGGGTCTATAATTTCCTGGGTTATCTCTACTCCCTTTCATGAATAAAGGAACAACATCCGCAACCCTCCAATCCTCCAGAACCTCTCCCGTTCTATTGATGATACAATGATCATCGCCAGAGGCTCAGCAACTGTCCAAAGAAAGAATGACTAACATTAATATGATGTATTCCACAATCTTTTCAAGACATCCCAAAGTGTCTTACAGCCTAGTGGAGGACAACTGAAATGCAGTCACCTGGGGAACATAATAAAGACAGGTAGTTGTAGTTGAGGCTTGTATGTCACCATAGATGCAGCTGAGATGTAATCAGTTCACAATCTCTGCTGGAAGTAGTGTGTTTGTAGTTCTTTGAATCTGATTCAAGTTAATATCACTGACATGTTGTTTTGTGGCAGCTGTACAATACATAAAAATTACCATAAGTTACAATAGGAAATATATAAAAATAAATAGTGCAAAAAGAGAGCAAAAGAGTGAAGTAGTGTTCATGGACCATTCAGAAATCTGATGATGGAGAGAAGCTGTTTCTAAAATGTTGAGTCTTTGGCTTTACAGATGATGAATGACCAGTATGCTTGTGTTTGTAGGTGTGTGTGTGTGTCTATAGAGAAAGTGAGAAGGGTGAGGGACCTGAATGAGGAAAATAGGAGGCAGAGGACCTTTCAAAGGAGGAGGAAAATTTAGAACATAGGAGAATACAGCGTAGGAACAGGTCCTTTGACCCACAGTGTCTGTGTGAGGTGAGGCCCTCTGTTGGTCAGGGTTGTCCATGGATGTTGCGTTCCAGCTGTCTTCTTGTTTCACTATCCAGTACACAAGCCAAGGCAGTACAATATTGAGAGCAAGCTGCTGGCTGTGCAGCAAGCTTTTCCTCCCCATGTAGCTGACGAATCCAAAGGAACAGCAGAGACTGATACAGTTTGGCTCCAGCGGCGTCACAGGACTTACTAGTCAGCATAGAACTCAACATAGGACTGCCTTAGAGAATCCAGCTCTGTATTTTTCCTAAAGACTTCCCCATGAGTGGATACAGCTACAAGGTAGTGAGCAATGTTCCCTCCAAAATGTATGCACACATCTTTTGCTACTAGCGCACAAAGAAATTTAAACTGCGCACAGAATGTTGTCACCTTCTACTTCAATGGCATGTTCAGTATTTTTCACAATCATACACAATCACATTTCCTTCTCCGGTTTCTGATGCCAATGTGTTGACAACATGGAATTTGCGATGATTTATCTGCAGATTTTAGAAATGACTTATTTATTCTGTTTTTATTAAAGAAATGATTGATTCACTATGTCGAATTCCAAAGTGCGTGAAGTGCAAAAGAACTGCTAGTTCATTTAAAGCAGCGTTGCTTAATGAAACAGTAGAAACTGCTACACTGAAAGCTCATGAGGTCAGGGACATGTAGATACAAGAAATATTTATATACAATCCAGAAACTGGTGTTAGCTGCGTATATTGTCGTGATGCAAAAGTTGCTGGAGAATTTGCAAGTGGGATGAAGTGTAGTGATATTTGGAAACTTGATTTTTTAAAGCATCATTTAGCATCATAAAGCATCATTTTGCACATACAGACAGTGTGCAAAAGCTCCAGTGAGAAAATCCTTCATTGCCCACTACAGGCCCACTCTGTATGTTTTGTAAGAGTGCAGATGAACAAGAGCAAAAATAATCAAACCCAGAGGAGATCAAAGTTCCTATTGACAGTGCTTTACCAGTTGTTAAAATGAATACCTCTATATATAAAATTCGGTGCATACATGGTGTCACTGGGCAAAAAATTACACAGCACAAGATTTTTCTGCACATTGGTCATTACAAGTTAGAGGCAACATTGGTAGTGGAGGTTTGAAATCAGTTTTCCTTCTAGATGAGCTGTCAACCGTGGCTGACAAGCCTCATCTGCCAGAAGTGACTGGTTTTAACACATCAGTAATAACCTCTTTGCCCCTTCTCCTGTCATTAGAAACAGTTGTGATAGCCTGTATCTGCCATGATTAAAATTGGGGGAAGTGGTATTCCTTGTTGGCAAACAGGCAGAAAAAAATTGGTAGCCTTTTGATGTAATCTATTGGGAAACTAGCAGACAGGAAAAGGTGATGATTCACTAGTGATCATTTTGCCCAGTGAGTAAAGAAGAACTTTACTTGTCAACCCAAGAGATTCTATGATAATGAATAAACAGTTGGGGTTTTCAGCTGAGACCCTTCAGCAGGACTGGAAAGGAAAGGGAAAGATGCCAGAATAAAAAGGTGGGGGGAGGGGAAGGAGGACTAGCTAGAAGATGATAGGTGAAGCCAGGTGAGTGGGAAAGGTAAAGAGCTGGAGACAAATGAACCTGATAAGAGTGGAGTGTGGACCACAGGAGAAAGGGAAGAAGGAGGGCACCCGGGAGGAAATGATTGACAGGTGAGGAAAAGAAGTATGGAAGAACAGGGAAGGTGGAGGGGAAAAAAATTACCTGAAAGAGAAATTGATGTTCATATCAGTTGGTGGCTACCCAAATGGAATGTGAGCTAATTCTCCTCTAATCTGAGTGTGGCCTCATCATGGCAAAAGAGGAGGCCATGGGCTGGCATGTTGAAATTGGAATGGGGATCTGAATTAAAGTGTTTGGACACCAGAGAGCAGAGATGCTCGACAAAGCACTCCCCCAGTTTACGACGGGTCTCACCAATGTAAAGGAGGTTGCATCAGAAATACCGGACACAATAGATGACCCCAGTAGATTTGCAGGTGAAGTGTTGTCTTATCTGGAAGCATTGAACCTGGGCTCTGAATGGAAGTGAAGGAAGTGGTGAATGGGCAGGAGTAGCACTTAGGCCACCTGCAGGGATAAGTGCCAGGCAGGAGATTAGTGAGGAGGAATGAATGGATAAGGGAATCACAGAGGCAGCGAACCCTGCAGGAAGTGGAGGAGAGGGGGTAAGTCAAGATATGTTTGGTGGTAGGATCCCGTTGCAGATGGGAGAAGTTGCAGAAGCTCATGGAGTGGTAGGTGAGGACATGAGGGACTCTATCCCTGGTGGCAGGGGGAAGATGAGGTGAGTGCGGAAACAGAGGAGATGCAGGTCAGGGCAGCACCAAGGGTGGAGGAAGGGAAACCCCCATTCTTTGAAGAAGAAGGACATCTCTGTTGTCCTGGAAAGGAAAACCTTGTCCTGGGAACAGATGCAGCAAGAATGACAGAACTGAGAAAAGGCATTAGCATTTTTATAAGAAACAGAGTAGGAAGAGGAGTAGTCAAGATAGTTGGGGGAATCAGTAGGCTTATAAAAGATGTTGGTAGACAGTTTGTCTCTAGAGATGGAGACAGAGAGATTGAGAAAGGGAATGGAGGTGTCAGAAATGGACCAAGTGAATTTAAGGGCAGGATGAAGTTGGAGGTAAAGTTAATGAAATTGATGAGCTCAGCATGGGTGCATGAAGTAGCGCTAATGCTGTCGTCAATGCCGCAGAGGAAAAGTTAGGGACCATTACCATGAAAGGCTTGGAACATGGACTGTTCTACGTAGTCCACAAAGAGGCAAATAAATCTGGGGCCCATGTGGGTGCTCATGGCTACCCCTTGAGTATGGAGAAAGTGGGGGGACCCAAAGGAGAAATTATTGTGGGTGAATGCCAGATAGAGAAGGGTGGTGTTGCAGGGGAACTTGTTGGGCTTTTTGTTGAGAAAGAAACAGAGTTTTAAGGCCGCCTTGTTGGGGCACAGAAGTGTATAGGAACTGGATATCCATGAAGAAAATGAGGTGGTCAGGGCCAGGGAATTGAAAGTTGTTGAGGAGCTTGAGAGCACAATTTTCTTGGGCTTTTTATAGTTACTAAATTATACTTAACCTCTACTGTAGTATGTTCCTACTGTGATATTCCTTAGTAAGGTTCTGAGATACTCGCCAGTGTTTCCTAAAACTCTGATTGTATTTTCTTCTCCCTACATCCAAGCCACACAGTTAGTATTTGTAGAGACAGTGAAACAGTATTAGCTAACCAGTGGGAAGTACAAATCAGGTGCTCTCGACTCACACTTCTCTTCATCTCTTCATAGGTTGTCATTTGGCTACAGTGACATTTTTGTCATTTTTTAAGCATGAACATTTGTGCTTTTTTCTCCACAGTCTTCCAAAGAAAAAATTGGTGCCAAATAGGACACGTTATTTAATACAAACATCCAGGCCCACAGTAAGCAATACGTGAAGATGTAATAGAGATGTCTCTGAAAAGTTAGTGCTTTGATTCTGACATGTGTGTTCCCATGGTTTCGTTCCCCTCTCCTTTGTCACAGGTCCTAGTGGTACCAATATCATTATAGGGTCCATCGCAGGCGCCATCCTGGTGGCTGCCATTGTCCTAGGGGGTACTGGATGGGGATTTAAGTAAGCGACAAGCATGCCTCTTCCTGATGCTTCCTACTTTACTCCATTTGGAAGATAACACCCAAATGCTTTCCTGCTTGGATTCTGCAGTAGATACAATGAATTTGCAATGATTGACTAATAAATGAAGTAAGGATTTCAATTAATTTCTTTGCTTAGGCCCAGTAGCATCTCCTGCAGGTAATAATTAAGTTTACATGCCATCAAAGCCAAATTAACCTTCAGCTCATAATCTGGATGAGATCAGCCATTTCCTAAAGTGAATTTCCATCTACACGTTTGTACATTAATTCAGTGTAACGTACATTAATTGATTCCAGACATTACTGGGAGTTCTTATTCCTGTAGCCCATAGGTGTCAAGCTCAAGGCCCGCGGGCCATATCCGGCCCGGCGTACAATTATATCCGGCCCACGAGATCATTTTAGATAGATTTATTATTTTAATTATTAATGGCCCGGCGATATGAAGCCTATGATTGTAAGTTAATACCAATCATAAAAATAATGCTTGCTCAGCAGTCTTCTTCATAAGAAACGGGATTTGTGAAGTGAAACACTTTGTAGTTATAGCAGAGACTGAGACACATGAGAACAGGCTGAAAAAACGGAGGCAATGAAAGCTGCGTTCGCACGCGCCCGACTGATCCGGCCCGCATGAAGCTGCATTTTGCCCAATCCGGCCCGTGACCTAAAATGAGTTTGAATCCCTTGCTGTAGCCTTATCCTGAAAGTCTGCAGTTGAAACTTTTCTAGGCTGAATGTGTAAAAATGTGACAACAAGCAAAAGTTAATAGTTTAATTATTTTAATCCATTAAAACCAGTTGTAGAATTTGGTCATTTTGCTGTCAAATATGTTCAAGTTATATTAAATTAAACTGGCCAAGGAGTGGAGAGAGCATGTGAAATGAATTAGATTGTCTTAAATGATCAACTGCTGTAAAATAGCTTCCCTTTGATGTACAGATCATCATGTGAAAACAACCTGTTATACCCTGCCATGATTCTCAGATCCCTGATAGTGTGGTATCTAAGGCTCTCTGGATATATATTATTGCTACTGCTTCAATTTGGCTTTTTGAGCCTGCTTTGAAAAGGACTGATCTGGACAGAAAAAAATGAAAACATCCATTTATAATTCTTTGTGTCTTCAGCAGAATTTTTAGCTTCCTTTGGGGAAAAAATAGTGCAACTCAACTTGCATGGAATGGAATTGCTGCTTTCACATTTATTGAAATGTGGAATGCTGGGAGCATGTCTGAGAAATTCTGATGCAGTGCAAGCCACCTTCTTTATTACTGGCCAAATGTTGATGTGCTTAATATCTACAGAAATTATTAACATCATTATTGGGAAAAGCATCAGTCTTGACAATTGAAACACTGTAAAAGATTAAACCATTGATCGAGTATAGCTCACAATAAATTTATATCTAATCACTAAAATGTTGACAACTTATCATCTCTGTATTGGCCAGTAGTACTTTACAAACACCTTTTCAACATAAGCACTTTGTTCACTGATATATTTAGCATGAATTACTTTGTGTTGTATAAAAAACTACTATAACATAACCCATTCCTTAGCCCAGTAATTGGAACATAAAATAAGTGAAGGATACAGCATCGTTGCTAAAAAGAACAAATGAAATCCAAAAAATTCAAGACAATTTGGTAAAACATTATCTGCATAATTAAGGATAGTAACCTTATACAAATTACTGGTTGGATGTTTGAATTTTAGTTGAAATATTGACTATGAGTCTGGATTTTAAGAAGGGTATCAGGGCTAAGGTATGATCCCAAAATTTTAACCAGGATCAGGGACTAGGTTACATACAGGGATTGGAGAAGCTAAGAACATGCATTTAAATTAGAGGTGGTTAAGTAGAAGCTAATAAGATTATTAGAGCAAGTAGAGAAAAAAAATCAGCTAGTAAGACAGTAACCAGTGATTACAGTTTTAAAACAACTGGCAAAAGATGTAAAGGGGAGTAGATTTTTTTTAATGATTGGAATGTACAACCTGATGGGCTGTTGAAAGCAAATTCCGTAAGAAATTTCAAAAGGCAATTGGACTTGATTTGAAGTGGACAAATTGGCAGGGTGATAGGTAAAAGTCTGGGGTGTGGAACATAAAGGAAAATTATTTCAAAGAGCTACTGTAACAAAATCATAATAATCTGTTATGGTGGATTCAAAGATTTAGTACATGTATTAGAAAAATCTGTGTGATGTGAATTGTGTGTGTAAATCAGAATGTTTTGTTCAAATGTTCTTTCAGTTACAATATGCTAGCCTTTTAAAAATTACACTGTATTCCTAAAGTGAAAGTCACCAGCAAGGCTGATGTTTATTGTCCATTGTTAATTGCCCTTGAGAAAGTTATTGTCAGCCTCATTGATTCACAGCAGCCAGAGTGGTGTAGGTATTCCTCCAGTATTAACAAGAGAGAGATCCTGGGTTTTGACCTAGTAACAACACAGAAATTGATCATTATACATTTTAGAGTTATACTGGTGAGTGATTTGGATGAAATTGTATTCCTACTCATCTGATACCACCTTTCTTATCTATGTAGTAAGGATTTCAGATTAGGAAAGTGATTTCAGCTTTGCGAGTTGCTGTAGCATATTTTATAGATTGAAGCCACTTTGCGTCAGTGAAAAGATTTCCATTAACTTTGTTCTGCTTAGTGTAGAGTTCCTGGAGTGTTGTTGATGCTGATAAATGGGGAATTATATTCCTTAAGCCGTTTTAAGTGATAAAACTAACCAATGATTAGTAAAGGATTACCTTCCTTGGTAAAGTATGTCTTATCAAATGTCATTTATTTTTCTGGATATACCTTTGATAAATTAACATCTTTTTCATTAAAATGTGTCCAATTATTGAACAAGGTAAACAACCGGTAAACACTTAATATCATGTTCCAAAGTGGGTGTCCTCCACTTGGTTATATTCAACCATGGAACAAAGGATTTTGTCTGTAATAAGTTATTTAAACTTCCCTTGTAGACCAGGCACAACAAAATCAAAAATACTTAACTAAAATTCCCATTTTAAAAATAGTCTTCTGCATTGGGAAAGCTTTGTCCTTTCTACCTCTTTTAATCAGCTTGTGAGTTGTTTGACAATTAGATATCTTGCACCAATTTGATTTTTGAAATGCTGGGCACTTCTTGGTATTCTTACTTTAATGTTCTGATTTTAAATTGTATTCCTGTAGTCCATAATCTGTTCAAATTTTGTCTTTTCATGGAAGCAAATAGCCTGGAAATTAGAATATCTCACAATGTACAGTTGAAAATACAAATGCAGTAATAAATCTCTCAATCTTTTTTTTTAATGTTGCTGGGAATTCTGGCCAGGAATCTCCCGGAAATGTGTCATACTAGGCATCTGACTATCTTTCACATCAGACATGCGCCGAAAGACACGATTTCCTGCAATTCAGCTCAGCAAATTAATCAGCATTGTCCTTGGAACAACTAGATCCTGATAGCACAGACCACATTGAGGTCCCAGCTCAGTAAATCCCTTAATTATCTGATCACCCCTGCTTCCCCCTCCACCAGCCCCATCCACTGATTTGCAGTGGAAGCCCTGGTTTCCACCTTCTGGCTGCTTCTTGATCTTTCACCAAAATTTATTCCACTGAATTATTAAATTCTGTTGTGGCAAGTTCTGAAAACTGAGAGAATAATTTCTGACCAAGGAAGTTTACTTCATTGTTGGAGGCAAACAAATTATTTAAAAAAAGAATGATGTATAAATTAATTATTTTCACTCAGGAGCACTCAAAACACTTCCTTGAGTGTGCTTTTTGTTGTTCGTGACCAGTGAACCTGATTCATGAATCCTTGTATTGGTTTCTAGCTGTGGTATGTTTCCATGGCAATGTCTTTTGAGAAGTTTTGCAAATGACATGTTAACAGTTTTGGCTCTAAGAAAGAGTTTTGGCTCCAAGAGTATACTTAAAATTTCCAGTACAAAACAGTACAAAACTTGCTGTTGCATAATTCCTTGATCAAAAAATATAAATAGTGCATGATGTACTATTGTTACAATTTGCATGAATCTGCTCTATTGGTCCTGATTTTCATACAAGCAAAATGTAAACAACCATCTCTTCCCTATCTTAGGTTATAAAGAATTCTAATTGTTATATATTCCTGCATCTGTTCAATTAAACCTAAATATGTAAATTGGACTATTACCCCTTACCTAGGATTCACTTGTTATTTTACCTCAAACAACCTCATGTTTCAAAATTGGAGTTAAATATTATTTCTACACAAGTTAAACATTCAACTCATTCAGATTTTGTTTGGAGCTGCATTTTTTTGAGATTTCAATCTGGCAGCCAGGATTTGATTGTATTTAAGAATAATATTGTCTTTCTTAAGAACCATAAATGGAAAAAAATCTACTTGTAACAAAGTATTTACATAAATTATCCAAGTAAGCAATATTTTGATTGGGATCAGAAGAAGTTTTAGGTAATTGCTATGTTCCTTTGCTCAGAGTAAAGAGGCCCTTAAAAAAAGCAATTTGTCAAGGTTCTTGAAATGAACAATGAATACTTTATAAATTATTCACCTTCCAGTATGCCAGCTCAATACTAATTTGAGTGTGTTCACATTTGTTTGTGTGGTGTTAATCAGAACCTGTTTGATTATTGCATGTTCTGTGGTCTTATTTTTGTTAACTTGGAAACTAAATTTCTTTTTATTTCACTAATTGCACCTGGAAAAGGAACATTCGGAGAGGAAGGTATAATGCTGCACAACAAGGAGCAATTTAATCACCTGCTTAACGTTCTTGCTACTGCATTCCCTTTCCATGTTTACTCTGTCATTTCATTTTACTCTTAACAACATTGTGATTGGTCACTTTGGCTCATACCTGCAATTAACTGTGATGAATTTGTATTTCATAACAAATTATTTTCATTGTTTTGGGATTAAATTTTTACCATTCTCAATGAAATTTTCTGATATTCAAAGGGACAGAAGGAAAAAGAACTAGGCTGAAAACCCAAGGCTCATGAAATCATGGAGATGATCTCTCAGTTCAAAGAATACCTGTGCATTTTTAAACTGACTGGTTGATGCATTTTCTCTATTTGAACTCAGAATTTCCCAAACTCCATAGAAAATTCAGAAGAAAACAAAACCTTTGTGAGTTTTTGTTATTTATATAATTGTGTGCAGGAGAGTTCTTTGAACTATTTTTTGAATATAATGCAACATGCAGAAACCACTCAATAAAATGACTCTATGGTATTACAAAGGAAAAATTGACTTCCCTTCCCACTGTCCATGTATTTTTAATGGATAGTTCTCTGCAAGAGGTCAACCATTATGTACCAGCAAGGAAGCCTTTTGTTGCCAGCCTGGGATGATTCAGACAACTGTACTCTTTCCCGCATCTGTAGTCTTAGATACTAACCAGTCATTCTTTATGTTTGTTAGTGTAACTTGGTATCAAAGTTGTGCTTGGCATTTTCTTTGCAACTCATTTTTCTTTAGAAATGGAATTACATATTTGCATTCCAGCCTTAGATTTTAATTTTGTCACCACTATTATGCATCATTTCATCTCATCACTACAATGCCTCTCACTGCTTCACTAGTATGATTCTTTTGCTTCCATGTTTCCTTGTTTTCCTCTATAGCTATGTTTTAAATAACCTATCTGTGCAATGTTGACCTTTTTCTTGCAGATCTGGAGGAGCTTAAGCAGTTTTTCATCTATAGAATGTATACTCTTTGCTCCAGTAAAGCTATTGTCTTCTGATGTTCAAGGCAATGAACCTTTACGTTCAAATGTCACTGTTGAATACACCTAGGTAATAATGGGAGAATTCAGCAATTCTGAAATAAAATAAAGTGGAACTGTTACTTCAGAGAAGAACTGAAGATAAACTTCTGAAACATAGTGAAATCCAATGTCCACTTTTTAGGTTATGGTTGTATTCTTATCCTCTGTACAATTTGAGTATATGCTACACCCGTGGGACTAAAATAGCAAAAGGTCATCTGCTATTTTGAAAATGTATAATCCTACTTCAAAGTATGCCAGTTTGGGGTTAAAAAGCACTCTGGGTCTTGCAACAATGTTTTTATGATCATGGCCAGTGCAGATGAATAGGCATTATCTAAAAAGAGCTTGAGTGCTCATCAACCATACCACTGAAATGAGCTGTATTACCATAGGCCAAATGTCCAAACTGACTATCTAACCTGCCATTAAACCCCCAGACCTTCAAGTCCCTATTCTGGTTGCATTCTCTTATTTCCTGGTATGTCCTGCTTTGAATGTTATTAGTTTGAAGAATTCAAAGGAACATTATTAGTGAGTGAAGAATAGATCCTTAATTACCTGTGAAATTTCCACTGGAAACATGACTTCTAATGAAACTTCCCAAAATGGTAGAGACCAAAATTATTTATTTAAATATACTTGGATACCAATTTACAGCATAAGGAAAGACCATGCAAAATGGTTTTCTCAAATCTCAGTTGAGCCACACATAAATGAAAATTTAAAAATAAAATAAAATGCAAATGGTATTTCAATATAATAAGCCTTCATATTTTCGTAATGGTGCATGTTTGAACCCTGCACCCAGTTCACGTACAGGGCTGCTAAATGTGTGCAGATACAGCTATGTTCCAGATATTATAACACCTAATATGTTATATATGTGAGGAGTGTCCTTCCCACAGTTTGAGAGCAGAACATGCCTCAACTCTTCTATTTCACAGATTTTATGTTGGCAATGAAATTTAAGAAAAATCATGAAAAGAACCATCCAAAAGTGTATTCAATGCAGGTTAAATATTTTTCTTGGTATGATTAGCCTAAACCAAGGAAATTATACATTTGTAACTGCTTTCATGCACTTCACATACAGAAACAGGATAGAACTTACATTCTTCAGTGTTGGTTTTAGAAAAGTAAAATGTATACTGTATAAGGTTTTAAAACATTAAATATAAAAAAAAATGAGAATACACCAAAGGGCATGGTATATCATTTCCAAAAGTAGATAATGATTAGAAAATGAAGACAGCTTATGTCTGTTCAGAATCTAGTATTATCAAATATCATTATTATAATACT
The DNA here is from genome assembly GCF_030144855.1 of Hypanus sabinus. Lineage (NCBI taxonomy): Eukaryota > Metazoa > Chordata > Chondrichthyes > Myliobatiformes > Dasyatidae > Hypanus > Hypanus sabinus. Next base: position 143,317 of record NC_082738.1, on the reverse strand, counting down.
ATTATTATTATAACAAATCATTCCTGATTGGTAATATTATATATTACTTTGGTTCCAAATCATTTGAGGTCCCAATCATTATCAACAGCAAATTTTGCTTTTAAAAAAAATGGATTTTTTTAAAAACAAAGTATCAACGTTTCTGTCAATAATTAATTTTCCCCCTGTTGGCTTTCTCTGCTTCTGGGGTAGCTTCACCATTAGTACTTGCTTTTAGCTGAGAAGGATAATTAGATTATTATATAACAATGACAACTGTGAGCTCCAAGATTATTGTGGCACAAATAAGCCCTTACCTAAATTACAGGATGAACTTCATCTGCATCATCTCTAGGCCAACAACATCCGTGAAGAATCCTAGGCTCACATAATCCATCCTTGACAGGTGAGCTGACTCTGTCTATTCCACTCCAGGTAGTAAAGGCATGCCCTCCTGCACACAAAACAGCTAACATGTTACCATATGTTTGCCTTTCTCTGCTGTACACTCAACATGTTCCATCCTGGTGACTTTGCTGCAGGGGAATGGAGTGGGCCTTGAACCTGGCTTGGAAAATATGGCCCCTTTCAATGAGTTAGTGAACTTGTTCTGTTGTTTTTTTTTTGTATAATTTCCACACTATGACATGAGGCAATTACCATCACTTTTAATGCTTTTCCACACCAGGCTGAGCAACCAGAACTGAGAGACTTTTTTTAAACAATCCAAGGTTATTGCTTTTTAAAGTACTAACACTACCATGTATTTTTTTAAGTAACTTTCATGATCAGAAACAGTATGCTCACGGTAGGGCTAAACTAATGCGAAAAATTAAGAGACATAATATCTTAGATCTTAACATTCAACAACAGAAATACACCTGGAATCAATAGACTCACCAGTACTTCCTCCATCACATCTTCCTTTTTGAATTAAATGAAGCAAGGATAAAGGCGTTATAATAAAATAATTGTTATACAAATAATGATTTCCCTTTCAGGAAGTCTTTCAACTATGATGTCTCATTAATAGAGTTAGAGGCTCACAGGAAACCATGTCCATTTATTCAGAAAACTGTTTGAAACAATAGGTGAAATGGAAGCTATGGTAACTTCTTCCACTGAGGATTATTTGCATAAACCAACCTTTATGCTAGAAGTGTCTGACAGGGCAGTTACCTGGTCATCTCAACTCTGGCTGTTAGGAACAATATCAGTAAATACATCATTTCCCTTTTATCTTTCACTCCATATGAATATCTTCAGAGAGCTTCCAAAACAAACCCTTCAAAAACATCTGTTTCTGAGCAGATATCAAATGAAATCCAGAAAGGTGTCAAAATATTGACAACTTAAACAGCTCAATAACCATCTTTATGATAGAACTAAATACAGAAGGCCAATAAAGATATGAATTTTTATCACATCATTATATACTTCATTTACAATTTTATCTGATTACACATTATTAAAACAACAATATAGAGCTATTTATTTCAATAGAGCTTAGTTCATGTTCTGTATAACATTACCCAAAGCTTAAAAATCAATAATCTCCTGCTTCCTTGAATGGTTAATAAACATCTACAAAAAAAAAACTTTCCATTCTCTTCACATCCTATTTACTGATGGAAGTGCTGTAGGTGGAAACCACAGAATATCTACAATCTCTCTGCCAATTGTAACACCATACTTGGAGCTTAAACATGGGAGATAAACATTAGTTGGATTCTTAGAGGAAGAAATGTCCCAGGTATATAAGGTTTGACAGCTCAGTTGACAATTGGACAATATAGTCACTTTATATTGAGTACTAATATTTACAATGTTAAGGTGAAGTGTTTGAAAGAAATACATTTGTAGATGATGAATGATAGCTTCATGATTTTTCTATTGATATCACAGGAAATAGTCTCTGAATGCTATGCTGATTTTATTATTGAACTTTTAGTTAGCCTGCTGTGTGTATGTATCAGGCAGTTTTGTAACTGAAGTTCTGATAATGCATTCAAGCAGCATACAATAAGTAGTGACATCTACATCTAATGTTGGAAATGGAAATAAAGATTCCATCAAAATTTTTGATTAAAATGAATGTATTTCTGACAACAGAATGTTAACACTAAGAATAGGTAAAGATATAATGGGTTTATGAAAAACATCCATGTTATAATACATATGCTGCTATAATTAAGCTAAGCAGATTTATGCAGTGATAGAGACACAACATGAAGAGTCTGCACTTCTCAATTTCTTTAACCAGGTAAAGTCCATATTGATATATTTACACTCATTATTAGTGTAAATTGCAATCACATTACACTTGATTCCAAAGTTCAAATTCCTAAATTACTTTCTAAATGCAACACTTGGACAATTCACTGATTGCCTTGAGCACCTGCAAAACCTCTACCTACAATACATTGGACACAACAATCTGGTGTTTCTGCATGATGGATACTTTGAGGATACCAATGGAGGACATAACTTTCCTCCTATATATATGCAGTCTGTTCAGATAGAGTGCATGTCAGTTACAGCCAATGCCTGGAATGTGTGGGTTTCCTTCAGGTACACTGCAGTTTCTTCCCACAGACCACAAAGGTACCAGGTAGTAGGTTAAGTGGTCATTGTAAATTGTCCCATGATTAGGCTAGGGTTAACTCAAGGGTCAGCAGTTCTTAAGATCATGATGGTCCATGAACAATGCCCTTCCTTGAGTTGTAGCAGCTTCTTGTACATCTCAACTGTATCATTTCCTTCAGCTTTTCATTATCAGAGACCAATTCCAAGCTTCATTCTGAGTTCATACAAATTATACAGTAACTTCAGAGTTTGTGTGATTTCAATTATTTAAAAACACATCTATCCTTTGGATGTGGTTTAGCTTCAGCCTGTTTCTTTGTCTGCACTGATTGGGATTCACTTTTGGCATATCCTTTTGGCATATTGTATGAATTTGATCACTCCCAAGTTACTGTATTCAAAAGAACTTTGATAATCCTGCACCAGCACAGTAGCATAGTGAATAGTGTATTGCTTTTCAGTGCCGGCGATTAAGGTTCAATTCCCATTGCTGTCTGTAAGGATTTTGTACATTCTACCCGTGATCACATGGGTTTTCTCTGGATCCTCCAGTTTCCTTCCACAATCCAAAGACATATGGATTAGTAAGGATTAGCGTGTTGTTGTCATGCTATGTTGCCACCAGAAGTATGGTGACACTTGCAGGCAGCCCTCAGCACATATTCAGACTGTGTTGGTCATAGGCACAAAGGATGCATTTCATTGTAAGTTTCAATGTAATTGTGATCAATGTATATTCAAAATAAATCTGCTAACAATATCCATGTTAATAAAGGTTTAGGTTGATTTACTTTAAATAATCAGCTGTTATTTAGAAGAATTTCCACCTATTTAAAATAATTTATGCATAACAATTTGGATTTGTGTGACATTTAACATTTCAAGACACTTAATAGAAAAAGAAAGGAAAATAAGAAGTGATTGAAGACTTAGCTGAATGCTGGATCTTGAGATAGGTTTTTAAGGAGCTGCTGCAAGAACAGTGAAGAATTTCAGATAAAAGAGCCTGTGACTTCTGTGATTGCATCAGAGGGCAGTGCCAAATGAGCAACAGACAGGGAAATTATTTGTAGAGTTTGAAATTACAAATGTTCTTGTTAGGTTTTGGAGATCAAGATGGTTTTATGGGCACTATATTTTATCAACATAAGTCAGTATGGAAGTCATGCTTTACTCTGATGAAAGTAAACAAAGGAAATCCAAAGGGAGCATTGGAATTATCAGCATCTGATGAAAGAGAAACAAATTCACTATTTTAGATTGATGACCATCCAGTAGAACCAATAAAAGGTATAAATAAAAGATAGTTTAACCTGCAGAGAAGGGAAATATTTCACTCCATGTCAACCAGGGACGCAGGTGAAGTAATGATTCCCTTGTGCATCCTCCAATTTGTTGTATTCCCTCCACATCAGAAAAAACAAAAGTGACACACTTAGAAGACAACTCTGTCCAATCTACAATGACTATCCTAGGTTTTTAAAAGCATGCTGCTTTAATTCCCCAACATTGTCCCATACTGAACACTCTATTTTTGCTATGAATGGAGTTTGACGCAAATTTGAGAAATAGCATCATATTCTCCAGCTAATTATCAGAAACACAAGAGATTCTGTAGATGCTGGAAATTCAGACTATCAATTCTTCAGGATTGGAAAGAAAGAGGAATGAAGCCAGAATAAGGAGGTGTAGGGTGTTGATGCACCATCAATAACTCTCAGAGACGGGAGGCAAACGATAGGCTTTTATTAGCTGCAAGAGACCACGATTAGTAGCAAGAGACCACCACACAACATCCTGGAAACTGAGGGAGGAGCAGTGCCTCCAACGGCCTTTATACAGGGGTTTGTGGGAGGAGCCACAGGAGCAGTCAGCAGAGGGGCGTGTCCAGACAGGTATATGTAGTTCACCACAGGTGTAAAGAGGAATGAGTACAAGCTAGAAAGTGATAAGCAAAACCAGGTAAGGGGGAAGGTAATTGAGTGGGTGGAGGGGATGAAGTAAGAAGCTGGGAGATGATAGGTGGAAAAGGTAAAATGCTGAAGAAGATGGAGTCTGATAAGAGAGGAGAGCAGACCATGAGAGAAAGGGGATGAGGAGGGGCACCAGGAGAGTTGATACTAGAATTCGTCACTTTTAATGAACCATCATGCAATAGTTTTGAGTTAAAATTTTCTCTCTCCATAGATGCTGCCTGACCTGCTGGGTATTTCTGACATTGTATTTTGGGTTTCCAGTGACTGCAGAGTGTTGTATCTCCTTATGTATGGAAACTAAGCAGATTGTGATATTGAGGGAAAGAATTGAAGCAAAAGAAAAGGTCTGAAAGCCATGGGAAATGTGTTAGCTAGATCAGAACATCTAGGAGTGAAACCCTATAGAGAACATCCATCTGATGTGGACAATAGACAAAACCCAGTTATGCCAGAGAATTAGTGTTTTTTATTGTAATTTTGATGAGGGTGATGTATGATGTGTGATGAGGGCAGAATCTACTAAGGGGTTTCAACAAAAAAAGTCATTGAAAACATACAGTTTTGGATTCCATGCCGTCCTTGAGAAGTGTGAAGGAGAAAGAAATTAGAGATGGCATATTGAAAAGGGGATGGAAGGAGGGAAGATATTTATTCAAAAAGACAAGGATTACAAAAGTTTTGGCTGAACAAAGGAAACCTCTCCCATCAAATTGTCTGTTTATTACACAAAATTGATTTGTGCTGTGCTGTATGAGGCAGGTGATGCTTTCACTTTGATGGGTTCAGAGCAGCTTACAGTCATTTGATATAATTGCAGTTTTATTGCACAAGTTTCACAATACTGGACTAAATTGTTTCACAAGCTCTTTTAAATACAGCTGAGTTCTTTAAAATAGTTTATTCATATAGCTTGCTTGTGTAAATTGTATATCATTGTACATAAGATGAAATGTGAACTTTTATATTATATATTTCAAAAGTAACATTAACAATAGTATTCTGTAAATAGACATAAACCTGACTGTATTTGTGTAAAGAATGGCTTCTTTGGAAAGCTGTGATCTAGACAGATTTGCTGTTAATGTGAAGTGTGACTTAAATTTCCATAGCGTATAATCAAAACCACGGAGAGAAAACTTAAGAAGATCTTCCCAAAAGAGTACATCTCTTTTTAAAGCTAAATTTTTACAATGCTTCTTATCACTGGCTTAAATGCATTTAGACCTAATATAAAATAAAATTAATATGTTGCACAGTTCTCTTTTCTGAGTGTTTTAAATTGCACCCTGGTTCACTCATAAAAGATATTTTAAGAGAAGGGAAATATTTCACTCCATGTCAACCAGGGATGCAGGTGAAGTAATGATTCCCTTGTGCTTCTCTACTAGCTGGTTGGACATTGATTCTGAATGTGTGCCTCAATTGTGCAGTAAGTGCAATATTAGACCATAAGACACAGGAGCAGAAGTAGGCCATTCAGCCCATCGAGTCTGCTCTGCCATTTTATCATGGTTAATCCCAAATTTCATTCAACTCCATACACCTGCCCTCTCACCGTATCCTAAGATACTCCACCCAATCATAAATCTATCAACATCTGCTTTGAATATACCTATTGACTTGGCATCCACCACAGTCTGTGGCAGAGCATTCCACAGATTCACCACTCTTGCGCTAAAAAAAATCCTCTTCCTCTTCTAAATGTTGCCCCTCAACTTTGAGACTGTGCTTCCCAGTTCTGGATACCCCTATCATAGGAAACATCCTCTCCACATCCACCTCATCGAGTCCTTTCAACATTCAGTAGTTCTCAATGAGATCCTCACACATTCTTCTAAATTCCAGTGAGTACAGGCCCAAAGCTGCCAAACACTCCTCATATGTTAACCCTGTTCATTCCTGGAATCATCCTCATGAACCTCCTCTGGACTCTCTCCAATGACAACACATCCTTTCTGAGATAACGGGCTTGGGGAGACAGATAAGTGGGTCACAGTCAGGAAAGGGAAGGGCAGGAGTCAGATACTAGAGAGTATTCCTGTGCCTGTACCCCTTACCAATAACTACTCCAGCTTGAGTACTGTTGGGGGTATCAGCCTACCTGGGGGAAGCAGCAGCAGCTGTGCTCCAGCACAGAGTCTGGCCCTGTGGCTCAGAAGGGTAGGGAAGGGAAGAGAAAGGAAGTAGTGATAGGGGACTCTATAGTTAGGGGGTCAGACAGGCGATTCTGTGGACGTAGGAAAGAAGCACAAATGGTAGTTTGCCTCTCAGGTGCCACAGTCTAGGATGTTTCTGATTGCATCCAAGATATCCTGAAGTGGGAACGAGAACAGCCAGAGGTTGTGGTACATATTGGTAGCAATGATATAGGCAGGAAAAGGAAGCAGGTCCTGAAAGCAGACTACAGGGAGTTAGTAAGGAAGTTGAAAAGCAGGACCACATAGGTAGTAATCGTGGGATTACTGCCTGTGCCATGTGACAGAGAGTATAGGAATAGAGGGAGGTGGAGGATAAATGTGTGGCTGAGGGATTGGAGCAGGGAGCAGGGATTCAGATTTCTGGATCATTGGGACCTCTTTGGGGGCAGGAGTGACCTGTACAAAAAGGACGGGTTGCACTTGAATCCCAGGAGGACCAATATCCCGGCAGGGACATTTGCTAAGGCTGTTGGGGAGGTTATAAACTAGGGTTGCTGGGGGGTGGGAACCAAACTGAAGAGAGCAGTTAGCTCACAAATAGAGAAAGTTTGAAGACAGTGCAAGAGGGACGAAAGGTATATGATAGAGAAGGGATGCATTCAGACCGATGGTTTGAGATGTGTCTATTTTAATGCAAGGAGGATTATGAATAATGCTGATGAGCTTAGAGTGTGGATCAGTACTTGGAGCTATGACATTGTGGCCATTACAGTGACTTGGATGGTTCAGGGGCAGGAATGGATACTTTGAATGCCAGGCTTTAGATGCTTCAGAAAGGACAGGGAGGGAGGTGAAAGAGTTGGAACTTGGCATTGTTGATCAGAGATAGTGTCACAGCTGCAGAAAAAGAGGCAGACATGGACGGATTGTCTACGGATTCTCTGTGGGTAGAAGTTAGAAACAGAAGGGGTCAATTCAGGAAGGTTTCCTGACACAATATGTAGATAAGCCTACAAGAGGAGAGGCTGTACTTGATCTGGTATTGGGAAATGAACCTGGTCAGGTGTCAGGTCTCTCAGTGGGAGAGCATTTTGGAGATATTGATCACAATTCTATCACCTTTACCATAGCATTGGAGAGGGATTGGAACAGATAAGTTAGGAAAGAGTTTAATTGGAGTAAGGGGAAACATGAAGCTGTCAGGCAGGAACTTTGAAGCATGAATTGGGAAGAGATGTTCTCAGGAAAATATACGGCAGAAATAAGGCAAATGTTCAGGGGATATTTGTGTTATATTCTGCATAGGTACATTCCAATGAGACAGGGAAAGGATGGTAGGGTACAGGAACCATGGTGTACAAAGGCTATTGTAAATCTAGTCAAGAAGAACAGAAGAGCTTATAAACGGTTCAAAAAACGAGGTATGATAGAGATCTAAAAGATTATAAGGCTAGCAGGAAGGAGTTTAAGAATGAAATTAGGAGAGCCAGAAGGGGCCATGAGATGGCCTTGGCAAGCAGGATTAAGGCATTGTACAAGTACGTTAAGAGCAAGAGGATAAGAAGTGAAAGAATAGGTCCAATCAAGTGTGACAGTGGGAAAGTGTGCATGGAACCAGAGGAAATAGCAGAGGTACTTAGAGAATACTTTGCTTCAGTATTCACTATGGAAAAGGAACTTGGTGATTGTAGGGATGACTTACAGTGGACTGAAAAATTTGAGCATATAGACATTAAGAAAGAGGATGTGCTGGAGCTTTTGGAAAGCATCAAGTTGGATGAGTCACCGGGACCAGACGAAATGTACCCCAGGCTACTGTGGAAGGCGAGGGAGGAGATTGCTGAGCCTCTTGCAATGATCTTTGCATCATCAGTGGGGATGGGTGAGGTTCCAGAGGATTGGAGGGTTGCAAATGTTGTTCCCTTATTCAGAAAAGGGATTAGAGATAGTCCAGGTAATTATACACCAGTGAGTCTTACTTCAGTGGTTGGTAAGTTGATGGAAAAGATCTTGAGAGGCAGAATTTATGAACATTTGGAGAGGCATAATATAATTAGAAATAGTCAGCATGTCTTTGTCAAAGGCAGGTCATGCCTTACGTGCCTGATTGAATTTTTTTGAAGATGTAACTAAACACAATGATGAAGATAGAGCCGTAGATGTAGTGTATATGGATTTTAGCAAGGCATTTGATAAGGTACCCCATGCAAGGCTTATTGAGAAAGTAAGGAGGCATGGGATCTAAGGGGACATTGTTTTGTGTATCCAGAACTGGCTTGCCCACAGAAGGCAAAGAAAGAGTGGTTGTAGACAGGTCATTTTCTGCATGGAGGTCAGTCACCAGTGGAGTGCCTCAGGGATCTGTTCTGGACCCTTACTCTTCATAATTTTTATAAATGATCTGGATGAGGAAGTGGAAGCATGGGTTAGAAACTTTGCTGATGACACAAAGGTTGGAGGTGTTGTGGATTGTGTGGAGGGCTGTCAGAGGTTCCAATGGGACATTGATAGGATGCAAAACTGGGCTGAGAAGTGGCAGATGGAGTTCAACCCAAATAAATGTGAGGTGGTTCATTTTGGTAGGTCAAATATGATGGCAGAGTATAGCATTAATGGCAAGACTCTTGACAGTGTGGAGGACCAGAGGGATCTTGAAGTCCAAGTCCATAGGACACTCAAAGCTGCTACACAGGTTAACTCTGTCATTAAGAAGGCATACGGTCATTGGCCTTCATCAACCATGGGATTGAGTTCAAGAGCCGAGAGATAATGTTGCAGCTATCTGGGACCCTGGTCAGACCCCACTTGGAGTACTGTGCTCAATTCTGGTCGCCTCACTACAGGAAGGATGTGGAAACCATAGAAAGTGTGCAGAGCATATATACAGGGATGTTGCCTGGATTGGGGAGCATGCCTTACGAGAATAGGTTGAGTGAACTCAGCCTTTTCTCCTTGGAGCAATGGAGGATGAGAGGTGACCTGATAGAGGTGTACAGGATAATGAGAGGCATTGATCATGTGGATCGTCAGAGGCTTTTCCCCAGGGCTGAAATGGCTAGCCCGAGAGGGCATAGTTTTAAGGTGCTTGGAAGCAGGTACAGAGGAGATGTCAGGGGTATGTTTTTTTTACACAGAGAGTGGTGAGTGTGCGTAATGGGCTGCCAGCGGCGGTGGTGGAGGCAGAAATGATAAGGTCTTTTAAGAGACTCCTGGATGGCTACATGGAGCTTAGAAAAATAGAGGGTTGTGGGTAAAGCCTAGATTGTTCTAAGGTAAGGACATGTTCAGCACAGCTTTGTGGGCTAAAGGGCTTGTATTGTGCTGTAGGTTTTTTTATGTTTCTATGTTTGAAACAATTGAGCTATATAATTCTTAATTTGACTATATGGTTAGTAAAGAAAACAAAAAAAGGGCCCACCACAAAGCACATCTTTCCCTCCCCCCACTTTCTGTTTTCCACAGGGATCGCTCCCTATGCGGCCCCCTTGTTCATTCATCCCTCCCCACTGATCTCCCTCCTGACTCTTCTCCTTGCAAGCGGAACAAATGCTACACCTGCCCCTACACCTCTTCCCTCACTATCATTCAGAGCCCTAGACAGTCCTTCCAGATGAAGCGACACTTCACCTGTGAGTCTGCTGAAGTCATATACTGTGTTCGGTGCTCCCAGTATGGCCTTCTGCATATCAGTGAGACCCGATGTAGATCGGGAGACTGCTTCACCGAGCACTACGCGCCGTCTGCCTGAAAAAGCAGGATCTCTCAGTGGCCCACCATTTTAATTCCACTTCCCATTCACATTCCAATATGTCAATCCTCTCCTCCAGTGTTGTGATGAGATTGGAGGAACAACACCTTATATTCCGTCTAGGTAGCCTCCAAGCTGATGGCATGAACATCAAATTCGTGAACTTCCGGTAATTCCCCTCATCCCTCACCATTCCTCATCCCTTTTCCCCTCTCTCACCTTATCTTCTTGCCTATCCATCGCCTCCCTCTGGTCCTCCTCTCCCCTTTACTTTCTTCCATGGCCTTCTGTCCTCTCCTTCTCCCCCTTCTCCAGCCCTGCATCTCTTTCACCGATCAACTTCCCAGCTCTTTACTTCATCTTCCCCCCACCCCTCCAGCTTTCACCTATCACCTTGTGTTTCACTCCCCCCTCCCCACCTTTCAAATCTTTTTTTTCTCTCCAACCTTGTGAAGGGCTTCGGCTTGAAACATCGTCTGTACTCTTTTCCATAGATGCTGCCTGGCTTGCTGAGATCCCCCAGTATTTTGTCTGTATCGCTTGGATTTCCAGCATCTGCAGATTTTCTCTTGTTTGAAAATGAGGAGGAACTCCTTTAGCAAAGGGATAGTGAATCTGTGGAATTCTTTGGGCATATTTAAAGTGAACCTTGATAAGTTCTTGATTAATAACGGAGTCAAAGGTTATGGGAGAAGGCAAGAGAATGGGGTTGAAGGGGTAAATAAATCAGCCAATGGAATGGCAGAGCAAACTTGATGGGCCAAATGGCATAATTCTGCTCTTTTGTCTTATGATTTTACAGTCTTAAAGTTGTTACTTCAGATCTCTTGTTCTTCTCCACCAATATTGGAGGTTCATTTTAAATTTGATTAGCAAGCACAATGCGGAAAATCCTGCAAAAGGTAGTGGATTCATCCCAGTACATCACGGGTAAAGCCCTCCCAACCATTGAGCACATCTACATGAAACGTGGCTGTAGAAAAACAGCATCCATCATCAAAGATCCTCACCACCCAGGCCATGCTCTTTTCTCACTGCTGCCATCAGGTAGAAGGTTCAAGTGCCTCAGGACTCGCACCACCAAGTTCAAGAACAGTTACTACCCCTCAACCATCTTGAACAAATGGGGGATAATACACTCATTTAAGGACTGTGTTATATTGATGGATATTACATGATTATTTTATGCTCATTATTTATTGCTATTTATTTATATCTGCATTTGCACAGCTTGTTCACAGTTAACAGTTTACAATTACTATTGTATAGAATTGCTCAGTATGCCTGCAGAAAAAGAATCTCAGGCTTGTATGTGGTGACATGTATGTACTCTGATAATAAATTTTCCTTTGAACTTTTGAACTTTGAACACACATCATTTAGCAAACTTGTGAATGAAGTTGATTGGTGGATCTTATAATAGTAATTGTTCTAATAATCAAGGTAATTATGGCGGAACATATGATAGAGTGAATGCAGTGGTTTGTTTGATGTTGATGGAAGTTTTGAATGCTATTTTCTTATTGGATAAAAGTAAAGTGGTGACCATGTCAAATGCACCCTTGACGCAGAACACAATTGCTTCTTGTTGTTGAAAGAGAGGATAAAAACGCAAAGCAACACAGGGGAGAGAGAGAGAGAGAGAGAGAGAGAGAGAGAACAGACTGAAAATTCTTTCTAAGGTAAGGATACTTCAATATTAAGCATATGGGAAATGATATGGATATATTCTGAGAAATGCCTTAGTTTTAAAATAATTCTTGATTGAATAGCAACCATTAGTAACCAAGTTACACAGAATCAACTATATACTTCTAGTTATTTTTTGCAGTCTTGATAGTGACACTATTATCATTTAAAAGTATAATGATTATTTTAGGAATACTTGTGAAAGTGAAGATTTTTTACCATCTCTTTTCTGAGACGTTCATACTTAAAATGAATTAGTTCATGGGGTTACTTAAGTGTCTAGTAATCAATACAAGGAATTCTTTAAATAATTTTCAAAAAGCATAACATCCATGTTCCAAAGATTTGCAATGAAATATACTTGAAAAAGGAATTGGAATATAAGAAAGGTTTCATAATTGATTTTTCCATGGGATTTTGAGTCTAGACAAATAATTTATTTACAGCAGCCTGAATATATTTGTCTATTCAATCCTAATTGAATTCTGTATCTCATTTTATAATATGGTTAAACCAAGTAAATACATTGCTTATGGAAGCTCAGTATAAAAGTTTCTGAGATGGAATTTCTATTGTATTCTCCGATCCAAGCAGAGACAATAGCAGGGCTGTGTATGCTTACAGAGTTTTCACAAACTGCAATTCTTTACCATGTGTCAAGCATGCAATTCATAATCTTTTGAATTTCATATTATTTTTCAAAAAAAAGAAAAAGAGCTAGGGGAATAGATTAGATAGTTCTTTCAATGAATGAAGGTTACATGATCGGCACAACATTGTGGGCCAAAGGGCCTGTAATGTGCTGTAGATTTCTAGGTTCTATGTAATGGAACTGAGTAGCTTTCCTCTGTTCTACAGAAGACTTTGAAGAAATAACAAAAAGTATACTAAAGAACAGTGAACATAAATTTTTAATTGACAAAAATATTCACTAATCCACCACTTATTAGGCCAGAATCAAATGCGGTCATCGTACAAATGTAAGGCAATTGAATTCAGAGCTTGGAACAAAGCAGATGACAATGAGAGTTAAAGTTAGATCCTCAGATTGGTAAACATTAAAAGGCTATGTTTAACAAGCATCAATGCAATTGTCATTATTTTCTTTAAAAATATTTAATTCCAAGTTCAACATTTGATATGACACTGAATTAAACTGTGTAAAAAGTACAGAAAATAGCAGAAAAATATTAAATAAGCTACAGAAAGGGTGCATAATTATCAAGTGGATTTCAAACTATGTTAATGTAAGCGGCTCTATTTATAGCATTAAGAATAAGGTCATGTTAGTCTCTGGAATACAAGTTTTTAAAATGAGTCAGGGAAAGAATAGGATGATTTGGCAGGTGGCACACACAAAAGGCTGGAAGAACTCAGCAGGCCAGGCAGCATCAATGGAAAAAGTATAGTTGACATTTTGGGCCAAGACCCTTCAGCAAGACAGCTGGAAGGTCCTGCTGAAGGGTCTCAACCCAGAACGTTGACTATACTCCTATCCATAAATGCTGCCTGACCTGCTGAGTTCCTCCAGCATTTTATGTGTGGTACTTGGATTTCCAGCATCTGTAGATTTTCCCTTGTTTGTGATTTGGCAGGCGAATGTGTGGCTGAGGATCTGATGCAGCGGGAAGAGGTTCAGATTTATGGATCATTGGGATCTCTTCTGGGGAAGGTACAACTTGTACAAAAGGAAACAGTTACACCTGATCCCAAAAGCAACCAATGTTCTTGTGGGCAGGTTTGCCAGAGCTGTTCAAGAGGGTTTAATCTAATTTGGCAGGAGGATTGAATTGCATTGACTTTATTTCTTATATCCTTCACTTGCACGAGAAGTAAAACTCTATGTTACATCTCCATCTAAATGTGCAAGCATAGTAATTTATAATAAATAGAACCATCAATGTAACAGAAATACACTCAAATCAGCATGAGTTAATCAGTCTAATGGCCTGGTGGAAGAAGCTGTCCTGGTGCCTGATGGTCCTGGCTTTTATGCTGCGGTACAGTTTCCCAGATGGTAGCAGCTGGAATAGATTGTGGTTGGGGTGACTCGGGTCCCCAATGATCCTTTGGGCCCTTTTTTCACACCTGTCTTTGTAAATGTCCTGAATCACAACTACAGATGTATTGGGCTGTCAGCACCACTCTCTGCAGAATCCTGTGATTGAGGGCAATGGTGCAGCCAGTCAGTATACTCTCAATTGTGCCCCTGTAGAAAGTTTTTGGGATTTGGGGGCCCATACCAAACTTCAACCGTCTGAGGTGAAAGGGGCACTGTTGTACCTTTTTCACTACACAGCTGGTGTGTGCAGACCACATGAGATCCTCAGTGATGTGGATGCTGAGGAACTTGAAGCTGTTTACCCTCTCAACCCCAGATCCATTGATGTCAATAGGGGTTAGCCCGTCTCCATTCCTCCTGTATTCCACAACCAGCTCCTTTTTTTTGCAACATTGAGGGAGAGGTTGTGTTCTTGACTCCACTGTGTCAGAGAGATAACTTCTTCCCTGTAGCAAACATGAGGAAATCTGCAGATGCTGGAAATTCAAACTACACACACAAAATGCTGGTAGAACACAGCAGGCCAGGCAGCATCTATAAGGAGAAGCGACGTCGACGTTTCAGGCCGAGACCCTTCGTCAGGACAGGAGGTCACCTCTCATACTCCGTCACTCCAACAAGAAAAGGCCGAGTTTACTCAACCTATTCTCATAAGGCATGCTTCCCAATCCAGGCAACATCCTTGTAAACCTCCTCTGCACCCTTTCTATGGTTTCCACATCCTTCCTGTAGTGAGGTGACCAGAACTGAGCACAGTACTCCAAGTGGGGTCTGACCAGGGTCCTATGTAGCTGCAACATTACCTCTCAGCTCCTAAATTCAATTCCATGATTGATGAAGATCAATACACCGTACGCCTTCTTAACCACAGAGTCAACCTGCGCAGCTGCTTTGAGCGTCCTATGGACATGGACCCCAAGATCCCTCTGATCCTCCACACTGGCAAGAGTCTTACCATTAATACTATATTCTGCCATCATATTTGACCTACCAAAATGAACCACCTCACACTTATCTGGGTTGAACTCCATCTGCCACTTCTCAGCCCAGTTTTGCATCCTATCAATGTCCCGCTGTAACCTCTGACAGCCCTCCACACTATCCACAACACCTCCAACCTTTGTGTCATCAGCACAGTGTAACTTGTATCACCATTACAGATTAGCATGTTTGACGTTGTGGGCTTCACTGAATCATGGCTGCAAGAAGATTATAGCTGGGAGCTTACCATCCAAGGATACACATTGCATCCAAAGGATAGGCAGGTAGACAGAGGCTCTGTTGGTGAAAAATCAAATCAAATCAAATCGTACTCTTTGCACAGTTTAAATCAAATCAAAAATGAAACTGAAAGGTCTGAATGTAGGTAAGTCACCTGGACCAGATGGTGTACATCCCAGGGTTCTGAAAGAGGTGTCTGAAGGAGGCATTAGTAATGATCTTTCAAAAATCAATTGATCTTGGCATAGTTTGGGAGAGCTGGAAAATTGCAAATGTCACTCCACACTTCAAGAAGGGAGAGAGGCAGATGAAACAAAAAAAAATATAGGCCAACTAGTCTGACCTCATCGGTTGGGAAGATGTTGGAGTTAATTGTTAAGGATTTGATTATGGGTATTTGAAGGCAGCTGATAAAATAGGACATATTCAGCATAGTTTCCTCAAGGGAAAATCTTGCCTAACAAATTAGTTGGAATTCTTTGAAGAAATAACATGCAAGATAGACAAAGGAGAATCAGGTTATCTTGTGTGCTTGGAGTTTCAGAAGTCCTTTGACAAGATCCCACATGAGGCTGCTTAAGAGCCCATGGTATTACAGGGAAGGTACTAGCATGGACAATGCATTGGCTGTTTAGTAGGAGCCAAAGAGTGGGAATAAAGAGAGCCTTTTCTGATTGGCTGCCAGAGACTAGTGAAGTTCCACTCCAGGTCAATGATTTGAATGATGGATAAGACCATAAGATATAGGAGCAAAATTAGGCCATCTGGCCCATCGAGTCTGCTCTGTTCCACCATTCAATCATAGTTGATCCTTTTTTTAAAAAAAATCTCCTCCTCAATCACAGTTTCCAGCCTTCTCCCCGTAACCTTTGATGCCACGTCCTATCAAGAACCTATCAATCTCTGCCTTAAATACACCCAACGACCTGGCCTCCACAGCTGTGTGTGGCAACAAATTCCACAAATTGACCACCCTTTGGCTAATGAACTTTCTCCACATCTCTGTTTTGAAGGGGCGCCCCTCTATCCTGAAGCTGTGCCCTCTAGTCCTAGACTCTCCACCATGGGAAACATCCTTTCCATATCTATTCTGTCTTGGCTTTTCAACATTCGAAAGGTTTCAATGAGATCCCCCCCTCCCCACCTCATCCTGCTGAATTTCAGCAAGTACAGACCCAGAGCCATCAAACCTTCTTTGCATGATAACCCTTTCATTCCTGGAATCATCCTTGTGAACCTCCTCTGAACCCTCTTCAATGCCAGCACACCTTTTCTAAGATGAGGGACCCAAAACTGTTCACAATAATCAAGGTGAAGCCTCACCAGTGCCTTATAAAGCCTTAGCATCACCTCCTTATTCTTGTATTCCAGACCTCTTGAAATGAATGCCTTCCTCACCACAGACTCAAACTGCTGTCACAAACATGGAGTCAGCAGCACATCCGATTCAACAATTGTGCTCGTAAATATGCACGTGTCAGCTAATTATTACTTGATTGTGCTAGTATTTAACTCCATTCATTCCATCGTAGTGTTTGGTGAGACTTGGACGTAGCTTTGTTATCTGTATTCGGCCTTCCCTGAGAAATTGGACTGTTGAGTCAACTGACTCTGAAGACTAGAGGTATTCATTTTATTCTTAGTTGTCCTTTTTCAGCTGCAGTGTTGGCTTCGTTTTCCATTTGAGAGTCTTTGTCAGTGGCCCTGTTTGGCCTAGTATTTATTGTTTTCTTTTTCCCTTTAATATTGTTTGCATTAAAGCCTGTGAAATATCGACCTGCTTTAGTGTCTGTCACTCCGCACTTGGTGGCATCTGCAAGTCGCACTCTGAACCTGGTGGCATCTGCAAGTTAACCTTCAGGGTGTTCTGCACAAAAACTCTCAAGTCCCTTTGCATCTCAGATTCCTGGATTTTCTCCGTTTAGAAAATAGTCTACACTTTTATTTCTACCCATGACCATGCATTTTCCAACATTGTATTTCATTTGCCACTGTCTTGCCCATTCTCTTAATCTATCAAAGCCGTTCTGCATTCTACATGTTTCCTTCACACTACCGGCCCCTTCACTGATCTTTGTATCATCTGCAAACTTGGCAGCTAAGCCATTTATATACAGCATAAAAAGTGGTCCCAACACTGACCCCCGCAGAACACTACTAGTCACTGGCAGTCAACCAGAAAAGGATCTTTTTATTTCCACTCACTGCCTCCTACCAATCAGCCAATGTTCTAACCATGTTAGTAACTATCCTGTAATACCATGGGCTCTTAGCTTGTTAAGCAGCCTCACGTGTGGCACCTTGTCAAAGGCCTTCTGAAAGTGCAAATATACAACATCCACTGCATCAATCCTACTTGTAATCTCCTCAAAGAATTCCAACAGGTTCGTCAGGCTGTTAGGGTCCGGTCCTGAGCCCGCCTTCCAGGTCTTGCTCTGGTCCGCATACTCCGGACTCAGGGTCTTGCAGCCAGCCCTCCTGTCACACGGAGCCATTGGATCATCTTGGAAAAGGAGGTACGCCTGTTGTCTATTAGGGGGCAGGTGTTTATAAGGGGCTCGGGGACTGAGCCTGGTTGTGGGGTCATTGTGCTCTGAAGCCAGTTTAACTGCTGGCTCAGAATCCTGCTCTGCCCTGGTTGCCGGCCTGTTCTGTATATGCTCTATCTGGTTGGTCTTGTTCCCCTGCTTCTCTCCTGTGCGCTGGTCCTGCTGTTCCACCTTATTCTTCTTGCTCGCACTGCCACGCTCTCGGTTGCCTTTCCCAAATTACCTGTGTATCATGGTAGTCCTGCTGTTCACCCTGGACCCAGCTTCCTTCCGATCCCTTGCCTCTGTCGGGCAGGTCTGGCCGGACTGCTGCTGCCTGGCGGGGGTTCTGCCCCTTCCACCTATTGCTCCCTAAGGGTTGTGCCCTGCACCTGCCCAGGTGTCTGCGACTGGCCCAGGCCTCTGTGTTTTCTACCTGGGAGGTGGCCCGCCCTAAGGACTCCTACCCTTTCCTCCCCTCGTTTTCCATGGGTTGTGCCCTGCACCTGCCCAGGTATCCGCAACTGGCCCAGGCCCCTGTGTTTCTGCCTGGGAGGTGGCCCTGCCCGGGATCCATGCGGCCTGCTCTGTGGACTCTTCTGCCTGCCTGAACTCTGGGATCCTCCTGCCTGCCAAACCTCTGGGATGCAGCCCCACCTGCCTTACCCCTCACATGTCATGGCATCCCCATCCTGTCCTACCCCTAGTACTTCAGTGTCTGCGTCCTGCATTTGAGTACAATCCTGCCCCCATTCCTGACAGAATGACCCCTCCAGGCATGGACCCAGCAATGCAAGCAATGGAGTCCAGTTCCCGTGACCCCCGGGGGTTCTCGCCAGCCTGTACGTTTCCCCCCCACCCCCTGCTGTTCCACCTTATTCTTCTTGCTCGCGCTGTCACGCTGTTGGTCGCCTTTCCCAAATTACCTGTGTATCACGGTAGTCCTGCTGTTCATCCTGGACCCAGCTTCCTTCTGATCCCTTGCCTCCGTCAGGTAGGTCCAGCTGGACTGCCACTGCCCGGCGGGGGTTCTGCCCCTTCCACCTATTGCTCTCCAAGGGTTGTGCCCCGCACCTGCCCAGGTGTCCGCGACTGGCCCAGGTCTCTGTGTTTTCCACCTAGGAGGTGGCCCTGCCCGGGATCCGTACGGCCCGCCATGTGGGACCTTCCTCCTTTCTTAAAGAATAGAGTAACATTCGCAATTTTCCAGTACTCTGGCACCCTGCCAGAGTCCAGATTTTTGAAAGATCATTTCTAATGACACCACAATCTCTAATGCTACCTCTTTCAGAACCCTAGGGTGCAGCTCATCTGGTCCGGGTGACTTGTGTACCTTTAGGTCTTTCAGCTTCTTAAGTACCTTCTCTCTTGTAATAGTAACTGCACCCACCTCTATTCCTTCACACACTACAACATCAGGCACACTGCTATTGTCTTCCACAGTGAAGACTGATGCAAAATACTCATTTAGTTCATCAACCATCTCCTTGCCCCCCGTTATCATTTCTCCTGCCTCATTTTCTAGCAGTCCTATATTCACTCTCATTTCTCTTATTTTTAAGAAACAAAAAAACTTTTACTACCTTTTTTGACATTATTTGCTTGCATATTTCATCTTTTCCCTCCTTCTGATTCTCTTAGTTGCTCTCTGAAGGCTTTTAAAAGCTTTGCTAATCCTCTATCTTCCCATTAATTTTTGTTTTGTTGTCTGCCCTCTCCTTTGCTTTTACATTAGCTTTGCCTTCCTTTCCCACAGTTGTACTAATTTGCCATTTGAGTATTTCTTTGTTTTTGGAATACACGTATCCTGCACCTTCCTCATTTTTCCCAGAAACGCACACCATTGCTACTCTGCTGACATCCCTGCTGGCTTCTCCTTCCAATTTACTTTGGCCAACTCCTCTCTCATACCCTTACTCCATTGAAATACTGCTATGTCAGACTTTACTTTCCCCCTATCAAATTTCAAGTTTAACTCAGTCATATTGTGATCACTGGTTCCTAAGGGTTTTTTTTTACCTTAAGCTCCCTAATCACCTCCGGTTCATTACATAAACCCAATCCAGTATAGCTGATCCCCTCGTCGGCTCAATGACAAACTGCTCTAAAAAGCCATCTCACAGGCATTCAACAAACTCACTCTCTTGTGATCCATTACCAACCTGATTTTCCCCAATTGACCTGCATGATAAAAAAAACTCTCATCACTATCATAACATTGCATTTTTGACTCACCTTTTCTATTTCCGGTTGTAATCTGTGATCCACCTCCCAGCCACTGTCATCAACATCCTTTTACCCTTGCAGTTTAACTCAATCCACAAGGATTCAACATCTTCCAATCCTTTGTAACATTTTTCTGCTGGTTTGATGCTGTTCTTTACCAGTACAGCCACACCACCCCCTCTGCCTACCTTCCTCTCCCTCCAATATAACATGTAACCTTGGACATTCATCTCCCAACTGCAACCATCCCTCAGCCACAATTCAGTGATGGCCACAACATCATACCTGGCAATCTGTAATAGTGCAACAAGATCATCCACCTTGTTTCTTATACTCCATGCATTTAGATACAACACCTTGAGTACTGTATTTGCTACCCTTTCTGATTCTGCATCTCTAATATACTGATGTTCATCATGTGCCTGCCTTTCCCGACAGTCTGACTGCACACTATCTTTACTTTTTTTATCATCCATCCTATCCTGAGTCCTATCACTATGGTTCCCATCTCCTGCCAAATTGGTTTAAACCCTCCCCAACAGCTCTAACAAACCTGCCCATGAGAATATTGGTCCCCCTCGGGTTCAGGTGCAACCTGTCACTTTTGAACAGGTCATACTTGCCCCATTAGAGATCCCAATTATCCAAGAACCTGAAGCCCTGCCCCCTGTACCAGCTTCTCATCCACGCATTTATCTGCCAAATCATCCTGAATTGATGAATTTGTGGCCAGGTTTGCTGATGATACCAAGAATGGTGGAGGGAAGGTAGTTTTTAGGAAGCAGAGAGGGTACAGAAAGACTTGGACAAATTAGGAGGATGGGCAAAGAAGTGACAGATAAAATACTGTGTTGGGAAGTGCATGAACATAGAACTCTACAACACATTACAGGCCCTTTAGCCCACAATGTTGTGCCAACCATGTAACCTACTCTAGAAACTGCCTAGAATTACCCTACTGCATAACCCTCTATTTTCTAAGCTCCACATACCTATCGAAGAGGCTCTTAAAAGGCTCTATTATATCCACTTCCACCATCATCACTGGCAGTGCACCCACCACTATCTGTGTGATAAACTTACCCATGCACTTTGGCTGAAGAAATAAAATGGTAGACTATTTTCTAAATGGAGAGAAAATTCTAAAATCTGAGGTGCTAAGTAACTTGGGGATGTGTTTGTTTTTTAAGACTGAATATATGTTATTCACATCAAGATCAAGATGGATCACTGAGCAATATCAACTTACTCAGAGCTATTACATTTTCAGCATGCTTGGACACTCATACCTCCTGATGATTATCCTCATCTTGTTGCTGTTTCCTGTTATTCATGGATCCCCTCTTAATGCAATAGATTTACTGCCCCAAGGCGAAGTAGACAGCCAATGCTTTGATACAGCATTACTTGACCTTGGAGAAACAATACACATAAATGTCATTGAAAATGTGCAAGACCTGTGGAAATTCCTGATACATCTGAAAGAGTCCAGAACACCACAGCATAGATACCTCTTCTGGGATTTGGCCCAACTGTTCTGGGATGTCTATGTGGATTGTTTGCTTGGAAGAACTCATGGACTCGGCAAACGCAAAATGATAACAGGCAAGGATGTTGCAATTTGAACTTAGAGGTATTTCTTCCATTTTCTTGTTTGGATCCAGAAAACATGTTCATTTATCAATTATAAAGTAATGTTAGCAGTCATTTTTCATTGAGTGATCATACAATTGCCAAACTAAGATTGATCTTGAACCAGATTAGAAAATAAAGCTGTAGAGAAGTTTGCTTAGTTAGTGACAAATTCTCCAACTGGCATGTCATTTTAGAAGTTTATCACTTCCAGTGATCTGCCTTCAACCCAACCTTCAATGTGGAGTTGTGTAGCATTTGCCAATTAATTGGCTGCTGTAAATTAACTCCAAGTATAAGTGAGGGATAGCGTCTAGGAGCTCATGAAAATAAAAATAAGGTTAGTGTAAATGAGTGTTTTATTATTGATAATGCATTCAGTAACTGCTTGTACGACTAGAAGTTGAAGCTGCTAATCAGATAAGAGATCTATAGACATAATTGATAACTTCAGTTATAACTTTATCAGGGCTCATTAAAATGTATAGACTATATGGAACTATATTAGGCAATGAAATAACAAGATATAGAAACAGAATTAGGCCACTTGGCCCATTGAGTCTGCTCCAGCATTTCATCATGGCTGATCCAATTTTCCTCTTAGTCCTGTATCCCCCTCATGCCCTGATCAACCAAGAATCTATCAACCACTACCTTAAATATACATAAAGGCTTAGCCTCCAAAGTTGGCTGTGGCAAAAAATTCCAGATTCACCACTCTCTAGCTAAAGAAATTCCTCCTCATCTGTTCTAAAATGATGCCCCTGCCCCTCTATTCTGAGGCTGTGTCCTCTGGTCTTAGACTCACCCACCATAGGAAACATCCTCTCCACATCTACTCTATCAAGGCCTTTCACCATTTGATGGGTTTCAATAAGGACACCCCCCCCCCCAATTCTTCTGAACTCCAGTTAATACAGGCCCAGAGCCATCAAACACTCTTATTATGACAAGCTGTTCAAACCTGAAATAATTTTCGTGAACATACTTTGAACCCACTCCAGCTTCAGCACATCTTTTCTTAGATAAGGGGCCCCAAACCTGCTCACAATTCTTGAAGGCCTCACCAGTGCTTTATAAAGTCTCAAGGCTGGAATTCAATTCTCAAACTCCACCCCTCAGACCCAGGACACAAAACTCCACAGCTGAATATCTACAGCTGAAATACAACTCAAACTCCACTGAACACCTTCCATCTAACTCCACACATTCAACACCAGCCCTGAAACTCCACCACTCAAATTCCACTACTTAGCAACCTCCGCTCAGTCTCTACACCTCCAAAACCTCCACACCTCAAGTTCCTCAGGTCAAACATCAAAACTCAGAACCTATGCCTCCAACACTAGTGCTGAAACTCCACAACACCCTACCCACCAAACCCCATGACTCAAATTTCACAGGTCAAACCCCACTGCTCAAGACCCAGGACTTAAACTCCACCCCTCAAAATCCACATCTGAAGCACCAGAACTCAAACACCACTACTTAATCTCCACACTCCACTATCACCCCCTCAAACTCCACACCTCAAACACCCCTTCAAACATCACAGCCTCAAATTCCACACCTCAAACACTTTGTAGCCTCAAATTCCACACCACACCTCAAACACCATGTCAGGGCACTAAAGCAGGGATCAAATTGCAGACCAAGTACTGTGCACACTGTGATATTTACTGAGTTCAGGCAGAGATCAAAACATCCAGAGAAATCCAACAACCAGAATCAGGCAACAGGCAGAGTCAATATTCAGACAGAGTTCAGATACAAATGCTGGAAAGGGTCAGGAACACTCAATCTGACAACAACAAACAGGTGAAAACACAGGACTGAAACACACTGAGCAATAACCAGAGAGGCAGATGATAGGTGGAGCACAATGAGACACAGGTGGCATCAATACAGGTAATAATGAGAAACAGTGAGAGATGGAGTACTCAGTAATACGGGGGCCGGAGTCGAGCAGGAGTGGGGACAGGAGCACATGGCAATACAAAACCACAGACTGACTGCTAGGGGAAAACACACAAAAAGATAGAGTTCAACTGGAGGTACTGACATTACCCAACCCCTCCCACCCACAGACACCTCCTGGTGTCGCAGCAGGTAGAGCTGGGTGCTGGCGATGAAAGTCCCTGATGAGAGAGGGGTTCACAATGTTACGGGCAGGGACCCAGCACCTCTCCTCAGGACCGTAGTCTTCCCAGTCCACAAGGTACTGGAGGCCACGGCCTCAGTGACGAATGTCCAGCAGTCGACGCACCATGAAGGGTGGGGGAGGAGGGTTTTGGGGACAAGACACGGGGGGTGGCTCATGAAAGGCTTGATGCAGGAAGGGGGGATGAATACAGTGGAGAGTGGAGGGGAGCTTGAGACAGATGGCAGCAGGGCAGCAGGACTTTAGTGATGGGAAAGGGGCTGATGAAGCGAGGGGCGAACTTGCAGGAGTCCACCTTGAGGGACAGGTCTCGGGTTAAAGCCACACACGCTGTCCCTGGCGGTAATGTGGGGCCTTGGAGCGATGGCAGTCAGCTTGACGCTTGATCCTAGCAGAAGCACGGAGAAGGGCAGAGCGAGTGTGCCTCCACATCCGCTGACAATGGCAGATGAATGCCTCGGCAAATGGAACGCCAAACTCCTCTTCCTGGGCAGGAAACAGTGGAGGTTGGTAGCCAAGGCAGCACTCGAATGGGAACAGATCGGTGGATGAGGACAGATGAGAGTTTATGGTGTACTCGGCCCAGGGTAGCTGCTGACTCCACGCGGAGGGGTTCTGGGAGACCAGACACCGCAATATTGTCTCCAGCTGTTGGTTGGCCCGCTCGGTCTGGCCATTGGTCTGTGGGTGGAATCCTGAAGACAGACTCACAGAGGCACCCAGAAGATTACAGAATGCCCTCCAGAAATTGGATGTGAATTGAGAGCCCCAGTCTGACACAACATCTACAGGTAAACCAGGTAATTTAAAAACATGCAGTACGAGTAATTTGGCTGTTTCTTTGGCTGAGGGGAATGAAGGAATGAAGTGTACAGACTTGGAGAAATGATCAACTACTGTGAGGATGGTGGTGTTAGCATCTGATAGGGGAAGACTGGTGACAAAATCCAGGGCAATGTGGGACCAGGGTCTCTTGGGGATAGACAGGGGTTGTAACAGACCAGCCCGTGACTTGCCTTGAGTTCTTTCCTTGAGCAGACCGAGCAGGCTGAGACGGTGTTGCGGATGTCATCTCCAATGGAGGGTCACCAGAACCACCGACTGATGAAGGCCTGAGTGCGCCTGGTTCCAGGGTGACAGGGTAACCGGGAAGAATGACCCCACTGCAATACCTGTGAGCGGACAGAGCTGGGAACATAAACCCGGTTGGTGGGGCATTGACTGGGGGCTGTTGAGCAGCTTGTACCATGGCTTCAATGTCCTACTGCGCTGAACCCACGAGGCAGTGAACAGGGAGGATGACATCGGGGACCTCAGGGGTCTCAGAGGAGGGAAATCTTCAGGAGAGGGCATCAGGTTTTCCATTCTTGGAACCAGGGCAGAAGAACAGAGTAAAATTAAATCCTGAGAAAAACAGGGACCAACAAGCTTGACAGGATTTGAGATGCTTGGCCGTATGGATATATTCCAGATTCTTGTGATCAGTCCAGACTAAGGATGGCACCTTGGCTCCCTCCAGCCAATGCATCCACTCCTCCGGAGCCAGCTTCACAGCCAGCAGCTCCTGGTTTCCGACATCGTAATTCCGCTCCGTGGGAATGAGGCGGTGAGAGAAGGCACAGGGGTGTACCTTCTTATCCTTGGCCGAGCGCTGAGAGAGAACAGCTCCTACACCAATGTCAGATGCATCCACCTCCACAACGAACTGGTGTGGGGTTGAATCAGGATGGGGTCAGAGGTGAAATGTTCCTTCAGGTCAGAGAATGCTTTTTCAGCAGCAGGGGACCAGGAGAATCTTACAGCTGATGAGGTAAGAGCAGCGAGTGGTGCAGCCAGTGTACTGTAATTTCTAATGAAATGGCGATAGAAGTTAGCAAAGCCCAAGAAGTGTTGCAACTCCCGACGAGTCGAGGATTAGAGCCTACCGCCTTGACCTTCTGTTGCAGTGGTCCCCAACCACTGGGCTGCAAAGCATGTGCTACCAGGCCACGAGGAAACAATGTGATTTGGCGATATGAAGTGCTATGAGTCAGTTGCACCTTTCCTCATTCCCTGTCACACCCACTGTTGAACTTGAACGCACACGAGGTCATCAGTCACCTATACGCAGTGATACCCTCGTACCAGGGATCACTGGTTGGCCTCGGGTAACCGGCCGCGTTGCGCAGCCGGCGGGAAGTGCCACTGCTACTGGCCCGGAGCGCACACAGATGAGCGCCGCCTCTAAACCTGTTTAGCACACCGAATGTTCGTGGGAAACCTGGTGCTAAAATATTTGCAGACGACCTAATTCGGGCTCAGGGTTTGTAAGTAGCAAGGCAGCTACTCATCCCTCGAGCCAAACTTTTGTCGGCCGATAGCTCCTATCTACAAGGGGGGGTGGGCGTCCACCCTGTCACACTCCTCGCTTGGTCGGTTGATGTCTCCAGACTGTGACCGCCGCGGCCGCAACTGACCAAGGCATCTGGTGGCGGGTGGGCGGAGGCTGGAATTCGGGCCCGGAGGCTGTCTAATGAGGCAATGAAGCCCTCAAAACTGCTTCAGCACCTTGAGTCCAAGCTCCCTGTACTTAAAGACAAACCCGTTGAGTTTTTTGAGCGGAAAAAGCGTGAGCAAGCGGGACAGAAGCAAATGCTGAGAGCCACATAAACTAAATTGCGGAATAGACTGGACATAAGGAACCCCCTTCGAATATCGCTGTCTCCCATCACCCCGCGATGGGACCGTCTTGTTGCAGGGAAACAAGCCCAGGGCTCCCACTGATTCAGCAATATTGGTATGTTGCAATGATTTCATATGTTCATACGAGGAAAATATGCGCTGAGTGTTTAATATTAAATTCATTAGATAAACCCTTTTAGAAACGAAATTGCGTGTATTAGCCACTTATAAGTGACTTGTGGTTGACTTATCATCTATATTCCAGTCATGATTAACACGCCCAACCATCCCCCCCCCCCCCCCCCCCCCCCGCCCCCGGTCGGCCGGTCTGCAAGAATACTGTCAATATTAAATGGGTCCACAGTGCAGAAAAGATTGGTAACCCCTGTTCTATTGGTCCATCTGAATGGAACCGCCTGAAATTACATACCCCAGGAAGGAGACGGTACTGCGATGAAACTCACATTTCTCAGCCTTCACAAAGAGCTGGGTCTCCAGAAGGCCCTGGAGAACTTTGCGGTCATGACCTGTGTGTTCAGCAAGGGACTTCGAAAAATATCAAATTGTTAGAAACATAGAAAACCTACAGCGCAATACAAGCCCTTCAGCCCACAAAGTTGTGCCGAACATGTCCCTACCCTAGAAATTACCAGGCTTCCCAATAGCCCTCTATTTTTCTAAACTCCATGTACCTATCTAAAAGTCTCTAAAAAAAACCCTATCGTATCCACCTCCACCACCATTGCCAGCAGCCCATTCCACACACTCACCACTCTCTGAGTAAAAAACTTACCCTTGACATCTCCTCTGTACCTACTCCCCAGCACCATAAACCTGTGTCCTCTTGTGGCAACCATTTCAGCCCTGGGAAAAAGCCTTTGACTAGCCACATGATCAATGCCACTCATCATCTTATCAGGTCACCTCTCATTCTCCATCGCCCCAAGGAGAAAAGACCGAGTTCACTCAACCTGCTCTCATAAAACATGCTCCCCAATCCAGGCAACATCCTTGTAAATCTCCTCTGCACCCTTTCTATGGATTCCACATCCTTCCTGCAGTGAAGCGACCAGAACTGAGCACAGTACTCCAAGTGGGGTCTGACCAGGGTCCTATATAGCTGCAACATTACCTCTCAGCTCCTAAACTCAATCCCATGGTTGGTGAAGGCCAATGCACTGTATGCATTCTTAACCACAGCATCAACCTGCGCAGCTGCTTTGAGTGTCCTATGGACTTGGACCCCAAGATCCCTCTGATCCTCCACACTGCCAAGAGTCTTACCATTATATTCTGCCATCATATTTGACCTACCAAAATGAACCACTTCACACTTATCTGGGTTGAACTCCATCTGCCACCTCTCAGCACAGTTTTGCATCCTATGAAACTATGAAAATGGACAAGGGAGAGCCAGTGGATGTAGTGTACCTGGACTTCCAGAAAGCTTTTGATAAAGTCCCACATAGGAGATTAGTGGGCAAAATTAGGGCACATGGTATTGGGGGCAGAGTACTGACATGGATTGAAAATTGGCTGGCTGACAGGAAACAAAGAGTCACGATTAACGGGTCCCTTTCAGAATGGCAGGCTGTGACCAGTGGGGTACCACAAGGTTCGGTGCTGGGACCACAGCTGTTTACAATATACATTAATGATTTAGATGAAGGGATTAAAAGTAACACTAGCAAATTTGCTGATGACACAAAGCTGGGTGGCAGTGTGAAATGTCAGGAGGATGTTATGAGAATGCAGGGTGACTTGGACAGGTTGAGTGAGTGGGCAAATGTATGGCAGATGCAGTTTAATGTGGATAAATGTGAGGTTATCCACTTTGGTGGCAAGAACAGGAAGGCAGATTACTATCTAAATGGAGTCAAGTTAGGAAAAGGGGAAGTACAACGAGATCTAGGTATTCTTGTACATCAGTCAATGAAAGCAAGCATGCAGGTACAGCAGGCAGTGAAGAAAGCTAATGGCATGCTAGCCTTTATAACAAGAGGAATTGAGTATAGAAGTAAAGAGGTCCTTCTGCAGCTGTACAGGGCCCCGGTGAGACCCCACCTGGAGTATTGTGTGCAGTTTTGGTCTCCAAATTTGAGGAAGGACATTCTTGCTATTGAGGGAGTGTAGCGTAGGTTCACAAGGTTAATTCCCGGAATGGCGGGACTGTCGTATGTTGAAAGATTGGAGTGACTGGGCTTGTATACACTGGAATTTAGAAGGATGAGAGGGGATCTGATTGAAACATATAAAATTATTAAGGGATTGGACATGCTGGAGGCAGGAAGCATGTTCCCGCTGATAGGTGAGTCCAGAACTAGAGACCACAGTTTAAGAATAAGGGGTAGGCCATTTAGAACAGAGATGAGGAAAAACTTTTTCACTCAGAGAGTGGTGGATATGTGGAATGCACTGCCCCAGAAGGCAGTGGAGGCCAAGTCTCTGAATGCATTCAAGAGAGAGTTAGATAGAGCTCTTATAGATAGCAGGGTCAAGGGATATGGGGAGAGGGCAGGAACAGGGTACTGATTGTGTATGATCAGCCATGATCACAGTGAATGGTGGTGCTGGCTAGAAGGGCCGAATGGCCTACTCCACCTACTGTCTATTATCAATGTCCTGCTGTAAACTCTGACTACCCTGCACAACACCTCCAACCTTTGTGCCATCAGCAAACTTACTAACCCATCCCTCCACTTCCTCATCCAGGTCATTTATAAAAATCACCGAGAGTAAGGGTCCCAGAACAGATCCCTGAGGCACACCACTGGTCACCAGCCTCCACGCAGAATATGACCCGTCTACAACCACTCTTTGCTTTCTGTGGGCAAGCCTTTTCTGGATCCACAAAGCAATGTCCCCTTAGATCCCATGCCTCCTTACTTTCTCAATAAGCCTTGCATGGGGTACCTTGTCAAATGCCTTGCTGAAATCCAAAAACACTACATCTACTGCTCTTCCTTCATCAATGTGTTTAGTCACATCCTCAAAAAATTCAATCAGGCTCGTAGGGCACAACCTGCACTTGACAAAGCCATGCTGACTATTCCTAATCATATTATACCTCTCCAAATTTTATAAATCCTGCCTCTCAGGATCTTCCCCATCAACTTACCAACCACTCAAGTAAGACTCACTGGTCTATAATTTCCTGGGTTATCTCTACTCCCTTTCTTGAATAAAGGACCAACATCCGCAACCCTCCAATCCTCCTGAACCTCTCCCGTCCTCATTCGTGATTCAAAAATCAGAGCCAGAGGCTCAGCAATCCCCTCCTTCGCCTACCACAGTAGCCTGGGGTACATCTCATCCGGTCCCAGTGACTTATCCAACTTGATGCTTTCCAAAAGCTCCAGCACATCCTTTCTTAATATCTACATGCTCAAGCTTTTCAGTCCACTGCAAGTCATCACTATAACCATATAACCATATAACAATTACAGCACGGAAACAGGCCATCTCGGCCCTTCTAGTCCATGCCGAACGCTTACTCTCACCTAGTCCCACCTACCTGCACTCAGCCCATAACCCTCTATTCCTTTCCTGTCCATATACCTATCCAATTTTACTTTAAATGACAATACTGAACCTGCCTCTACCACTTCTACTGGAAGCTCGTTCCACACAGCTACCACTCTCTGAGTAAAGAAATTCCCCCTCGTGTTACCCTTAAACTTTTGTCCCCAACTCTCAACTCATGTCCTCTTGTTTGAATCTCCCCTACTCTCAATGGAAAAAGCCTATCCACGTCGACTCTATCTATCCCTCTCAAAATTTTAAATACCTCTATCAAGTCCCCCCTCAACCTTCTACACTCCAAAGAATAAAGACCTAACTTGTTCAATCTTTCCCTGTAACTTAGGTGTTGAAACCCAGGTAACATTCTAGTAAATCTTCTCTGTACTCTCTCTATTTTGTTGCTATCTTTCCTATAATTCAGTGACCAGAACTGTACACAATACTCCAAATTTTAACATTACAATTTTAACATTACATCCCAACTCCTATACTCAATGCTCTGATTTATAAAGGTTTGCATACCAAAAGCTTTCTTCACCACCCTATCCACATGAGATTCCACCTTCAGGGAACTATGCACCATTCTGTTCTACTGCATTCTTCAATGCCCTACCATTTACCATATATGTCCTATTTGCATTATTCCTACCAAAATGTAGCAGCTCACACTTATCAGCATTAAACTCCATCTGCCATCATTTAGCCCACTCTTCTAACCGGCCTAAATCTCTCTGCAAGCTTTGAAAACCTACTTTGTTATCCACAATGCCACCTATCTCAGTATCATCTGCATACTTACTTAATCCAATTTACCACCCCATCATCCAGATCATTAATGTATATGACAAACAACATTGGACCCAGTACAGATCCCTGAGGCACACCACTAGTCACCGGTCTGCAACCTGACGAACAGTTATCCACCACTACTCTCTGGCATCTTCCATCCAGTCACTGTTGAATCCATTTTACTACTTCAATATTAATACCTAATGATTGAACCTTCCTAACTAACCTTCCGTGCGGAACCTTGTCAAAGTCCTTACTCAAGTCCATATAGACAACATCCACTGCTTTACCTTCGTCAACTTTCCTCATAACCTCTTCAAAAAATTCAATAAGATTTATCAAACATGACCTTCCACACACAAATCCATGCTGATGGTTCCTAATCAGACCCTGTCTATCCAGATAATTATATATACCATCTCTAAGAATACTTTCCATTAACTTACCCATCACTGACGTCAAACTGACAGGCCTATGATTGTTAAGTTTACTCTTAGAACCCTTTTTAAGCAATGGAACCACATGAGCAATATGCCAATCCTCCAGCACCATCCCCATTTCTAATGACATTTGAAATATTTCTGTCAAAGCCCCTGCTATTTCTACACTAACTTCCCTCAAGGTCTTAGGGAAATCCTGTCTGGATCCGGAGATTTATCCACTTTTATATTCCTTAAAAGTGCCAGTACTTCCTCCTCTTTAATTGTCATAGTTTCCATAACTTCCTGACTTGTTTCCCTTACCTTACACAATTAAGTATCCTTCTCCTTAGTGAATACCGAAGAAAAGAAATTGTTCAAAATCTCCCCCATCTCTTTTGGCTCCACACGTAGCTGTCCACTCTGATTCTCCAAGGGACCAATTTTATCCCTCACTATCCTTTTGCTATTAATATAACTGTAGAAACCCTTTGGATTTATTTTCACCTTACTTGTCAAAGCAACCTCATATCTTCTTTTAGCTTTTCTAATTTCTTTCTTAAGATTCTTCTTACATTCTTTATTTTCCTCGAGCGCCTCATTTACTCCATACTGCCTATATTTATTGTAGATATCTCTGTTTTTCCTAACCAAGTTTCCAATATCCCTTGAAAACCATGGCTCTCTCAAACTTTTAAGCTTTCCTTTCAACCTAACAGGAACATAAAGATTCTGTACCCTCAAAATTTCACCTTTAAATGACCTCCATTTCTCCATTACATCCTTCCCATAAAACAAATTGTCCCAATCCACTCCTTCTAAATCCTTTTGCATCTCCTCAAAGTTAGCCTTTTTCCAATCAAAAATCTCAACCCTGGGTCCAGTCCTATCCTTCTCCATAATTATATTGAAACTAATGGTATTGTGATTACTGGACCTGAAGTGCTCCCCAACACACACCTCCATCACCTGACCTATTTCATTCCCTAATAGAAGATCCAACTCTGCCCCTTCTCCAGTCAGTGCCTCTATGTATTGCTGCAAAAAACTATCCTGCACACATTTTACAAACTCCAAACCATCAATCCCTTTTACAGTATGGGCTTCCCAGTCTATATGTGGAAAATTAGAATCTCCCACAATCACAACCCTGTGCTTACTACAAATATCTGCTATCTCCTTGCAAATTTGCTCCTCCAATTCTCGCTCCCCATTAGGTGGTCTATAATACACCCCTATAAGTGTCACTACACCTTTCCCATTCCTCAATTCCACGCAAATAGTCTCCCTAGATGATCCCTCTAATCTATCCTGCCAGAGCACTGCTGTAATACTTTCTCTGACAAGCAACGCAACACCTCCCCCTCTTGTCCCTCTGATTCTAACGCACCTGAAGCAACAAAATCCAGGAATATTTAGTTGCCAATCATATGCAACCATGTTTCACTAACATCATATTTCCATGTATCAATCCATGCTCTAAGCTCATCCACCTTTCTTCCAATGCTCCTAGCAATAAAATAAATGCATTTAAGAAATTCTCCACCTCCTCCTTTCTGTTTATCTCTAACAGTACAAAGAACTTTACTGTCTTCTTTTTCTTCCTTCTCCCATACATCTGTTCCTTCACTCTGGTTCCCCTCCCCGCCCCCCCCCCCCCCCCTTGTATCTAGTTTAAATCCACTGGAGCCTCTCTAGCAAACCTACCTGCAAGAATATTTGTCCCCCTCCAGTTCAGATGTAAACCGTCCCAACGGAACAGGTCCCACCTTCCCTGGAAAACACCATGTCTTCAGCCACGTGTTGATCTGCACTATCTTGCTATTTCTAAACCCACCTGCACGTGGCACTGGTAGCAATCCTGAGATTGCTATCCTGGAAGTCCTGTCCTTCAACTTGGCACCTAGCTCCCTAAACTCAACTTTCAGGACCTCCTCACTCTTCCTATCCACGTCATTAGTCCCTACATGGACCACGACATCCGGCTGCTCACTCTCCCTCTTGAGAATACTGAGAACTCGATCCGAGATATCACAGACCCTGGCACCAGGGAGGCAACAGACCATCCAGGATTCTCAATCTCTTCCACAGAACCTCCTATCTGTCCCCCTAAATATCGAATCCCCTATTACTACTGCTCTCCTCTTTTCCCTCCTTCCCTTCTGAGCTGAGGGTCCAGTCTCGGTGCCAGAGACACAACCACTGCAACTTGTCCCTGGTAGCTCGTCCCCACCAACAGTATCCAAAATGGTATACTTATTATTGATGGGAACGGCCACAGGAGTGCTCTGATCATTCTGTCTATTCCCCTTCCCTCTTCTGACAGTCACCCAACTACCTGTCTCCTGACTCCTAGGGGTGACTATCTCCCTGAAACTTCTGTCTATTTCTGCCTCTGCCTCCCGAATGATCTGAAGTTCATCCAGTTCCAGCTCCAGTTCCCTAACTCAGTTTGTCAGGAGCTGCAGCTGGATGCACCTTTTACAGGTGTAGTCATCAGGGACAGCTGTGCTCACCCTGACTTCCCACATACTGCAAACAGAGCACTCAACTGCCCGAATTGCTACTTCCATTACCTACTCCTAAGCTAATTAGATTAATTAAAGGAGCCTACCTGGCCTTTCCTCACCTGGAGTGAAGCTCGTACACAGCCTCTGCTCACTTTTTAAATTCCCCTGCTAATCTCAGAGGCCGACCTTCAGGCGCCTGCACAGTCTAGCCTCTTTGCCCCGATCAGTTAAAAAAAAAGCCTCTCTCCGAGCTTATTTTACCTCTTCCCTCTCCGCCTCTTGCTTCAATTTAATATCACCAAGATCCTTTTCCATAGTGAATACTCAGATAAAGTATTCATTAAGTACCCCTGCTAATTCCTCCAGTTCCATACGCAGTTTCCCACTGTCACACGTGATAGGTCCTATTCTTTCACATCTTATCCTCTTGCTCTTCACATACTTGTAAAATGCCTTGGGATTTTTCTTAATCCTGCCCGCCAAGGCCTTCTCATGGCCCCTTCTGGCTCTCCTAATTTCCTGTTTAAGCTCCCTCCTGTTAGCCTTATAATCTTCTAGATCCCTAGCATTACCTATCTCTCTGAACCTTTTGTAAGCTTTTCTTTTCTTCTTGACTAGTTTTATTACAGTCTTTGTACACCACGGTTCCTGTACCTTACTATAACTTCCCTGTCCCATTGAAACGTACCTCTACAGAACTAAACCCAAAGATCCCTTGAACATTTGCCACATTTCTTCTGTACTTTACCCTGAGAACATCTGTTCCCAATTTAAGCTTCCAATTTCCTGCCTGAGAACCTCATCATTCCCCTTACTCGAATTAAACACTTTTCTAACTTGTCTTTTCCTCTCTCTCTCCAATGCTATTGTAAAGGAGATTGAATTGTGATCAGTATCTCCAAAATTCTCTCCCACTGAGAGACCTGACACCTGACCAGGTTCATTTCCCAATTCCAGATCAAGTACAGCCTCTCCTCTTGTAGGCTTATCTACATATTGTGTCAAGAAACCTTCCTGAACACACCTAACAAACTCCACCCCATCTAAACCCCTTGATCTAGGGAGATGCTAATCAATATTTGGGAAATTAAAATCTCCCATCATGACAACTCTGTTATTATTACATTTTTCCAGGATCTGTTACCCTATCTGCTCCTGGATATCCCTGTTACTATTAGACAGCCTATAAAAAACACCCAGTATAGTTATTGACCCCTTCCTGTTCCTAACCTCCACCCACAGAGACTCCGTAGACAATCCCTCCATGGCGTCCACCTTTTCTGCAGTGGTGACACTATCTCTGATCAACAGTGCCATCCCTCCACCTCTTTTCCCCCCTCCCTGTCCTTTCTGAAACATCTAAAACCTGGCACTTGAAGTAAGCAATCCTGTCCCTGAGCCATCCAAATCTCTATAACGGCCAGCACATCATATCTCCAAGTACTGATCCACGCTCTAAGCTCATCCGCTTTGTTCACCACATCTCAAGCCTTTGGTCTGCGCACGTCCCTTCTCCATCACCTGCCTATCCTCCCTCACACGCTGTATCCAAGCTTCCTCTATTAAGATTTGTCAAGATACACAAAAAATAATTGGTTCAGCATGTCCCTGAGAAGGTCATTTACCAGGGCTTAGAAAACAATGGGGACATTGGTGAAACTAAATGGCATGATCAGATACTCGTAATTACCTCAGATGGTGTTAAAGGCCGTCTTCCATTCGCATCAGGGTGTGCCTAGGGTTTCTGGGGGTGTGGCCAGGGTTAATTGGAACATGCCTAAGGTTTGTGGGGCTGTGTGCCCCTTTTGGACCTTAGGATTAGGGTTGAGTGTTGAGCTGGTGGATGTATATGTTTGGCTGCAGAGTTTTGAGTGGTGATGTATGAGGTCCTATGGCAGATAGGCTCATGTGGTGAAGCCAGGTTAATCTGGCCCATGCCTTTCCTTATCCTTGTCCAACACCAGTTCACTTAAGGAACCGGGTGTCCACTGGGGCACACCATCAGTAATGCATCCTCGGATCGTCAGGTGTTTTGGGCCTTTAATCATTAGACATCCTCCCTGAGGTGGCCCAGCCAGGTCTTGCTCAGACCCGGCTTGTGTTTTCCCCATGGAACAGGACAATGAGAGGCATGTAATTCAGAGGGTAGTGATATTTTTAAACATCATTACCTGGCATCTGTGTGCCTGGGATTGGATGGGTTAAATTGACAGTGTTTACTGGACATTCAGCATAATTGCACCTGAGTTTAGCACTGACTTGTTTTCTGAGCCCCATCTTGGGTTTAATTTACTGGTTCTCTCTCACCTTGTGGGTATCTGGGTTTTCTTATCGGCATTTCATGGGCCGGGAGAATGAAGAGCATGTCACTGTAAGGTTAGGTTGGGAGTATGCAGGCAGTTGGCAAATCAGCCCTCTTGTGCTTTTTGATCTCGTCACTTGAGATTCAGCTTCACACGACCCTGCCACTTTGATCTGGCCCACGCCTACATTAACCAGGTCCAGCACTTGCCTATGTTGAATCTGGCCCATCCTGACATAGGACATTGCATTAGGGTTAGGGTTAGGTTGTGGAACCGTCATTGTGACAGGACACCACCAGATGGGAGTGTTGTCCACAGTAGAACTGTCATTGTGGCAAGGCACCACTAGCAGGGAGTGTTGTCCACAGCTAATCTGTTGTTATGGCAGGACACCACTAGGTGGAAGTATTGTCCACATCTGATCTATCTTTGCGGCAGAATGCCACCAGGTGGGACTGTTATCCACGGCAGACCTGCCATTGTGGGAGGACTCCACCAAGTGGGAGCGTTGCCCACAGTTGAACTTGCCGCAGGATACCACCAGGTGTGAATTTTGTCCATAGCGGACCTGTCATTGTGCCAGGACAACACCAGGTGGGAGAGTTGCCCACAGCGGGGATGCCGTTACAGCAGAAAACCACCAGGTCGACTAGGTGGGTTTGTTGTCCACATCTAACCTGTTGTTATGGCAGGACTTCACCAGGTGGAAGTATTGTCCACAGCAGAACTGTCATTGCGGCAGGACACCACCAGTTGTGAGTGTTGTACCCAGCGGATCTGTAGTTATGGCAGGGCACCACCAGGTGGCAGTATTGTCCATGGCCAAACTGTCATTGCGGCAGGGCACCACAAGGTGTGAGTGTTATCTACAAGGGATCTGTCCTTGCGGCAGGACACCAGCAGGTCAAAGTGTTGTACACAGCCGGACTGTCATTCCGGAAGGTACCACAAAGTGGGAGTGTTTTCTGCAAGTGATCGGTTCCTCCGGCAGGACACCAGCATGTGGGAGTGTTATCCACACCAAAACTGACATGGCAGCAGGACACTTCCAGATGAGAATGTTATACACAGCGCACATGTCATTGTGGCAGGACACCACCAGGTGGGAGTGTTGTCCCACATCTAACATGTTGTTATGACAGGACACCACCAGGTGGGAGTGTTGTCCACATCTGATCTATCTTTGCGGCAGAACACCACCAGGTGGGACGATTATCAACAGCGGAACTGTCATTGCGACAGGACACCATCAGGTGGGAATGTTGGCCACATCTAACCTGTCATTACGGCAGGACATGTCGTGGTTTCTCGTGCCCCACAAACAACCAGAAAACTCAGAAAATTCTTCAAGGAGTATTAAACTTTAATTTGCAAATCAAAGCTGAGACAGTCAGTGAGCTAGTCGCTGATTGCCCACTGATCCTTGTACATAGCATTTTTTATAGCAATCTCCTGGTTTAGTTGCATTAGCATATGCAATCGGTCTACAGTTGCGTATCACAAGTACATCTGCCACTATTGTTTCTACCCATTGACTTAATCATGTTCTAATCTACATCTCTTAGCTACCTCTCATTAATGCACCATTGTCTTCTACATTCTTAAGATTTCATTCTCTTACTGAATTTATACATGCATAGCAAATAGCAAACTCAGACTACATAGTTTTGGTTACACAGCAAACAATGCAACTTTTATACTCCAATAGACACCACCAGGTGGGAGTGTTGTCCACATCGCATTACGGTTAGGGTTAGGTTGAGAGTCTGCGGACAGTGGGCGAATCAGCCCTCTTGTGCTTTTTGATCTCGTCGCTTGAGATACAGTTTCACGCAACCCTGCCACTTTGATCTGGCCCACACCTTCATTAACCAGGTACAGCACTTGCCTTTGTTGAATCTTGCCCCTCTTGACATAGGACATCCAATTAGGGTTAGGATTAGGGCTAGGCTTACGGTTAGGGTTAGGTTGCGGAACAGTCATTGCGACACGTCACCACCAGGTGGGAGTTCTGTCATCACCAGAGCTGTCATTGCGAGAGGACACCACCAGGTGGGAGTATTGTCCACATCTAATCTGTCATTGGGGCAGGACACCAGAAGACGGGAGTGTTGTTTACAATGGATCAATCCTTGCAGCAGGACACCAGCAGGTGGGAGTGTTGTACACAGGGGGGCATCTCAATACGGCAGAACACCACCAGGTCTGAGTGTTGTGGACAGCGGAACTGTCATTGCGACAGGTCACCACCAGGTGGGAATCATGTCCACGTTGGACCTGTCATTAAGCAGGACAGCACCAGTGGAAGTGTTATCCACAGTGGATCTGCTGTTATAGCAGAACAGCACCAGGTGGGAGTGTTCTCCATAGACGGGTTGTCATTGCGTCAGGACAACACCATGTGGGAGTGTTGTCCACATCTGATTTATCTTTGTGGCAGAACACCACCAGGTGGGACTGTTATCCACAGCAGAACTATCATTGCGACAGGACACCATCAGGTGGGAGTATTGTCCACATCGCATTACGGTTAGGGTTAGGTTGAGATTATGCGGGCAGTGGGCGAATCAGACCTCTTGGCTTTTTGATCTCGTCACCCGAGATTCAGTTTCATGTGACCCTGCCACTTTGATCTGGCCCACGCCTTCATTAACCAGATCCAACACTTGCCATTGTAGAATTTTTCCCCTCCTGACATAGGACATGGGGTTTGTGGGGGCTTGTCAAGGGTTAATCGGGGTGTGCTTAGGGCCTGTGGGGCTGAAGCCAGGGTTAATCAGGACGTACCTAGGGTTTGTGGGGGTGTGTGTCCCTTTTGGACTTTAGGATTAGGTTTGAGTGTTGGGCTGGTGGATGTGTATGTTTGGCTGGGAGATGTTAGGCTGCAGAGCTTTGAGTGGTGATGTATGAACTGCGATGGCAGATAGGGTCATATGGTGAAGCCATGTTAATCTGGCCCATAGCTTTCATTATCGTGGTCTGACCCCACTTGGTTCAACGAACCGGGTGTGAACTGGGACACATCGTCAGTAATGCATCCTCGGATCGTCAGGTGTTTCAGGCCTTTAACCGCTAGAAACCCTCCCCGAGGTGGCCCAGCCAAAGTTGATCAGACTTGGCTTGTGTTTTTCCCACGGACCAGGATAATGTGAGGCATGTAATTCAGAGTGTCATGATATTTTTAAACATCATCTGGCATCTGTGTGCCTGGGATTGCATGGGTTTAATTGACAGTGTTTACTGGGCATTCAGCATAACTGCACCTGAGTTTAGTACTGACTTGTATTCTGAACCCCATCTTGTGTTTAATTTACTGGTTCTCTCTCACCCTGTGGGTATCTGGGCTTTCTTATCGGCATTTAGTGGGCTGGAAGAATGAAAAGGTTAGGTTGAGAGTAAGCGGGCAGTGGGCAAATCAGCCTTTTTGTGCTTTTTGATCTCGTCACTTGAGATTCAGTTTCACGCGACCCTGCCACTTTGATCTGGCCCACGCCTTCATTAACGAGGTCCAGCACTTGCTTTTGTTGAATCTAGCCCCTCCTGACATAAGACATCGCATTGTTAGGATTAGGGTTAGGGTTAGGTTGCAGAACAGTCATTGTGACACATCACCACCAGGTGGGAGTTCTGTCATCACCGGAACTGTCATTGTGACAGGACACCACCAGGTGGGAGTATAGTCCATATCTGATCTGTCATTGGGGCAGGACACCAGAAGATGGGAGTGTTGTTTACAATGGATCAGTTCTTGCGGCAGGACACCAGCAGGTTAGGGTTGTACACAGGGGGCTTCTCAATACGGCAGAACACTACCAGGTTGGAGTGTTGTGAACAGCGGAACTGTCATTGTGACAGGTCACCACCAGGTGGGAGTCATGTCCACACTGCACCTGTCATTAAGGCAGGACAGCACCAGTGGAACAACTATAGAACAACAATGGCAGGTATTTCTGGGAATAATGCGGAAGGTGCAGGATTGGTTTATTCCAAAGAGGAAGAAAAATCCTAACGGTAGTAAGGGGCAGCCATGGCTGACGAGGGAAGTAAAGGGCAGTATAAAAATAAAAGAGAAGTATAACATATCAAAGATGAGCGGGAAACCAGAGGACTGGGAAGCTTTTAAAGAGCAACAGAAGATAACAGAAAAGGCAATACGCCAAGAAAAAATGAGGTATGAAGATAAACTAGCCAAGAATGTAAAGGAGGATAGTAAAAGCTTCTTCAGGTATGTCAATAGCAAAAAAATAGTTAAGACCAAAATTGGGCCATTGAAGATGGAAGTGGGTGAATTTATTATGAGGAACAGGGAAATGGCAGACGAGTTCAGCAGGTACTTTGGATCTGTCTTCACCAGGGAAGTCACAAACAATCTCCCAGATGTAATAGTGGCCAAAGGAACTAAGGTAAAGGATGAACTAAAGGAAATTTATATTAGGCAAGAAATGCTGTTAGATAGACTTTTGAGTCTGAAGGCTGATAAGTCCCCGGGACCTGATGGTCTGTATCCCAAGGTACTTAAAGAGGTGGCTCTAAAAATCGTGGACGCATTGGTAATCATTTTCCAATGTTCTATAAATTCAGGAACAGTTCCTGCTGATTGGAGGGTGGCTAATGTTATCCCACTTTTCAAGAAAGCAGCAAGAGAGAAAACAGGGAATTATAGACCAGTTAGCCTGACGTCAGTGGTGGGAAGGATGCTGGAGTCAATAATAAAAGAGAAAATGATGACACATTTGAATAGCAGTAGAAGGATCAGTCCAAATCAGCATGGATTTATGAAGGGAAAATCATTCTTGACTAATCCTCTGGAGTTTTTTGAGGATGTAACTATGAAAATGGACAAGGGTGAGCCAGTGGATGTAGTGTACTTGGACTTCCAGAAATCTTTTGATAAAGTTCCACATAGGAGATTAGTGTGCAAAATTAGGGCACATGGTATTGGGGGCAGAGTACTGACATGGATTGAAAATTGGCTGGCTGACAGGAAGCAAAGAGTAGTGATTAACGGGTCCCTTTTGGAATGGCAGGCTGTGACCAGTGGGGTACTGCAAGGTTCAGTGCTGGGACCGCAGCTGTTTACAATATACATTAATGATTTAGATGAAGGGATTAAAAGTAACACTAGCAAATTTACTGATGACACAAAGCTGGGTGGCAGTGTGAAATGTCAGGAGGATGTTATGAGAATGCAGGGTGACTTGGACAGGTTGAGTGAGTGGGCAAATGTATGGCAAGTGCAGTTTAATGTGGATAAATGTGAGGTTATCCACTTTGGTGGCAAGAACAGGAAGGCAGATTACTATCTAAATGGAGTCAAGTTAGGAAAAGGGGAAGTACAACGAGATCTAGGTGTTCTTGTACATCAGTCAATGAAAGCAAGCATGCAGGTACAGCAGGCAGTGAAGAAAGCTAATGGCATGCTGGCCTTCATAACAAGGGGAGTTGAGTATAGGAGTAAAGAGGTCCTTCTGCAGTTGTACAGAGCCCTGGTGAGACCCCACCTGGAGTATTGTGTGCAGTTTTGGTCTCCTAATTTGAGGAAGGACATTCTTGCTATTGAGGGAGTGCAGCGTAGGTTCACAAGGTTAATTCCCGGAATGGCGGGACTGTCATATGTTGAAAGATTGGAGTGACTGGGCCTGTATACACTGGAATTTAGAACGATGAGAGAGGAACTGATTGAAACATATAAGATTATTAAGGGATTGGACACGCTGGAG
Organism: Hypanus sabinus; assembly: GCF_030144855.1. Taxonomy (NCBI): domain Eukaryota; kingdom Metazoa; phylum Chordata; class Chondrichthyes; order Myliobatiformes; family Dasyatidae; genus Hypanus; species Hypanus sabinus. The sequence goes on along the minus strand of NC_082738.1, from coordinate 101,447 downwards.
GCAGGAAGCATGTTCCCACTGAAGGGTGAGTCCAGAACAAGAGGCCACAGTTTAAGAATAAGGGGTAGGCCATTTAGAACAGAGATGCAGAAAAACTTTTTCACCCAGAGAGTGGTAAATATGTGGAATGCTCTGCCCCAGAAGACAGTGGAGGCCAAGTCTCTAGATGCATTCAAGAGAGAGTTAGACAGAGCTCTTATAGATAGCGGGGTCAAGGGATATGGGGAGAAGACAGGAACGGGGTACTGATTGTGTATAATCAGTCATGATCACAGTGAATGGCGATGCTAGCTACAAGGGCCGAATGGCCTACTCCTGCACCTACTGTCTATTGTCTATTGTCTATTCTCCACAGTGGATCTGCTGTTACAGCAGAGCACCACCAGGTGGGAGTGTTCTCCATAGACAGGTTGTCATTGCGGCAGGACAACACCAGGTGGGAGTGTTGTCCACATCTGATCTGTCATTATGGCAGGACACCACCAGGTGGGGGTATTGTCCACGGACGATCTGTCATTGCGTCAAGACACCACAAGGTGGGACTGTTGTCTACAAGCGATCAGTTCTTCCGGCAAGACGCCACCAGGTGGGAATGTTATACACAGCATAAATGTCATTGTAGTAGGACACCACTGAGGGAGAGTGTTGTCCACTCTAACCTGTCATTGCGGCAGGACACCACCAGGTGGGAGTGTTGTCCATAGACAGGTTGTCATTGCGGCAGAGCACCACCAGGTGGGAGTGTTGTCCACATCTGATCTGTCATTATGGCAGGACACCACCAGGTGGGGGTATTGTCCACGGACGATCTGTCATTGCGTCAAGACACCACAAGGTGGGACTGTTGTCTACGAGGGATCAGTCCTTGCGGCAGGACACCTGCAGGTAAAAGAGTTGTACATAGCTAAACTGTCATTGTGGAAGGCACCACAAGGTGAGACTGTTGCCTGCAAGCGATCAGTTCTTCCGGCAAGACGCCACCAGGTGGGAATGTTATACACAGCATAAATGTCATTGTAGTAGGACACCACTGAGGGAGAGTGTTGTCCACTCTAACCTGTCATTGCGGCAGGACACCACCAGGTGGGAGTGTTGTCCATAGACAGGTTGTCATTGCGGCAGAGCACCACCAGGTGGGAGTGTTCTCCATAGACAGGTTGTCATTGCGGCAGGACAACACCAGGTGGGAGTGTTGTCCACATCTGATCTGTCATTATGGCAGGACACCACCAGGTGGGGGTATTGTCCATGGACGATCTGTCATTGCGTCAAGACACCACAAGGTGGGACTGTTGTCTATGAGGGATCAGTCCTTGCGGCAGGACACCTGCAGGTAAGAGTTGTACATAGCTAAACTGTCATTGTGGAAGGCACCACAAGGTGAGACTGTTGCCTGCAAGCGATCAGTTCTTCCGGCAAGACGCCACCAGGTGGGAATGTTATACACAGCATAAATGTCATTGTAGTAGGACACCACTGAGGGAGAGTGTTGCCCACTCTAACCTGTCATTGCGGCAGGACACCACCAGGTGGGAGTGTTGTCCATAGACAGGTTGTCATTGCGGCAGAGCACCACCAGGTGGGAGTGTTCTCCATAGACAGGTTGTCATTGCGGCAGGACAACACCAGGTGGGAGTGTTGTCCACATCTGATCTGTCATTATGGCAGGACACCACCAGGTGGGGGTATTGTCCACGGACGATCTGTCATTGCGTCAAGACACCACAAGGTGGGACTGTTGTCTACAAGGGATCAGTCCTTGCCGCAGGACACCTGCAGGTAAAAGAGTTGTACATAGCTAAACTGTCATTGTGGAAGGCACCACAAGGTGAGACTGTTGCCTGCAAGCGATCAGTTCTTCCGGCAAGACGCCACCAGGTGGGAATGTTATACACAGCATAAATGTCATTGTAGTAGGACACCACTGAGGGAGAGTGTTGTCCACTCTAACCTGTCATTGCGGCAGGACACCACCAGGTGGGAGTGTTGTCCATAGACAGGTTGTCATTGCGGCAGAGCACCACCAGGTGGGAGTGTTCTCCATAGACAGGTTGTCATTGCGGCAGGACAACACCAGGTGGGAGTGTTGTCCACATCTGATCTGTCATTATGGCAGGACACCACCAGGTGGGGGTATTGTCCATGGACGATCTGTCATTGCGTCAAGACACCACAAGGTGGGACTGTTGTCTACGAGGGATCAGTCCTTGCGGCAGGACACCTGCAGGTAAGAGTTGTACATAGCTAAACTGTCATTGTGGAAGGCACCACAAGGTGAGACTGTTGCCTGCAAGCGATCAGTTCTTCCGGCAAGACGCCACCAGGTGGGAATGTTATACACAGCATAAATGTCATTGTAGTAGGACACCACTGAGGGAGAGTGTTGTCCACTCTAACCTGTCATTGCGGCAGGATACCACCAGGTGGGAGTGTTGTCCATAGACAGGTTGTCATTGCGGCAGAGCACCACCAGGGGGACTGTTATCCACGGCGGACCTGCCATTGTGGGAGGACACCACCAACTGGGAGGGTTGCCCGCCATCGAACTTGCCGCAGGATACCACCAGGTGTCAATTGTGTCCATAGCAGTTCTGTCATTGCGCCAGGACAACACCAGCTGGGAATGTTGCCCACAGCGGGCATGTCAATACAGCAGAAAACCACCAGGTCAGAGTGGTCTCCGCAGCGGAACTGTCATTGCAGCAAGACACCACTAGGTGGGTTTGTTGTCCACATCTCCGGCTGGACACCAGGATGTGGGAGTGTTGTCCACACCAAAACTGCCATCACGGCATGTCCAACGCGGACATTAACCAGGTCCAACGCTTGCCTTTGTTAAATCTTTCCCCTCCTGACATAGGACATCAGGGTTGTGGGGGTTTGTCAACGGTTAATGGGGGTTTGCTTAGGGTCTGAAGGTCTGAAGCCAGAGCTAATCGGTACATACCTAGGGTTTATGGGAGTGTCTACCCCTTTTGGACGTTAGGATTAGGTTTCAGTGTTGGGCTGGTGGATCTATATATCGGGTTTGTGGGGGTTTAGCAAGGGTTAATTGGGGTGTGCTTAGGTTTTGTGGGGCTGAAGTCAGGGCTAATCGGAAGTTGCCTAGGATTTGTGGGGGTGTGTGCCCCTTTTGGACTTTAGGATTAGGTTTGTGTGTAGGACTGGTGGAAGTATATGCTTGGTTGGGAGAGGTTAGGCTGCAGAGTTTTGAGTATGAGCTGCTATGGTGGCTAGGCTTGTATAGGGAAGTCAGGATAATCTGGCCCATAGCTTTCATTATCGTGGTCCGACACCACTGGGGTCAACAAACCAGGTGTCCACTGGGACACATCGTCAGTAATGCATCCTCGGATCGTCAGGTGTTTCAGGCCTTTCATCATTGGACACCCTCCCCGAGGTTAGGGTTAGGGTTAGGTTGAGATTATGTGGGCAGTGGGCGAATCAGCCATATTGTGCTTTTTGATCTCGTCACTTGAGATTGAGTTTCACGCGACCCTGCCACTTTGAACTGACTCACGCCTTCATTAACCAGGTCCAACACTTGCCTTTGTTGAATTTTGCCCCTCCTGACATAGGACATCAGGTTTGTAGGTTAATCAGGGTGTGCTTTGGGTTTGTGGGGCTGAAGCCAGGGTTAATCGGGGAGTGCCTAGAGTTTGTGGGGGTGTGTACCTCTACTGGACTTTAGGAATAGGTTTGAGTGTTGGGCTGGTGGATGTATATGTTTGGCTGGGAGAGATTAGGCTGGAGAGTTTTGACTGGTGATGTCTGAGGTGCTATGGCGGATGGGCTAGTATGGTGAAGCCAGGTGAATCTGGCCCATACCTTTCATTATCGTGGTCCAACACCACTTGGTTCAACGAACCGGGTGCACACTGGGGCACATTGTCAGTAATGCATACTCAGATTGTCAGGTGTTTCGGCCTTTAATCACTGTATATCCGCCCCGAGGGGGCCCAACAGTATCCGACTCAGACACTGCTTGTGTTTTAACCAGGGAACAATAATGAGAGGCATGTAAATCTGAGGGTAATGATATTTTCAAATATCACTACCTAGCATCTGTATGCCTGGGATTACATGGGTTAAATTGACAGTGTTTACTGGGCATTCAGCAGAGCCGCACCTGAGTTTAGCACTGACTTGTCTGTCGTCCCCATCTGGGGTTTACTGGTTCTCTCTCGTCATGTGTGTATCTGGGCTTTCTTATTGGCCTTTTGTGGGCCGGGAGAATGAAGAGCATGTCCGTTTCATGCAACCCTGCCACTTTGTTTCTTTCTTTTCTTTTACTTTCTAAATCTTTTTATTATTAGTAGTAATATGGACAGAATACAAATGATATATTAATAAAGAAATTACAAACATACAAATTCCATTACAGATGAAAAAAAACATAAACAATAGTTACAATATAAATGATTTTACCAAGACATAAACCATACAATATATGTATGAACATGGTAAGTCTAAATATTTCATAATATATGATATAAAAAAACAGAAAAAAGAAAGAAAAAATAATAAAAAATACAATGCAAAATTAGCTAATCTACTAATCTAATAACTAATAAAGAAGAAAAAAGAAGCAAAAAAAAGAAAAAAAAGAGAGAAAAAAAAAGGGGGGCTGTTTATAATATCTCCCAAGAATAAGTATTCATCAATGCCGTCACTTCCAGTCCTCTCAACATACATAAGCAGAAAGCTGGGAAATCAAATGAACTTGGAACAGGGTCATATTACATCATATGAAATGTTGAATAACTGGTCTCCATAACTTTTCAAATTTAATAGAAGTCTCAAAAACACCACTTCTAATTTTTTCTAAATTTAAACATAACATAGTTTGAGAGAACCAATTAAATACAGTGGGAGGATGAATTTCCTTCCAATTCACCAATATAGATCTTCTAGCCATCAGAGTTAGAAATGCAATCATTCGACGGGCAGAAGGACATAAATGCAGTGAGTCTAAAATTGGTAAACCAAAAATTGCGGCAATAGGATGAGGTTGTAAATCAATATTCAAAACTGCAGAAATAATATCAAAAATATCTTTCCAATATTTTTCCAAAAATGAACAAGACCAAAACATATGAGTTAAAGACGCAATTTCAGATTGACATCTATCACAGATAGGACTAATATAAGAGTAAAAATGAGCTAATTTATCCTTGGACATATGGGCCCTATGTCCGACCTTAAATTGTATTAATGAATGTTTGGCACATATCGATGATGTATGAACTAATTGAAGAATTCTATCCCAATTCTCACTAGAAATAATAAGGTTAAGCTCTCTTTCCCAATCCTTTTTGGTCTATCTTCATAATTATATTATAAAGTTTTGAAATAAGCCCTTTTTGAAAAGGGTCTAATTCAAATAAACACTCCAAAATATCTGAAGGCACAAAATTTGGAAACGTAGAGAGTACAGAACTTAAAAAATGTCTAGTCTGTAAATATCTAAAAAAATGAAATCTAGGCAAGTTATATTTGTTGGATAATTGCTCAAAAGACATAAAACAATTGGTCAAAAATAAATCAGAATATCTTAGTAATCCCTTAGTTTTCCAAGCCAAATAAGCTTGATCTATAATGGAAGGGTGGAAAAAACAATTAGATACAATAGGACTATTTAAAACGATTTGAGTCAACCCAAAAAATCTCCGAAATTGATACCATATACGTAAAGTATGTTTAACTATCGGGTTGTCAATATGTTTCGTCAATTTAGAAAGAGCAAAAGGGAGAGAAGTCCCTAAAATAGAACCCAGAGCATAAGCTGATGCAGATTTAATTTCTAAACTCACCCAACGAGGGCCGAAAGATCCATCCCAGTCTTTCAACCAACATAACAAATATCTAATATTAACTGCCCAATAATAAAATCTGAAATTAGGTAATGCTAACCCGCCTTCCTTTTTTATCTTCTGTAGATATATTTTACCTAACCTGGGATTTTTATTCCGCCATATATATGAGGAAATTTTTGAATCAACATTAGTAAAAAAAGATTTCGGAATAAAAATTGGTATCGCTTGAAAAATATATAAAAACTTAGGTAAAATAACCATCTTAATAGCATTAATCCTACCTATTAGGGATAAAGATAATGGTGACCACTTAGTAAACAAACCTTTAATCTGATCAATTAAGGGTAAAAAATTAAATCTAAATAAATCTTTATGGTTTTTTGTGATTTTGATCCCTAAATAAATAAAAGAATCATTAACTAATTTAAATGGTAAATTTCCATAAATTGGGACCTGTCTATTCAAAGGAAACAATTCACTTTTATTAAGATTTAACATACCCAGAAAACTCACTAAATTGAGCCAATAATGATAAAACTGCTGGGCTAGATTTATCCGGGTTAGAAATGAATAGTAATAAATCATCTGCATACAAAGATAACTTATGAATGTCTGTCCCACGATTAATACCCAAAATATCCTGTGATTGTCTGATGGCAATTGCCAAAGGTTCAAAGGCAATGTTAAATAGTAATGGACTAAGAGGACATCCTTGTCTAGTGCCCCGAAATAGGCGAAAAAAGGGAGATCTTTGATTATTGGTAAACACTGAGGCTACTGGAGTATGATAAATCAATTTAATCCACTATATGAATATCGGACTAAAATTAAACTTCTCCAACACATTCAATAAGTAAGGCCATTCAACTCTATCAAATGCTTTCTCCGCATCTAATGAAATCATGCATTCTGAAGTGTCATGTGAGGGAGTATAAACAATATTAAATAATCTCCTAATGTTAAAAAAAGAATAGCGATTTTTAATAAAACCGGTTTGATCTTCTGAAATAATTTTGGGTAATACCTTCTCCACTCTAGATGTCAGTAACTTGGAAAAAATTTTGCAGTCTGCATTGGTCTATAGGATGCACAGTTAGTAAGGTCTTTATCTTTCTTCAATATTAGAGAAATGGAAGCTCTATAAAAAGATTGTGGCAAATTCCCCAATGTAATGGCTTCCTCTAAAACTTTACATAACCAAGGGGAAAGAGTAGCAGAAAAAATTATAAAAAATTCAACTGTATAACCACCTGGACCCGGTGCTTTCCCAGAATTCATTGAGGAAATAGCCCCTTTAATTTCTACATCCGTAATAGGAGTATCCAATATTGAAAGATCATCTGATGATAACCTCGGAAAATTTAATTTCCCAAGAAAATCAGACATGGTATTACGATCCTGAGGAAATTCAGATTGATACAGGGAGGTATAGAAGTCTTGAAATGAATTATTTATCTCATCATGATTAACTGTCAGATTCCCATTCTGCTGACAAATCTTAGTGATTTGACGTTTAACCAAAGCATTCTTCAATTGACTAGCTAACAGTTTACCAGATTTATCACTATGTTTATAAAAATCAGATCTAGTTTTCATTAATTGATTTTCAATCGAGGATGTAAGTAATAAGCTATGTTCCATTTGAAGTTCAACCCTTTGTTTGTCAAGCTCCTTACTAGGAGCAATCGAATATTTCTTATCAATCTCTTTAATTTTATCAACCAATAGAAGAGTTTCCGTCTTAATATGTCTTCTCAAACCAACAGAATAAGAAATAATCTGTTCACGTATATATGCTTTAAAAGTGTCCCAAAGTGTTCCACAGGAGATATCATCTGTAGAATTAGTTGAAAAGAAGAAGTCGATCTGCTCCTTCATAAATTTTATAAAGTCCGAGTCTTGCAATAAGGTAGAATCAAATTGCCATTGTCTGGCATTAGAAGCTGTATCCGTAAATTTCATAGAAAGTAATAATGGAGCATGATCAGAGATAGCTATAATATCATAGTTACAACCGATTACCAATGGAATAAAACAAGAGTCTACAAAAAAATAATCAATTCTTGAATAAGAGTGATGAACATGTGAGAAAAAAGAAAAATCTTTGTCTTTAGGATGCCGGAATCTCCAAATATCAGAAACTCCATTGTCAGTCAAAAAAGAGTTAATACAAGTGGCCGACTTACTAGGTAAAGTCTGAATAGATAAAGATTTATCCATCAAAGGATTTAAACAACAATTAAAGTCACCACCCATTATTAACTTATATTCATTTAGATTGGGTAAAGAAGTAAATAAGGACTTAAAAAAGTCAGGGCAATCCACATTTGGAGCATAAACATTAACCAAAGCAACCTTTTTATTACAAAGTAAACCCGTAATTAACAAAAATCTACCATTCGGATCCGAAAAAATATCATGTTGAACAAATGGAATAGAGGAGTCAATAAAAATTGAAACTCCTTTTACTTTAGCATTCGAATTTACGTGATACTGTTGACCCCGCCAAAATCTAAAAATACGAAATTTGTCCTCCTTCCTCACATGAGTTTCTTGTACAAAAATGATATGAGCATTAAGTCTTTGGAATACTTTGAAAATCTTCTTTTGTTTAATTGGATAATTTAAACCATTAGTATTCCAAGACACAAAATTAATGGTCTGAGCCATAATTCTAAAATCAACCCTTTGGTATAGAAAGGGTTAACCAACTTGTAAACTCATGCACCCGGAAGAGGAACAAAAGTAAAGAGAGGACCCGGAAGTGACGACAACACAGACATATTTGAAGATCAAAAACAGCCCAAATGAAAAAACTAACACAAACTGATGCAAAAAAAAAATAGAATTAGGAAACAGACCATCCCCCCCACCCCCCAAGAAAAAGAGAAAAAGCGAAAATATGACTTAAAGGAAAGAATGAGACTAATTCTACCCCTATGTCAGCGAAAGAACATTCCATATATAAAGGGTATATATAAAAAAATCACCCCAACTTTAAAAATTAAAATCGCTATAATAAAAACCATATTTCTAAGTATAGTTAGTTGTAAAAAAATAAGAATATAGTCACTAAAAAAAAACTTATAAATCGGGCTCTGGCCCAGACAAAACAAAAAATATTTAAGCTATGATAAGCGATGCATTGTAGGAAGAAGATGAAAGAAAGAAAAAAATAACGCCATCTTAAGCAAAACCAAAAATCTTTTTCAAAAAACCACCATCTTAATCAAAAAAAATTCACCTTCAAAAATATACCTTCGAAGGAACAAAGTTAATAGACAAGAAAGTAGTATAATGGTTAAAGTGTATAAGGCAAAACAATTGATATAACGAAAACACACTTTAACTTAAGTATAAAGTATAGGATGAACCTACACCAATAACCAGAGGTTAATTCTGGTTTAAGAAATCGAGAACCATCTTACACGATCAGAATCGTTCATTTATTAGAGAGTGGTGTCTATAGCAGTAGGGAAGTTCTTCTCCAGATAATTTCTTGCTTCTGAAGTTGAAGTTGGAGCATTCGACGGAGAGATTCGAAGCTTCGCAGGGTATAGGAGCGCAGGTTTCAGATTTTTCTCATAACATTCAGCCATCAACGTTTTAAAAAGAAGCCTTTTTTTAAAAAAGGTCAGGGCTAAAGTCTTCAACCAGACCGAAGCAGTAATCTTGAAATTTAACCATTCCTGCCCAACGAGCTGCACGTATAAGTTGTTCTTTGTCGTGTACATAAAGGAACCGGACAATTACAACCGAAGGTTTGTCTGTAACACTTGGTGATCGACGCCGAATTCTATGTGCCCGATCCAATAAAGGAGGGTTATTCGGGAAAATCGTCGGAAACGCTTCTTTTAAAAGTTGAGCAAAATATTTCGAAGGGTCATCTTTTTCTATGCCGTCTGGAAGACCAAGTATACGTAGGTTCTGTCTTCTGGACCGATTCTCAAAATCGTCACTCTTGGCTTTAAGGGCTTCCATCAGCTTAATGGTCAAAATTAAATCCTGTTGCAGTTTTTCGATAGTCAAATCTCGCTTCCGAGCATCTTCTTGCAGAGACGCGATAAGAGCTTGTTGCTGGTTAATTACTGAATCCGTCTTAACCATGTACTCTTGAAAAGCCTTTATATCTTCTTTAAAAAATTGTTGTAGTTGATCAAATTTTTTGTCCAAAACCTCCATAAACAATTCATAAGTTAATAGAGTGAGTTGTGGCGGAGCCTGCTTCTTTCCGTTACCGTTCGGATTTCGTCCGGGTTCTCGTCCCTTAGGCCTGAGAGACATTTCTGTTTGCATATCTTCAAAAGTTCACAACAAACTCTTGGCAGTAAGTTCAAAAAAAAATTAACAAAGAAACTTTCGGTATAGGTAAAAATAAGCTGAATAAGGGTGATCAAAGGTTAAAAAAAAAGTAAGGTTATGGAGCGAATCCAAAACAGTACTCACTCCATGAGCGTCTCCCGCTGACCTCCTGCCACTTTGATCTGGCCCACGCCTTCATTAACCAGGTCCAACACTTGCCTTTGTTGAATCTTGCCCCTCTCGACTTAGGATATCCGGTTTGTGGGGGTTTAGCAAAGGTTAATCGGGGTGTGTTTAGGTTTTGTGGGGCTGAAGTCAGGGCTAATCGGAAGTTGCCTAGGGTTTGTGGGGGTGTGTGCCCCTTTTGGACTTTAGGATTAGGTTTGTGTGTAGGACTGGTGGAAGTATATGCTTGGTTGGGAGAGGTTAGGCTGCAGAGTTTTGAGTATGAGCTGCTATGGTGGCTAGGCTTGTATAGGGAAGTCAGGATAATCTGGCCCATAGCTTTCATTATCGTGGTCCGACACCACTGGGGTCAACAAACCAGGTGTCCACTGGGACACATCGTCAGTAATGCATCCTCGGATCGTCAGGTGTTTCAGGCCTTTCATCATTGGACACCCTCCCCGAGGTTAGGGTTAGGGTTAGGTAGCGATTATGCGGGCAGTGGGCTAATTAGCCCCCCTTGTGATTTTTGATCTCGCCACTTGAGATTCAGTTTCACGTGACCCTGCCACTTTGATCTGGCCCATGCCTTCATTAACCAGGTCCCACACTTCCCTTTGTTGAATCTTGTTCCCCTTGATATAGGATATCCAGTTTGTGGGGGTTTAGCAAGGTTTACTATGGGTGTGTTTAGGGTTTGTGGGGCCAAAGCCAGGGTTAGTCGGGAAGTGCCTAGGGTTTGTGGGGGTGTCTGCCCCTTTTGGAATTTGCCTAGGGTTTGTGGGGGTGTGTGCCCCTTTTGGACTTTAGGATTAGGTTTGAGTGTAGGGCTGGTGAATGTATATGTTTGGCTGGCAGAGGTTAGCCTGTAGAATTAGAATTAGGGTTAGGTTGAGATTATGCGGGCAGTGGGCTAAAAAGCCCTCTTGTGATTTCTGATCTCCTCACTTGAGATTCTGTTTCACATCACCCTGCCACTTTGACCTGGCCCACGCCTTCATTAACCAGGTCCCACACTTGCCCTTGTTGAATCCTACCCCTCTCAGAATATCTAATTTATGGGGATTTAGCAAAGGTTAATCGGGGAATGCCTAGGGTTTGTGGGGGTGTATGCCCCCCTTGGAAGTTGCCTAGGGTTTGTGGGGGTGTCTACCCCTCTTGGAATTTGCCTGTTTATGGGTTAGGGTTAGGGTTAGGGTTAGGTTGAGATTATGCGGGCAGTGGGCTAAAAAGCCCTCTTGTGATTTTTGATCTCCTCACTTGAGATTCCGTTTCACATCACCCTGCCACTTTGATCTGGCCCACGCCTTCATTAACCAGGTCCCACACTTGCCCTTGTTGAATCTTACCCCTCTCGACATAGGATATCCGGTTTGTGGGGGTTTAGCAAGGGTTAATCGGGGAGTGCCTAGGGTTTGTGGGGGTGTGTGCCCCTTTTGGAAGTTGCCTAGGGTTTGTGGGGGTGTCCGCCCCTTTTGGAATTTGCCTAGGGTTTGTGGGGGTGTGTGCCCCTTTTGGACTTTAGGGTTAGGTTTGAGTGTAGGGCTGGTGGATGTATATGTTTGGCTGGCAAAGGTCAGCCTGCAGAATTTGAAGTATGAGATCGGGGAATGCCTAGGGTTTGTGGGGCCTCTTGGAATTTGCCTAAGGTTTGTGGGGGTGTGTGCCCCTTTTGGACTTTAGGGTTAGGTTTGAGTGTAGGGCTGGTGGATCTATATGTTTAGCTGGCAGAGGTTAGTCTGCAGAGTTTAAAGTCTGAGCTGCTAAGCCAGCTAGGCTTGTATCGGGAAATCAGGTTAATCTGGTCAAAACCTTTATTATCATGTCCCAGGACACATCATCAGTAATGCACTCTCGGATCGTCAGGTGTTTCGAGCCTTTACATTAGACACCCTACCCGGGACGGCTCCGCCAAGGCGATCAAGCTTGGCGTGTGTATTACCCCTGGACAGACAATGAAAGGCATGGAACTGTGCGGGTCATGCTACTTCTAAGGGTTTAATTCCAGGGCAGCCTAGTTCTTTAGGCCTCGTTCAGGCCGTGCGGAGAATAAGTGTGCAGTGTTTCAATCCATCTCCTCTCTGCTCTTTTTCTTTGGGCGTTTGTCCAGTTTATGTTAGTTTCCAGGCCTAATATTTTTAAGAAGTACCCCCCATGCTCCTGGAAGTGTCTGCTAACCGGTCTGTTTTGGATACCCCTTCTGATGTTACTGAGGTGTCCCGTGAGTCTGGTTCTCAGGCTGTTGCCCGTCTCCCCTACGTATATAATATGGCATAGTGTGCACTGGATTCGCAGGTTATCCTCTGCTCTATTTCGGCCCACTTTCCTGTGGCTCTGTTGTGTATGCTTTTTGAAATTCTCAGGTATATGCATGCCCTGCAATTTCCCACCTCACAGTTTGGCGCTGCTCGTACTTTGGTACTGACTAGTATGTCTTTCAGGTTCCTACCCCTCTTGTAGGCTGAGACAATGGTGTATTGTCCCAGTGTCCCCGCTTCCGCTTTCAGTTCCTCAAAGCGTGTTTTGACCGTCCTGTGAATATTCACTGCCATACCACTGTATCCCGTTATTAAGGGTAGCTTCCGTGTCGTGATGTTCTGCGGTCGGGGATTTGTGATACTTTTCAGAAAGTCAGATTTAATGTGCCTAAGTCTCCTTCTGCTGTAGCCCCTGTGTCTAAGTGCAGAGAAGAGGATGGTTGTGGCCTGCTGGAAGTCCCCCTCCCTCGTGCAAATGCGGTGAAACCGGGTCAGCTGTCCCTTGACAATGCCTCTGAAGGTGTGTTTAGGATGGTGGCTCCCTGTGTGTAGGAGGGTGTGTGTGTCTGTGGTTTTAAAGAATACCTTGGTAGCTAGTTTCTGATTGCCATTTTCCGGTGCTAATTTAAATACTGTAGTGTCCAGGAAGTCAATTCCCTCTCTATTGGTTGTGGCTTTAACCTTAATGGATGGATGGTGAGTGTTTAGGATTTGAATAAATTCCTCTAGCTCCCCCTCTGAGTGTGTCCACACTCCCCAGATGTCATCCAGGTATCGGTAAAGACACATGGGTTTTTTAGGACACTTTGGATAGACTGTTTCCTCCCACCCAGCCATGTATATATTGGCATAGGCTGGAGCAAACCTCTTTCCCATCGCTGTGCCCTTGACCTGTAGGTAGAATTTACCATCGAATTCAAAGTCATTTTTAGTCAGGCTGAGGTGGAGGAGTTCTAGCAAGGCCTCGTCTGCTCTCCCTGGCTGGGGGTTCTTCCGTAGGACATCCCTCACTGCCTCCATGCCCCTGTCCGTTTCAATATTGGTGTACAGGCTTTCAACGTCCATGGTGAAGAGTATGGCCTCAGGGGGCACTGACATGGAATTGACTGTCTGGACAAAGTGATATGTGTCCTTGATGTAGCTGGGGTGTTTCTGCGAGAGTGGATTAAGGCTGGCATCAATAAACTCCGCTATCCTGTATGACTCACTGCTGCAGTCTGACACGATGGGTCTGCCGGGAGGGATTTCTCCCGGAACAGTCCATGAGTCTGGGTTCTTGTGTATTTTGGGAAGGATATAAAACTGTCTTGCTCGTGGCTGTGTCCCTGTCAGGTACTCCACTTGCTTCCCTGCGTTAGGGTTAGGGTTAGGGTTAGGTTGAGATTATGCGGGCAGTGGGCTAAAAAGCCCTCTTGTGATTTCTGATCTCCTCACTTGAGATTCTGTTTCACATCACCCTGCCACTTTGATCTGGCCCACGCCTTCATTAACCAGGTCCCACACTTGCCCTTGTTGAATCCTACCCCTCTCAGAATATCTAATTTATGGGGATTTAGCAAAAGTTAATCGGGGAATGCCTAGGGTTTGTGGGGGTGTATGCCCCCCTTGGAAGTTGCCTAGGGTTTGTGGGGGTGACTACCCCTCTTGGAATTTGCCTATTTATGGGGGTGTATGCCCCTTTTGGACTTTAGGATTAGGTTTAAGTGTAGGGCTGGTGGATCTATATGTTTAGCTGGCAAAGGTTAGTCTGCAGAATTTAAAGTCTGAGCTCCTAAGCCAGCTGCTTGTATAGGAAAATCGAAACCTCTCATTATCATGTGCCAGGACACATCATCAGTAATGCACTCTCGGATCTTCGGGTGTTTCGAGCCTTTACATTAGACACCCTCCTCGAGCCGGCTCCGTCAAGTTGATCAAGCTTGCCGTGTGTATTACCCCTGGACCAGACAATGAAAGGCGACACCTCCCCTGAAATGGCTTAAACCAAGCCAATCACGCTTGGCATATGTACTACCCCCTAGACCAGACAACGAAAGGCACAAAATTGTACAGGTCATACTACTTCTAAGGGTTTAATTCCAGGGCGGCCTAGCTCCTTGGGCCTCATTCAGGCCATGCGGAGAATCTGTAGGCCTACTTCTTAATTCCCTTTAGTAGTTGGGACTATTTTTCCAGAATTTTCACATAATGAAAGTTCTGGACTATTTTTAACCTGACCGTGGTTAAGAAGGAATCCCCAGGGACACTAACCAGAGTTACCCACTCGCCCACGTGGCAGGTATCGATCCACACAACCTCTCCTATCCTTGCCTTTCCACATCATTAAGACAATAATGTAAGTAAGACAATAAATAAAAGAATAATGTTCCTACTGCTTATCTTGCGTCTGCGATTTCGACTCCAACCAATTGCCTTCAAAAAAGCGTGATTCCCGACCGGAAGGTCCAACTCGACTCTCGTCCGTCACTCGGGTCTTCTGTGGAGTCTCTAAACCCAGACAGTACTGCTATCCAGTTAAAACATCCCTCACCTTCTTCCCCCCGCAGGGCCTCTTTTAACTAATGTGATACTAAAACCTAATTGTCCACCTACTGCAAACCTGGCTGTTGCTAGGAGACCGGCTCACCTCAGCCCTTAAAGGTACATTAGCTGCTGATTGGTGAACCTCTCCATTCTTTTAACTATGAATTTTTTAACACCTGATAGGTGAAACAAAATATCTGGGTTTTCTTATTGGCCTTTCTGGGGCCGGGAGAATGAAGAGCGTGTCACTGATAGGTTAGGTTGAAATTATGCGGGCAGTGGGCTAAAAAGCCCTCTTGTGATTTCTGATCTCCCCACTTGAGATTCTGTTTCACATCACCCTGCCACTTTGATCTGGCCCACGCCTTCATTAACCAGGTCCCACACTTGCCCTTGTTGAATCCTACCCCTCTCAGAATATCAAAAATTAATCGGGGAATGCCTAGGGTTTGTGGGGGTGTATGCTCCCCTTGGAAGTTGCCTAGGGTTTATGGGGGTGACTACCCCTCTTGGAATTTGCCTATTTATGGGGGTGTATGCCCCTTTTGGACTTTAGGATTAGGTTTAAGTGTAGGGCTGGTGGATCTATATGTTTAGCTGGCAAAGGTTAGTCTGCAGAATTTAAAGTCTGAGCTCCTAAGCCAGCTGCTTGTATAGGAAAATCGAAACCTCTCATTATCATGTGCCAGGACACATCATCAGTAATGCACTCTCGGATCCTCGGGTGTTTCGAGCCTTTACATTAGACACCCTCCTCGAGCCGGCTCCGTCAAGTTGATCAAGCTTGCCGTGTGTATTACCCCTGGACCAGACAATGAAAGGCGACACCTCCCCTGAAATGGCTTAAACCAAGCCAATCACGCTTGGCGTATGTACTACCCCCTAGACCAGACAACGAAAGGCACAAAATTGTACAGGTCATACTACTTCTAAGGGTTTAATTCCAGGGCGGCCTAGCTCCTTGGGCCTCATTCAGGCCATGCGGAGAACCTGTAGGCCTACTTCTTAATTCCCTTTAGTAGTTGGGACTATTTTTCCAGAATTTTCACATAATGAAAGTTCTGGACTATTTTTAACCTGACCGTGGTTAAGAAGGAATCCCCAGGGACACTAACCAGAGTTACCCACTCGCCCACGTGGCAGGTATCGATCCACACAACCTCTCCTATCCTTGCCTTTCCACATCATTAAGACAATAATGTAAGTAAGACAATAAATAAAAGAATAATGTTCCTACTGCTTATCTTGCGTCTGCGATTTCGACTCCAACCAATTGCCTTCAAAAAAGCGTGATTCCCGACCGAAAGGTCCAACTCGACTCTCGTCCGTCACTCGGGTCTTCTGTGGAGTCTCTAAACCCAGACAGTACTGCTATCCAGTTAAAACATCCCTCACCTTCTTCCCCCCGCAGGGCCTCTTTTAACTAATGTGATACTAAAACCTAATTGTCCACCTACTGCAAACCTGGCTGTTGCTAGGAGACCGGCTCACCTCAGCCCTTAAAGGTACATTAGCTGCTAATTGGTGAACCTCTCCATTCTTTTAACTATGAATTTTTTAACACCCGATAGGTGAAATAAAATATCTGGGTTTTCTTATTGGCCTTTCTGGGGCCGGGAGAATGAAGAGCGTGTCACTGATAGGTTAGGTTGAAATTATGCGGGCAGTGGGCTAAAAAGCCCTCTTGTGATTTCTGATCTCCCCACTTGAGATTCTGTTTCACATCACCCTGCCACTTTGATCTGGCCCACGCCTTCATTAACCAGGTCCCACACTTGCCCTTGTTGAATCCTACCCCTCTCAGAATATCAAAAGTTAATCGGGGAATGCCTAGGGTTTGTGGGGGTGTATGCCCCCCTTGGAAGTTGCCTAGGGTTTATGGGGGTGACTACCCCTCTTGGAATTTGCCTATTTATGGGGGTGTATGCCCCTTTTGGACTTTAGGATTAGGTTTAAGTGTAGGGCTGGTGGATCTATATGTTTAGCTGGCAAAGGTTAGTCTGCAGAATTTAAAGTCTGAGCTCCTAAGCCAGCTGCTTGTATAGGAAAATCGAAACCTCTCATTATCATGTGCCAGGACACATCATCAGTAATGCACTCTCGGATCTTCGGGTGTTTCGAGCCTTTACATTAGACACCCTCCTCGAGCCGGCTCCGTCAAGTTGATCAAGCTTGCCGTGTGTATTACCCCTGGACCAGACAATGAAAGGCGACACCTCCCCTGAAATGGCTTAAACCAAGCCAATCACGCTTGGCATATGTACTACCCCCTAGACCAGACAACGAAAGGCACAAAATTGTACAGGTCATACTACTTCTAAGGGTTTAATTCCAGGGCGGCCTAGCTCCTTGGGCCTCATTCAGGCCATGCGGAGAATCTGTAGGCCTACTTCTTAATTCCCTTTAGTAGTTGGGACTATTTTTCCAGAATTTTCACATAATGAAAGTTCTGGACTATTTTTAACCTGACCGTGGTTAAGAAGGAATCCCCAGGGACACTAACCAGAGTTACCCACTCGCCCACGTGGCAGGTATCGATCCACACAACCTCTCCTATCCTTGCCTTTCCACATCATTAAGACAATAATGTAAGTAAGACAATAAATAAAAGAATAATGTTCCTACTGCTTATCTTGCGTCTGCGATTTCGACTCCAACCAATTGCCTTCAAAAAAGCGTGATTCCCGACCGGAAGGTCCAACTCGACTCTCGTCCGTCACTCGGGTCTTCTGTGGAGTCTCTAAACCCAGACAGTACTGCTATCCAGTTAAAACATCCCTCACCTTCTTCCCCCCGCAGGGCCTCTTTTAACTAATGTGATACTAAAACCTAATTGTCCACCTACTGCAAACCTGGCTGTTGCTAGGAGACCGGCTCACCTCAGCCCTTAAAGGTACATTAGCTGCTAATTGGTGAACCTCTCCATTCTTTTAACTATGAATTTTTTAACACCCGATAGGTGAAATAAAATATCTGGGTTTTCTTATTGGCCTTTCTGGGGCCGGGAGAATGAAGAGCGTGTCACTGATAGGTTAGGTTGAAATTATGCGGGCAGTGGGCTAAAAAGCCCTCTTGTGATTTCTGATCTCCCCACTTGAGATTCTGTTTCACATCACCCTGCCACTTTGATCTGGCCCACGCCTTCATTAACCAGGTCCCACACTTGCCCTTGTTGAATCCTACCCCTCTCAGAATATCAAAAGTTAATCGGGGAATGCCTAGGGTTTGTGGGGGTGTATGCCCCCCTTGGAAGTTGCCTAGGGTTTATGGGGGTGACTACCCCTCTTGGAATTTGCCTATTTATGGGGGTGTATGCCCCTTTTGGACTTTAGGATTAGGTTTAAGTGTAGGGCTGGTGGATCTATATGTTTAGCTGGCAAAGGTTAGTCTGCAGAATTTAAAGTCTGAGCTCCTAAGCCAGCTGCTTGTATAGGAAAATCGAAACCTCTCATTATCATGTGCCAGGACACATCATCAGTAATGCACTCTCGGATCCTCGGGTGTTTCGAGCCTTTACATTAGACACCCTCCTCGAGCCGGCTCCGTCAAGTTGATCAAGCTTGCCGTGTGTATTACCCCTGGACCAGACAATGAAAGGCGACACCTCCCCTGAAATGGCTTAAACCAAGCCAATCACGCTTGGCGTATGTACTACCCCCTAGACCAGACAACGAAAGGCACAAAATTGTACAGGTCATACTACTTCTAAGGGTTTAATTCCAGGGCGGCCTAGCTCCTTGGGCCTCATTCAGGCCATGCGGAGAACCTGTAGGCCTACTTCTTAATTCCCTTTAGTAGTTGGGACTATTTTTCCAGAATTTTCACATAATGAAAGTTCTGGACTATTTTTAACCTGACCGTGGTTAAGAAGGAATCCCCAGGGACACTAACCAGAGTTACCCACTCGCCCACGTGGCAGGTATCGATCCACACAACCTCTCCTATCCTTGCCTTTCCACATCATTAAGACAATAATGTAAGTAAGACAATAAATAAAAGAATAATGTTCCTACTGCTTATCTTGCGTCTGCGATTTCGACTCCAACCAATTGCCTTCAAAAAAGCGTGATTCCCGACCGAAAGGTCCAACTCGACTCTCGTCCGTCACTCGGGTCTTCTGTGGAGTCTCTAAACCCAGACAGTACTGCTATCCAGTTAAAACATCCCTCACCTTCTTCCCCCCGCAGGGCCTCTTTTAACTAATGTGATACTAAAACCTAATTGTCCACCTACTGCAAACCTGGCTGTTGCTAGGAGACCGGCTCACCTCAGCCCTTAAAGGTACATTAGCTGCTGATTGGTGAACCTCTCCATTCTTTTAACTATGAATTTTTTAACACCTGATAGGTGAAACAAAATATCTGGGTTTTCTTATTGGCCTTTCTGGGGCCGGGAGAATGAAGAGCGTGTCACTGATAGGTTAGGTTGAAATTATGCGGGCAGTGGGCTAAAAAGCCCTCTTGTGATTTCTGATCTCCCCACTTGAGATTCTGTTTCACATCACCCTGCCACTTTGATCTGGCCCACGCCTTCATTAACCAGGTCCCACACTTGCCCTTGTTGAATCCTACCCCTCTCAGAATATCAAAAATTAATCGGGGAATGCCTAGGGTTTGTGGGGGTGTATGCTCTCCTTGGAAGTTGCCTAGGGTTTATGGGGGTGACTACCCCTCTTGGAATTTGCCTATTTATGGGGGTGTATGCCCCTTTTGGACTTTAGGATTAGGTTTAAGTGTAGGGCTGGTGGATCTATATGTTTAGCTGGCAAAGGTTAGTCTGCAGAATTTAAAGTCTGAGCTCCTAAGCCAGCTGCTTGTATAGGAAAATCGAAACCTCTCATTATCATGTGCCAGGACACATCATCAGTAATGCACTCTCGGATCCTCGGGTGTTTCGAGCCTTTACATTAGACACCCTCCTCGAGCCGGCTCCGTCAAGTTGATCAAGCTTGCCGTGTGTATTACCCCTGGACCAGACAATGAAAGGCGACACCTCCCCTGAAATGGCTTAAACCAAGCCAATCACGCTTGGCGTATGTACTACCCCCTAGACCAGACAACGAAAGGCACAAAATTGTACAGGTCATACTACTTCTAAGGGTTTAATTCCAGGGCGGCCTAGCTCCTTGGGCCTCATTCAGGCCATGCGGAGAACCTGTAGGCCTACTTCTTAATTCCCTTTAGTAGTTGGGACTATTTTTCCAGAATTTTCACATAATGAAAGTTCTGGACTATTTTTAACCTGACCGTGGTTAAGAAGGAATCCCCAGGGACACTAACCAGAGTTACCCACTCGCCCACGTGGCAGGTATCGATCCACACAACCTCTCCTATCCTTGCCTTTCCACATCATTAAGACAATAATGTAAGTAAGACAATAAATAAAAGAATAATGTTCCTACTGCTTATCTTGCGTCTGCGATTTCGACTCCAACCAATTGCCTTCAAAAAAGCGTGATTCCCGACCGAAAGGTCCAACTCGACTCTCGTCCGTCACTCGGGTCTTCTGTGGAGTCTCTAAACCCAGACAGTACTGCTATCCAGTTAAAACATCCCTCACCTTCTTCCCCCCGCAGGGCCTCTTTTAACTAATGTGATACTAAAACCTAATTGTCCACCTACTGCAAACCTGGCTGTTGCTAGGAGACCGGCTCACCTCAGCCCTTAAAGGTACATTAGCTGCTAATTGGTGAACCTCTCCATTCTTTTAACTATGAATTTTTTAACACCCGATAGGTGAAATAAAATATCTGGGTTTTCTTATTGGCCTTTCTGGGGCCGGGAGAATGAAGAGCGTGTCACTGATAGGTTAGGTTGAAATTATGCGGGCAGTGGGCTAAAAAGCCCTCTTGTGATTTCTGATCTCCCCACTTGAGATTCTGTTTCACATCACCCTGCCACTTTGATCTGGCCCACGCCTTCATTAACCAGGTCCCACACTTGCCCTTGTTGAATCCTACCCCTCTCAGAATATCAAAAGTTAATCGGGGAATGCCTAGGGTTTGTGGGGGTGTATGCCCCCCTTGGAAGTTGCCTAGGGTTTATGGGGGTGACTACCCCTCTTGGAATTTGCCTATTTATGGGGGTGTATGCCCCTTTCGGACTTTAGGATTAGGTTTAAGTGTAGGGCTGGTGGATCTATATGTTTAGCTGGCAAAGGTTAGTCTGCAGAATTTAAAGTCTGAGCTCCTAAGCCAGCTGCTTGTATAGGAAAATCGAAACCTCTCATTATCATGTGCCAGGACACATCATCAGTAATGCACTCTCGGATCTTCGGGTGTTTCGAGCCTTTACATTAGACACCCTCCTCGAGCCGGCTCCGTCAAGTTGATCCAGCTTGCCGTGTGTATTACCCCTGGACCAGACAATGAAAGGCGACACCTCCCCTGAAATGGCTTAAACCAAGCCAATCACGCTTGGCATATGTACTACCCCCTAGACCAGACAACGAAAGGCACAAAATTGTACAGGTCATACTACTTCTAAGGGTTTAATTCCAGGGCGGCCTAGCTCCTTGGGCCTCATTCAGGCCATGCGGAGAATCTGTAGGCCTACTTCTTAATTCCCTTTAGTAGTTGGGACTATTTTTCCAGAATTTTCACATAATGAAAGTTCTGGACTATTTTTAACCTGACCGTGGTTAAGAAGGAATCCCCAGGGACACTAACCAGAGTTACCCACTCGCCCACGTGGCAGGTATCGATCCACACAACCTCTCCTATCCTTGCCTTTCCACATCATTAAGACAATAATGTAAGTAAGACAATAAATAAAAGAATAATGTTCCTACTGCTTATCTTGCGTCTGCGATTTCGACTCCAACCAATTGCCTTCAAAAAAGCGTGATTCCCGACCGGAAGGTCCAACTCGACTCTCGTCCGTCACTCGGGTCTTCTGTGGAGTCTCTAAACCCAGACAGTACTGCTATCCAGTTAAAACATCCCTCACCTTCTTCCCCCCGCAGGGCCTCTTTTAACTAATGTGATACTAAAACCTAATTGTCCACCTACTGCAAACCTGGCTGTTGCTAGGAGACCGGCTCACCTCAGCCCTTAAAGGTACATTAGCTGCTAATTGGTGAACCTCTCCATTCTTTTAACTATGAATTTTTTAACACCCGATAGGTGAAATAAAATATCTGGGTTTTCTTATTGGCCTTTCTGGGGCCGGGAGAATGAAGAGCGTGTCACTGATAGGTTAGGTTGAAATTATGCGGGCAGTGGGCTAAAAAGCCCTCTTGTGATTTCTGATCTCCCCACTTAAGATTCTGTTTCACATCACCCTGCCACTTTGATCTGGCCCACGCCTTCATTAACCAGGTCCCACACTTGCCCTTGTTGAATCCTACCCCTCTCAGAATATCAAAAGTTAATCGGGGAATGCCTAGGGTTTGTGGGGGTGTATGCCCCCCTTGGAAGTTGCCTAGGGTTTATGGGGGTGACTACCCCTCTTGGAATTTGCCTATTTATGGGGGTGTATGCCCCTTTTGGACTTTAGGATTAGGTTTAAGTGTAGGGCTGGTGGATCTATATGTTTAGCTGGCAAAGGTTAGTCTGCAGAATTTAAAGTCTGAGCTCCTAAGCCAGCTGCTTGTATAGGAAAATCGAAACCTCTCATTATCATGTGCCAGGACACATCATCAGTAATGCACTCTCGGATCTTCGGGTGTTTCGAGCCTTTACATTAGACACCCTCCTCGAGCCGGCTCCGTCAAGTTGATCAAGCTTGCCGTGTGTATTACCCCTGGACCAGACAATGAAAGGCGACACCTCCCCTGAAATGGCTTAAACCAAGCCAATCACGCTTGGCATATGTACTACCCCCTAGACCAGACAACGAAAGGCACAAAATTGTACAGGTCATACTACTTCTAAGGGTTTAATTCCAGGGCGGCCTAGCTCCTTGGGCCTCATTCAGGCCATGCGGAGAATCTGTAGGCCTACTTCTTAATTCCCTTTAGTAGTTGGGACTATTTTTCCAGAATTTTCACATAATGAAAGTTCTGGACTATTTTTAACCTGACCGTGGTTAAGAAGGAATCCCCAGGGACACTAACCAGAGTTACCCACTCGCCCACGTGGCAGGTATCGATCCACACAACCTCTCCTATCCTTGCCTTTCCACATCATTAAGACAATAATGTAAGTAAGACAATAAATAAAAGAATAATGTTCCTACTGCTTATCTTGCGTCTGCGATTTCGACTCCAACCAATTGCCTTCAAAAAAGCGTGATTCCCGACCGGAAGGTCCAACTCGACTCTCGTCCGTCACTCGGGTCTTCTGTGGAGTCTCTAAACCCAGACAGTACTGCTATCCAGTTAAAACGTCCCTCACCTTCTTCCCCCCCCGCAGGGCCTCTTTTAACTAATGTGATACTAAAACCTAATTGTCCACCTACTGCAAACCTGGCTGTTGCTAGGAGACCGGCTCACCTCAGCCCTTAAAGGTACATTAGCTGCTGATTGGTGAACCTCTCCATTCTTTTAACTATGAATTTTTTAACACCTGATAGGTGAAACAAAATATCTGGGTTTTCTTATTGGCCTTTCTGGGGCCGGGAGAATGAAGAGCGTGTCACTGATAGGTTAGGTTGAAATTATGCGGGCAGTGGGCTAAAAAGCCCTCTTGTGATTTCTGATCTCCCCACTTGAGATTCTGTTTCACATCACCCTGCCACTTTGATCTGGCCCACGCCTTCATTAACCAGGTCCCACACTTGCCCTTGTTGAATCCTACCCCTCTCAGAATATCAAAAATTAATCGGGGAATGCCTAGGGTTTGTGGGGGTGTATGCTCCCCTTGGAAGTTGCCTAGGGTTTATGGGGGTGACTACCCCTCTTGGAATTTGCCTATTTATGGGGGTGTATGCCCCTTTTGGACTTTAGGATTAGGTTTAAGTGTAGGGCTGGTGGATCTATATGTTTAGCTGGCAAAGGTTAGTCTGCAGAATTTAAAGTCTGAGCTCCTAAGCCAGCTGCTTGTATAGGAAAATCGAAACCTCTCATTATCATGTGCCAGGACACATCATCAGTAATGCACTCTCGGATCCTCGGGTGTTTCGAGCCTTTACATTAGACACCCTCCTCGAGCCGGCTCCGTCAAGTTGATCAAGCTTGCCGTGTGTATTACCCCTGGACCAGACAATGAAAGGCGACACCTCCCCTGAAATGGCTTAAACCAAGCCAATCACGCTTGGCGTATGTACTACCCCCTAGACCAGACAACGAAAGGCACAAAATTGTACAGGTCATACTACTTCTAAGGGTTTAATTCCAGGGCGGCCTAGCTCCTTGGGCCTCATTCAGGCCATGCGGAGAACCTGTAGGCCTACTTCTTAATTCCCTTTAGTAGTTGGGACTATTTTTCCAGAATTTTCACATAATGAAAGTTCTGGACTATTTTTAACCTGACCGTGGTTAAGAAGGAATCCCCAGGGACACTAACCAGAGTTACCCACTCGCCCACGTGGCAGGTATCGATCCACACAACCTCTCCTATCCTTGCCTTTCCACATCATTAAGACAATAATGTAAGTAAGACAATAAATAAAAGAATAATGTTCCTACTGCTTATCTTGCGTCTGCGATTTCGACTCCAACCAATTGCCTTCGAAAAAGCGTGATTCCCGACCGGAAGGTCCAACTCGACTCTCGTCCGTCACTCGGGTCTTCTGTGGAGTCTCTAAACCCAGACAGTACTGCTATCCAGTTAAAACATCCCTCACCTTCTTCCCCCCCCGCAGGGCCTCTTTTAACTAATGTGATACTAAAACCTAATTGTCCACCTACTGCAAACCTGGCTGTTGCTAGGAGACCGGCTCACCTCAGCCCTTAAAGGTACATTAGCTGCTGATTAGTGAACCTCTCCATTCTTTTAACTATGAATTTTTTAACACCTGATAGGTGAAATAAAATATCTGGGTTTTCTTATTGGCCTTTCTGGGGCCGGGAGAATGAAGAGCGTGTCACTGATAGGTTAGGTTGAAATTATGCGGGCAGTGGGCTAAAAAGCCCTCTTGTGATTTCTGATCTCCCCACTTGAGATTCTGTTTCACATCACCCTGCCACTTTGATCTGGCCCACGCCTTCATTAACCAGGTCCCACACTTGCCCTTGTTGGATCCTACCCCTCTCAGAATATCAAAAGTTAATCGGGGAATGCCTAGGGTTTGTGGGGGTGTATGCCCCCCTTGGAAGTTACCTAGGGTTTATGGGGGTGACTACCCCTCTTGGAATTTGCCTATTTATGGGGGTGTATGCCCCTTTTGGACTTTAGGATTAGGTTTAAGTGTAGGGCTGGTGGATCTATATGTTTAGCTGGCAAAGGTTAGTCTGCAGAATTTAAAGTCTGAGCTCCTAAGCCAGCTGCTTGTATAGGAAAATCGAAACCTCTCATTATCATGTGCCAGGACACATCATCAGTAATGCACTCTCGGATCTTCGGGTGTTTCGAGCCTTTACATTAGACACCCTCCTCGAGCCGGCTCCGTCAAGTTGATCAAGCTTGCCGTGTGTATTACCCCTGGACCAGACAATGAAAGGCGACACCTCCCCTGAAATGGCTTAAACCAAGCCAATCACGCTTGGCATATGTACTACCCCCTAGACCAGACAACGAAAGGCACAAAATTGTACAGGTCATACTACTTCTAAGGGTTTAATTCCAGGGCGGCCTAGCTCCTTGGGCCTCATTCAGGCCATGCGGAGAATCTGTAGGCCTACTTCTTAATTCCCTTTAGTAGTTGGGACTATTTTTCCAGAATTTTCACATAATGAAAGTTCTGGACTATTTTTAACCTGACCGTGGTTAAGAAGGAATCCCCAGGGACACTAACCAGAGTTACCCACTCGCCCACGTGGCAGGTATCGATCCACACAACCTCTCCTATCCTTGCCTTTCCACATCATTAAGACAATAATGTAAGTAAGACAATAAATAAAAGAATAATGTTCCTACTGCTTATCTTGCGTCTGCGATTTCGACTCCAACCAATTGCCTTCGAAAAAGCGTGATTCCCGACCGGAAGGTCCAACTCGACTCTCGTCCGTCACTCGGGTCTTCTGTGGAGTCTCTAAACCCAGACAGTACTGCTATCCAGTTAAAACATCCCTCACCTTCTTCCCCCCCCGCAGGGCCTCTTTTAACTAATGTGATACTAAAACCTAATTGTCCACCTACTGCAAACCTGGCTGTTGCTAGGAGACCGGCTCACCTCAGCCCTTAAAGGTACATTAGCTGCTGATTAGTGAACCTCTCCATTCTTTTAACTATGAATTTTTTAACACCTGATAGGTGAAATAAAATATCTGGGTTTTCTTATTGGCCTTTCTGGGGCCGGGAGAATGAAGAGCGTGTCACTGATAGGTTAGGTTGAAATTATGCGGGCAGTGGGCTAAAAAGCCCTCTTGTGATTTCTGATCTCCCCACTTGAGATTCTGTTTCACATCACCCTGCCACTTTGATCTGGCCCACGCCTTCATTAACCAGGTCCCACACTTGCCCTTGTTGGATCCTACCCCTCTCAGAATATCAAAAGTTAATCGGGGAATGCCTAGGGTTTGTGGGGGTGTATGCCCCCCTTGGAAGTTACCTAGGGTTTATGGGGGTGACTACCCCTCTTGGAATTTGCCTATTTATGGGGGTGTATGCCCCTTTTGGACTTTAGGATTAGGTTTAAGTGTAGGGCTGGTGGATCTATATGTTTAGCTGGCAAAGGTTAGTCTGCAGAATTTAAAGTCTGAGCTCCTAAGCCAGCTGCTTGTATAGGAAAATCGAAACCTCTCATTATCATGTGCCAGGACACATCATCAGTAATGCACTCTCGGATCTTCGGGTGTTTCGAGCCTTTACATTAGACACCCTCCTCGAGCCGGCTCCGTCAAGTTGATCAAGCTTGCCGTGTGTATTACCCCTGGACCAGACAATGAAAGGCGACACCTCCCCTGAAATGGCTTAAACCAAGCCAATCACGCTTGGCATATGTACTACCCCCTAGACCAGACAACGAAAGGCACAAAATTGTACAGGTCATACTACTTCTAAGGGTTTAATTCCAGGGCGGCCTAGCTCCTTGGGCCTCATTCAGGCCATGCGGAGAATCTGTAGGCCTACTTCTTAATTCCCTTTAGTAGTTGGGACTATTTTTCCAGAATTTTCACATAATGAAAGTTCTGGACTATTTTTAACCTGACCGTGGTTAAGAAGGAATCCCCAGGGACACTAACCAGAGTTACCCACTCGCCCACGTGGCAGGTATCGATCCACACAACCTCTCCTATCTTTGCCTTTCCACATCATTAAGACAATAATGTAAGTAAGACAATAAATAAAAGAATAATGTTCCTACTGCTTATCTTGCGTCTGCGATTTCGACTCCAACCAATTGCCTTCGAAAAAGCGTGATTCCCGACCGGAAGGTCCAACTCGACTCTCGTCCGTCACTCGGGTCTTCTGTGGAGTCTCTAAACCCAGACAGTACTGCTATCCAGTTAAAACATCCCTCACCTTCTTCCCCCCGCAGGGCCTCTTTTAACTAATGTGATACTAAAACCTAATTGTCCACCTACTGCAAACCTGGCTGTTGCTAGGAGACCGGCTCACCTCAGCCCTTAAAGGTACATTAGCTGCTAATTGGTGAACCTCTCCATTCTTTTAACTATGAATTTTTTAACACCCGATAGGTGAAATAAAATATCTGGGTTTTCTTATTGGCCTTTCTGGGGCCGGGAGAATGAAGAGCGTGTCACTGATAGGTTAGGTTGAAATTATGCGGGCAGTGGGCTAAAAAGCCCTCTTGTGATTTCTGATCTCCCCACTTGAGATTCTGTTTCACATCACCCTGCCACTTTGATCTGGCCCACGCCTTCATTAACCAGGTCCCACACTTGCCCTTGTTGAATCCTACCCCTCTCAGAATATCAAAAGTTAATCGGGGAATGCCTAGGGTTTGTGGGGGTGTATGCCCCCCTTGGAAGTTGCCTAGGGTTTATGGGGGTGACTACCCCTCTTGGAATTTGCCTATTTATGGGGGTGTATGCCCCTTTTGGACTTTAGGATTAGGTTTAAGTGTAGGGCTGGTGGATCTATATGTTTAGCTGGCAAAGGTTAGTCTGCAGAATTTAAAGTCTGAGCTCCTAAGCCAGCTGCTTGTATAGGAAAATCGAAACCTCTCATTATCATGTGCCAGGACACATCATCAGTAATGCACTCTCGGATCCTCGGGTGTTTCGAGCCTTTACATTAGACACCCTCCTCGAGCCGGCTCCGTCAAGTTGATCAAGCTTGCCGTGTGTATTACCCCTGGACCAGACAATGAAAGGCGACACCTCCCCTGAAATGGCTTAAACCAAGCCAATCACGCTTGGCGTATGTACTACCCCCTAGACCAGACAACGAAAGGCACAAAATTGTACAGGTCATACTACTTCTAAGGGTTTAATTCCAGGGCGGCCTAGCTCCTTGGGCCTCATTCAGGCCATGCGGAGAACCTGTAGGCCTACTTCTTAATTCCCTTTAGTAGTTGGGACTATTTTTCCAGAATTTTCACATAATGAAAGTTCTGGACTATTTTTAACCTGACCGTGGTTAAGAAGGAATCCCCAGGGACACTAACCAGAGTTACCCACTCGCCCACGTGGCAGGTATCGATCCACACAACCTCTCCTATCCTTGCCTTTCCACATCATTAAGACAATAATGTAAGTAAGACAATAAATAAAAGAATAATGTTCCTACTGCTTATCTTGCGTCTGCGATTTCGACTCCAACCAATTGCCTTCAAAAAAGCGTGATTCCCGACCGAAAGGTCCAACTCGACTCTCGTCCGTCACTCGGGTCTTCTGTGGAGTCTCTAAACCCAGACAGTACTGCTATCCAGTTAAAACATCCCTCACCTTCTTCCCCCCGCAGGGCCTCTTTTAACTAATGTGATACTAAAACCTAATTGTCCACCTACTGCAAACCTGGCTGTTGCTAGGAGACCGGCTCACCTCAGCCCTTAAAGGTACATTAGCTGCTAATTGGTGAACCTCTCCATTCTTTTAACTATGAATTTTTTAACACCCGATAGGTGAAATAAAATATCTGGGTTTTCTTATTGGCCTTTCTGGGGCCGGGAGAATGAAGAGCGTGTCACTGATAGGTTAGGTTGAAATTATGCGGGCAGTGGGCTAAAAAGCCCTCTTGTGATTTCTGATCTCCCCACTTGAGATTCTGTTTCACATCACCCTGCCACTTTGATCTGGCCCACGCCTTCATTAACCAGGTCCCACACTTGCCCTTGTTGAATCCTACCCCTCTCAGAATATCAAAAGTTAATCGGGGAATGCCTAGGGTTTGTGGGGGTGTATGCCCCCCTTGGAAGTTGCCTAGGGTTTATGGGGGTGACTACCCCTCTTGGAATTTGCCTATTTATGGGGGTGTATGCCCCTTTCGGACTTTAGGATTAGGTTTAAGTGTAGGGCTGGTGGATCTATATGTTTAGCTGGCAAAGGTTAGTCTGCAGAATTTAAAGTCTGAGCTCCTAAGCCAGCTGCTTGTATAGGAAAATCGAAACCTCTCATTATCATGTGCCAGGACACATCATCAGTAATGCACTCTCGGATCTTCGGGTGTTTCGAGCCTTTACATTAGACACCCTCCTCGAGCCGGCTCCGTCAAGTTGATCAAGCTTGCCGTGTGTATTACCCCTGGACCAGACAATGAAAGGCGACACCTCCCCTGAAATGGCTTAAACCAAGCCAATCACGCTTGGCATATGTACTACCCCCTAGACCAGACAACGAAAGGCACAAAATTGTACAGGTCATACTACTTCTAAGGGTTTAATTCCAGGGCGGCCTAGCTCCTTGGGCCTCATTCAGGCCATGCGGAGAATCTGTAGGCCTACTTCTTAATTCCCTTTAGTAGTTGGGACTATTTTTCCAGAATTTTCACATAATGAAAGTTCTGGACTATTTTTAACCTGACCGTGGTTAAGAAGGAATCCCCAGGGACACTAACCAGAGTTACCCACTCGCCCACGTGGCAGGTATCGATCCACACAACCTCTCCTATCCTTGCCTTTCCACATCATTAAGACAATAATGTAAGTAAGACAATAAATAAAAGAATAATGTTCCTACTGCTTATCTTGCGTCTGCGATTTCGACTCCAACCAATTGCCTTCAAAAAAGCGTGATTCCCGACCGGAAGGTCCAACTCGACTCTCGTCCGTCACTCGGGTCTTCTGTGGAGTCTCTAAACCCAGACAGTACTGCTATCCAGTTAAAACATCCCTCACCTTCTTCCCCCCGCAGGGCCTCTTTTAACTAATGTGATACTAAAACCTAATTGTCCACCTACTGCAAACCTGGCTGTTGCTAGGAGACCGGCTCACCTCAGCCCTTAAAGGTACATTAGCTGCTAATTGGTGAACCTCTCCATTCTTTTAACTATGAATTTTTTAACACCCGATAGGTGAAATAAAATATCTGGGTTTTCTTATTGGCCTTTCTGGGGCCGGGAGAATGAAGAGCGTGTCACTGATAGGTTAGGTTGAAATTATGCGGGCAGTGGGCTAAAAAGCCCTCTTGTGATTTCTGATCTCCCCACTTAAGATTCTGTTTCACATCACCCTGCCACTTTGATCTGGCCCACGCCTTCATTAACCAGGTCCCACACTTGCCCTTGTTGAATCCTACCCCTCTCAGAATATCAAAAGTTAATCGGGGAATGCCTAGGGTTTGTGGGGGTGTATGCCCCCCTTGGAAGTTGCCTAGGGTTTATGGGGGTGACTACCCCTCTTGGAATTTGCCTATTTATGGGGGTGTATGCCCCTTTTGGACTTTAGGATTAGGTTTAAGTGTAGGGCTGGTGGATCTATATGTTTAGCTGGCAAAGGTTAGTCTGCAGAATTTAAAGTCTGAGCTCCTAAGCCAGCTGCTTGTATAGGAAAATCGAAACCTCTCATTATCATGTGCCAGGACACATCATCAGTAATGCACTCTCGGATCTTCGGGTGTTTCGAGCCTTTACATTAGACACCCTCCTCGAGCCGGCTCCGTCAAGTTGATCAAGCTTGCCGTGTGTATTACCCCTGGACCAGACAATGAAAGGCGACACCTCCCCTGAAATGGCTTAAACCAAGCCAATCACGCTTGGCATATGTACTACCCCCTAGACCAGACAACGAAAGGCACAAAATTGTACAGGTCATACTACTTCTAAGGGTTTAATTCCAGGGCGGCCTAGCTCCTTGGGCCTCATTCAGGCCATGCGGAGAATCTGTAGGCCTACTTCTTAATTCCCTTTAGTAGTTGGGACTATTTTTCCAGAATTTTCACATAATGAAAGTTCTGGACTATTTTTAACCTGACCGTGGTTAAGAAGGAATCCCCAGGGACACTAACCAGAGTTACCCACTCGCCCACGTGGCAGGTATCGATCCACACAACCTCTCCTATCCTTGCCTTTCCACATCATTAAGACAATAATGTAAGTAAGACAATAAATAAAAGAATAATGTTCCTACTGCTTATCTTGCGTCTGCGATTTCGACTCCAACCAATTGCCTTCAAAAAAGCGTGATTCCCGACCGGAAGGTCCAACTCGACTCTCGTCCGTCACTCGGGTCTTCTGTGGAGTCTCTAAACCCAGACAGTACTGCTATCCAGTTAAAACGTCCCTCACCTTCTTCCCCCCCCCGCAGGGCCTCTTTTAACTAATGTGATACTAAAACCTAATTGTCCACCTACTGCAAACCTGGCTGTTGCTAGGAGACCGGCTCACCTCAGCCCTTAAAGGTACATTAGCTGCTGATTGGTGAACCTCTCCATTCTTTTAACTATGAATTTTTTAACACCTGATAGGTGAAACAAAATATCTGGGTTTTCTTATTGGCCTTTCTGGGGCCGGGAGAATGAAGAGCGTGTCACTGATAGGTTAGGTTGAAATTATGCGGGCAGTGGGCTAAAAAGCCCTCTTGTGATTTCTGATCTCCCCACTTGAGATTCTGTTTCACATCACCCTGCCACTTTGATCTGGCCCACGCCTTCATTAACCAGGTCCCACACTTGCCCTTGTTGAATCCTACCCCTCTCAGAATATCAAAAATTAATCGGGGAATGCCTAGGGTTTGTGGGGGTGTATGCTCCCCTTGGAAGTTGCCTAGGGTTTATGGGGGTGACTACCCCTCTTGGAATTTGCCTATTTATGGGGGTGTATGCCCCTTTTGGACTTTAGGATTAGGTTTAAGTGTAGGGCTGGTGGATCTATATGTTTAGCTGGCAAAGGTTAGTCTGCAGAATTTAAAGTCTGAGCTCCTAAGCCAGCTGCTTGTATAGGAAAATCGAAACCTCTCATTATCATGTGCCAGGACACATCATCAGTAATGCACTCTCGGATCCTCGGGTGTTTCGAGCCTTTACATTAGACACCCTCCTCGAGCCGGCTCCGTCAAGTTGATCAAGCTTGCCGTGTGTATTACCCCTGGACCAGACAATGAAAGGCGACACCTCCCCTGAAATGGCTTAAACCAAGCCAATCACGCTTGGCGTATGTACTACCCCCTAGACCAGACAACGAAAGGCACAAAATTGTACAGGTCATACTACTTCTAAGGGTTTAATTCCAGGGCGGCCTAGCTCCTTGGGCCTCATTCAGGCCATGCGGAGAATCTGTAGGCCTACTTCTTAATTCCCTTTAGTAGTTGGGACTATTTTTCCAGAATTTTCACATAATGAAAGTTCTGGACTATTTTTAACCTGACCGTGGTTAAGAAGGAATCCCCAGGGACACTAACCAGAGTTACCCACTCGCCCACGTGGCAGGTATCGATCCACACAACCTCTCCTATCCTTGCCTTTCCACATCATTAAGACAATAATGTAAGTAAGACAATAAATAAAAGAATAATGTTCCTACTGCTTATCTTGCGTCTGCGATTTCGACTCCAACCAATTGCCTTCAAAAAAGCGTGATTCCCGACCGAAAGGTCCAACTCGACTCTCGTCCGTCACTCGGGTCTTCTGTGGAGTCTCTAAACCCAGACAGTACTGCTATCCAGTTAAAACATCCCTCACCTTCTTCCCCCCGCAGGGCCTCTTTTAACTAATGTGATACTAAAACCTAATTGTCCACCTACTGCAAACCTGGCTGTTGCTAGGAGACCGGCTCACCTCAGCCCTTAAAGGTACATTAGCTGCTAATTGGTGAACCTCTCCATTCTTTTAACTATGAATTTTTTAACACCCGATAGGTGAAATAAAATATCTGGGTTTTCTTATTGGCCTTTCTGGGGCCGGGAGAATGAAGAGCGTGTCACTGATAGGTTAGGTTGAAATTATGCGGGCAGTGGGCTAAAAAGCCCTCTTGTGATTTCTGATCTCCCCACTTGAGATTCTGTTTCACATCACCCTGCCACTTTGATCTGGCCCACGCCTTCATTAACCAGGTCCCACACTTGCCCTTGTTGGATCCTACCCCTCTCAGAATATCAAAAGTTAATCGGGGAATGCCTAGGGTTTGTGGGGGTGTATGCCCCCCTTGGAAGTTACCTAGGGTTTATGGGGGTGACTACCCCTCTTGGAATTTGCCTATTTATGGGGGTGTATGCCCCTTTTGGACTTTAGGATTAGGTTTAAGTGTAGGGCTGGTGGATCTATATGTTTAGCTGGCAAAGGTTAGTCTGCAGAATTTAAAGTCTGAGCTCCTAAGCCAGCTGCTTGTATAGGAAAATCGAAACCTCTCATTATCATGTGCCAGGACACATCATCAGTAATGCACTCTCGGATCTTCGGGTGTTTCGAGCCTTTACATTAGACACCCTCCTCGAGCCGGCTCCGTCAAGTTGATCAAGCTTGCCGTGTGTATTACCCCTGGACCAGACAATGAAAGGCGACACCTCCCCTGAAATGGCTTAAACCAAGCCAATCACGCTTGGCATATGTACTACCCCCTAGACCAGACAACGAAAGGCACAAAATTGTACAGGTCATACTACTTCTAAGGGTTTAATTCCAGGGCGGCCTAGCTCCTTGGGCCTCATTCAGGCCATGCGGAGAATCTGTAGGCCTACTTCTTAATTCCCTTTAGTAGTTGGGACTATTTTTCCAGAATTTTCACATAATGAAAGTTCTGGACTATTTTTAACCTGACCGTGGTTAAGAAGGAATCCCCAGGGACACTAACCAGAGTTACCCACTCGCCCACGTGGCAGGTATCGATCCACACAACCTCTCCTATCCTTGCCTTTCCACATCATTAAGACAATAATGTAAGTAAGACAATAAATAAAAGAATAATGTTCCTACTGCTTATCTTGCGTCTGCGATTTCGACTCCAACCAATTGCCTTCGAAAAAGCGTGATTCCCGACCGGAAGGTCCAACTCGACTCTCGTCCGTCACTCGGGTCTTCTGTGGAGTCTCTAAACCCAGACAGTACTGCTATCCAGTTAAAACATCCCTCACCTTCTTCCCCCCCCCGCAGGGCCTCTTTTAACTAATGTGATACTAAAACCTAATTGTCCACCTACTGCAAACCTGGCTGTTGCTAGGAGACCGGCTCACCTCAGCCCTTAAAGGTACATTAGCTGCTGATTAGTGAACCTCTCCATTCTTTTAACTATGAATTTTTTAACACCTGATAGGTGAAATAAAATATCTGGGTTTTCTTATTGGCCTTTCTGGGGCCGGGAGAATGAAGAGCGTGTCACTGATAGGTTAGGTTGAAATTATGCGGGCAGTGGGCTAAAAAGCCCTCTTGTGATTTCTGATCTCCCCACTTGAGATTCTGTTTCACATCACCCTGCCACTTTGATCTGGCCCACGCCTTCATTAACCAGGTCCCACACTTGCCCTTGTTGGATCCTACCCCTCTCAGAATATCAAAAGTTAATCGGGGAATGCCTAGGGTTTGTGGGGGTGTATGCCCCCCTTGGAAGTTACCTAGGGTTTATGGGGGTGACTACCCCTCTTGGAATTTGCCTATTTATGGGGGTGTATGCCCCTTTTGGACTTTAGGATTAGGTTTAAGTGTAGGGCTGGTGGATCTATATGTTTAGCTGGCAAAGGTTAGTCTGCAGAATTTAAAGTCTGAGCTCCTAAGCCAGCTGCTTGTATAGGAAAATCGAAACCTCTCATTATCATGTGCCAGGACACATCATCAGTAATGCACTCTCGGATCTTCGGGTGTTTCGAGCCTTTACATTAGACACCCTCCTCGAGCCGGCTCCGTCAAGTTGATCAAGCTTGCCGTGTGTATTACCCCTGGACCAGACAATGAAAGGCGACACCTCCCCTGAAATGGCTTAAACCAAGCCAATCACGCTTGGCATATGTACTACCCCCTAGACCAGACAACGAAAGGCACAAAATTGTACAGGTCATACTACTTCTAAGGGTTTAATTCCAGGGCGGCCTAGCTCCTTGGGCCTCATTCAGGCCATGCGGAGAATCTGTAGGCCTACTTCTTAATTCCCTTTAGTAGTTGGGACTATTTTTCCAGAATTTTCACATAATGAAAGTTCTGGACTATTTTTAACCTGACCGTGGTTAAGAAGGAATCCCCAGGGACACTAACCAGAGTTACCCACTCGCCCACGTGGCAGGTATCGATCCACACAACCTCTCCTATCCTTGCCTTTCCACATCATTAAGACAATAATGTAAGTAAGACAATAAATAAAAGAATAATGTTCCTACTGCTTATCTTGCGTCTGCGATTTCGACTCCAACCAATTGCCTTCGAAAAAGCGTGATTCCCGACCGGAAGGTCCAACTCGACTCTCGTCCGTCACTCGGGTCTTCTGTGGAGTCTCTAAACCCAGACAGTACTGCTATCCAGTTAAAACATCCCTCACCTTCTTCCCCCCCCGCAGGGCCTCTTTTAACTAATGTGATACTAAAACCTAATTGTCCACCTACTGCAAACCTGGCTGTTGCTAGGAGACCGGCTCACCTCAGCCCTTAAAGGTACATTAGCTGCTGATTAGTGAACCTCTCCATTCTTTTAACTATGAATTTTTTAACACCTGATAGGTGAAATAAAATATCTGGGTTTTCTTATTGGCCTTTCTGGGGCCGGGAGAATGAAGAGCGTGTCACTGATAGGTTAGGTTGAAATTATGCGGGCAGTGGGCTAAAAAGCCCTCTTGTGATTTCTGATCTCCCCACTTGAGATTCTGTTTCACATCACCCTGCCACTTTGATCTGGCCCACGCCTTCATTAACCAGGTCCCACACTTGCCCTTGTTGGATCCTACCCCTCTCAGAATATCAAAAGTTAATCGGGGAATGCCTAGGGTTTGTGGGGGTGTATGCCCCCCTTGGAAGTTGCCTAGGGTTTATGGGGGTGACTACCCCTCTTGGAATTTGCCTATTTATGGGGGTGTATGCCCCTTTTGGACTTTAGGATTAGGTTTAAGTGTAGGGCTGGTGGATCTATATGTTTAGCTGGCAAAGGTTAGTCTGCAGAATTTAAAGTCTGAGCTCCTAAGCCAGCTGCTTGTATAGGAAAATCGAAACCTCTCATTATCATGTGCCAGGACACATCATCAGTAATGCACTCTCGGATCTTCGGGTGTTTCGAGCCTTTACATTAGACACCCTCCTCGAGCCGGCTCCGTCAAGTTGATCAAGCTTGCCGTGTGTATTACCCCTGGACCAGACAATGAAAGGCGACACCTCCCCTGAAATGGCTTAAACCAAGCCAATCACGCTTGGCATATGTACTACCCCCTAGACCAGACAACGAAAGGCACAAAATTGTACAGGTCATACTACTTCTAAGGGTTTAATTCCAGGGCGGCCTAGCTCCTTGGGCCTCATTCAGGCCATGCGGAGAATCTGTAGGCCTACTTCTTAATTCCCTTTAGTAGTTGGGACTATTTTTCCAGAATTTTCACATAATGAAAGTTCTGGACTATTTTTAACCTGACCGTGGTTAAGAAGGAATCCCCAGGGACACTAACCAGAGTTACCCACTCGCCCACGTGGCAGGTATCGATCCACACAACCTCTCCTATCTTTGCCTTTCCACATCATTAAGACAATAATGTAAGTAAGACAATAAATAAAAGAATAATGTTCCTACTGCTTATCTTGCGTCTGCGATTTCGACTCCAACCAATTGCCTTCGAAAAAGCGTGATTCCCGACCGGAAGGTCCAACTCGACTCTCGTCCGTCACTCGGGTCTTCTGTGGAGTCTCTAAACCCAGACAGTACTGCTATCCAGTTAAAACATCCCTCACCTTCTTCCCCCCCCGCAGGGCCTCTTTTAACTAATGTGATACTAAAACCTAATTGTCCACCTACTGCAAACCTGGCTGTTGCTAGGAGACCGGCTCACCTCAGCCCTTAAAGGTACATTAGCTGCTGATTAGTGAACCTCTCCATTCTTTTAACTATGAATTTTTTAACACCTGATAGGTGAAATAAAATATCTGGGTTTTCTTATTGGCCTTTCTGGGGCCGGGAGAATGAAGAGCGTGTCACTGATAGGTTAGGTTGAAATTATGCGGGCAGTGGGCTAAAAAGCCCTCTTGTGATTTCTGATCTCCCCACTTGAGATTCTGTTTCACATCACCCTGCCACTTTGATCTGGCCCACGCCTTCATTAACCAGGTCCCACACTTGCCCTTGTTGGATCCTACCCCTCTCAGAATATCAAAAGTTAATCGGGGAATGCCTAGGGTTTGTGGGGGTGTATGCCCCCCTTGGAAGTTACCTAGGGTTTATGGGGGTGACTACCCCTCTTGGAATTTGCCTATTTATGGGGGTGTATGCCCCTTTTGGACTTTAGGATTAGGTTTAAGTGTAGGGCTGGTGGATCTATATGTTTAGCTGGCAAAGGTTAGTCTGCAGAATTTAAAGTCTGAGCTCCTAAGCCAGCTGCTTGTATAGGAAAATCGAAACCTCTCATTATCATGTGCCAGGACACATCATCAGTAATGCACTCTCGGATCTTCGGGTGTTTCGAGCCTTTACATTAGACACCCTCCTCGAGCCGGCTCCGTCAAGTTGATCAAGCTTGCCGTGTGTATTACCCCTGGACCAGACAATGAAAGGCGACACCTCCCCTGAAATGGCTTAAACCAAGCCAATCACGCTTGGCATATGTACTACCCCCTAGACCAGACAACGAAAGGCACAAAATTGTACAGGTCATACTACTTCTAAGGGTTTAATTCCAGGGCGGCCTAGCTCCTTGGGCCTCATTCAGGCCATGCGGAGAATCTGTAGGCCTACTTCTTAATTCCCTTTAGTAGTTGGGACTATTTTTCCAGAATTTTCACATAATGAAAGTTCTGGACTATTTTTAACCTGACCGTGGTTAAGAAGGAATCCCCAGGGACACTAACCAGAGTTACCCACTCGCCCACGTGGCAGGTATCGATCCACACAACCTCTCCTATCCTTGCCTTTCCACATCATTAAGACAATAATGTAAGTAAGACAATAAATAAAAGAATAATGTTCCTACTGCTTATCTTGCGTCTGCGATTTCGACTCCAACCAATTGCCTTCGAAAAAGCGTGATTCCCGACCGGAAGGTCCAACTCGACTCTCGTCCGTCACTCGGGTCTTCTGTGGAGTCTCTAAACCCAGACAGTACTGCTATCCAGTTAAAACATCCCTCACCTTCTTCCCCCCCCCGCAGGGCCTCTTTTAACTAATGTGATACTAAAACCTAATTGTCCACCTACTGCAAACCTGGCTGTTGCTAGGAGACCGGCTCACCTCAGCCCTTAAAGGTACATTAGCTGCTGATTAGTGAACCTCTCCATTCTTTTAACTATGAATTTTTTAACACCTGATAGGTGAAATAAAATATCTGGGTTTTCTTATTGGCCTTTCTGGGGCCGGGAGAATGAAGAGCGTGTCACTGATAGGTTAGGTTGAAATTATGCGGGCAGTGGGCTAAAAAGCCCTCTTGTGATTTCTGATCTCCCCACTTGAGATTCTGTTTCACATCACCCTGCCACTTTGATCTGGCCCACGCCTTCATTAACCAGGTCCCACACTTGACCTTGTTGGATCCTACCCCTCTCAGAATATCAAAAGTTAATCGGGGAATGCCTAGGGTTTGTGGGGGTGTATGCCCCCCTTGGAAGTTACCTAGGGTTTATGGGGGTGACTACCCCTCTTGGAATTTGCCTATTTATGGGGGTGTATGCCCCTTTTGGACTTTAGGATTAGGTTTAAGTGTAGGGCTGGTGGATCTATATGTTTAGCTGGCAAAGGTTAGTCTGCAGAATTTAAAGTCTGAGCTCCTAAGCCAGCTGCTTGTATAGGAAAATCGAAACCTCTCATTATCATGTGCCAGGACACATCATCAGTAATGCACTCTCGGATCTTCGGGTGTTTCGAGCCTTTACATTAGACACCCTCCTCGAGCCGGCTCCGTCAAGTTGATCAAGCTTGCCGTGTGTATTACCCCTGGACCAGACAATGAAAGGCGACACCTCCCCTGAAATGGCTTAAACCAAGCCAATCACGCTTGGCATATGTACTACCCCCTAGACCAGACAACGAAAGGCACAAAATTGTACAGGTCATACTACTTCTAAGGGTTTAATTCCAGGGCGGCCTAGCTCCTTGGGCCTCATTCAGGCCATGCGGAGAATCTGTAGGCCTACTTCTTAATTCCCTTTAGTAGTTGGGACTATTTTTCCAGAATTTTCACATAATGAAAGTTCTGGACTATTTTTAACCTGACCGTGGTTAAGAAGGAATCCCCAGGGACACTAACCAGAGTTACCCACTCGCCCACGTGGCAGGTATCGATCCACACAACCTCTCCTATCCTTGCCTTTCCACATCATTAAGACAATAATGTAAGTAAGACAATAAATAAAAGAATAATGTTCCTACTGCTTATCTTGCGTCTGCGATTTCGACTCCAACCAATTGCCTTCGAAAAAGCGTGATTCCCGACCGGAAGGTCCAACTCGACTCTCGTCCGTCACTCGGGTCTTCTGTGGAGTCTCTAAACCCAGACAGTACTGCTATCCAGTTAAAACATCCTTCACCTTCTTCCCCCCCCGCAGGGCCTCTTTTAACTAATGTGATACTAAAACCTAATTGTCCACCTACTGCAAACCTGGCTGTTGCTAGGAGACCGGCTCACCTCAGCCCTTAAAGGTACATTAGCTGCTGATTAGTGAACCTCTCCATTCTTTTAACTATGAATTTTTTAACACCTGATAGGTGAAATAAAATATCTGGGTTTTCTTATTGGCCTTTCTGGGGCCGGGAGAATGAAGAGCGTGTCACTGATAGGTTAGGTTGAAATTATGCGGGCAGTGGGCTAAAAAGCCCTCTTGTGATTTCTGATCTCCCCACTTGAGATTCTGTTTCACATCACCCTGCCACTTTGATCTGGCCCACGCCTTCATTAACCAGGTCCCACACTTGCCCTTGTTGGATCCTACCCCTCTCAGAATATCAAAAGTTAATCGGGGAATGCCTAGGGTTTGTGGGGGTGTATGCCCCCCTTGGAAGTTACCTAGGGTTTATGGGGGTGACTACCCCTCTTGGAATTTGCCTATTTATGGGGGTGTATGCCCCTTTTGGACTTTAGGATTAGGTTTAAGTGTAGGGCTGGTGGATCTATATGTTTAGCTGGCAAAGGTTAGTCTGCAGAATTTAAAGTCTGAGCTCCTAAGCCAGCTGCTTGTATAGGAAAATCGAAACCTCTCATTATCATGTGCCAGGACACATCATCAGTAATGCACTCTCGGATCTTCGGGTGTTTCGAGCCTTTACATTAGACACCCTCCTCGAGCCGGCTCCGTCAAGTTGATCAAGCTTGCCGTGTGTATTACCCCTGGACCAGACAATGAAAGGCGACACCTCCCCTGAAATGGCTTAAACCAAGCCAATCACGCTTGGCATATGTACTACCCCCTAGACCAGACAACGAAAGGCACAAAATTGTACAGGTCATACTACTTCTAAGGGTTTAATTCCAGGGCGGCCTAGCTCCTTGGGC
This sequence comes from Hypanus sabinus, assembly GCF_030144855.1. Classification (NCBI taxonomy): domain Eukaryota; kingdom Metazoa; phylum Chordata; class Chondrichthyes; order Myliobatiformes; family Dasyatidae; genus Hypanus; species Hypanus sabinus. Next base: position 60,411 of record NC_082738.1, on the reverse strand, counting down.
CTCATTCAGGCCATGCGGAGAATCTGTAGGCCTACTTCTTAATTCCCTTTAGTAGTTGGGACTATTTTTCCAGAATTTTCACATAATGAAAGTTCTGGACTATTTTTAACCTGACCGTGGTTAAGAAGGAATCCCCAGGGACACTAACCAGAGTTACCCACTCGCCCACGTGGCAGGTATCGATCCACACAACCTCTCCTATCTTTGCCTTTCCACATCATTAAGACAATAATGTAAGTAAGACAATAAATAAAAGAATAATGTTCCTACTGCTTATCTTGCGTCTGCGATTTCGACTCCAACCAATTGCCTTCGAAAAAGCGTGATTCCCGACCGGAAGGTCCAACTCGACTCTCGTCCGTCACTCGGGTCTTCTGTGGAGTCTCTAAACCCAGACAGTACTGCTATCCAGTTAAAACATCCCTCACCTTCTTCCCCCCCCGCAGGGCCTCTTTTAACTAATGTGATACTAAAACCTAATTGTCCACCTACTGCAAACCTGGCTGTTGCTAGGAGACCGGCTCACCTCAGCCCTTAAAGGTACATTAGCTGCTGATTAGTGAACCTCTCCATTCTTTTAACTATGAATTTTTTAACACCTGATAGGTGAAATAAAATATCTGGGTTTTCTTATTGGCCTTTCTGGGGCCGGGAGAATGAAGAGCGTGTCACTGATAGGTTAGGTTGAAATTATGCGGGCAGTGGGCTAAAAAGCCCTCTTGTGATTTCTGATCTCCCCACTTGAGATTCTGTTTCACATCACCCTGCCACTTTGATCTGGCCCACGCCTTCATTAACCAGGTCCCACACTTGCCCTTGTTGGATCCTACCCCTCTCAGAATATCAAAAGTTAATCGGGGAATGCCTAGGGTTTGTGGGGGTGTATGCCCCCCTTGGAAGTTACCTAGGGTTTATGGGGGTGACTACCCCTCTTGGAATTTGCCTATTTATGGGGGTGTATGCCCCTTTTGGACTTTAGGATTAGGTTTAAGTGTAGGGCTGGTGGATCTATATGTTTAGCTGGCAAAGGTTAGTCTGCAGAATTTAAAGTCTGAGCTCCTAAGCCAGCTGCTTGTATAGGAAAATCAAAACCTCTCATTATCATGTGCCAGGACACATCATCAGTAATGCACTCTCGGATCTTCGGGTGTTTCGAGCCTTTACATTAGACACCCTCCTCGAGCCGGCTCCGTCAAGTTGATCAAGCTTGCCGTGTGTATTACCCCTGGACCAGACAATGAAAGGCGACACCTCCCCTGAAATGGCTTAAACCAAGCCAATCACGCTTGGCATATGTACTACCCCCTAGACCAGACAACGAAAGGCACAAAATTGTACAGGTCATACTACTTCTAAGGGTTTAATTCCAGGGCGGCCTAGCTCCTTGGGCCTCATTCAGGCCATGCGGAGAATCTGTAGGCCTACTTCTTAATTCCCTTTAGTAGTTGGGACTATTTTTCCAGAATTTTCACATAATGAAAGTTCTGGACTATTTTTAACCTGACCGTGGTTAAGAAGGAATCCCCAGGGACACTAACCAGAGTTACCCACTCGCCCACGTGGCAGGTATCGATCCACACAACCTCTCCTATCTTTGCCTTTCCACATCATTAAGACAATAATGTAAGTAAGACAATAAATAAAAGAATAATGTTCCTACTGCTTATCTTGCGTCTGCGATTTCGACTCCAACCAATTGCCTTCGAAAAAGCGTGATTCCCGACCGGAAGGTCCAACTCGACTCTCGTCCGTCACTCGGGTCTTCTGTGGAGTCTCTAAACCCAGACAGTACTGCTATCCAGTTAAAACATCCCTCACCTTCTTCCCCCCCCGCAGGGCCTCTTTTAACTAATGTGATACTAAAACCTAATTGTCCACCTACTGCAAACCTGGCTGTTGCTAGGAGACCGGCTCACCTCAGCCCTTAAAGGTACATTAGCTGCTGATTAGTGAACCTCTCCATTCTTTTAACTATGAATTTTTTAACACCTGATAGGTGAAATAAAATATCTGGGTTTTCTTATTGGCCTTTCTGGGGCCGGGAGAATGAAGAGCGTGTCACTGATAGGTTAGGTTGAAATTATGCGGGCAGTGGGCTAAAAAGCCCTCTTGTGATTTCTGATCTCCCCACTTGAGATTCTGTTTCACATCACCCTGCCACTTTGATCTGGCCCACGCCTTCATTAACCAGGTCCCACACTTGCCCTTGTTGGATCCTACCCCTCTCAGAATATCAAAAGTTAATCGGGGAATGCCTAGGGTTTGTGGGGGTGTATGCCCCCCTTGGAAGTTACCTAGGGTTTATGGGGGTGACTACCCCTCTTGGAATTTGCCTATTTATGGGGGTGTATGCCCCTTTTGGACTTTAGGATTAGGTTTAAGTGTAGGGCTGGTGGATCTATATGTTTAGCTGGCAAAGGTTAGTCTGCAGAATTTAAAGTCTGAGCTCCTAAGCCAGCTGCTTGTATAGGAAAATCGAAACCTCTCATTATCATGTGCCAGGACACATCATCAGTAATGCACTCTCGGATCTTCGGGTGTTTCGAGCCTTTACATTAGACACCCTCCTCGAGCCGGCTCCGTCAAGTTGATCAAGCTTGCCGTGTGTATTACCCCTGGACCAGACAATGAAAGGCGACACCTCCCCTGAAATGGCTTAAACCAAGCCAATCACGCTTGGCATATGTACTACCCCCTAGACCAGACAACGAAAGGCACAAAATTGTACAGGTCATACTACTTCTAAGGGTTTAATTCCAGGGCGGCCTAGCTCCTTGGGCCTCATTCAGGCCATGCGGAGAATCTGTAGGCCTACTTCTTAATTCCCTTTAGTAGTTGGGACTATTTTTCCAGAATTTTCACATAATGAAAGTTCTGGACTATTTTTAACCTGACCGTGGTTAAGAAGGAATCCCCAGGGACACTAACCAGAGTTACCCACTCGCCCACGTGGCAGGTATCGATCCACACAACCTCTCCTATCCTTGCCTTTCCACATCATTAAGACAATAATGTAAGTAAGACAATAAATAAAAGAATAATGTTCCTACTGCTTATCTTGCGTCTGCGATTTCGACTCCAACCAATTGCCTTCGAAAAAGCGTGATTCCCGACCGGAAGGTCCAACTCGACTCTCGTCCGTCACTCGGGTCTTCTGTGGAGTCTCTAAACCCAGACAGTACTGCTATCCAGTTAAAACATCCCTCACCTTCTTCCCCCCCCCGCAGGGCCTCTTTTAACTAATGTGATACTAAAACCTAATTGTCCACCTACTGCAAACCTGGCTGTTGCTAGGAGACCGGCTCACCTCAGCCCTTAAAGGTACATTAGCTGCTGATTAGTGAACCTCTCCATTCTTTTAACTATGAATTTTTTAACACCTGATAGGTGAAATAAAATATCTGGGTTTTCTTATTGGCCTTTCTGGGGCCGGGAGAATGAAGAGCGTGTCACTGATAGGTTAGGTTGAAATTATGCGGGCAGTGGGCTAAAAAGCCCTCTTGTGATTTCTGATCTCCCCACTTGAGATTCTGTTTCACATCACCCTGCCACTTTGATCTGGCCCACGCCTTCATTAACCAGGTCCCACACTTGCCCTTGTTGGATCCTACCCCTCTCAGAATATCAAAAGTTAATCGGGGAATGCCTAGGGTTTGTGGGGGTGTATGCCCCCCTTGGAAGTTACCTAGGGTTTATGGGGGTGACTACCCCTCTTGGAATTTGCCTATTTATGGGGGTGTATGCCCCTTTTGGACTTTAGGATTAGGTTTAAGTGTAGGGCTGGTGGATCTATATGTTTAGCTGGCAAAGGTTAGTCTGCAGAATTTAAAGTCTGAGCTCCTAAGCCAGCTGCTTGTATAGGAAAATCGAAACCTCTCATTATCATGTGCCAGGACACATCATCAGTAATGCACTCTCGGATCTTCGGGTGTTTCGAGCCTTTACATTAGACACCCTCCTCGAGCCGGCTCCGTCAAGTTGATCAAGCTTGCCGTGTGTATTACCCCTGGACCAGACAATGAAAGGCGACACCTCCCCTGAAATGGCTTAAACCAAGCCAATCACGCTTGGCATATGTACTACCCCCTAGACCAGACAACGAAAGGCACAAAATTGTACAGGTCATACTACTTCTAAGGGTTTAATTCCAGGGCGGCCTAGCTCCTTGGGCCTCATTCAGGCCATGCGGAGAATCTGTAGGCCTACTTCTTAATTCCCTTTAGTAGTTGGGACTATTTTTCCAGAATTTTCACATAATGAAAGTTCTGGACTATTTTTAACCTGACCGTGGTTAAGAAGGAATCCCCAGGGACACTAACCAGAGTTACCCACTCGCCCACGTGGCAGGTATCGATCCACACAACCTCTCCTATCCTTGCCTTTCCACATCATTAAGACAATAATGTAAGTAAGACAATAAATAAAAGAATAATGTTCCTACTGCTTATCTTGCGTCTGCGATTTCGACTCCAACCAATTGCCTTCGAAAAAGCGTGATTCCCGACCGGAAGGTCCAACTCGACTCTCGTCCGTCACTCGGGTCTTCTGTGGAGTCTCTAAACCCAGACAGTACTGCTATCCAGTTAAAACATCCCTCACCTTCTTCCCCCCCCCGCAGGGCCTCTTTTAACTAATGTGATACTAAAACCTAATTGTCCACCTACTGCAAACCTGGCTGTTGCTAGGAGACCGGCTCACCTCAGCCCTTAAAGGTACATTAGCTGCTGATTAGTGAACCTCTCCATTCTTTTAACTATGAATTTTTTAACACCAGATAGGTGAAATAAAATATCTGGGTTTTCTTATTGGCCTTTCTGGGGCCGGGAGAATGAAGAGCGTGTCACTGATAGGTTAGGTTGAAATTATGCGGGCAGTGGGCTAAAAAGCCCTCTTGTGATTTCTGATCTCCCCACTTGAGATTCTGTTTCACATCACCCTGCCACTTTGATCTGGCCCACGCCTTCATTAACCAGGTCCCACACTTGCCCTTGTTGGATCCTACCCCTCTCAGAATATCAAAAGTTAATCGGGGAATGCCTAGGGTTTGTGGGGGTGTATGCCCCCCTTGGAAGTTACCTAGGGTTTATGGGGGTGACTACCCCTCTTGGAATTTGCCTATTTATGGGGGTGTATGCCCCTTTTGGACTTTAGGATTAGGTTTAAGTGTAGGGCTGGTGGATCTATATGTTTAGCTGGCAAAGGTTAGTCTGCAGAATTTAAAGTCTGAGCTCCTAAGCCAGCTGCTTGTATAGGAAAATCGAAACCTCTCATTATCATGTGCCAGGACACATCATCAGTAATGCACTCTCGGATCTTCGGGTGTTTCGAGCCTTTACATTAGACACCCTCCTCGAGCCGGCTCCGTCAAGTTGATCAAGCTTGCCGTGTGTATTACCCCTGGACCAGACAATGAAAGGCGACACCTCCCCTGAAATGGCTTAAACCAAGCCAATCACGCTTGGCATATGTACTACCCCCTAGACCAGACAACGAAAGGCACAAAATTGTACAGGTCATACTACTTCTAAGGGTTTAATTCCAGGGCGGCCTAGCTCCTTGGGCCTCATTCAGGCCATGCGGAGAATCTGTAGGCCTACTTCTTAATTCCCTTTAGTAGTTGGGACTATTTTTCCAGAATTTTCACATAATGAAAGTTCTGGACTATTTTTAACCTGACCGTGGTTAAGAAGGAATCCCCAGGGACACTAACCAGAGTTACCCACTCGCCCACGTGGCAGGTATCGATCCACACAACCTCTCCTATCCTTGCCTTTCCACATCATTAAGACAATAATGTAAGTAAGACAATAAATAAAAGAATAATGTTCCTACTGCTTATCTTGCGTCTGCGATTTCGACTCCAACCAATTGCCTTCGAAAAAGCGTGATTCCCGACCGGAAGGTCCAACTCGACTCTCGTCCGTCACTCGGGTCTTCTGTGGAGTCTCTAAACCCAGACAGTACTGCTATCCAGTTAAAACATCCCTCACCTTCTTCCCCCCCCCGCAGGGCCTCTTTTAACTAATGTGATACTAAAACCTAATTGTCCACCTACTGCAAACCTGGCTGTTGCTAGGAGACCGGCTCACCTCAGCCCTTAAAGGTACATTAGCTGCTGATTAGTGAACCTCTCCATTCTTTTAACTATGAATTTTTTAACACCTGATAGGTGAAATAAAATATCTGGGTTTTCTTATTGGCCTTTCTGGGGCCGGGAGAATGAAGAGCGTGTCACTGATAGGTTAGGTTGAAATTATGCGGGCAGTGGGCTAAAAAGCCCTCTTGTGATTTCTGATCTCCCCACTTGAGATTCTGTTTCACATCACCCTGCCACTTTGATCTGGCCCACGCCTTCATTAACCAGGTCCCACACTTGCCCTTGTTGGATCCTACCCCTCTCAGAATATCAAAAGTTAATCGGGGAATGCCTAGGGTTTGTGGGGGTGTATGCCCCCCTTGGAAGTTACCTAGGGTTTATGGGGGTGACTACCCCTCTTGGAATTTGCCTATTTATGGGGGTGTATGCCCCTTTTGGACTTTAGGATTAGGTTTAAGTGTAGGGCTGGTGGATCTATATGTTTAGCTGGCAAAGGTTAGTCTGCAGAATTTAAAGTCTGAGCTCCTAAGCCAGCTGCTTGTATAGGAAAATCGAAACCTCTCATTATCATGTGCCAGGACACATCATCAGTAATGCACTCTCGGATCTTCGGGTGTTTCGAGCCTTTACATTAGACACCCTCCTCGAGCCGGCTCCGTCAAGTTGATCAAGCTTGCCGTGTGTATTACCCCTGGACCAGACAATGAAAGGCGACACCTCCCCTGAAATGGCTTAAACCAAGCCAATCACGCTTGGCATATGTACTACCCCCTAGACCAGACAACGAAAGGCACAAAATTGTACAGGTCATACTACTTCTAAGGGTTTAATTCCAGGGCGGCCTAGCTCCTTGGGCCTCACTCAGGCCATGCGGAGAATCTGTAGGCCTACTTCTTAATTCCCTTAGGTAGTTGGGACTATTTTTCCAGAATTTTCACATAATGAAAGTTCTGGACTATTTTTAACCTGACCGTGGTTAAGAAGGAATCCCCAGGGACACTAACCAGAGTTACCCACTCGCCCACGTGGCAGGTATCGATCCACACAACCTCTCCTATCCTTGCCTTTCCACATCATTAAGACAATAATGTAAGTAAGACAATAAATAAAAGAATAATGTTCCTACTGCTTATCTTGCGTCTGCGATTTCGACTCCAACCAATTGCCTTCGAAAAAGCGTGATTCCCGACCGGAAGGTCCAACTCGACTCTCGTCCGTCACTCGGGTCTTCTGTGGAGTCTCTAAACCCAGACAGTACTGCTATCCAGTTAAAACATCCCTCACCTTCTTCCCCCCCCGCAGGGCCTCTTTTAACTAATGTGATACTAAAACCTAATTGTCCACCTACTGCAAACCTGGCTGTTGCTAGGAGACCGGCTCACCTCAGCCCTTAAAGGTACATTAGCTGCTGATTAGTGAACCTCTCCATTCTTTTAACTATGAATTTTTTAACACCTGATAGGTGAAATAAAATATCTGGGTTTTCTTATTGGCCTTTCTGGGGCCGGGAGAATGAAGAGCGTGTCACTGATAGGTTAGGTTGAAATTATGCGGGCAGTGGGCTAAAAAGCCCTCTTGTGATTTCTGATCTCCCCACTTGAGATTCTGTTTCACATCACCCTGCCACTTTGATCTGGCCCACGCCTTCATTAACCAGGTCCCACACTTGCCCTTGTTGGATCCTACCCCTCTCAGAATATCAAAAGTTAATCGGGGAATGCCTAGGGTTTGTGGGGGTGTATGCCCCCCTTGGAAGTTACCTAGGGTTTATGGGGGTGACTACCCCTCTTGGAATTTGCCTATTTATGGGGGTGTATGCCCCTTTTGGACTTTAGGATTAGGTTTAAGTGTAGGGCTGGTGGATCTATATGTTTAGCTGGCAAAGGTTAGTCTGCAGAATTTAAAGTCTGAGCTCCTAAGCCAGCTGCTTGTATAGGAAAATCGAAACCTCTCATTATCATGTGCCAGGACACATCATCAGTAATGCACTCTCGGATCTTCGGGTGTTTCGAGCCTTTACATTAGACACCCTCCTCGAGCCGGCTCCGTCAAGTTGATCAAGCTTGCCGTGTGTATTACCCCTGGACCAGACAATGAAAGGCGACACCTCCCCTGAAATGGCTTAAACCAAGCCAATCACGCTTGGCATATGTACTACCCCCTAGACCAGACAACGAAAGGCACAAAATTGTACAGGTCATACTACTTCTAAGGGTTTAATTCCAGGGCGGCCTAGCTCCTTGGGCCTCATTCAGGCCATGCGGAGAATCTGTAGGCCTACTTCTTAATTCCCTTTAGTAGTTGGGACTATTTTTCCAGAATTTTCACATAATGAAAGTTCTGGACTATTTTTAACCTGACCGTGGTTAAGAAGGAATCCCCAGGGACACTAACCAGAGTTACCCACTCGCCCACGTGGCAGGTATCGATCCACACAACCTCTCCTATCCTTGCCTTTCCACATCATTAAGACAATAATGTAAGTAAGACAATAAATAAAAGAATAATGTTCCTACTGCTTATCTTGCGTCTGCGATTTCGACTCCAACCAATTGCCTTCGAAAAAGCGTGATTCCCGACCGGAAGGTCCAACTCGACTCTCGTCCGTCACTCGGGTCTTCTGTGGAGTCTCTAAACCCAGACAGTACTGCTATCCAGTTAAAACATCCCTCACCTTCTTCCCCCCCCGCAGGGCCTCTTTTAACTAATGTGATACTAAAACCTAATTGTCCACCTACTGCAAACCTGGCTGTTGCTAGGAGACCGGCTCACCTCAGCCCTTAAAGGTACATTAGCTGCTGATTAGTGAACCTCTCCATTCTTTTAACTATGAATTTTTTAACACCTGATAGGTGAAATAAAATATCTGGGTTTTCTTATTGGCCTTTCTGGGGCCGGGAGAATGAAGAGCGTGTCACTGATAGGTTAGGTTGAAATTATGCGGGCAGTGGGCTAAAAAGCCCTCTTGTGATTTCTGATCTCCCCACTTGAGATTCTGTTTCACATCACCCTGCCACTTTGATCTGGCCCACGCCTTCATTAACCAGGTCCCACACTTGCCCTTGTTGGATCCTACCCCTCTCAGAATATCAAAAGTTAATCGGGGAATGCCTAGGGTTTGTGGGGGTGTATGCCCCCCTTGGAAGTTACCTAGGGTTTATGGGGGTGACTACCCCTCTTGGAATTTGCCTATTTATGGGGGTGTATGCCCCTTTTGGACTTTAGGATTACGTTTAAGTGTAGGGCTGGTGGATCTATATGTTTAGCTGGCAAAGGTTAGTCTGCAGAATTTAAAGTCTGAGCTCCTAAGCCAGCTGCTTGTATAGGAAAATCGAAACCTCTCATTATCATGTGCCAGGACACATCATCAGTAATGCACTCTCGGATCTTCGGGTGTTTCGAGCCTTTACATTAGACACCCTCCTCGAGCCGGCTCCGTCAAGTTGATCAAGCTTGCCGTGTGTATTACCCCTGGACCAGACAATGAAAGGCGACACCTCCCCTGAAATGGCTTAAACCAAGCCAATCACGCTTGGCATATGTACTACCCCCTAGACCAGACAACGAAAGGCACAAAATTGTACAGGTCATACTACTTCTAAGGGTTTAATTCCAGGGCGGCCTAGCTCCTTGGGCCTCATTCAGGCCATGCGGAGAATCTGTAGGCCTACTTCTTAATTCCCTTTAGTAGTTGGGACTATTTTTCCAGAATTTTCACATAATGAAAGTTCTGGACTATTTTTAACCTGACCGTGGTTAAGAAGGAATCCCCAGGGACACTAACCAGAGTTACCCACTCGCCCACGTGGCAGGTATCGATCCACACAACCTCTCCTATCCTTGCCTTTCCACATCATTAAGACAATAATGTAAGTAAGACAATAAATAAAAGAATAATGTTCCTACTGCTTATCTTGCGTCTGCGATTTCGACTCCAACCAATTGCCTTCGAAAAAGCGTGATTCCCGACCGGAAGGTCCAACTCGACTCTCGTCCGTCACTCGGGTCTTCTGTGGAGTCTCTAAACCCAGACAGTACTGCTATCCAGTTAAAACATCCCTCACCTTCTTCCCCCCCCGCAGGGCCTCTTTTAACTAATGTGATACTAAAACCTAATTGTCCACCTACTGCAAACCTGGCTGTTGCTAGGAGACCGGCTCACCTCAGCCCTTAAAGGTACATTAGCTGCTGATTAGTGAACCTCTCCATTCTTTTAACTATGAATTTTTTAACACCTGATAGGTGAAATAAAATATCTGGGTTTTCTTATTGGCCTTTCTGGGGCCGGGAGAATGAAGAGCGTGTCACTGATAGGTTAGGTTGAAATTATGCGGGCAGTGGGCTAAAAAGCCCTCTTGTGATTTCTGATCTCCCCACTTGAGATTCTGTTTCACATCACCCTGCCACTTTGATCTGGCCCACGCCTTCATTAACCAGGTCCCACACTTGCCCTTGTTGGATCCTACCCCTCTCAGAATATCAAAAGTTAATCGGGGAATGCCTAGGGTTTGTGGGGGTGTATGCCCCCCTTGGAAGTTACCTAGGGTTTATGGGGGTGACTACCCCTCTTGGAATTTGCCTATTTATGGGGGTGTATGCCCCTTTTGGACTTTAGGATTAGGTTTAAGTGTAGGGCTGGTGGATCTATATGTTTAGCTGGCAAAGGTTAGTCTGCAGAATTTAAAGTCTGAGCTCCTAAGCCAGCTGCTTGTATAGGAAAATCGAAACCTCTCATTATCATGTGCCAGGACACATCATCAGTAATGCACTCTCGGATCTTCGGGTGTTTCGAGCCTTTACATTAGACACCCTCCTCGAGCCGGCTCCGTCAAGTTGATCAAGCTTGCCGTGTGTATTACCCCTGGACCAGACAATGAAAGGCGACACCTCCCCTGAAATGGCTTAAACCAAGCCAATCACGCTTGGCATATGTACTACCCCCTAGACCAGACAACGAAAGGCACAAAATTGTACAGGTCATACTACTTCTAAGGGTTTAATTCCAGGGCGGCCTAGCTCCTTGGGCCTCATTCAGGCCATGCGGAGAATCTGTAGGCCTACTTCTTAATTCCCTTTAGTAGTTGGGACTATTTTTCCAGAATTTTCACATAATGAAAGTTCTGGACTATTTTTAACCTGACCGTGGTTAAGAAGGAATCCCCAGGGACACTAACCAGAGTTACCCACTCGCCCACGTGGCAGGTATCGATCCACACAACCTCTCCTATCCTTGCCTTTCCACATCATTAAGACAATAATGTAAGTAAGACAATAAATAAAAGAATAATGTTCCTACTGCTTATCTTGCGTCTGCGATTTCGACTCCAACCAATTGCCTTCGAAAAAGCGTGATTCCCGACCGGAAGGTCCAACTCGACTCTCGTCCGTCACTCGGGTCTTCTGTGGAGTCTCTAAACCCAGACAGTACTGCTATCCAGTTAAAACATCCCTCACCTTCTTCCCCCCCCGCAGGGCCTCTTTTAACTAATGTGATACTAAAACCTAATTGTCCACCTACTGCAAACCTGGCTGTTGCTAGGAGACCGGCTCACCTCAGCCCTTAAAGGTACATTAGCTGCTGATTAGTGAACCTCTCCATTCTTTTAACTATGAATTTTTTAACACCTGATAGGTGAAATAAAATATCTGGGTTTTCTTATTGGCCTTTCTGGGGCCGGGAGAATGAAGAGCGTGTCACTGATAGGTTAGGTTGAAATTATGCGGGCAGTGGGCTAAAAAGCCCTCTTGTGATTTCTGATCTCCCCACTTGAGATTCTGTTTCACATCACCCTGCCACTTTGATCTGGCCCACGCCTTCATTAACCAGGTCCCACACTTGCCCTTGTTGGATCCTACCCCTCTCAGAATATCAAAAGTTAATCGGGGAATGCCTAGGGTTTGTGGGGGTGTATGCCCCCCTTGGAAGTTATCTAGGGTTTATGGGGGTGACTACCCCTCTTGGAATTTGCCTATTTATGGGGGTGTATGCCCCTTTTGGACTTTAGGATTAGGTTTAAGTGTAGGGCTGGTGGATCTATATGTTTAGCTGGCAAAGGTTAGTCTACAGAATTTAAAGTCTGAGCTCCTAAGCCAGCTGCTTGTATAGGAAAATCGAAACCTCTCATTATCATGTGCCAGGACACATCATCAGTAATGCACTCTCGGATCTTCGGGTGTTTCGAGCCTTTACATTAGACACCCTCCTCGAGCCGGCTCCGTCAAGTTGATCAAGCTTGCCGTGTGTATTACCCCTGGACCAGACAATGAAAGGCGACACCTCCCCTGAAATGGCTTAAACCAAGCCAATCACGCTTGGCATATGTACTACCCCCTAGACCAGACAACGAAAGGCACAAAATTGTACAGGTCATACTACTTCTAAGGGTTTAATTCCAGGGCGGCCTAGCTCCTTGGGCCTCATTCAGGCCATGCGGAGAATCTGTAGGCCTACTTCTTAATTCCCTTTAGTAGTTGGGACTATTTTTCCAGAATTTTCACATAATGAAAGTTCTGGACTATTTTTAACCTGACCGTGGTTAAGAAGGAATCCCCAGGGACACTAACCAGAGTTACCCACTCGCCCACGTGGCAGGTATCGATCCACACAACCTCTCCTATCCTTGCCTTTCCACATCATTAAGACAATAATGTAAGTAAGACAATAAATAAAAGAATAATGTTCCTACTGCTTATCTTGCGTCTGCGATTTCGACTCCAACCAATTGCCTTCGAAAAAGCGTGATTCCCGACCGGAAGGTCCAACTCGACTCTCGTCCGTCACTCGGGTCTTCTGTGGAGTCTCTAAACCCAGACAGTACTGCTATCCAGTTAAAACATCCCTCACCTTCTTCCCCCCCCCGCAGGGCCTCTTTTAACTAATGTGATACTAAAACCTAATTGTCCACCTACTGCAAACCTGGCTGTTGCTAGGAGACCGGCTCACCTCAGCCCTTAAAGGTACATTAGCTGCTGATTAGTGAACCTCTCCATTCTTTTAACTATGAATTTTTTAACACCTGATAGGTGAAATAAAATATCTGGGTTTTCTTATTGGCCTTTCTGGGGCCGGGAGAATGAAGAGCGTGTCACTGATAGGTTAGGTTGAAATTATGCGGGCAGTGGGCTAAAAAGCCCTCTTGTGATTTCTGATCTCCCCACTTGAGATTCTGTTTCACATCACCCTGCCACTTTGATCTGGCCCACGCCTTCATTAACCAGGTCCCACACTTGCCCTTGTTGGATCCTACCCCTCTCAGAATATCAAAAGTTAATCGGGGAATGCCTAGGGTTTGTGGGGGTGTATGCCCCCCTTGGAAGTTACCTAGGGTTTATGGGGGTGACTACCCCTCTTGGAATTTGCCTATTTATGGGGGTGTATGCCCCTTTTGGACTTTAGGATTAGGTTTAAGTGTAGGGCTGGTGGATCTATATGTTTAGCTGGCAAAGGTTAGTCTGCAGAATTTAAAGTCTGAGCTCCTAAGCCAGCTGCTTGTATAGGAAAATCGAAACCTCTCATTATCATGTGCCAGGACACATCATCAGTAATGCACTCTCGGATCTTCGGGTGTTTCGAGCCTTTACATTAGACACCCTCCTCGAGCCGGCTCCGTCAAGTTGATCAAGCTTGCCGTGTGTATTACCCCTGGACCAGACAATGAAAGGCGACACCTCCCCTGAAATGGCTTAAACCAAGCCAATCACGCTTGGCATATGTACTACCCCCTAGACCAGACAACGAAAGGCACAAAATTGTACAGGTCATACTACTTCTAAGGGTTTAATTCCAGGGCGGCCTAGCTCCTTGGGCCTCATTCAGGCCATGCGGAGAATCTGTAGGCCTACTTCTTAATTCCCTTTAGTAGTTGGGACTATTTTTCCAGAATTTTCACATAATGAAAGTTCTGGACTATTTTTAACCTGACCGTGGTTAAGAAGGAATCCCCAGGGACACTAACCAGAGTTACCCACTCGCCCACGTGGCAGGTATCGATCCACACAACCTCTCCTATCCTTGCCTTTCCACATCATTAAGACAATAATGTAAGTAAGACAATAAATAAAAGAATAATGTTCCTACTGCTTATCTTGCGTCTGCGATTTCGACTCCAACCAATTGCCTTCGAAAAAGCGTGATTCCCGACCGGAAGGTCCAACTCGACTCTCGTCCGTCACTCGGGTCTTCTGTGGAGTCTCTAAACCCAGACAGTACTGCTATCCAGTTAAAACATCCCTCACCTTCTTCCCCCCCCCGCAGGGCCTCTTTTAACTAATGTGATACTAAAACCTAATTGTCCACCTACTGCAAACCTGGCTGTTGCTAGGAGACCGGCTCACCTCAGCCCTTAAAGGTACATTAGCTGCTGATTAGTGAACCTCTCCATTCTTTTAACTATGAATTTTTTAACACCTGATAGGTGAAATAAAATATCTGGGTTTTCTTATTGGCCTTTCTGGGGCCGGGAGAATGAAGAGCGTGTCACTGATAGGTTAGGTTGAAATTATGCGGGCAGTGGGCTAAAAAGCCCTCTTGTGATTTCTGATCTCCCCACTTGAGATTCTGTTTCACATCACCCTGCCACTTTGATCTGGCCCACGCCTTCATTAACCAGGTCCCACACTTGCCCTTGTTGGATCCTACCCCTCTCAGAATATCAAAAGTTAATCGGGGAATGCCTAGGGTTTGTGGGGGTGTATGCCCCCCTTGGAAGTTACCTAGGGTTTATGGGGGTGACTACCCCTCTTGGAATTTGCCTATTTATGGGGGTGTATGCCCCTTTTGGACTTTAGGATTAGGTTTAAGTGTAGGGCTGGTGGATCTATATGTTTAGCTGGCAAAGGTTAGTCTGCAGAATTTAAAGTCTGAGCTCCTAAGCCAGCTGCTTGTATAGGAAAATCGAAACCTCTCATTATCATGTGCCAGGACACATCATCAGTAATGCACTCTCGGATCTTCGGGTGTTTCGAGCCTTTACATTAGACACCCTCCTCGAGCCGGCTCCGTCAAGTTGATCAAGCTTGCCGTGTGTATTACCCCTGGACCAGACAATGAAAGGCGACACCTCCCCTGAAATGGCTTAAACCAAGCCAATCACGCTTGGCGTATGTACTACCCCCTAGACCAGACAACGAAAGGCACAAAATTGTACAGGTCATACTACTTCTAAGGGTTTAATTCCAGGGCGGCCTAGCTCCTTGGGCCTCATTCAGGCCATGCGGAGAATCTGTAGGCCTACTTCTTAATTCCCTTTAGTAGTTGGGACTATTTTTCCAGAATTTTCACATAATGAAAGTTCTGGACTATTTTTAACCTGACCGTGGTTAAGAAGGAATCCCCAGGGACACTAACCAGAGTTACCCACTCGCCCACGTGGCAGGTATCGATCCACACAACCTCTCCTATCCTTGCCTTTCCACATCATTAAGACAATAATGTAAGTAAGACAATAAATAAAAGAATAATGTTCCTACTGCTTATCTTGCGTCTGCGATTTCGACTCCAACCAATTGCCTTCGAAAAAGCGTGATTCCCGACCGGAAGGTCCAACTCGACTCTCGTCCGTCACTCGGGTCTTCTGTGGAGTCTCTAAACCCAGACAGTACTGCTATCCAGTTAAAACATCCCTCACCTTCTTCCCCCCCCCGCAGGGCCTCTTTTAACTAATGTGATACTAAAACCTAATTGTCCACCTACTGCAAACCTGGCTGTTGCTAGGAGACCGGCTCACCTCAGCCCTTAAAGGTACATTAGCTGCTGATTAGTGAACCTCTCCATTCTTTTAACTATGAATTTTTTAACACCTGATAGGTGAAATAAAATATCTGGGTTTTCTTATTGGCCTTTCTGGGGCCGGGAGAATGAAGAGCGTGTCACTGATAGGTTAGGTTGAAATTATGCGGGCAGTGGGCTAAAAAGCCCTCTTGTGATTTCTGATCTCCCCACTTGAGATTCTGTTTCACATCACCCTGCCACTTTGATCTGGCCCACGCCTTCATTAACCAGGTCCCACACTTGCCCTTGTTGGATCCTACCCCTCTCAGAATATCAAAAGTTAATCGGGGAATGCCTAGGGTTTGTGGGGGTGTATGCCCCCCTTGGAAGTTACCTAGGGTTTATGGGGGTGACTACCCCTCTTGGAATTTGCCTATTTATGGGGGTGTATGCCCCTTTTGGACTTTAGGATTAGGTTTAAGTGTAGGGCTGGTGGATCTATATGTTTAGCTGGCAAAGGTTAGTCTGCAGAATTTAAAGTCTGAGCTCCTAAGCCAGCTGCTTGTATAGGAAAATCGAAACCTCTCATTATCATGTGCCAGGACACATCATCAGTAATGCACTCTCGGATCTTCGGGTGTTTCGAGCCTTTACATTAGACACCCTCCTCGAGCCGGCTCCGTCAAGTTGATCAAGCTTGCCGTGTGTATTACCCCTGGACCAGACAATGAAAGGCGACACCTCCCCTGAAATGGCTTAAACCAAGCCAATCACGCTTGGCGTATGTACTACCCCCTAGACCAGACAACGAAAGGCACAAAATTGTACAGGTCATACTACTTCTAAGGGTTTAATTCCAGGGCGGCCTAGCTCCTTGGGCCTCATTCAGGCCATGCGGAGAATCTGTAGGCCTACTTCTTAATTCCCTTTAGTAGTTGGGACTATTTTTCCAGAATTTTCACATAATGAAAGTTCTGGACTATTTTTAACCTGACCGTGGTTAAGAAGGAATCCCCAGGGACACTAACCAGAGTTACCCACTCGCCCACGTGGCAGGTATCGATCCACACAACCTCTCCTATCCTTGCCTTTCCACATCATTAAGACAATAATGTAAGTAAGACAATAAATAAAAGAATAATGTTCCTACTGCTTATCTTGCGTCTGCGATTTCGACTCCAACCAATTGCCTTCGAAAAAGCGTGATTCCCGACCGGAAGGTCCAACTCGACTCTCGTCCGTCACTCGGGTCTTCTGTGGAGTCTCTAAACCCAGACAGTACTGCTATCCAGTTAAAACATCCCTCACCTTCTTCCCCCCCCGCAGGGCCTCTTTTAACTAATGTGATACTAAAACCTAATTGTCCACCTACTGCAAACCTGGCTGTTGCTAGGAGACCGGCTCACCTCAGCCCTTAAAGGTACATTAGCTGCTGATTAGTGAACCTCTCCATTCTTTTAACTATGAATTTTTTAACACCTGATAGGTGAAATAAAATATCTGGGTTTTCTTATTGGCCTTTCTGGGGCCGGGAGAATGAAGAGCGTGTCACTGATAGGTTAGGTTGAAATTATGCGGGCAGTGGGCTAAAAAGCCCTCTTGTGATTTCTGATCTCCCCACTTGAGATTCTGTTTCACATCACCCTGCCACTTTGATCTGGCCCACGCCTTCATTAACCAGGTCCCACACTTGCCCTTGTTGGATCCTACCCCTCTCAGAATATCAAAAGTTAATCGGGGAATGCCTAGGGTTTGTGGGGGTGTATGCCCCCCTTGGAAGTTACCTAGGGTTTATGGGGGTGACTACCCCTCTTGGAATTTGCCTATTTATGGGGGTGTATGCCCCTTTTGGACTTTAGGATTAGGTTTAAGTGTAGGGCTGGTGGATCTATATGTTTAGCTGGCAAAGGTTAGTCTGCAGAATTTAAAGTCTGAGCTCCTAAGCCAGCTGCTTGTATAGGAAAATCGAAACCTCTCATTATCATGTGCCAGGACACATCATCAGTAATGCACTCTCGGATCTTCGGGTGTTTCGAGCCTTTACATTAGACACCCTCCTCGAGCCGGCTCCGTCAAGTTGATCAAGCTTGCCGTGTGTATTACCCCTGGACCAGACAATGAAAGGCGACACCTCCCCTGAAATGGCTTAAACCAAGCCAATCACGCTTGGCATATGTACTACCCCCTAGACCAGACAACGAAAGGCACAAAATTGTACAGGTCATACTACTTCTAAGGGTTTAATTCCAGGGCGGCCTAGCTCCTTGGGCCTCACTCAGGCCATGCGGAGAATCTGTAGGCCTACTTCTTAATTCCCTTAGGTAGTTGGGACTATTTTTCCAGAATTTTCACATAATGAAAGTTCTGGACTATTTTTAACCTGACCGTGGTTAAGAAGGAATCCCCAGGGACACTAACCAGAGTTACCCACTCGCCCACGTGGCAGGTATCGATCCACACAACCTCTCCTATCCTTGCCTTTCCACATCATTAAGACAATAATGTAAGTAAGACAATAAATAAAAGAATAATGTTCCTACTGCTTATCTTGCGTCTGCGATTTCGACTCCAACCAATTGCCTTCGAAAAAGCGTGATTCCCGACCGGAAGGTCCAACTCGACTCTCGTCCGTCACTCGGGTCTTCTGTGGAGTCTCTAAACCCAGACAGTACTGCTATCCAGTTAAAACATCCCTCACCTTCTTCCCCCCCCGCAGGGCCTCTTTTAACTAATGTGATACTAAAACCTAATTGTCCACCTACTGCAAACCTGGCTGTTGCTAGGAGACCGGCTCACCTCAGCCCTTAAAGGTACATTAGCTGCTGATTAGTGAACCTCTCCATTCTTTTAACTATGAATTTTTTAACACCTGATAGGTGAAATAAAATATCTGGGTTTTCTTATTGGCCTTTCTGGGGCCGGGAGAATGAAGAGCGTGTCACTGATAGGTTAGGTTGAAATTATGCGGGCAGTGGGCTAAAAAGCCCTCTTGTGATTTCTGATCTCCCCACTTGAGATTCTGTTTCACATCACCCTGCCACTTTGATCTGGCCCACGCCTTCATTAACCAGGTCCCACACTTGCCCTTGTTGGATCCTACCCCTCTCAGAATATCAAAAGTTAATCGGGGAATGCCTAGGGTTTGTGGGGGTGTATGCCCCCCTTGGAAGTTACCTAGGGTTTATGGGGGTGACTACCCCTCTTGGAATTTGCCTATTTATGGGGGTGTATGCCCCTTTTGGACTTTAGGATTAGGTTTAAGTGTAGGGCTGGTGGATCTATATGTTTAGCTGGCAAAGGTTAGTCTGCAGAATTTAAAGTCTGAGCTCCTAAGCCAGCTGCTTGTATAGGAAAATCGAAACCTCTCATTATCATGTGCCAGGACACATCATCAGTAATGCACTCTCGGATCTTCGGGTGTTTCGAGCCTTTACATTAGACACCCTCCTCGAGCCGGCTCCGTCAAGTTGATCAAGCTTGCCGTGTGTATTACCCCTGGACCAGACAATGAAAGGCGACACCTCCCCTGAAATGGCTTAAACCAAGCCAATCACGCTTGGCATATGTACTACCCCCTAGACCAGACAACGAAAGGCACAAAATTGTACAGGTCATACTACTTCTAAGGGTTTAATTCCAGGGCGGCCTAGCTCCTTGGGCCTCATTCAGGCCATGCGGAGAATCTGTAGGCCTACTTCTTAATTCCCTTTAGTAGTTGGGACTAATTTTCCAGAATTTTCACATAATGAAAGTTCTGGACTATTTTTAACCTGACCGTGGTTAAGAAGGAATCCCCAGGGACACTAACCAGAGTTACCCACTCGCCCACGTGGCAGGTATCGATCCACACAACCTCTCCTATCCTTGCCTTTCCACATCATTAAGACAATAATGTAAGTAAGACAATAAATAAAAGAATAATGTTCCTACTGCTTATCTTGCGTCTGCGATTTCGACTCCAACCAATTGCCTTCGAAAAAGCGTGATTCCCGACCGGAAGGTCCAACTCGACTCTCGTCCGTCACTCGGGTCTTCTGTGGAGTCTCTAAACCCAGACAGTACTGCTATCCAGTTAAAACATCCCTCACCTTCTTCCCCCCCCGCAGGGCCTCTTTTAACTAATGTGATACTAAAACCTAATTGTCCACCTACTGCAAACCTGGCTGTTGCTAGGAGACCGGCTCACCTCAGCCCTTAAAGGTACATTAGCTGCTGATTAGTGAACCTCTCCATTCTTTTAACTATGAATTTTTTAACACCTGATAGGTGAAATAAAATATCTGGGTTTTCTTATTGGCCTTTCTGGGGCCGGGAGAATGAAGAGCGTGTCACTGATAGTTTAGGTTGAAATTATGCGGGCAGTGGGCTAAAAAGCCCTCTTGTGATTTCTGATCTCCCCACTTGAGATTCTGTTTCACATCACCCTGCCACTTTGATCTGGCCCACGCCTTCATTAACCAGGTCCCACACTTGCCCTTGTTGGATCCTACCCCTCTCAGAATATCAAAAGTTAATCGGGGAATGCCTAGGGTTTGTGGGGGTGTATGCCCCCCTTGGAAGTTACCTAGGGTTTATGGGGGTGACTACCCCTCTTGGAATTTGCCTATTTATGGGGGTGTATGCCCCTTTTGGACTTTAGGATTAGGTTTAAGTGTAGGGCTGGTGGATCTATATGTTTAGCTGGCAAAGGTTAGTCTGCAGAATTTAAAGTCTGAGCTCCTAAGCCAGCTGCTTGTATAGGAAAATCGAAACCTCTCATTATCATGTGCCAGGACACATCATCAGTAATGCACTCTCGGATCTTCGGGTGTTTCGACATTAGGGTTAGTGTTAGGGTTAGGGTTAGGGTTAGGGTTAGGGTTAGGGTTAGGGTTAGGGTTAGGGTTAGGGTTAGGGTTAGGGTTAGGGTTAGGGTTAGGGTTAGGGTTAGGGTTAGGGCCCCACATCAGGGTTAGGGTTAGGGTTAGGGTTAGGGTTAGGGTTAGGGTTAGGGTTAGGGTTAGGGTTAGGGTTAGGGTTAGGGTTAGGGTTAGGGTTAGGGTTAGGGTTAGGGTTAGGGTTAGGGTTAGGGTTAGGGTTAGGGTTAGGGTTAGGGTTAGGGTTGGGTTAGGGTTAGGGTTAGGGTTAGGGTTAGGGTTAGGGTTAGGGTCCCCACATTAGGGTTAGGGTTAGGGTTAGGGTTAGGGTTAGGGTTAGGGTTAGGGTTAGGGTTAGGGTTAGGGCCCCACATTAGGGTTAGGGTTAGGGTTAGGGTTAGGTTGAGATTATGCGGGCAGTGGGCTAAAAAGCCCTCTTGTGATTTTTGATCTCCTCACTTGAGATTCCGTTTCACATCACCCTGCCACTTTGATCTGGCCCACGCCTTCATTAACCAGGTCCCACACTTGCCCTTGTTGAATCTTACCCCTCTCGACATAGGATATCCGGTTTGTGGGGGTTTAGCAAGGGTTAATCGGGGAGTGCCTAGGGTTTGTGGGGGTGTGTGCCCCTTTTGGAAGTTGCCTAGGGTTTGTGGGGGTGTCCGCCCCTTTTGGAATTTGCCTAGGGTTTGTGGGGGTGTGTGCCCCTTTTGGACTTTAAGGTTAGGTTTGAGTGTAGGGCTGGTGGATGTATATGTTTGGCTGGCAAAGGTCAGCCTGCAGAGTTTAAAGTCTGAGCTGCTAAGCCAGCTAGGCTTGTATCGGGAAATCAGGTTAATCTGGTCAAAACCTTTATTATCATGTCCCAGGACACATCCTCAGTAATGCACTCTCGGATCGTCAGGTGTTTCGACCCTTTACATTAGACACCCTCCTCGAGCCGGCTCCGTCAAGTTGATCAAGCTTGCCGTGTGTATTACCCCTGGACCAGACAATGAAAGGCGACACCTCCCCTGAGACGGCTTAAACCAAGCCAATCACGCTTGGCGTATGTACTACCCCCTAGACCAGACAACGAAAGGCACAAAATTGTACAGGTCATACTACTTCTAAGGGTTTAATTCCAGGGCGGCCTAGCTCCTTGGGCCTCACTCAGGCCATGCGGAGAATCTGTAGGCCTACTTCTTAATTCCCTTAGGTAGTTGGGACTATTTTTCCAGAATTTTCATATAATGAAAGTTCTGGACTATTTTTAACCTGACCGTGGTTAAGAAGGAATCCCCAGGGACACTAACCAGAGTTACCCACTCGCCCACGTGGCAGGTATCGATCCACACAACCTCTCCTATCTTTGCCTTTCCACATCATTAAGACAATAATGTAAATAAGACAATAAATAAAAGAATAATGTTCCTACTGCTTATCTTGCGTCTGCGATTTCGACTCCAACCAATTGCCTTCAAAAAAGCGTGATTCCCGACCGGAAGGTCCAACTCGACTCTCGTCCGTCACTCGGGTCTTCTGTGGAGTCTCTAAACCCAGACAGTACTGCTATCCAGTTAAAACGTCCCTCACCTTCTTCCCCCCGCATTAGGGTTAGGGTTAGGGTTAGGGTTAGGGTTAGGGTTAGGGTTAGGGTTAGGGTTAGGGTTAGGGTTAGGGTTAGGGCCCGCATTAGGGTTAGGGTTAGGGTTAGGGTTAGGGTTAGGGGTTAGGGTTAGGGTTAGGGTTAGGGTTAGGGTTAGGGTTAGGGTTAGGGTCCGCATTAGGGTTAGGGTTAGGGTTAGGGTTAGGGCCCGCATTAGGGTTAGGGTTAGGGTTAGGGTTAGGGTTAGGGCCCGCATTAGGGTTAGGGTTAGGGTTAGGGTTAGGGTTAGGGTTAGGGCCCGCATTAGGGTTAGGGTTAGGGTTAGGGTTAGGGTTAGGGTTAGGGTTAGGGTTAGGGTTAGGGTTAGGGTTAGGGTTAGGGTTAGGGTTAGGGTTAGGGTTAGGGTCCCGCATTAGGGTTAGGGTTAGGGTTAGGGTTAGGGTTAGGGTTAGGGTTAGGGTTAGGGTTAGGGTTAGGGTTAGGGTCCACATTAGGGTTAGGGTTAGGGTTAGGGTTAGGGTTAGGGTTAGGGGCAGGGTTAGGGGCAGGGTTAGGGGCAGGGTTAGGGTTAGGGTTAGGGTTAGGGTTAGGGTTAGGGTTAGGGTTAGGGTTAGGGTTAGGGTTAGGGTTAGGGTTAGGGTCCCCCACATTAGGGTTAGGGTTAGGGTTAGGGTTAGGGTTAGGGTTAGGGTTAGGGTTAGGGTTAGGGTTAGGGTTAGGGTTAGGGTTAGGGTTAGGGTTAGGGTTAGGGTTAGGGTTAGGGTTAGGGTTAGGTTGAAATTATGCGGGCAGTGGGCTAAAAAGCCCTCTTGTGATTTCTGATCTCCCCACTTGAGATTCTGTTTCACATCACCCTGCCACTTTGATCTGGCCCACGCCTTCATTAACCAGGTCCCACACTTGCCCTTGTTGAATCCTACCCCTCTCAGAATATCAAAAGTTAATCGGGGAATGCCTAGGGTTTGTGGGGGTGTATGCCCCCCTTGGAAGTTGCCTAGGGTTTATGGGGGTGACTACCCCTCTTGGAATTTGCCTATTTATGGGGGTGTATGCCCCTTTTGGACTTTAGGATTAGGTTTAAGTGTAGGGCTGGTGGATCTATATGTTTAGCTGGCAAAGGTTAGTCTGCAGAATTTAAAGTCTGAGCTCCTAAGCCAGCTGCTTGTATAGGAAAATCGAAACCTCTCATTATCATGTGCCAGGACACATCATCAGTAATGCACTCTCGGATCTTCGGGTGTTTCGAGCCTTTACATTAGACACCCTCCTCGAGCCGGCTCCGTCAAGTTGATCAAGCTTGCCGTGTGTATTACCCCTGGACCAGACAATGAAAGGCGACACCTCCCCTGAAATGGCTTAAACCAAGCCAATCACGCTTGGCGTATGTACTACCCCCTAGACCAGACAACGAAAGGCACAAAATTGTACAGGTCATACTACTTCTAAGGGTTTAATTCCAGGGCGGCCTAGCTCCTTGGGCCTCACTCAGGCCATGCGGAGAATCTGTAGGCCTACTTCTTAATTCCCTTAGGTAGTTGGGACTATTTTTCCAGAATTTTCACATAATGAAAGTTCTGGACTATTTTTAACCTGACCGTGGTTAAGAAGGAATCCCCAGGGACACTAACCAGAGATACCCACTCGCCCACGTGGCAGGTATCGATCCACACAACCTCTCCTATCCTTGCCTTTCCACATCATTAAGACAATAATGTAAGTAAGACAATAAATAAAAGAATAATGTTCCTACTGCTTATCTTGCGTCTGCGATTTCGACTCCAACCAATTGCCTTCAAAAAAGCGTGATTCCCGACCGGAAGGTCCAACTCGACTCTCGTCCGTCACTCGGGTCTTCTGTGGAGTCTCTAAACCCAGACAGTACTGCTATCCAGTTAAAACATCCCTCACCTTCTTCCCCCCGCAGGGCCTCTTTTAACTAATGTGATACTAAAACCTAATTGTCCACCTACTGCAAACCTGGCTGTTGCTAGGAGACCGGCTCACCTCAGCCCTTAAAGGTACATTAGCTGCTAATTGGTGAACCTCTCCATTCTTTTAACTATGAATTTTTTAACGCCCGATAGGTGAAATAAAATATCTGGGTTTTCTTATTGGCCTTTCTGGGGCCGGGAGAATGAAGAGCGTGTCACTGATAGGTTAGGTTGAAATTATGCGGGCAGTGGGCTAAAAAGCCCTCTTGTGATTTCTGATCTCCCCACTTGAGATTCTGTTTCACATCACCCTGCCACTTTGATCTGGCCCACGCCTTCATTAACCAGGTCCCACACTTGCCCTTGTTGAATCCTACCCCTCTCAGAATATCAAAAGTTAATCGGGGAATGCCTAGGGTTTGTGGGGGTGTATGCCCCCCTTGGAAGTTGCCTAGGGTTTATGGGGGTGACTACCCCTCTTGGAATTTGCCTATTTATGGGGGTGTATGCCCCTTTTGGACTTTAGGATTAGGTTTAAGTGTAGGGCTGGTGGATCTATATGTTTAGCTGGCAAAGGTTAGTCTGCAGAATTTAAAGTCTGAGCTCCTAAGCCAGCTGCTTGTATAGGAAAATCGAAACCTCTCATTATCATGTGCCAGGACACATCATCAGTAATGCACTCTCGGATCTTCGGGTGTTTCGAGCCTTTACATTAGACACCCTCCTCGAGCCGGCTCCGTCAAGTTGATCAAGCTTGCCGTGTGTATTACCCCTGGACCAGACAATGAAAGGCGACACCTCCCCTGAAATGGCTTAAACCAAGCCAATCACGCTTGGCGTATGTACTACCCCCTAGACCAGACAACGAAAGGCACAAAATTGTACAGGTCATACTACTTCTAAGGGTTTAATTCCAGGGCGGCCTAGCTCCTTGGGCCTCACTCAGGCCATGCGGAGAATCTGTAGGCCTACTTCTTAATTCCCTTAGGTAGTTGGGACTATTTTTCCAGAATTTTCACATAATGAAAGTTCTGGACTATTTTTAACCTGACCGTGGTTAAGAAGGAATCCCCAGGGACACTAACCAGAGATACCCACTCGCCCACGTGGCAGGTATCGATCCACACAACCTCTCCTATCCTTGCCTTTCCACATCATTAAGACAATAATGTAAGTAAGACAATAAATAAAAGAATAATGTTCCTACTGCTTATCTTGCGTCTGCGATTTCGACTCCAACCAATTGCCTTCAAAAAAGCGTGATTCCCGACCGGAAGGTCCAACTCGACTCTCGTCCGTCACTCGGGTCTTCTGTGGAGTCTCTAAACCCAGACAGTACTGCTATCCAGTTAAAACATCCCTCACCTTCTTCCCCCCGCAGGGCCTCTTTTAACTAATGTGATACTAAAACCTAATTGTCCACCTACTGCAAACCTGGCTGTTGCTAGGAGACCGGCTCACCTCAGCCCTTAAAGGTACATTAGCTGCTAATTGGTGAACCTCTCCATTCTTTTAACTATGAATTTTTTAACGCCCGATAGGTGAAATAAAATATCTGGGTTTTCTTATTGGCCTTTCTGGGGCCGGGAGAATGAAGAGCGTGTCACTGATAGGTTAGGTTGAAATTATGCGGGCAGTGGGCTAAAAAGCCCTCTTGTGATTTCTGATCTCCCCACTTGAGATTCTGTTTCACATCACCCTGCCACTTTGATCTGGCCCACGCCTTCATTAACCAGGTCCCACACTTGCCCTTGTTGAATCCTACCCCTCTCAGAATATCAAAAGTTAATCGGGGAATGCCTAGGGTTTGTGGGGGTGTATGCCCCCCTTGGAAGTTGCCTAGGGTTTATGGGGGTGACTACCCCTCTTGGAATTTGCCTATTTATGGGGGTGTATGCCCCTTTTGGACTTTAGGATTAGGTTTAAGTGTAGGGCTGGTGGATCTATATGTTTAGCTGGCAAAGGTTAGTCTGCAGAATTTAAAGTCTGAGCTCCTAAGCCAGCTGCTTGTATAGGAAAATCGAAACCTCTCATTATCATGTGCCAGGACACATCATCAGTAATGCACTCTCGGATCTTCGGGTGTTTCGAGCCTTTACATTAGACACCCTCCTCGAGCCGGCTCCGTCAAGTTGATCAAGCTTGCCGTGTGTATTACCCCTGGACCAGACAATGAAAGGCGACACCTCCCCTGAAATGGCTTAAACCAAGCCAATCACGCTTGGCGTATGTACTACCCCCTAGACCAGACAACGAAAGGCACAAAATTGTACAGGTCATACTACTTCTAAGGGTTTAATTCCAGGGCGGCCTAGCTCCTTGGGCCTCACTCAGGCCATGCGGAGAATCTGTAGGCCTACTTCTTAATTCCCTTAGGTAGTTGGGACTATTTTTCCAGAATTTTCACATAATGAAAGTTCTGGACTATTTTTAACCTGACCGTGGTTAAGAAGGAATCCCCAGGGACACTAACCAGAGATACCCACTCGCCCACGTGGCAGGTATCGATCCACACAACCTCTCCTATCCTTGCCTTTCCACATCATTAAGACAATAATGTAAGTAAGACAATAAATAAAAGAATAATGTTCCTACTGCTTATCTTGCGTCTGCGATTTCGACTCCAACCAATTGCCTTCAAAAAAGCGTGATTCCCGACCGGAAGGTCCAACTCGACTCTCGTCCGTCACTCGGGTCTTCTGTGGAGTCTCTAAACCCAGACAGTACTGCTATCCAGTTAAAACATCCCTCACCTTCTTCCCCCCGCAGGGCCTCTTTTAACTAATGTGATACTAAAACCTAATTGTCCACCTACTGCAAACCTGGCTGTTGCTAGGAGACCGGCTCACCTCAGCCCTTAAAGGTACATTAGCTGCTAATTGGTGAACCTCTCCATTCTTTTAACTATGAATTTTTTAACGCCCGATAGGTGAAATAAAATATCTGGGTTTTCTTATTGGCCTTTCTGGGGCCGGGAGAATGAAGAGCGTGTCACTGATAGGTTAGGTTGAAATTATGCGGGCAGTGGGCTAAAAAGCCCTCTTGTGATTTCTGATCTCCCCACTTGAGATTCTGTTTCACATCACCCTGCCACTTTGATCTGGCCCACGCCTTCATTAACCAGGTCCCACACTTGCCCTTGTTGAATCCTACCCCTCTCAGAATATCAAAAGTTAATCGGGGAATGCCTAGGGTTTGTGGGGGTGTATGCCCCCCTTGGAAGTTGCCTAGGGTTTATGGGGGTGACTACCCCTCTTGGAATTTGCCTATTTATGGGGGTGTATGCCCCTTTTGGACTTTAGGATTAGGTTTAAGTGTAGGGCTGGTGGATCTATATGTTTAGCTGGCAAAGGTTAGTCTGCAGAATTTAAAGTCTGAGCTCCTAAGCCAGCTGCTTGTATAGGAAAATCGAAACCTCTCATTATCATGTGCCAGGACACATCATCAGTAATGCACTCTCGGATCTTCGGGTGTTTCGAGCCTTTACATTAGACACCCTCCTCGAGCCGGCTCCGTCAAGTTGATCAAGCTTGCCGTGTGTATTACCCCTGGACCAGACAATGAAAGGCGACACCTCCCCTGAAATGGCTTAAACCAAGCCAATCACGCTTGGCGTATGTACTACCCCCTAGACCAGACAACGAAAGGCACAAAATTGTACAGGTCATACTACTTCTAAGGGTTTAATTCCAGGGCGGCCTAGCTCCTTGGGCCTCACTCAGGCCATGCGGAGAATCTGTAGGCCTACTTCTTAATTCCCTTAGGTAGTTGGGACTATTTTTCCAGAATTTTCACATAATGAAAGTTCTGGACTATTTTTAACCTGACCGTGGTTAAGAAGGAATCCCCAGGGACACTAACCAGAGATACCCACTCGCCCACGTGGCAGGTATCGATCCACACAACCTCTCCTATCCTTGCCTTTCCACATCATTAAGACAATAATGTAAGTAAGACAATAAATAAAAGAATAATGTTCCTACTGCTTATCTTGCGTCTGCGATTTCGACTCCAACCAATTGCCTTCAAAAAAGCGTGATTCCCGACCGGAAGGTCCAACTCGACTCTCGTCCGTCACTCGGGTCTTCTGTGGAGTCTCTAAACCCAGACAGTACTGCTATCCAGTTAAAACATCCCTCACCTTCTTCCCCCCGCAGGGCCTCTTTTAACTAATGTGATACTAAAACCTAATTGTCCACCTACTGCAAACCTGGCTGTTGCTAGGAGACCGGCTCACCTCAGCCCTTAAAGGTACATTAGCTGCTAATTGGTGAACCTCTCCATTCTTTTAACTATGAATTTTTTAACGCCCGATAGGTGAAATAAAATATCTGGGTTTTCTTATTGGCCTTTCTGGGGCCGGGAGAATGAAGAGCGTGTCACTGATAGGTTAGGTTGAAATTATGCGGGCAGTGGGCTAAAAAGCCCTCTTGTGATTTCTGATCTCCCCACTTGAGATTCTGTTTCACATCACCCTGCCACTTTGATCTGGCCCACGCCTTCATTAACCAGGTCCCACACTTGCCCTTGTTGAATCCTACCCCTCTCAGAATATCAAAAGTTAATCGGGGAATGCCTAGGGTTTGTGGGGGTGTATGCCCCCCTTGGAAGTTGCCTAGGGTTTATGGGGGTGACTACCCCTCTTGGAATTTGCCTATTTATGGGGGTGTATGCCCCTTTTGGACTTTAGGATTAGGTTTAAGTGTAGGGCTGGTGGATCTATATGTTTAGCTGGCAAAGGTTAGTCTGCAGAATTTAAAGTCTGAGCTCCTAAGCCAGCTGCTTGTATAGGAAAATCGAAACCTCTCATTATCATGTGCCAGGACACATCATCAGTAATGCACTCTCGGATCTTCGGGTGTTTCGAGCCTTTACATTAGACACCCTCCTCGAGCCGGCTCCGTCAAGTTGATCAAGCTTGCCGTGTGTATTACCCCTGGACCAGACAATGAAAGGCGACACCTCCCCTGAAATGGCTTAAACCAAGCCAATCACGCTTGGCGTATGTACTACCCCCTAGACCAGACAACGAAAGGCACAAAATTGTACAGGTCATACTACTTCTAAGGGTTTAATTCCAGGGCGGCCTAGCTCCTTGGGCCTCACTCAGGCCATGCGGAGAATCTGTAGGCCTACTTCTTAATTCCCTTAGGTAGTTGGGACTATTTTTCCAGAATTTTCACATAATGAAAGTTCTGGACTATTTTTAACCTGACCGTGGTTAAGAAGGAATCCCCAGGGACACTAACCAGAGATACCCACTCGCCCACGTGGCAGGTATCGATCCACACAACCTCTCCTATCCTTGCCTTTCCACATCATTAAGACAATAATGTAAGTAAGACAATAAATAAAAGAATAATGTTCCTACTGCTTATCTTGCGTCTGCGATTTCGACTCCAACCAATTGCCTTCAAAAAAGCGTGATTCCCGACCGGAAGGTCCAACTCGACTCTCGTCCGTCACTCGGGTCTTCTGTGGAGTCTCTAAACCCAGACAGTACTGCTATCCAGTTAAAACATCCCTCACCTTCTTCCCCCCGCAGGGCCTCTTTTAACTAATGTGATACTAAAACCTAATTGTCCACCTACTGCAAACCTGGCTGTTGCTAGGAGACCGGCTCACCTCAGCCCTTAAAGGTACATTAGCTGCTAATTGGTGAACCTCTCCATTCTTTTAACTATGAATTTTTTAACGCCCGATAGGTGAAATAAAATATCTGGGTTTTCTTATTGGCCTTTCTGGGGCCGGGAGAATGAAGAGCGTGTCACTGATAGGTTAGGTTGAAATTATGCGGGCAGTGGGCTAAAAAGCCCTCTTGTGATTTCTGATCTCCCCACTTGAGATTCTGTTTCACATCACCCTGCCACTTTGATCTGGCCCACGCCTTCATTAACCAGGTCCCACACTTGCCCTTGTTGAATCCTACCCCTCTCAGAATATCAAAAGTTAATCGGGGAATGCCTAGGGTTTGTGGGGGTGTATGCCCCCCTTGGAAGTTGCCTAGGGTTTATGGGGGTGACTACCCCTCTTGGAATTTGCCTATTTATGGGGGTGTATGCCCCTTTTGGACTTTAGGATTAGGTTTAAGTGTAGGGCTGGTGGATCTATATGTTTAGCTGGCAAAGGTTAGTCTGCAGAATTTAAAGTCTGAGCTCCTAAGCCAGCTGCTTGTATAGGAAAATCGAAACCTCTCATTATCATGTGCCAGGACACATCATCAGTAATGCACTCTCGGATCTTCGGGTGTTTCGAGCCTTTACATTAGACACCCTCCTCGAGCCGGCTCCGTCAAGTTGATCAAGCTTGCCGTGTGTATTACCCCTGGACCAGACAATGAAAGGCGACACCTCCCCTGAAATGGCTTAAACCAAGCCAATCACGCTTGGCGTATGTACTACCCCCTAGACCAGACAACGAAAGGCACAAAATTGTACAGGTCATACTACTTCTAAGGGTTTAATTCCAGGGCGGCCTAGCTCCTTGGGCCTCACTCAGGCCATGCGGAGAATCTGTAGGCCTACTTCTTAATTCCCTTAGGTAGTTGGGACTATTTTTCCAGAATTTTCACATAATGAAAGTTCTGGACTATTTTTAACCTGACCGTGGTTAAGAAGGAATCCCCAGGGACACTAACCAGAGATACCCACTCGCCCACGTGGCAGGTATCGATCCACACAACCTCTCCTATCCTTGCCTTTCCACATCATTAAGACAATAATGTAAGTAAGACAATAAATAAAAGAATAATGTTCCTACTGCTTATCTTGCGTCTGCGATTTCGACTCCAACCAATTGCCTTCAAAAAAGCGTGATTCCCGACCGGAAGGTCCAACTCGACTCTCGTCCGTCACTCGGGTCTTCTGTGGAGTCTCTAAACCCAGACAGTACTGCTATCCAGTTAAAACATCCCTCACCTTCTTCCCCCCGCAGGGCCTCTTTTAACTAATGTGATACTAAAACCTAATTGTCCACCTACTGCAAACCTGGCTGTTGCTAGGAGACCGGCTCACCTCAGCCCTTAAAGGTACATTAGCTGCTGATTAGTGAACCTCTCCATTCTTTTAACTATGAATTTTTTAACCCCTGATAGGTGAAATAAAATATCTGGGTTTTCTTATTGGCCTTTCTGGGGCCGGGAGAATGAAGAGCGTGTCACTGATAGGTTAGGTTGAAATTATGCGGGCAGTGGGCTAAAAAGCCCTCTTGTGATTTCTGATCTCCCCACTTGAGATTCTGTTTCACATCACCCTGCCACTTTGATCTGGCCCACGCCTTCATTAACCAGGTCCCACACTTGCCCTTGTTGAATCCTACCCCTCTCAGAATATCAAAAGTTAATCGGGGAATGCCTAGGGTTTGTGGGGGTGTATGCCCCCCTTGGAAGTTGCCTAGGGTTTATGGGGGTGACTACCCCTCTTGGAATTTGCCTATTTATGGGGGTGTATGCCCCTTTTGGACTTTAGGATTAGGTTTAAGTGTAGGGCTGGTGGATCTATATGTTTAGCTGGCAAAGGTTAGTCTGAAGAATTTAAAGTCTGAGCTCCTAAGCCAGCTGCTTGTATAGGAAAATCGAAACCTCTCATTGTCATGTGCCAGGACACATCATCAGTAATGCACTCTCGGATCTTCGGGTGTTTCGAGCCTTTACATTAGACACCCTCCTCGAGCCGGCTCCGTCAAGTTGATCAAGCTTGCCGTGTGTATTACCCCTGGACCAGACAATGAAAGGCGACACCTCCCCTGAAATGGCTTAAACCAAGCCAATCACGCTTGGCGTATGTACTACCCCCTAGACCAGACAACGAAAGGCACAAAATTGTACAGGTCATACTACTTCTAAGGGTTTAATTCCAGGGCGGCCTAGCTCCTTGGGCCTCACTCAGGCCATGCGGAGAATCTGTAGGCCTACTTCTTAATTCCCTTAGGTAGTTGGGACTATTTTTCCAGAATTTTCACATAATGAAAGTTCTGGACTATTTTTAACCTGACCGTGGTTAAGAAGGAATCCCCAGGGACACTAACCAGAGTTACCCACTCGCCCACGTGGCAGGTATCGATCCACACAACCTCTCCTATCTTTGCCTTTCCACATCATTAAGACAATAATGTAAGTAAGACAATAAATAAAAGAATAATGTTCCTACTGCTTATCTTGCGTCTGCGATTTCGACTCCAACCAATTGCCTTCAAAAAAGCGTGATTCCCGACCGGAAGGTCCAACTCGACTCTCGTCCGTCACTCGGGTCTTCTGTGGAGTCTCTAAACCCAGACAGTACTGCTATCCAGTTAAAACGTCCCTCACCTTCTTCCCCCCGCAGGGCCTCTTTTAACTAATGTGATACTAAAACCTAATTGTCCACCTACTGCAAACCTGGCTGTTGCTAGGAGACCGGCTCACCTCAGCCCTTAAAGGTACATTAGCTGCTGATTAGTGAACCTCTCCATTCTTTTAACTATGAATTTTTTAACCCCTGATAGGTGAAATAAAATATCTGGGTTTTCTTATTGGCCTTTCTGGGGCCGGGAGAATGAAGAGCGTGTCACTGATAGGTTAGGTTGAAATTATGCGGGCAGTGGGCTAAAAAGCCCTCTTGTGATTTCTGATCTCCCCACTTGAGATTCTGTTTCACATCACCCTGCCACTTTGATCTGGCCCACGCCTTCATTAACCAGGTCCCACACTTGCCCTTGTTGAATCCTACCCCTCTCAGAATATCAAAAGTTAATCGGGGAATGCCTAGGGTTTGTGGGGGTGTATGCCCCCCTTGGAAGTTGCCTAGGGTTTATGGGGGTGACTACCCCTCTTGGAATTTGCCTATTTATGGGGGTGTATGCCCCTTTTGGACTTTAGGATTAGGTTTAAGTGTAGGGCTGGTGGATCTATATGTTTAGCTGGCAAAGGTTAGTCTGCAGAATTTAAAGTCTGAGCTCCTAAGCCAGCTGCTTGTATAGGAAAATCGAAACCTCTCATTGTCATGTGCCAGGACACATCATCAGTAATGCACTCTCGGATCTTCGGGTGTTTCGAGCCTTTACATTAGACACCCTCCTCGAGCCGGCTCCGTCAAGTTGATCAAGCTTGCCGTGTGTATTACCCCTGGACCAGACAATGAAAGGCGACACCTCCCCTGAAATGGCTTAAACCAAGCCAATCACGCTTGGCGTATGTACTACCCCCTAGACCAGACAACGAAAGGCACAAAATTGTACAGGTCATACTACTTCTAAGGGTTTAATTCCAGGGCGGCCTAGCTCCTTGGGCCTCACTCAGGCCATGCGGAGAATCTGTAGGCCTACTTCTTAATTCCCTTAGGTAGTTGGGACTATTTTTCCAGAATTTTCACATAATGAAAGTTCTGGACTATTTTTAACCTGACCGTGGTTAAGAAGGAATCCCCAGGGACACTAACCAGAGTTACCCACTCGCCCACGTGGCAGGTATCGATCCACACAACCTCTCCTATCTTTGCCTTTCCACATCATTAAGACAATAATGTAAGTAAGACAATAAATAAAAGAATAATGTTCCTACTGCTTATCTTGCGTCTGCGATTTCGACTCCAACCAATTGCCTTCAAAAAAGCGTGATTCCCGACCGGAAGGTCCAACTCGACTCTCGTCCGTCACTCGGGTCTTCTGTGGAGTCTCTAAACCCAGACAGTACTGCTATCCAGTTAAAACGTCCCTCACCTTCTTCCCCCCGCAGGGCCTCTTTTAACTAATGTGATACTAAAACCTAATTGTCCACCTACTGCAAACCTGGCTGTTGCTAGGAGACCGGCTCACCTCAGCCCTTAAAGGTACATTAGCTGCTGATTAGTGAACCTCTCCATTCTTTTAACTATGAATTTTTTAACCCCTGATAGGTGAAATAAAATATCTGGGTTTTCTTATTGGCCTTTCTGGGGCCGGGAGAATGAAGAGCGTGTCACTGATAGGTTAGGTTGAAATTATGCGGGCAGTGGGCTAAAAAGCCCTCTTGTGATTTCTGATCTCCCCACTTGAGATTCTGTTTCACATCACCCTGCCACTTTGATCTGGCCCACGCCTTCATTAACCAGGTCCCACACTTGCCCTTGTTGAATCCTACCCCTCTCAGAATATCAAAAGTTAATCGGGGAATGCCTAGGGTTTGTGGGGGTGTATGCCCCCCTTGGAAGTTGCCTAGGGTTTATGGGGGTGACTACCCCTCTTGGAATTTGCCTATTTATGGGGGTGTATGCCCCTTTTGGACTTTAGGATTAGGTTTAAGTGTAGGGCTGGTGGATCTATATGTTTAGCTGGCAAAGGTTAGTCTGCAGAATTTAAAGTCTGAGCTCCTAAGCCAGCTGCTTGTATAGGAAAATCGAAACCTCTCATTGTCATGTGCCAGGACACATCATCAGTAATGCACTCTCGGATCTTCGGGTGTTTCGAGCCTTTACATTAGACACCCTCCTCGAGCCGGCTCCGTCAAGTTGATCAAGCTTGCCGTGTGTATTACCCCTGGACCAGACAATGAAAGGCGACACCTCCCCTGAAATGGCTTAAACCAAGCCAATCACGCTTGGCGTATGTACTACCCCCTAGACCAGACAACGAAAGGCACAAAATTGTACAGGTCATACTACTTCTAAGGGTTTAATTCCAGGGCGGCCTAGCTCCTTGGGCCTCACTCAGGCCATGCGGAGAATCTGTAGGCCTACTTCTTAATTCCCTTAGGTAGTTGGGACTATTTTTCCAGAATTTTCACATAATGAAAGTTCTGGACTATTTTTAACCTGACCGTGGTTAAGAAGGAATCCCCAGGGACACTAACCAGAGTTACCCACTCGCCCACGTGGCAGGTATCGATCCACACAACCTCTCCTATCTTTGCCTTTCCACATCATTAAGACAATAATGTAAGTAAGACAATAAATAAAAGAATAATGTTCCTACTGCTTATCTTGCGTCTGCGATTTCGACTCCAACCAATTGCCTTCAAAAAAGCGTGATTCCCGACCGGAAGGTCCAACTCGACTCTCGTCCGTCACTCGGGTCTTCTGTGGAGTCTCTAAACCCAGACAGTACTGCTATCCAGTTAAAACGTCCCTCACCTTCTTCCCCCCGCAGGGCCTCTTTTAACTAATGTGATACTAAAACCTAATTGTCCACCTACTGCAAACCTGGCTGTTGCTAGGAGACCGGCTCACCTCAGCCCTTAAAGGTACATTAGCTGCTGATTAGTGAACCTCTCCATTCTTTTAACTATGAATTTTTTAACCCCTGATAGGTGAAATAAAATATCTGGGTTTTCTTATTGGCCTTTCTGGGGCCGGGAGAATGAAGAGCGTGTCACTGATAGGTTAGGTTGAAATTATGCGGGCAGTGGGCTAAAAAGCCCTCTTGTGATTTCTGATCTCCCCACTTGAGATTCTGTTTCACATCACCCTGCCACTTTGATCTGGCCCACGCCTTCATTAACCAGGTCCCACACTTGCCCTTGTTGAATCCTACCCCTCTCAGAATATCAAAAGTTAATCGGGGAATGCCTAGGGTTTGTGGGGGTGTATGCCCCCCTTGGAAGTTGCCTAGGGTTTATGGGGGTGACTACCCCTCTTGGAATTTGCCTATTTATGGGGGTGTATGCCCCTTTTGGACTTTAGGATTAGGTTTAAGTGTAGGGCTGGTGGATCTATATGTTTAGCTGGCAAAGGTTAGTCTGCAGAATTCAAAGTCTGAGCTCCTAAGCCAGCTGCTTGTATAGGAAAATCGAAACCTCTCATTGTCATGTGCCAGGACACATCATCAGTAATGCACTCTCGGATCTTCGGGTGTTTCGAGCCTTTACATTAGACACCCTCCTCGAGCCGGCTCCGTCAAGTTGATCAAGCTTGCCGTGTGTATTACCCCTGGACCAGACAATGAAAGGCGACACCTCCCCTGAAATGGCTTAAACCAAGCCAATCACGCTTGGCGTATGTACTACCCCCTAGACCAGACAACGAAAGGCACAAAATTGTACAGGTCATACTACTTCTAAGGGTTTAATTCCAGGGCGGCCTAGCTCCTTGGGCCTCACTCAGGCCATGCGGAGAATCTGTAGGCCTACTTCTTAATTCCCTTAGGTAGTTGGGACTATTTTTCCAGAATTTTCACATAATGAAAGTTCTGGACTATTTTTAACCTGACCGTGGTTAAGAAGGAATCCCCAGGGACACTAACCAGAGTTACCCACTCGCCCACGTGGCAGGTATCGATCCACACAACCTCTCCTATCTTTGCCTTTCCACATCATTAAGACAATAATGTAAGTAAGACAATAAATAAAAGAATAATGTTCCTACTGCTTATCTTGCGTCTGCGATTTCGACTCCAACCAATTGCCTTCAAAAAAGCGTGATTCCCGACCGGAAGGTCCAACTCGACTCTCGTCCGTCACTCGGGTCTTCTGTGGAGTCTCTAAACCCAGACAGTACTGCTATCCAGTTAAAACGTCCCTCACCTTCTTCCCCCCGCAGGGCCTCTTTTAACTAATGTGATACTAAAACCTAATTGTCCACCTACTGCAAACCTGGCTGTTGCTAGGAGACCGGCTCACCTCAGCCCTTAAAGGTACATTAGCTGCTGATTAGTGAACCTCTCCATTCTTTTAACTATGAATTTTTTAACCCCTGATAGGTGAAATAAAATATCTGGGTTTTCTTATTGGCCTTTCTGGGGCCGGGAGAATGAAGAGCGTGTCACTGATAGGTTAGGTTGAAATTATGCGGGCAGTGGGCTAAAAAGCCCTCTTGTGATTTCTGATCTCCCCACTTGAGATTCTGTTTCACATCACCCTGCCACTTTGATCTGGCCCACGCCTTCATTAACCAGGTCCCACACTTGCCCTTGTTGAATCCTACCCCTCTCAGAATATCAAAAGTTAATCGGGGAATGCCTAGGGTTTGTGGGGGTGTATGCCCCCCTTGGAAGTTGCCTAGGGTTTATGGGGGTGACTACCCCTCTTGGAATTTGCCTATTTATGGGGGTGTATGCCCCTTTTGGACTTTAGGATTAGGTTTAAGTGTAGGGCTGGTGGATCTATATGTTTAGCTGGCAAAGGTTAGTCTGCAGAATTTAAAGTCTGAGCTCCTAAGCCAGCTGCTTGTATAGGAAAATCGAAACCTCTCATTGTCATGTGCCAGGACACATCATCAGTAATGCACTCTCGGATCTTCGGGTGTTTCGAGCCTTTACATTAGACACCCTCCTCGAGCCGGCTCCGTCAAGTTGATCAAGCTTGCCGTGTGTATTACCCCTGGACCAGACAATGAAAGGCGACACCTCCCCTGAAATGGCTTAAACCAAGCCAATCACGCTTGGCGTATGTACTACCCCCTAGACCAGACAACGAAAGGCACAAAATTGTACAGGTCATACTACTTCTAAGGGTTTAATTCCAGGGCGGCCTAGCTCCTTGGGCCTCACTCAGGCCATGCGGAGAATCTGTAGGCCTACTTCTTAATTCCCTTAGGTAGTTGGGACTATTTTTCCAGAATTTTCACATAATGAAAGTTCTGGACTATTTTTAACCTGACCGTGGTTAAGAAGGAATCCCCAGGGACACTAACCAGAGTTACCCACTCGCCCACGTGGCAGGTATCGATCCACACAACCTCTCCTATCTTTGCCTTTCCACATCATTAAGACAATAATGTAAGTAAGACAATAAATAAAAGAATAATGTTCCTACTGCTTATCTTGCGTCTGCGATTTCGACTCCAACCAATTGCCTTCAAAAAAGCGTGATTCCCGACCGGAAGGTCCAACTCGACTCTCGTCCGTCACTCGGGTCTTCTGTGGAGTCTCTAAACCCAGACAGTACTGCTATCCAGTTAAAACGTCCCTCACCTTCTTCCCCCCGCAGGGCCTCTTTTAACTAATGTGATACTAAAACCTAATTGTCCACCTACTGCAAACCTGGCTGTTGCTAGGAGACCGGCTCACCTCAGCCCTTAAAGGTACATTAGCTGCTGATTAGTGAACCTCTCCATTCTTTTAACTATGAATTTTTTAACCCCTGATAGGTGAAATAAAATATCTGGGTTTTCTTATTGGCCTTTCTGGGGCCGGGAGAATGAAGAGCGTGTCACTGATAGGTTAGGTTGAAATTATGCGGGCAGTGGGCTAAAAAGCCCTCTTGTGATTTCTGATCTCCCCACTTGAGATTCTGTTTCACATCACCCTGCCACTTTGATCTGGCCCACGCCTTCATTAACCAGGTCCCACACTTGCCCTTGTTGAATCCTACCCCTCTCAGAATATCAAAAGTTAATCGGGGAATGCCTAGGGTTTGTGGGGGTGTATGCCCCCCTTGGAAGTTGCCTAGGGTTTATGGGGGTGACTACCCCTCTTGGAATTTGCCTATTTATGGGGGTGTATGCCCCTTTTGGACTTTAGGATTAGGTTTAAGTGTAGGGCTGGTGGATCTATATGTTTAGCTGGCAAAGGTTAGTCTGCAGAATTCAAAGTCTGAGCTCCTAAGCCAGCTGCTTGTATAGGAAAATCGAAACCTCTCATTGTCATGTGCCAGGACACATCATCAGTAATGCACTCTCGGATCTTCGGGTGTTTCGAGCCTTTACATTAGACACCCTCCTCGAGCCGGCTCCGTCAAGTTGATCAAGCTTGCCGTGTGTATTACCCCTGGACCAGACAATGAAAGGCGACACCTCCCCTGAAATGGCTTAAACCAAGCCAATCACGCTTGGCGTATGTACTACCCCCTAGACCAGACAACGAAAGGCACAAAATTGTACAGGTCATACTACTTCTAAGGGTTTAATTCCAGGGCGGCCTAGCTCCTTGGGCCTCACTCAGGCCATGCGGAGAATCTGTAGGCCTACTTCTTAATTCCCTTAGGTAGTTGGGACTATTTTTCCAGAATTTTCACATAATGAAAGTTCTGGACTATTTTTAACCTGACCGTGGTTAAGAAGGAATCCCCAGGGACACTAACCAGAGTTACCCACTCGCCCACGTGGCAGGTATCGATCCACACAACCTCTCCTATCTTTGCCTTTCCACATCATTAAGACAATAATGTAAGTAAGACAATAAATAAAAGAATAATGTTCCTACTGCTTATCTTGCGTCTGCGATTTCGACTCCAACCAATTGCCTTCAAAAAAGCGTGATTCCCGACCGGAAGGTCCAACTCGACTCTCGTCCGTCACTCGGGTCTTCTGTGGAGTCTCTAAACCCAGACAGTACTGCTATCCAGTTAAAACGTCCCTCACCTTCTTCCCCCCGCAGGGCCTCTTTTAACTAATGTGATACTAAAACCTAATTGTCCACCTACTGCAAACCTGGCTGTTGCTAGGAGACCGGCTCACCTCAGCCCTTAAAGGTACATTAGCTGCTGATTAGTGAACCTCTCCATTCTTTTAACTATGAATTTTTTAACCCCTGATAGGTGAAATAAAATATCTGGGTTTTCTTATTGGCCTTTCTGGGGCCGGGAGAATGAAGAGCGTGTCACTGATAGGTTAGGTTGAAATTATGCGGGCAGTGGGCTAAAAAGCCCTCTTGTGATTTCTGATCTCCCCACTTGAGATTCTGTTT
This sequence comes from Hypanus sabinus, assembly GCF_030144855.1. Classification (NCBI taxonomy): domain Eukaryota; kingdom Metazoa; phylum Chordata; class Chondrichthyes; order Myliobatiformes; family Dasyatidae; genus Hypanus; species Hypanus sabinus. The sequence goes on along the minus strand of NC_082738.1, from coordinate 20,657 downwards.
CACATCACCCTGCCACTTTGATCTGGCCCACGCCTTCATTAACCAGGTCCCACACTTGCCCTTGTTGAATCCTACCCCTCTCAGAATATCAAAAGTTAATCGGGGAATGCCTAGGGTTTGTGGGGGTGTATGCCCCCCTTGGAAGTTGCCTAGGGTTTATGGGGGTGACTACCCCTCTTGGAATTTGCCTATTTATGGGGGTGTATGCCCCTTTTGGACTTTAGGATTAGGTTTAAGTGTAGGGCTGGTGGATCTATATGTTTAGCTGGCAAAGGTTAGTCTGCAGAATTTAAAGTCTGAGCTCCTAAGCCAGCTGCTTGTATAGGAAAATCGAAACCTCTCATTGTCATGTGCCAGGACACATCATCAGTAATGCACTCTCGGATCTTCGGGTGTTTCGAGCCTTTACATTAGACACCCTCCTCGAGCCGGCTCCGTCAAGTTGATCAAGCTTGCCGTGTGTATTACCCCTGGACCAGACAATGAAAGGCGACACCTCCCCTGAAATGGCTTAAACCAAGCCAATCACGCTTGGCGTATGTACTACCCCCTAGACCAGACAACGAAAGGCACAAAATTGTACAGGTCATACTACTTCTAAGGGTTTAATTCCAGGGCGGCCTAGCTCCTTGGGCCTCACTCAGGCCATGCGGAGAATCTGTAGGCCTACTTCTTAATTCCCTTAGGTAGTTGGGACTATTTTTCCAGAATTTTCACATAATGAAAGTTCTGGACTATTTTTAACCTGACCGTGGTTAAGAAGGAATCCCCAGGGACACTAACCAGAGTTACCCACTCGCCCACGTGGCAGGTATCGATCCACACAACCTCTCCTATCTTTGCCTTTCCACATCATTAAGACAATAATGTAAGTAAGACAATAAATAAAAGAATAATGTTCCTACTGCTTATCTTGCGTCTGCGATTTCGACTCCAACCAATTGCCTTCAAAAAAGCGTGATTCCCGACCGGAAGGTCCAACTCGACTCTCGTCCGTCACTCGGGTCTTCTGTGGAGTCTCTAAACCCAGACAGTACTGCTATCCAGTTAAAACGTCCCTCACCTTCTTCCCCCCCGCAGGGCCTCTTTTAACTAATGTGATACTAAAACCTAATTGTCCACCTACTGCAAACCTGGCTGTTGCTAGGAGACCGGCTCACCTCAGCCCTTAAAGGTACATTAGCTGCTGATTAGTGAACCTCTCCATTCTTTTAACTATGAATTTTTTAACCCCTGATAGGTGAAATAAAATATCTGGGTTTTCTTATTGGCCTTTCTGGGGCCGGGAGAATGAAGAGCGTGTCACTGATAGGTTAGGTTGAAATTATGCGGGCAGTGGGCTAAAAAGCCCTCTTGTGATTTCTGATCTCCCCACTTGAGATTCTGTTTCACATCACCCTGCCACTTTGATCTGGCCCACGCCTTCATTAACCAGGTCCCACACTTGCCCTTGTTGAATCCTACCCCTCTCAGAATATCAAAAGTTAATCGGGGAATGCCTAGGGTTTGTGGGGGTGTATGCCCCCCTTGGAAGTTGCCTAGGGTTTATGGGGGTGACTACCCCTCTTGGAATTTGCCTATTTATGGGGGTGTATGCCCCTTTTGGACTTTAGGATTAGGTTTAAGTGTAGGGCTGGTGGATCTATATGTTTAGCTGGCAAAGGTTAGTCTGCAGAATTTAAAGTCTGAGCTCCTAAGCCAGCTGCTTGTATAGGAAAATCGAAACCTCTCATTGTCATGTGCCAGGACACATCATCAGTAATGCACTCTCGGATCTTCGGGTGTTTCGAGCCTTTACATTAGACACCCTCCTCGAGCCGGCTCCGTCAAGTTGATCAAGCTTGCCGTGTGTATTACCCCTGGACCAGACAATGAAAGGCGACACCTCCCCTGAAATGGCTTAAACCAAGCCAATCACGCTTGGCGTATGTACTACCCCCTAGACCAGACAACGAAAGGCACAAAATTGTACAGGTCATACTACTTCTAAGGGTTTAATTCCAGGGCGGCCTAGCTCCTTGGGCCTCACTCAGGCCATGCGGAGAATCTGTAGGCCTACTTCTTAATTCCCTTAGGTAGTTGGGACTATTTTTCCAGAATTTTCACATAATGAAAGTTCTGGACTATTTTTAACCTGACCGTGGTTAAGAAGGAATCCCCAGGGACACTAACCAGAGTTACCCACTCGCCCACGTGGCAGGTATCGATCCACACAACCTCTCCTATCTTTGCCTTTCCACATCATTAAGACAATAATGTAAGTAAGACAATAAATAAAAGAATAATGTTCCTACTGCTTATCTTGCGTCTGCGATTTCGACTCCAACCAATTGCCTTCAAAAAAGCGTGATTCCCGACCGGAAGGTCCAACTCGACTCTCGTCCGTCACTCGGGTCTTCTGTGGAGTCTCTAAACCCAGACAGTACTGCTATCCAGTTAAAACGTCCCTCACCTTCTTCCCCCCGCAGGGCCTCTTTTAACTAATGTGATACTAAAACCTAATTGTCCACCTACTGCAAACCTGGCTGTTGCTAGGAGACCGGCTCACCTCAGCCCTTAAAGGTACATTAGCTGCTGATTAGTGAACCTCTCCATTCTTTTAACTATGAATTTTTTAACCCCTGATAGGTGAAATAAAATATCTGGGTTTTCTTATTGGCCTTTCTGGGGCCGGGAGAATGAAGAGCGTGTCACTGATAGGTTAGGTTGAAATTATGCGGGCAGTGGGCTAAAAAGCCCTCTTGTGATTTCTGATCTCCCCACTTGAGATTCTGTTTCACATCACCCTGCCACTTTGATCTGGCCCACGCCTTCATTAACCAGGTCCCACACTTGCCCTTGTTGAATCCTACCCCTCTCAGAATATCAAAAGTTAATCGGGGAATGCCTAGGGTTTGTGGGGGTGTATGCCCCCCTTGGAAGTTGCCTAGGGTTTATGGGGGTGACTACCCCTCTTGGAATTTGCCTATTTATGGGGGTGTATGCCCCTTTTGGACTTTAGGATTAGGTTTAAGTGTAGGGCTGGTGGATCTATATGTTTAGCTGGCAAAGGTTAGTCTGCAGAATTTAAAGTCTGAGCTCCTAAGCCAGCTGCTTGTATAGGAAAATCGAAACCTCTCATTGTCATGTGCCAGGACACATCATCAGTAATGCACTCTCGGATCTTCGGGTGTTTCGAGCCTTTACATTAGACACCCTCCTCGAGCCGGCTCCGTCAAGTTGATCAAGCTTGCCGTGTGTATTACCCCTGGACCAGACAATGAAAGGCGACACCTCCCCTGAAATGGCTTAAACCAAGCCAATCACGCTTGGCGTATGTACTACCCCCTAGACCAGACAACGAAAGGCACAAAATTGTACAGGTCATACTACTTCTAAGGGTTTAATTCCAGGGCGGCCTAGCTCCTTGGGCCTCACTCAGGCCATGCGGAGAATCTGTAGGCCTACTTCTTAATTCCCTTAGGTAGTTGGGACTATTTTTCCAGAATTTTCACATAATGAAAGTTCTGGACTATTTTTAACCTGACCGTGGTTAAGAAGGAATCCCCAGGGACACTAACCAGAGTTACCCACTCGCCCACGTGGCAGGTATCGATCCACACAACCTCTCCTATCTTTGCCTTTCCACATCATTAAGACAATAATGTAAGTAAGACAATAAATAAAAGAATAATGTTCCTACTGCTTATCTTGCGTCTGCGATTTCGACTCCAACCAATTGCCTTCAAAAAAGCGTGATTCCCGACCGGAAGGTCCAACTCGACTCTCGTCCGTCACTCGGGTCTTCTGTGGAGTCTCTAAACCCAGACAGTACTGCTATCCAGTTAAAACGTCCCTCACCTTCTTCCCCCCGCAGGGCCTCTTTTAACTAATGTGATACTAAAACCTAATTGTCCACCTACTGCAAACCTGGCTGTTGCTAGGAGACCGGCTCACCTCAGCCCTTAAAGGTACATTAGCTGCTGATTAGTGAACCTCTCCATTCTTTTAACTATGAATTTTTTAACCCCTGATAGGTGAAATAAAATATCTGGGTTTTCTTATTGGCCTTTCTGGGGCCGGGAGAATGAAGAGCGTGTCACTGATAGGTTAGGTTGAAATTATGCGGGCAGTGGGCTAAAAAGCCCTCTTGTGATTTCTGATCTCCCCACTTGAGATTCTGTTTCACATCACCCTGCCACTTTGATCTGGCCCACGCCTTCATTAACCAGGTCCCACACTTGCCCTTGTTGAATCCTACCCCTCTCAGAATATCAAAAGTTAATCGGGGAATGCCTAGGGTTTGTGGGGGTGTATGCCCCCCTTGGAAGTTGCCTAGGGTTTATGGGGGTGACTACCCCTCTTGGAATTTGCCTATTTATGGGGGTGTATGCCCCTTTTGGACTTTAGGATTAGGTTTAAGTGTAGGGCTGGTGGATCTATATGTTTAGCTGGCAAAGGTTAGTCTGCAGAATTCAAAGTCTGAGCTCCTAAGCCAGCTGCTTGTATAGGAAAATCGAAACCTCTCATTGTCATGTGCCAGGACACATCATCAGTAATGCACTCTCGGATCTTCGGGTGTTTCGAGCCTTTACATTAGACACCCTCCTCGAGCCGGCTCCGTCAAGTTGATCAAGCTTGCCGTGTGTATTACCCCTGGACCAGACAATGAAAGGCGACACCTCCCCTGAAATGGCTTAAACCAAGCCAATCACGCTTGGCGTATGTACTACCCCCTAGACCAGACAACGAAAGGCACAAAATTGTACAGGTCATACTACTTCTAAGGGTTTAATTCCAGGGCGGCCTAGCTCCTTGGGCCTCACTCAGGCCATGCGGAGAATCTGTAGGCCTACTTCTTAATTCCCTTAGGTAGTTGGGACTATTTTTCCAGAATTTTCACATAATGAAAGTTCTGGACTATTTTTAACCTGACCGTGGTTAAGAAGGAATCCCCAGGGACACTAACCAGAGTTACCCACTCGCCCACGTGGCAGGTATCGATCCACACAACCTCTCCTATCTTTGCCTTTCCACATCATTAAGACAATAATGTAAGTAAGACAATAAATAAAAGAATAATGTTCCTACTGCTTATCTTGCGTCTGCGATTTCGACTCCAACCAATTGCCTTCAAAAAAGCGTGATTCCCGACCGGAAGGTCCAACTCGACTCTCGTCCGTCACTCGGGTCTTCTGTGGAGTCTCTAAACCCAGACAGTACTGCTATCCAGTTAAAACGTCCCTCACCTTCTTCCCCCCGCAGGGCCTCTTTTAACTAATGTGATACTAAAACCTAATTGTCCACCTACTGCAAACCTGGCTGTTGCTAGGAGACCGGCTCACCTCAGCCCTTAAAGGTACATTAGCTGCTGATTAGTGAACCTCTCCATTCTTTTAACTATGAATTTTTTAACCCCTGATAGGTGAAATAAAATATCTGGGTTTTCTTATTGGCCTTTCTGGGGCCGGGAGAATGAAGAGCGTGTCACTGATAGGTTAGGTTGAAATTATGCGGGCAGTGGGCTAAAAAGCCCTCTTGTGATTTCTGATCTCCCCACTTGAGATTCTGTTTCACATCACCCTGCCACTTTGATCTGGCCCACGCCTTCATTAACCAGGTCCCACACTTGCCCTTGTTGAATCCTACCCCTCTCAGAATATCAAAAGTTAATCGGGGAATGCCTAGGGTTTGTGGGGGTGTATGCCCCCCTTGGAAGTTGCCTAGGGTTTATGGGGGTGACTACCCCTCTTGGAATTTGCCTATTTATGGGGGTGTATGCCCCTTTTGGACTTTAGGATTAGGTTTAAGTGTAGGGCTGGTGGATCTATATGTTTAGCTGGCAAAGGTTAGTCTGCAGAATTTAAAGTCTGAGCTCCTAAGCCAGCTGCTTGTATAGGAAAATCGAAACCTCTCATTGTCATGTGCCAGGACACATCATCAGTAATGCACTCTCGGATCTTCGGGTGTTTCGAGCCTTTACATTAGACACCCTCCTCGAGCCGGCTCCGTCAAGTTGATCAAGCTTGCCGTGTGTATTACCCCTGGACCAGACAATGAAAGGCGACACCTCCCCTGAAATGGCTTAAACCAAGCCAATCACGCTTGGCGTATGTACTACCCCCTAGACCAGACAACGAAAGGCACAAAATTGTACAGGTCATACTACTTCTAAGGGTTTAATTCCAGGGCGGCCTAGCTCCTTGGGCCTCACTCAGGCCATGCGGAGAATCTGTAGGCCTACTTCTTAATTCCCTTAGGTAGTTGGGACTATTTTTCCAGAATTTTCACATAATGAAAGTTCTGGACTATTTTTAACCTGACCGTGGTTAAGAAGGAATCCCCAGGGACACTAACCAGAGTTACCCACTCGCCCACGTGGCAGGTATCGATCCACACAACCTCTCCTATCTTTGCCTTTCCACATCATTAAGACAATAATGTAAGTAAGACAATAAATAAAAGAATAATGTTCCTACTGCTTATCTTGCGTCTGCGATTTCGACTCCAACCAATTGCCTTCAAAAAAGCGTGATTCCCGACCGGAAGGTCCAACTCGACTCTCGTCCGTCACTCGGCTCTTCTGTGGAGTCTCTAAACCCAGACAGTACTGCTATCCAGTTAAAACGTCCCTCACCTTCTTCCCCCCGCAGGGCCTCTTTTAACTAATGTGATACTAAAACCTAATTGTCCACCTACTGCAAACCTGGCTGTTGCTAGGAGACCGGCTCACCTCAGCCCTTAAAGGTACATTAGCTGCTGATTAGTGAACCTCTCCATTCTTTTAACTATGAATTTTTTAACCCCTGATAGGTGAAATAAAATATCTGGGTTTTCTTATTGGCCTTTCTGGGGCCGGGAGAATGAAGAGCGTGTCACTGATAGGTTAGGTTGAAATTATGCGGGCAGTGGGCTAAAAAGCCCTCTTGTGATTTCTGATCTCCCCACTTGAGATTCTGTTTCACATCACCCTGCCACTTTGATCTGGCCCACGCCTTCATTAACCAGGTCCCACACTTGCCCTTGTTGAATCCTACCCCTCTCAGAATATCAAAAGTTAATCGGGGAATGCCTAGGGTTTGTGGGGGTGTATGCCCCCCTTGGAAGTTGCCTAGGGTTTATGGGGGTGACTACCCCTCTTGGAATTTGCCTATTTATGGGGGTGTATGCCCCTTTTGGACTTTAGGATTAGGTTTAAGTGTAGGGCTGGTGGATCTATATGTTTAGCTGGCAAAGGTTAGTCTGCAGAATTTAAAGTCTGAGCTCCTAAGCCAGCTGCTTGTATAGGAAAATCGAAACCTCTCATTGTCATGTGCCAGGACACATCATCAGTAATGCACTCTCGGATCTTCGGGTGTTTCGAGCCTTTACATTAGACACCCTCCTCGAGCCGGCTCCGTCAAGTTGATCAAGCTTGCCGTGTGTATTACCCCTGGACCAGACAATGAAAGGCGACACCTCCCCTGAAATGGCTTAAACCAAGCCAATCACGCTTGGCGTATGTACTACCCCCTAGACCAGACAACGAAAGGCACAAAATTGTACAGGTCATACTACTTCTAAGGGTTTAATTCCAGGGCGGCCTAGCTCCTTGGGCCTCACTCAGGCCATGCGGAGAATCTGTAGGCCTACTTCTTAATTCCCTTTAGTAGTTGGGACTATTTTTCCAGAATTTTCACATAATGAAAGTTCTGGACTATTTTTAACCTGACCGTGGTTAAGAAGGAATCCCCAGGGACACTAACCAGAGTTACCCACTCGCCCACGTGGCAGGTATCGATCCACACAACCTCTCCTATCTTTGCCTTTCCACATCATTAAGACAATAATGTAAGTAAGACAATAAATAAAAGAATAATGTTCCTACTGCTTATCTTGCGTCTGCGATTTCGACTCCAACCAATTGCCTTCAAAAAAGCGTGATTCCCGACCGGAAGGTCCAACTCGACTCTCGTCCGTCACTCGGGTCTTCTGTGGAGTCTCTAAACCCAGACAGTACTGCTATCCAGTTAAAACGTCCCTCACCTTCTTCCCCCCGCAGGGCCTCTTTTAACTAATGTGATACTAAAACCTAATTGTCCACCTACTGCAAACCTGGCTGTTGCTAGGAGACCGGCTCACCTCAGCCCTTAAAGGTACATTAGCTGCTGATTAGTGAACCTCTCCATTCTTTTAACTATGAATTTTTTAACCCCTGATAGGTGAAATAAAATATCTGGGTTTTCTTATTGGCCTTTCTGGGGCCGGGAGAATGAAGAGCGTGTCACTGATAGGTTAGGTTGAAATTATGCGGGCAGTGGGCTAAAAAGCCCTCTTGTGATTTCTGATCTCCCCACTTGAGATTCTGTTTCACATCACCCTGCCACTTTGATCTGGCCCACGCCTTCATTAACCAGGTCCCACACTTGCCCTTGTTGAATCCTACCCCTCTCAGAATATCAAAAGTTAATCGGGGAATGCCTAGGGTTTGTGGGGGTGTATGCCCCCCTTGGAAGTTGCCTAGGGTTTATGGGGGTGACTACCCCTCTTGGAATTTGCCTATTTATGGGGGTGTATGCCCCTTTTGGACTTTAGGATTAGGTTTAAGTGTAGGGCTGGTGGATCTATATGTTTAGCTGGCAAAGGTTAGTCTGCAGAATTTAAAGTCTGAGCTCCTAAGCCAGCTGCTTGTATAGGAAAATCGAAACCTCTCATTGTCATGTGCCAGGACACATCATCAGTAATGCACTCTCGGATCTTCGGGTGTTTCGAGCCTTTACATTAGACACCCTCCTCGAGCCGGCTCCGTCAAGTTGATCAAGCTTGCCGTGTGTATTACCCCTGGACCAGACAATGAAAGGCGACACCTCCCCTGAAATGGCTTAAACCAAGCCAATCACGCTTGGCGTATGTACTACCCCCTAGACCAGACAACGAAAGGCACAAAATTGTACAGGTCATACTACTTCTAAGGGTTTAATTCCAGGGCGGCCTAGCTCCTTGGGCCTCACTCAGGCCATGCGGAGAATCTGTAGGCCTACTTCTTAATTCCCTTAGGTAGTTGGGACTATTTTTCCAGAATTTTCACATAATGAAAGTTCTGGACTATTTTTAACCTGACCGTGGTTAAGAAGGAATCCCCAGGGACACTAACCAGAGTTACCCACTCGCCCACGTGGCAGGTATCGATCCACACAACCTCTCCTATCTTTGCCTTTCCACATCATTAAGACAATAATGTAAGTAAGACAATAAATAAAAGAATAATGTTCCTACTGCTTATCTTGCGTCTGCGATTTCGACTCCAACCAATTGCCTTCAAAAAAGCGTGATTCCCGACCGGAAGGTCCAACTCGACTCTCGTCCGTCACTCGGGTCTTCTGTGGAGTCTCTAAACCCAGACAGTACTGCTATCCAGTTAAAACGTCCCTCACCTTCTTCCCCCCGCAGGGCCTCTTTTAACTAATGTGATACTAAAACCTAATTGTCCACCTACTGCAAACCTGGCTGTTGCTAGGAGACCGGCTCACCTCAGCCCTTAAAGGTACATTAGCTGCTGATTAGTGAACCTCTCCATTCTTTTAACTATGAATTTTTTAACCCCTGATAGGTGAAATAAAATATCTGGGTTTTCTTATTGGCCTTTCTGGGGCCGGGAGAATGAAGAGCGTGTCACTGATAGGTTAGGTTGAAATTATGCGGGCAGTGGGCTAAAAAGCCCTCTTGTGATTTCTGATCTCCCCACTTGAGATTCTGTTTCACATCACCCTGCCACTTTGATCTGGCCCACGCCTTCATTAACCAGGTCCCACACTTGCCCTTGTTGAATCCTACCCCTCTCAGAATATCAAAAGTTAATCGGGGAATGCCTAGGGTTTGTGGGGGTGTATGCCCCCCTTGGAAGTTGCCTAGGGTTTATGGGGGTGACTACCCCTCTTGGAATTTGCCTATTTATGGGGGTGTATGCCCCTTTTGGACTTTAGGATTAGGTTTAAGTGTAGGGCTGGTGGATCTATATGTTTAGCTGGCAAAGGTTAGTCTGCAGAATTTAAAGTCTGAGCTCCTAAGCCAGCTGCTTGTATAGGAAAATCGAAACCTCTCATTGTCATGTGCCAGGACACATCATCAGTAATGCACTCTCGGATCTTCGGGTGTTTCGAGCCTTTACATTAGACACCCTCCTCGAGCCGGCTCCGTCAAGTTGATCAAGCTTGCCGTGTGTATTACCCCTGGACCAGACAATGAAAGGCGACACCTCCCCTGAAATGGCTTAAACCAAGCCAATCACGCTTGGCGTATGTACTACCCCCTAGACCAGACAACGAAAGGCACAAAATTGTACAGGTCATACTACTTCTAAGGGTTTAATTCCAGGGCGGCCTAGCTCCTTGGGCCTCACTCAGGCCATGCGGAGAATCTGTAGGCCTACTTCTTAATTCCCTTAGGTAGTTGGGACTATTTTTCCAGAATTTTCACATAATGAAAGTTCTGGACTATTTTTAACCTGACCGTGGTTAAGAAGGAATCCCCAGGGACACTAACCAGAGATACCCACTCGCCCACGTGGCAGGTATCGATCCACACAACCTCTCCTATCTTTGCCTTTCCACATCATTAAGACAATAATGTAAGTAAGACAATAAATAAAAGAATAATGTTCCTACTGCTTATCTTGCGTCTGCGATTTCGACTCCAACCA